>NC_064640.1:763105820-764305820 GCF_023864345.2 Schistocerca serialis cubense
CAGACATCCAAGATTAGCCTAGATACTGACCAGAATTTTATTCTTCAGAGGAAAGTCTAGAGTAGAAAACGACGACAGGTTCGGAAAACTAAGCACGCGGAGACGAGACCATGAGAGGAATAAATGGAGGGTTGCATCAGACCGGCGAGCCGAGCAGCCACTTGTTTGGGTAGGTGCAAGGCGCCAGGATTCCCGATAATTGAGTCGGCGCGCGTCCCCCTGGAAAGGGTAGAGGCCGTGACCTTTGTCCCGGGCAGCCTGCGGGATCCCAGCCGCCCACGCACGCTTCCTGCACCCACTTGCCGCGTCGCCAGCGCGGATAAAAGCACGAATCTCGCGTGAGCTGGGTCAGCTGCACAGAACTCGAGTATTGCATGGAATTGCTTCCATTGCGCTAGTGTTTTCAGGTCTATGTACAGAGGGTGAACAAAGATGTAGAAAAACATTGCCATGCCTAATAAGGTGTAGAAAAAATGTTGGCATTCAAACTAGCTTCCAGTCCAAAATTGTTAAGGCTTTAGTGGCCACTTGTTGACAGACTGCCCATTGGCTTTTGTCTCGGGTTCTTCGGCCGACGTTCATCTAATGATTTTACTGACGTTTCACGGAAATGACTGCAGAGAAGCCCTCGGATGTTGGCGCGCCAGGTACTTATAGTCTGCGGCCGCGAGCTCGGCTCCAGTTCACCACCGGCAATGGAGGGTGAAGCTTTGACAATGCCAGCCACTCGTGCTGGCGAAACGTCAGTAAAATCATTAGACGATCTTCGGCCGAAGAACCCGAGACAGAAGCCAAAAGGCAGTTAGCTTCCACTCCTCTCGGAATGGATAAATATAGATCCTGTAAGATTTCCAGGAGAATACTGAACCATTTTTTCTGCAAAATGGTGGAAAGTTGAGCTAACTATGGACGATGGCGGGGGTGGATAGAGATCACGGACCCTTCTTTCGAAAGTAGACTACAAATGCCCAATAATATTGTGATCTGCTGACAGTGGTGGCAAGGCGAGATGCGACAATTCACCCTCGTCCTCATTAATCCAGTACTGGAAGATGCTAACTGTGTGGACAGGGGCTCTGTCGTCTTGGAATACACCATCACCATTGGCGAACAAGCACTATGTCATTGGATGGACCTGATCAGTAAAATGATTACATCATTCTTTGTACTAATGCGACCTTGCACAGCAACCATGGGGCCCGTGCAATGCCACAATATGGCTGTCCCCATCATCACCAAAACCCCGTCATGTTTCACTCTTGGCTGTAAACTCTGCCAGAAATTGGGAACAGTGTGAAACAAGACTCACAAAATTACCTTCCATTGCTCCATAGTCCATATTTCCAGCGTCTGAACCTCGTTTTCCTGTTACGGGCATGTACGTCACTGACCTGTAGTTTTGGAACTCCAGCTCACCCAAAAATTCCTCGATCATGCAGCTTCCTTCGTGTTTTGTTCCTGACGTGATTCGTGAGTGCGACGTACAATTGTGCAGTGTGTTCTGCAGCTGCCATCTTTTTTTTCGTCACAGTCCTCTTCATAACGTCTGTCACCATCACTCAACACACTTCCGTACGCATTGTGATATACTGGATGACTTTTCCGCATTCCCTGTACGCAGCAAAAATCTTCAACATGGTGCACAGGTGCCATTCGCTATCAAAGACAACAGTGCCATATGCGGGCTTGGCTAGCATCTGCATTAATTTTCCAACTTGTATTTCTCGGGGTATTTCCATATTTTTGTACAACCGCAGTAAGTGCACCGTGGATATGACGCCAATTATATCTGCTACGAAGGGTGAGACCGTCATCCCAAGAAGATTAGATTACATTAGTTTTCGTTCCATAGATCCGTGCTGAGGAGATCCCTCGTGGATGTGGAACGTGTCAATTTTTTTTTTTTTTTTTTTTTTTTTTGCTGAAATAATACTAATAGTATGAGTATATATATCATTAGTTTCTATTAAAAAATTCGTCAATGGAGTAGAAGGAGCTGGACACTAGTAAGTCTTTCAGGCTCCTTTTAAACTGATCTTTATTTGTAACAAAATTTTTTATGTTTGCTGGCAAATGATTGAAGATGAGTATTCCTGAGTAGTGGACCCCTTTTTGAACTAAAGTAAGTGCTTTTAAGTCCTTGTGCAGATCATTTTTGTTCCTGGTATTGTATGTATGAACTGAGCTGTTTGTTGGAAAAAGAGATATATTATTTAGGACAAATTTCATTAAGGAGTGAATATACTGAGAGGCAGTAGTTAGTATACCCAGTTCTTTGAGGAGGTTTCTACAGGACGTCCGTGAATTTACTCCACAAATAATACGTATTACACGCTTTTGGACTCTGAAAACTTTTTTTGACTTTAAGAGTTACCCCAAAATATTACACCACATGACATTATGGAATGAAAGTAGGCAAAGTATGCAAGCCTTTTCATTTTTATATCGCCTATGTCTGCTAACACTCGAATTGCAAATACAGATTTGTTACGGCGTTTCTCCAGTTCTGTGGTGTGCTCCTCCCAACTGAATTTATTATCAAGTTGTAATCCCAGGAATTTAAGACTGTAACCTATTATGTAATTTTTTACACTGGATCAGACAATCCACGCCTAGCCAGGACAGATGAGAATTAACCAGATACGTCGATGGTCTCACCCCGGGATGAGAGTACTCTTGTTATAACGTCTAGACCATGCGCAGACAAAATCATTCCCATATAACGTACGTATGTCGTGAATATCACGAAACCGTGCTATGTTAGCACCCTAAAAGATAACTATCCTCCTGTTTCGCAAACATTTTACTAACTTATACCTAAATTAACTTTATCCCCGCCAACCCCTGAGGGTAATCAGATGTTAGCTATTAACTTTATCCCCGCCAACCCCTGAGGGTAATCAGATGTTAGCTAGTAACCCCCCACCCCCTCCCCCCGGCAACTAGCACCACCACCATCATCATCATCATTAGCGGCTAACTAAACTTTAGAATGGAAAACAATTTCCTTTCAATAGTTTCATTTTTAAAATTAGTAAAGGTAAATGATATTTAGTTTTTGTAGTTGTATAACTAAACCAGGAACTAATGACTCAATGAGGCAATTGGTGCTGTTTGCTTCCAATAATCTTTATTATAGAATGATGACGCAATTCTCAGTGCACCATTTATGGTACCTACCACTTCTCAGAAAAGAAAGCTATCCACACTGAGGGTAGACACTGTTACGAAACGTGATATCTCTGCACCACTCCTCTCCTTACAGACATTTCCTTCACCCGTACCTTGCACCCCCTTTTAAAAATAACCCAAATTAAAATATGTGCACAATAATTAGGCCTCCTGGATGAAAATCACTTGATAGCTTGCCTCCTTACTTCTGAACTGACAATTTGGAAGACTTCAGGTTGCCAATGCTTTGTCTGACCACTGCCACTAATAACAATAATAAGAATAAAAAACTGCAGCAGTGTAGTAGTCATTACGTAGTTACTTTCGTGTTATGCTGTCATTTGGTTCGTTTATTATTATTATTATTATTATTATTAAGTAAATAATTAATTAATTGGTGGTCTACTGTGGGAACAATGTTCAACCTGGACAAGCCATTTACATGATATATTTAAGGATGTATGTATGTGTCAATTTTACTGTTGTAGATGCATGGTTAAAAGCACAGATTATATGTTTAAGGATCTTGTTCATTCAACTGTTAGACAAACTAACACCCGCCGAAGCCACCACCACCCCCAAATTGTGTCACACGTTATTCCACTATTCGGAAAAGATGTGATTGGCGGTAACTGTCATAATCAGTGTTATAGTCTCATCAAGTAATGATAACAGTAATGTATTATTACAAATAATTTAGTTTCATGACTCAAACACAGTTGAACCCTTTTTACCGCTCAGAAAATTATATTTACCACCAGGAATACCTGGTCTACCTGCATATGGTTACAGTACAACAAACCTTATAAAATTCAAAACGTCACTGGTTGCTTATTATACCTACATTAACTGCCAACATAGGTAGTATTCCTACTGGAATAAGACTGTTAGAGGAACTGATATAAAAGAGTCAATCTGAATGCAAAATAGAGTGAAACCATCTTTGAACGTGCACTGCAGTTCAAATGGCTCTAAGCATTATGGGACTTAACATCTGAGGTCATCAGTCCCCTAGACTTAGAATTACTTAAACCTAAGTAAGCGAAGGACATCACACACAGCCATGCCCGAGGCAGGATTCGAACCTGCGACCGCAGCAGCATCGCGGTTCCGGACTGAACCGTCTAGAACCGCTCGACCACAGCGGCCGGCCGCACTGCAATGATTGAGGAAATTTCAAAAACAAATTCTCTAACAGTAACTCTGTATATTGTCTGTCAGGAACAATTATTTCATATTCTCTCGAAAGGGTAGCTTCCTAACTACCTATGTGGCAGCCACAATGGGAATGTTTAGATGTTGCAGACATCTAGTCAAAGATTCCACACAGTCCTAAAAAAATGTGTTTATATATTCTATGTGCAGCTCAATGTCATTTATTTCTCATTAAATGATTTCACATGTCCTACGAAGTGCTTTATATTCCATCCTTTAGCCGTCAGCGGTGGCCGAGCGGTTCTATGCGCTTCAGTGCGGAACCGTGCGACTGCTGCGGTCGCAGGTTAGAATCCAGCCTCGGGTATGGATGTGTGTGATGTCCTTAGGTTAGTTAGGTTTAAGTAGTTCTAAGTTCCAGGGGACTGATGACCTCAGCTGTTAAGTACCATAGTGCTCAGAGCCATTTTTTTTACTCCATCCTTTATAGCGAAGTTGGAAGTATTTAATGAAAGAAGAACTGCTAACAACTTTATAGCTACAGATGACACTTATCAAAATTACTTCCATTGGCGCTTTAAAAAATTTGCGTCGCTCACTACATTTAAAAAAATACATTTAGAGCTGATTAGTTGGGGATAACCGGTCGCCTACGAAGCTTGGCCACCAAAAATGGTGACGGATGCGTGAAGATTATAATCTTCAAGTCCGCTAAGCCTCTTAGAAACATTTGCAGATGGAAACGCGTTTAATCTTTTGAAATTGTGCTAGAATAAATTTTTCCTTTTAATCGCCTTACTCGTAAGTACCACTGCCCATCGTCCGACTATTAACATCTGACAAATCAACTTATGTTGCCAGCGGCAGCCACGGGCAGTTTAGTAATTAATTCTCGCTAATCAAAGCGGTGTATTGCGTTAGTGATCTCCGCAGCAGCGATAACTCTGATAATGATTATCTGAACAGTGTTGGCGTGTACATCGTGTGCTTGATTATCTGACGAATATCTTAATGTTCGCGCACCGATTCCATACGTTATCCACCGCATCACGCTTCGGAAAAACTTATTACCCTCACAGGCAAGTTTAAATTAATTATGTTAAGGCAAATGGCCCGCTAAGCCCGGTGGCGCAAGAGCGACAGGATATTTTAAATCTCGCACGGCGTGCATACAAGCGTATGCGTGCCGTGCGAAATTTTAAATATCCTGTCGCTCTTGCGCCACCGGCTTTACGTGGCTTTTGTAGGCCATTATAAAGGAAAGGCAGAAAATTAGAGCTCTACGTCTTCATTACGGATGAAGCTTTAGTGAAGGATGCAGAAACAGAACCATCCCAGCATTCACTTATGGCGATCATGGGAAACCACGTGACTAGCAGCGAAGTCTACTCACTCAGAATCACTACTTGCTGCAGCTCGATTGTCCGAACACTTTGTACAGTGCAAGATTTACGATCTAGACTAGAAATGTCCGATGATAGTCGATATTTACAAAATGTCTTAAGTAATTTTGCAATGTCTGTTTCTTCAGACATGCATGCATGTTCCGGTTCGAGTCCTAGCCCGGTACAAATTTCCCTGTGTCACTAATACGTAACATCTCCCTACTCAATAGAAGTCAAAGACATTTGCGTCTACGAATAAGTTCCGTAATACAAATACCTACCTTCTCCGTTAGCAAAAAACCAGCCTACTTGCTACCACTGTCAATTTCTTGGGAACAACCTAAGGCACGAGCATTGTTAGTGTCGTAACTAAGGGTGAAATAATGTCCTTCATTTTTCAGTGAATTCATGCTTTCGTGTTACCAACCAGTGTGGGAATCGCGAAAAAAAGAAAAAAACTGCATTTGAGTAATTGAGCAGTGTAGCTACATTGGCAGCTTCTGGAAAACTATTCTCGAAAGCAGGTTACTCTGTCAACAACACAGTAGAGTGAAGGGGAAATTTCTCTCAAGAATATTTTTACTGTCTTTAGACAAAATGTTGTGTAATATATTAACTAATGTTGTACTTATAGGTTTATCAATATGACAATGCCTTTGTATGTGCATGTTACGCTATGCCATAAATTTATCAGTTAGCATCGACGTATTGGGGTTGATCATAATCTACCATCAATGTTTCGACGACGACGATGAAATCTGAATCGGTATCGATAATTTGTCAACATCGCACATCCCTAGCATCTGAAGTTGCTGTAATACCTGTTATATAATCTAAAATCCTACACCTTCAATTCTGGCTTTTAATTTTAGTGCCACTATTGTGTGAAATCGGTGGCACTGCGTAAGGTGACATGCCGTCATCAGAGCTTCGGCGTGCAAACTTTTTTACAAAAATCTTTCCCGTTTTACCTGCACATACGCTGCCCGTAAAAAAAGTTACATCTTCACGGACCAGGTCATTTTATTGACAGGTGATGTGACAGGTTTCTCGTCATTGCAGGAATGTATGATAAATTCAGAGCAAATGAAACACGTATCACAGTAAAAGGGAACGAAACAGTCGCATCAATACAGCGATAGATTGTCATTCTTAGATAAAGGAAAAGATCAACATCGCCAATAAGACGTGAAAGTACTTGGCTGCACAGCCTAATATTGGAGGAAAGAAGAGGAGTCTCTCGTTCACCTGGGCGAAACGCTAACGTTTCTTTCAGTCGTAAAAACTTGGCTGGTAACCCGTTGTCGAGACGTTAAACGCGAATGGGCGAGAAGAGGCCGGATGTGACGCACATTCAGTGCCTTAACGAGCGACGGAGTTTGTCAAGTGACAAAATGTATTACAAGCTTCCGGTTGCTAGATGGTTTTGTCGCTTCGGGAGTCAGAAATGTCGAAAAAGGAACTAATTTTTAATAAATGTGAATGTATGCTTTCCCGGCGTATAAGCTGGCGAAGAGTTCTTGGGCTTCCAGCCGGGTTAATAGTCTTACAACATCATGTTACAGCGGCGCAGAAGACATATTTTGTGCCTCAGAAATTACATTCATGCAAATTGTGTACGCTCGAACAAACTACTTACTGACATCTGTCAATCGAATGCCAACAAAGTAAAAAAAATTTTTAAGAGTACTTGACACGTTCGGAACATCTACTAATAAACTGCAACGGCACCGTATCTTTGAACGCAGTAACATATGGAATTGTCTTAGACATCACACTTCGACAAGCAGACTAATCGGCTTTCGGTGTACGCTTAAGGGCTTCAGTGTGTCACTTGGGGAATATGAACAACACACACAAAATGTTAAGTCGATATTGGCATTGAATACTAAATATTCTTTGCCTGAGCGAAATATTTCCTGATGGAATCTCTTTAGTTGATAATTTCATTATAGGACTAATCAACGAAAGAAAAGAGTTAATTATTTAAACTTAAGTAGCAGGAACATTTGCTTCTGATATTTTATATCTGTGCTTGGCTTTTGTTTTACAGGCAAAAAATTACCCCCATGATGTGTGTAACAAATTATAATTAAATTCATTGTATAGTGGCTTAAGTAACATGGACGCCAATAATTGTTCACTAATGATTGAAGACGTAGCAAGTAATTGTACCCAGATGAAATAAAGCTGTTCTCAACACGGAGAATGTTTTGAAGAGTGCAATGCTTTATTACCCATGGTCCTATTGAAGGTGATATGACCTTTCTTCCTACGACCTTCGAAATGATTTAACAAGTTAAAGAAGGATCTGCAGTTTATTATGGACATCAAACCATCTTGCAATTTGGCGTTCTTGAAATTAACAAATTATTGCCAGAAGTGAAAGATGTTTTTGTTGATAGAAATATCCTACGACCAACTGGGGATCGAATTATCTACGCAGATAATGACGCAACTGGCTTTCTCAACGGAACGATGTGCTTCATTAGTATTCGAAATGTCTCGTGAAATACAATCATATCAGACTCCTTGATTATGGCAGTGAAATTTTCCTGAAACTAGCCAGCAAATGCTCTTACTTTAAGGGGGCTCAAGCCCCGTTATGTGGAAATTATGTTGCAATCGAAAATACTTCGCGCAGTACCGAATACCTGACTCATTCACTGTCGTTTATTGAAACCTTTCTGTCGAAGCATTAAAACTCATTCTCACAGTACTGTTTCTAAAACTTATCTTATTCCTATGATAAAGAATAAATTGCTTCTTATCACAAAGCCTTAGTCGCTTACATGTCTCGGCAAATAAAGGTAATTTTAATCTCACTTAAACCTCATCGTCCCCTTCGTGCACTATTGGTGCACTACCAGTTACTAGATAATTTGTGTGGATATCTAACTTCTTAAAGCGTATATTAGGCAATCAAAAATATTGCCAGAAATAATGTTTACACGGCCAGAACGCTACACAATTTTTACACACACATACACAAAGTACACCAAAATAATTTACTATACTAATTAAGAGAGAATATTTGGTAGCATTCCATACCTAGGCCACATGTAAACAAAAATGCTAACCTCTAAATAATATATTAATTGCATTCTCTAAGAATAAGCCAGGACACTTATTAATTCACAACATAAAAACAGATTCTCAAATATTCAACAACAGTGCCGTACGTGAAGTATCGTACCCCATTTGTCCTGACTGCTATGCCAGCGAAACCGAAAATTTCAAGATCGTTTCCAACGAAACATGAATGCCAACCAACTTAATTACTGCGGGAGGGGGGGGGGGGGGAAATCAGCACTTGCACAGTATATGCTTGAAATTAAACGTTATCGAAAATCAAAAATTTGACAGTTCTACACAATGAACCAAATGGTAAGATCCAAGATGTGTTAGAGCAAATGGAAAAATACCTTCACGAGAAAGTCACAAAGCCTGAATCCATGTTAAATGATAGTACAATTTCCCTTTCAATATCAAGTGAGTATTGTTGACAGCAAATTTAATTATTTTTTTCGTTCTCGCTGGTGCACTTCGGTCATATTTTTCAGTGACAAACCGAAGACGCCGTTTTTCGACTTGTCACTGTTCTCGCCAGTGAGTGGTAGGCCAGGATATTTTATAACTCTGATATCTGACACTACACAATATGTGTCCTTGATCGACTTATATCATACTTTATCTGTGGAGTGTTCAAGTGTACGAACACATGTGCTCCTTGTATGTGAGATACAAATTATGAAATGGATAAATCAACGCCTGCTTACATTACAGAGTTAATTATGTCCTTCCAGGACGTTTCTTTCCGTTGTTTGATTCGCGAATTTGGAAACTGAACATCTAACCACCTTAAAACAGGTACGAACATTTCGTATCACCTCGTTCAATAGCAGTCGTAAATAAGGCATTATCGATTTGCACATTATGAACCCACAGGGGGCGATATACTTCGTGTGATTTAATAAGAAAAAAACTTTTAACTGGAGGCGTTATTTTCGTATTTTACTGTGTATAGAATGCAGTAAATCCACAACTGCAAAATATGGATAAAACTAGTTTCCTACTGATGTCCACGTCGCGTGGGACGACTTCTGTAGCTTCGTGTGTCAGATGCTAGTGCAGTCTAACTATAGGTTACTTAAAAATACTGGTTTGTCGACGACCGTCACGTGCCATTAAGGTGTTGCCATAAGGGCTCATCTGCCTCGTAGCGTATAACAACACGGTAGTCTAGACGATAGGCATCCATAATTTTCTTTGCGTTTTGGTCTCAGAGCGCTGTTGGCGCTAGGGGAACGCTCTGTTGCCAGCTGCGGCCGGCTATAGTCAAATGGGTCACGAGCTCCGCAACGTTACTGATTACCCACTTGTAACACTTTGTGAAGGGAATCAGTTGCCTCCGAAATGCGGATGGTGTTAGGTGCCCCACTATGAGAGACTGCATTTGCATTCGGATGCAGTAAAACCTCAGGAGATGGCATAGTGGCTACACACTGAAGTCGCAGGGTTCATTTCCCCGTGTGCCCACGATCTTGGGTTTTCTGTAATTTGCTTGAAATGATTAAACTGTGTACCGGGATGGCTGATTTGGAAACGTCACGACGATATCAAGCTTGAGTTCTGTGTGAAGACCACATCGTCGCCCAGCACAAACTATGTAATATTCCTTCCATCAGAAACTATTGAATATGTAGCAGTGTAATTACAAAGACCATTATCAGCTGTTCGCGGCTCTGGCACTGGCGTTTCTCGTATTAGGAAATTGTGTACATGTCATAAAAGAGCGCTTGGAGGTAATGTGGGTGTACAATTAAGGTCGGCAATGCGAAGCTCAGGAGCAGGTCAACACAAAAGACATGGCTTCAAATCTTGGCACACATCGAACTTGCAAAAGTTAGAAGAGCTTTACAGGCATATAAGGAGTACAAGAACATCAACAACTCTGAGCTTCTCATACACCAGGATTTCTTTAGCACCAACCCGCTCAAATGGTTCAAATGGCTCTGAGCACTATGGGACTTAACATCTGAGGTCATCAGTCCCCTAGAACTTAGAACTACTTAAACCTAAATAACCTAAGGACATCACACACATCCATGCCCGAGGTAGGATTCGAATTTGCGACCGCAGCGGTCGCGCGGTTCCAGACTCTAGCGCCTAGAGCCGCACGGCCACTCCGGCCGGCACCAGCCCCCTCGTATCTAGGCCACCGATATGCAAGATATGAGAAGCTCTCGTGAATAAATTTGTTTTTATGGCCAACAGAAATTAAAGTATTCGTATTACATCTCCAAAACACCTTCTTTGCTGCGATATGTTTATTTACGATCTAGACACCTTTTGCCTTTTATATCAAAGGCATCGTGATTTTTTTTCTGGAAAATAAAGTTTTTACTTACAGACTCGAAACACCTCACACCGTAATTTTTACATGACTAAATATTACTTACAGTAATTCTACTGTGTTGCCAAAATCTCCGTTTCCTCGCTTCTGGTCATAGTTAAGATGGCGCACTTACGACATATCGGCACGCATTCACGTAGAGATGTTTTCTAGTTTTTCATACTTCGTCTGAACTTTGACGCAATAGAGGAATGAAAGGAGGTCTGAGACATGTCCACGTATACACGTGTGCCTGATCTAATTTCAGAGGAAGGGCTCCAACCTCGCTAATAAACCAACGGGTGGTGGCGTAAAATCTAATGATGCTGAGAATGGGCAGACGGAAGATGACAGTTTGGGGCCTACAAGCTCTTATTGGGCTGGACGGAAACCAGTCAGACCGACATTCGCCACGTGAAACGCTGAAATAGCTAAAGAAACTTAACGCAAAAGCCTCAAATTAGAAGACCTTTTTATTCTACCTTTTAAATTATGTATTCAGTACTTTGTTATAAAAGCGTATATAAATTTCACAATGAGTAAACGAAAATGGGAGGGTTCAGAAGTTTTGTATGTCTAGTACGGTTAGTCGTGCGCATGTAGCCTGCGTTTTCAACTGCAGAGGTAAGCGCATTCACCTCTCGAAAGTGCCGCGTAATGTGCGGTTTAAAGTTCTCGCTCCTCGTGTAGCGTGGAAGCCCTTCGCCTCCGCTGACGAAACTAACGAAGGGGCTTCGCCCGCATAAAAGGAACGCGACTGGCAGGGTAATGTGTTACCTCAGAGGTGCACCGGTTATCTGGCGGTAGAGTTACGTCAGCGCCTATGTAAATATCGGCAAGGTCGGCGCGTGCAGCATTTCGCGCATTGTTCTCAGCAGCCTGCTTCCTTTCCACCTCGCTGGTCGACAACTAGGCTTATCCAACGTGCTCTACGTAAAATCACTTACCGCATTAACGTTCCTCTCTCTATTAGTTGTCACAAGAACCTGTCAACACCAAGCGCCGGGAAGCGAAAAACATGTGATATCATGTGGCATGTTCTCAGCGTTATGAACGGGCTGGATGTTTTAGGGTGGTGCACACAGCTGAGTTTCTACCGAATTTGTTGCGACACTATTGAAGTATTGTTGCAGCGGAAGTTTCACAAAATTACAGACTGTTCGTTTGAATGTCCGTCTCGTGCAGTTCCTTTTCATTGTGGTATCATATTGAGATGAAAGACAACAAAATAATAATAATAATAATAATAATAATAATAATATACAATCCGAAAATGAAATACATAGGTCTTCGAAGGAAATGAATAAAGTTTGAGTGTTCCTGCGCGCATAGAATTTTTTTTTTTTACTTCTATGAACAACAACTACTTATGAAGCAGACCATTTGTCACTAGTCGGCATGCGTGTTATAGGCGATATTTTCTCATTTGCTTAAGTACTTGGTTGATTCACAAGATGTGCAATACTCTGCTTCTTTGTCAAAACATTTGAAACAAATTATAGTTAATAAATGGACATACTCGTCACAGGGAGTTACCTGTGATCCGTATTTATAGAAAATAACTCAATTTTCTAGTTTATATTTCAAAGTACCTAAATTTAACTAAATGTCAATTTGAAAATAAAAATAATTTCGTGGAGCGTAGTACTCAAGTTGAAGTTTCCCGTTCTTCCTTGTTCCAATTTATAATTCAGCAGTGACTGATGTTCTGCTTTCTTGGGCCGGCCTGTGTGGCCGAGCGGTTCTAGGCGCTTCAGCCTGGAACCGCGCGACCGCTATGGTCGCAGGTTCGAATTCTGCCTCGGGCTTGGATGTGTGTGATATTCTTAGGTTAGTTAGGTTTAAGTAGTTCTAAGTTCTAGGGGACTGATGACCTCAGATGTTAAGTCCCATAGTGCTCAGAGCCATTTGAACCATTTTCTGCTTTCTTGCATTCTTGTTACATGATCTTCCCATAATGTGTTTCACTATGCCTTCATTCAGATTAAACATGTTTAATTCTTCCTTGATACCTTCATTTGTTTTTCTATCGAGTAGTATTGCCCTCAGAACCCACATTCCTACTTTCTATCATTTTTGTGTGTCGTTTAGTACATGTCCGTTTACAGCTATAAAACAACGTTGATTCATCTAGTTTAAGCGATGAGTGTACTCTGCTGATTTTAAAATACCGTTTGATTGAGCAACATGGATAACAATTTCTGTAGCTTTCTAGTCACAACATTTGATCGTTTACAGAACAAGAAGCAGCCTGATAGGACAGAAGGCAGTAACACGTGCCTGTGAGGAAATTTTCAATTTTTATCCTGAAAATCTATTTTTCTGCATTACACATTTTGGTTATATTTTAGACTTTCAATGCGATTCTGATTTCTCTGTCTTGAACAACTCGTTTCTATTAATACTGTCAAAGTATGGAAGTACTACATGTACTTCCTGATCAAATTCAGACTACTACTCTAACCCAAGTTTTAGTGTAACTATTACTGTGTAATAATTTCAGTACATTCGTCAAGCATCTGACAGACTTGCCCCTATCAGTTTTGGTTCTATTACGGAGATCTATGTTCTTCGATACAAGAAAACAAGATTACATTTTTGTGAGCTTCCGCTGGTCGTTTTCGTTTATTAATACATTTACGAACACAGATCATAGTAGCGGCAGGAAATGGTAAAAAGCGTTTAAAAACAAGTCAGACTACTTAGCTGATTGAACTGATAAGTTTTCGAACAGCGCCATTAAACAGCTTTATAGAACAAGTAGAAGTAGCGATCGAGTGAGTCCCAAGTATATTTCCACTCGAAACTACAGATCCCATCAATACTGGAGTCAATTTTCTCCAGGCACCTCAATGTAGCGTGCGTAAGTGGAACGTTGCACATAGCTTGGGGTGCTTCGCCTTTAAGACCACATTGCGTGACGTTCTCAAGTGGGCGGGGCCGACTAGCTCCAACTCACACTTCGCTGCTCTCTTGTGTCATATGGCGACTTGGCTGCTGCTAATCCGCTAGCATCCCGCCGCATACTTCAGAAAACTTGGAAAACTGACATAATGCCTAGGAAGATCAGTAAGTGATTGTTTTTTTACGACCATCACAAATGCATTTCACAACCAGTATCCACTAGCCAGTGATCAATAGAAAAAGATTCGTTAGAAACTTGCCTTTGTGACGGGGATAATAGAATCAATTTCTTTTCCAACCTCGCACCAAGTTCTTATACCCTATACAGGATTTAGAAACGGACCGGCCAAACCTTCAGCACACAGAGAAAAACTGCTCAAAACACCCCCTTATGAACTGCATAGTTGGTGTTTTTAAATCGGAAACTTCTTTCTCAGCACTCTTGATCATAGAAAATAGCTACGTACCTGAAAATGGAGGTACGAGGTGCAAGGTGCAAGATCTCCCTGCCCACCACCACCACCACCACCACCACCACCACCACCACCACCACCACCACCACCACACCCGTGGTACCAAACCTACATACTATTTTTCAATGGCGACGTACAGTAAACTGGTGGTTTCTTTCCACTCTAAACTGTATAAATGTAGCTGTTTCCTAGATACACTTAATGAATCTACGCTTAGAACTCCTCCCTACTCGTTCTGTGCCGTTCCCTCGCTGATGTTGTGCCTTGATGTAATTTTCGTAGCACATTGGGTTCGCCCAGAGAAGTAGGGTAGCTAACTTAATTAAATTCCGGGATGCCATTACAGTGCATTTATTGGCAAAAATCTTAAAACTGCTAACCATCACACTGTCAGACCCAAGTAACTTCAAAATCACGGAGAACAAACCACGATTTGCACAGAAATCGGGTGTGGATAATCTTAACGCCGACTGAAGAGACTGCCGTGCAACGGAAATCTTTAATAGCTTTCGTTTAACTTACGAACTAATCGTACGTTCTCGGCAATATACGTGTCATTTGTCTCTTAATATAAATAGTTTACAGCACAGTGGCACTATAGCGGCAAGGCTTAATGGCACTTAGGCTCCCCCAGCATTAATTAAGCTCAAGGTGGTGGCTTGCTAAAGAAAATGTCTTAGTTTTGCGGCTAAATGTTGGTGGATCCCTATTCAGAATCGCCAAGTACGACACTGATGATTTTACTCATAGTTCCTCATAACGCTGGCATACTTCAGTACCATATGGCTCGACCAATCTCCCTGCTAGTGGTACTGATCGTGGAGACCATTTCTTACTCGTCGCTACAGAACCCTAGAATGCTGTTCAAGAAAGATATATTCCTGTTTACTGCAGCGTCCCAATAAAATTTTAAAATTATCAAAATGTTGTCCAAAATATGAGGAACGTCACAAAGTCAGCCTGCATCATAAGTACAGTTCAGTGTAACACGTACATGAACGAGGCGAAATTGCTTGTGCACGCTATTCAGCCCGCCAAAAATGGCTCTAAGAGTCATTTCAAGCTTAGAGCATGCGCGCGTTCTCATTTCACGGAAAGAAACGTTGTAAGCGCGGAAAGTTGCCCACCAAATCAGCCAACACCTCAGAGACGTCATTACAATATATAGCCGCTATCATTAGACACGAAAGACTTAAGGCCTACCTCGGCGTGATCACACGCGGTCAACACTACTGTAATATGATGAAAATTATGAAACTTCTTGCCAGATTAAAACCTGCAAGGAAGTTTCATATCAGCGCACACTCCGTTGCAGAGTGAAAATTTCATTCTGATGAAAATTACTTTACCGTTTACGTCTGTCATTTGCCGCTACATTGTTGCCAACCCGGCCGCCGGCTACCGCTCCGTTATGGACGACACAGAAATACGGCGGGTCACTTCACATATGCTGTTAATGTGTAACGCGAACCCATGTTGGAAGTGGTCGCTGCGAGGGATGACAGAAATGCATTATGCTCTGTCGGCACCTGATTTTAAGTGACCAAACACTGAACTGCGGCAGACTACACGTTTTCCAGCCCTTCATTTAAACTCATGTCCTAGCCTAACCACAACTTTATACTTCATCATCTGCTAACACGTGAAAATGTGTGCCCCGACCGAGACTCGAACCCGGGATCTCCTGTTTACATGGCAGACGCTCTATCCGTCTGAGCCACCGAGGGCACAGAGGATAGCGCGACTGCAGGGAATATCTCGCGCACGCCTCTCACGAGACCCACATCCTCTCCTTTTATGTCCACACACTACATTCGTAGTGTCCCACCCCAACACACTCATTACTCGTGAAAGACATTCTCACCAAGACCCGTAAGAGTTCGGGGAATGTGTGTGCATACGCACAGAAGCAGAAGTGGTGGGACACTACGAATGTAGTGTGTGGACATACAGGGTGAGAATGTGGGTCTCGCGGGAGGCGTGCGCGAGATAGTCCCCGCAGTCGAGCTATCTTCTGTGCCGTCGATGGCTCACATGGATAGAGAGTCTGCCATGTAAGCAGGAGATCCCGGGTTCGAGTCCCGGTCGGAGCACACATTTTCACGTGTTAGCAGATGATGAAGGTATTAATATAATTCTAATTTCGTAACCACAACTTCGTGATGTTCACAATGTATCCGAGAAGATGTGGTCAACAGTTTGCGGCATATCTTAAATCGCAATCGCTTTATTGTCAGCGGCTACAGCCAATCTCTGTGAGCAAACTCGAGGTAGAAAAATTTCAGTTTCAGCGCTAAAAGCAAACCGTAGCTTCTCGCTAGCACTGGTTACCTGAAACTATATTCACACTGGCTACAGGCGTTGCTGCGTTACCAACCTATTAGCAGTCCTGGTTGGAACTTGGCTGTAGACTATAGGCGACAAAGGCAGATTCCGAACGAAAACAGAGTGACAGAAAGAAAAATAAGAGCAAATAAAGTCAATACGATGACAATGACGCGGCAAGGTATTAGAAATAAAAGAACACGTTCAAACCCATTAGCTGAAAAAAATAGTGATTGACGTCTTTTCACTAGATTTAGAAATACGAATTCGGTGCCTTGGACGAGTTCGAACCTACGACCCTCTACACGGCGGATTATTACGCAAACCATTGCGCTACGCCACTATATTGCGATAGGTTGTTGTATTTACGTCTGGTGCTCCAGTCCCAACGATCAACTGCAACCTTCTACAATTCGGCGTCAACAATGTCGTGCGAAGCTTTACAATGTAAGCCAATCTTTGTGACATAACTAAGTGTGGCGATGTATCGCGCCTTGTGCGTAAGAATGCCGCAGTGTTTGGTTAATGCTATGAATGAAACGTATGTACTTCGTTGGTGCGCGCGCACGCCTGTGTGTGTGTGTGTGTGTGTGTGTGTGTGTGTGTGTGTGTGTGTGATATACGAAATAAATGGGCCAGACACATCAATAAAAAGCCGGACAAGCAGCTGGAAGTGAACTGACCAACTGTCGTGGAACTTCGGCTATGGTGAACGGTTCGGGCGTGACGCTGAGCGTTCTAATTGGAGGAAACCAGCTCCAATGCGTAGAACTGTCGAGTAATTTTAATCAGACCATACGTATTCATCACAAATAACAGTAATAATCCCACAGCGCCGCGGTGTGCTAAAATGGCAGGGAAGAGAATACACAGAAAGGAACCTGTTCAAGGTTCAAATGGCCCTGAGCACTATGGGACTTAACTTCTGAGGTCATCAGTCCCCTAGCACTTAGAACTACTTAAACCTAACTAACCTAAGGACATCACACACATCCATGCACGAGGCAGGATTCGAACCTGCGACCGTAGCGGTCGCACGGTTCCAGACTGAAGCGCCCAGAACCGCTCGGCCACAATGGCCGGCAAAGGAACCTGTATTAACTGCGTCAGATACTCTTCACCACCGACTGCAGAATTTATCTGCACCTGGTGATCGACGAAGAAGAGCAATGATGCGGCCAGAATGCCTTGGAATCTTAGATCAGCGTTTCTCCGAGTTCGCTAAAGCACGCTGGCGGAAGCCGGTAACGTTTCTTAAACGAGTCCACTGCAGATACCTTCCCGTATCTTAAAGAATACGTCGATACAAACGTTGGTTTGCACACCACTGTGATTTACCACGAAGTCTTCCCTCCAATCCGAAAAACGGCTCATTCAGTCCCACAACGACTCGACGTAAATGCGAACCACTGAACCTTATTTGTTCAGATATACAAGGCACTGCCAGAGATGAATGGCACGTTACCTGACAAATTAGTCTTACAACCTTTGTTTTAGGAGCCATCAGTCTTCTGCTACTTACGGTTTTCCACTTAGCTGATTCTACTGAGAACCTCAACCCTTTATAACATCACATCTCAAACTGTATCGCTTCCATACAATCCTGTGCTCCAGAAGTACATTAAGAAATTTCTTCCTCAAATTAATACCTATGTTTGATTATCGTAGTCTCCTTTCAGGAGGAATGCCCTCTCTGCTTGTGATAGTCTACTTCTAACACCATTATTTCGTCCGTCTTGAATTGTTTTGCTTCCAAGGTAGCAGAATTCCTTCACTTCTACTACGTGATGTCCGGGTTTTTATGATAGGTTAACTGATAATCTCATTTCTCTTGCTCCGCGGAAACTTCGTTTTTCTTTGGTTCACTCTCGGTCGGTATTCTGTGTTGAGCAAAATGTCTATTCCACTTACCAAGCCTTGCAATTCTTCTTCACTTTCGCCTGCCGGCTAACCAACTTTGGACCTGAGGTGGTCTGTCACCTATACAGCCGTGAAGCCATTCCGCATCCTTTTGGCAAGCAATCTAGTGTTTCATACTTAAATAAATTGCTGACTCTGGAGGCCTTTAACTCGTGGAAACAAAAACTAAAGTAACAGAGCTTGCATCTAAACTCTTACGTGATAACTGTGACCCTGTCCTCTAGAAATTTTGCTGAATCAGTTTTGTGGCCATTGAAGTAACGGCAGAAGGCGATAAGATAGTCCCACGCGAGTTCTTATCTTCAAAGCGCCTGATATTTACATCTCACTGTTTGCAGCCTATGTTCAAAGTTTCATTGCGTTAACAGAGATACCTAGTGCCGCACTGACCATTGTTTCCACATTTCTTTGTAGTGTTTGAGGTTTTATGAAGACGTTAAGTTTTCTGGACTTACTGAAACAAGAATTGCTTCCTATATCCGCATGCTGTGAATGGGTTCTGCGTAGTCGCTGCCGATAGTAAACAGGTCCTATCACCATCACAATGAAAATGCTGATCTGAATGTGTGACTGATGATAATTTTTGAACACAAGGGAAACAAAGATCCTGAATTACACTTTACGGAAAAAATTGTGAAACACGTACGACTAAATTATCGTGATCCTGACAGTGACTATGTATGAACGCAGAAAGATTTTCCTATGTTCCTGCAGTTTACCTAAGAAGTCACGACTTTTCTAGATTTTGGTACACAGGCGTAGATTTCATTTTGTGTACATTACAAGATTAAATTGTAGAGTACGATTGCCTAATCTGACCGCACGAACGCAGCTTTAAGCGAAACCCGATAAAAACTGAAATGCTTCCTCTGAGGACCAAAGGTAATGGCTACTGTAACAGTTTTACAGTTAACTGTGTTATCGCAACTTTACCAAGTTTACGAACTCTTGTCACCTTTTTTTTAAATACATTTCGTGACGACTGCGTACCCTATACTGGAGTGCACTGCATCAACAGGACGTTCACGGTTACCTTTCACTACGTTTCAAAAGTGTTTCTGGAATTTCAAGCATGAAAGAATAATATTCCCTACTACATTATATCTCCAATGTCTGCGTATTCGACTTATCTGCGTATTCGACTTCTCAAAAGTGATGTACCCCACCTCTAACTGTAAAGCAGACTAAAAATGATTTTAAAATTCGGAGAAGTGTGTGTTCTACGACCCACCAAGGTCATTTATCTGTGAAACTCTACAAGAAAACTTGAAAATTAACGTATCTAGGCTATAGAACAATTAACTGAAAAACAGCATGATGTAAAAAAATTACGACCAGCAGGTCAACGAGCGATTTAAATGAGGTATTATTTGACAAAAACAACCATGTACTTGAAACAACGTATGTAATTAAATTTAACACTTAGAGCTGTATTTCCCAAAACAAAAGCTGCTGCGTTGTACGTTCTTCCCTCGTTCGTCACCGAAGTGTAGATGTGTAGTTTCGGCGAAGTGATTAAAATGAGTGGAATGGAAGCAGCTCACGGCAGAGATATGGATGTGAGCCCCGTGGCTTTTAGCATGGTGCTGCTACAGTTCAGAAACTACGAAAATAATGTAATATGCCCACAAGTTGCCTTTACGTGTGAATACCATTCAGTGCCACTGTGACAAGAGTTTTGAGGGTTCAATACGTCACTGCGAATGTAGCATATACACACATCAAACAAGTTTTGCATCAGCCCGGTTCCCACAACTCGGGAAGATAGATGTTGACTGTCGATACTGTATTACAGAGAGAGTCATTTTGACTGTTCAGAGATGTCACTAAACCCACCCAAAGATATAAACAACCATGCACGAGCAGCGCCTATTAGACGGATGGGGTCCGACATCCGATCAGTTCCAGTCATTCCACCAGGAAGGAGGTACACGGCTCGTGTTGTCTGTAGTTCAACCATGCCTAGACGGTCAAAACCGCGGTTCGATCGCGTCCGCATTGTTACTTTGTGCCAGGAAGGGCTCTCAACAAGGGAAGTATCCAGGCGCCTCCGAGTGAACCAAAGCGACATTGTTCGGACATGGAGGAGATACAGAGAGACAGGAACCCTCGATGACATGCCTCACTCAGGCCGCCCAAGCGCTACTATTGCAGTGGATCACCGCTACCTACTGATTATGGCTCGGAAGAACCCTGACAGCAACGTCACTATGTTCAGTTATGCTTTTCGTGCAACCACAGGACGTCTTGTTACGACTCAAATTGTGCGCAATAGGTTGCATGATGCGCAACTTCACTCCCGACGTCCACGGCGAGGTCCATCTTTGCAACCACGACACCATGCAGCGCGGTACAGATGGGCCCCAACAACATGGCGAATGGACCGCTCAAGATTGGCATCACGTTCTCTTCACCGATGAGTGTCTCATATTCCTTCAACGACGAGACGTGTTTGGAGGCAACCCAGTCAGGCTGAACGCCTTAGACACACTGTCCAGCGAGTGCTGCAAGGTGGAGGTTCCCTGCTGTTTTGGGGTGGCATTATGTGGTCCGACGTACGCCGCTGGTTGTCATGGAAGGTGCCGTAACCGCTGTACAATACGTGACCGATAGTGCAACGATATCGGCAGCATATTGGCGAGGCAGTCGTCTTCATGGATGACAATTCGCGCCCCCGTCGTACACATCTTGTGAATGACTTCCTTCAGGATAACGACATCGCTCGACTAGAGTGGTCAGCATGTTCTCCAGGCATCAACCCTGTCGCACATACCTGAGATAGATTGAAAAGGGCTGTTTACGGACGACGTAACCCACCAACCACTCTTCGGGATTTACGCCGAATCGCCGTTGAGGAGTGGGACACTCTGGACCAACAGTGACTTGATGAACTTGTGAATAGCATGCCACGACGAATACAGGCATGCATCAATGCAAGAGGACGTGATACTGGGTATTTGAGGTACCGGTGTGAGAACAATATGGACGACCACCTCTGAATGTCTCGTTGTATGATGGTACAACATGCAATGTATGGTTTTCATGAGCAATAAAAAGGGCGGAAACGATAGTTGATCTCTATTCCAATATTCTGTACAGGTTCCGGAACTCTCGGAACCGAGGTGATGCAAAACTTTTTGGGGTTTGTGTACAATTTTACATCTGTTCCTAAGCATTAACGTAACAGTCATACGATGATAATGTGATGTGTAGCTTTGGGAAGACGTTGAGGGTAGGGATCGGAGTTTTATCACTTCCCGGTGCTGCCACTAGGTTGTTTCTTGGCTACCGTGCGATTCTTTCAGCCTGTGTCGGTGGTGGCAAGGATTTTGCGCTACAGATTTACATTTGTGGATATTTATGATTGATAATCTCCTTATGAAAAAATATTGTAGTTTGAACCTTTCCATTAAATAAGCCCCGAGGCTGTGAATTGAAGTACTTCAAGCAGCTGCTTGATATATAGCTTTTTTAGGCCAAGACGTGCTTTGAGCCTTCAGACAGAATACAAAAGAGGTGTCCACGTTCGTAACTGTGACCATTTAATAAGTAAATCGTGTTATGTTACTATACCGCACAACGTTCCTAGACTATACCACTGATACACGAGTAGGCGCAGACGTGGCGTATTCCTTGTAAACAAGATGGCGGATTTGCTTGCTGTGGTTGTGTTTCGGGCCAAAATAACTAAAACGGGCAACCGTTGTGGTCCAGAATGAGATTTCCACTCTGCAGCGGAGTGTGCGCTGATACCTTTCTGGCAGATTAAAACTGTGTGTCGGACCCATACTCGATCTCGGGACCTCTGCCTTTCGCGGGCAAGTGTTCTACCGTCTGAGCTACCCAAGCACGATTCGAGCCCCGTCCTCACAGCTTTAGCTTTACTTCTGCCAGTTCCTCGTCTCCTACCTTCTCGCGGGAGAGCTTCTGAGAAGTTTGGAAAGTAGGAGACGAGGTACTGTCTGAAATAAAGCTGTGAGGACAGGGCATGACTCGTGCTTGCGTAGCTCATGCCGGCACGTTAGCTCAGCGTGTTCGGTCAGAGGATAAGCTGCCCTCTGTAATAATAAAAAAAATAAAAAAGAGTTAATGGACCGAAGATGCATTTTAACAAGCGTCATAGCATCATGGGACGTCCGCTCCGAGCAAATACAAGGTTCCGGGTTCCAGTCTCGGTCCGGAACACAGTTTTAATCTGCTACGAAGTTTCATTCGTTGTGGTGCCTAACCCAAAGCACCAATTAAGGAACAAAAGAATACTAACGGACAAGTAAACTTAAGCTACGATGTTATTTAAAAATTTAATACCTCATAAACATTATCGATATACTACCCTACTAAAACCACCTACCTATAATTAAATTTCATTTCCGTTATATTTTCGGTATAAAATGTAGGTCGACGAATAGCAATTCGGCAATACCGATTACATTTCCCACTAGTATTTGTATTTTTATTCAAAAAGATAAAACAACGCTACCTATGGGTAGACACTACTCGAGGTGGAGATTTGGCTTCTGGAAGACTGTATTATTTGATAATTTTAGTCTGCGCTGTATGTTGCACTGCTTCTTAATCGTTATACAGGGTCTGTCAGGAGCAAAGGTACATGCTTTGAGGGGGTGATAGTATTGGTGGTTCTGAAATAGAAACGCCATATGGACATATGCCCTATTCCGAATGGTTTCCGAGATAGAACATATTTAATTTACACTTATTTTCAGCATTACTCAAACGTCGTCGTCGTACACAATGTACCACAGTTGTGTAGAGGATGCTAAGACGAACAGTTTGATACAGGACACTTGTCTATTAAATCTGGAAACTACCTCAAATTGGCCTACAAAACCTACCTACACTACAACGCATGCGCGTCACACGACATTTTCAATATCTCGCGCACTCTTCGTGCAAAATATTAATACTAGAGAAAAAATGAATAGGAACATTTTTTGTAGAAAATTTAATGCAGTTTAATTTTGTACTGCGACACGTTTTTATTGCTATGTACGGGCTTACAATTGTTAAAGAAGAATGCCTAGAAGTGATACTAAATGAGTTCCATCTCAGAAACCATTCGCAATATGGCATATGTCCATATGAAGTTCTTTTTTATTCAGAATCGCCGGCCGCTGTGACCGAGCGGTTCTAGGCGCTTCAATCCTGAGCCGCGCACCTGTTACGGTCGCAGGTTGGAATCCTGCCTCGGGCATGGATGTGTGTGATGTGCTTAGGTTAGTTAGGTTTAAGTAGGTCTAAGTCTAGGGGACTCATGACCTCAGATGTTAAGTTCCATGGTGCTTAGAGCCATTTGAACTATATTCAGAATCACTAATACTATCAACCCTCAAAGTATGTACCTTTCCTCCAGACTCACCCTGTATAGCAATCGTAGTAGATCTTACAAAACGCTATTATTTACGTTAACGCATAAATGAGAGTGCAATAATTTTTATTACTCCACATTTTCCCTTAATGCATTCACCCAGCTCTACGATGCGCTCAGCCCCATGATTTTTTGCAGTCCATTGTCAGCATAGATTCACTTCTTACAGAGCGATGTGGTGCATTGGCTAGCACACTGGACTCTCATTCGGAATGACGATGTTTCAAAACCCCGACCAGCCATTCAGACTTGGGTTTTCCGTGATTTCCTTAAATCGCTTGGGGCAAATGGCACTTTGGTTCTCCATACTGACGTAATCTGAGGTGAGAAACACTAGTGTGTACGGTTGCACGGCTGTCTTCCTCAGCAGCTCTTACGAGGAGGAAAGAGGGAGGAGATTAGTGTTTAACGTCCCATCGACAACGAGGTCATTACAGGCGGATCGCAATCTCGGATTAGCGAAGGACAGAGAAAGAAAGCGGCGGTGCCCTTTCGTAGGAACCTTCCAACCATCCCTGCAATTGCCATAAGCGATTTAGGGAAGTCACGGAAACCTAAATCAGGATGGCCGGACACGTGTTTGACCGTTGTCCTCTCGAATGCGAGTCCAGTGTGCTAACCACTGCGCTATCCCGCTCGGTAGTATCTGTTACTCATGAGTGGGCTTCAAAACATGTAAAAGGGAGGAAAAACACGGTACGTAAATTGTACACCAAATTTATGACGAAAACCTGTTTTTAATCTACAAACAGCAAAATTTAGAATCTTATGTATACTATATTTCAGTAAGACCGCAGGAGATGCTTTGTAAATAAAAACGAAACGCATCTGGTGGTTTAAGATGGAAAAAACCATAATTGAAAAAACACCATGTCTGCCCGTATCCTACTTCTTATCCTACAAAACATATTTTATGGTTCTGTTATGCAGGTACTACTCAACCATGCGCATCACGTAACATCATATATATGGTTAGTTGGTTCACACATTTACATGAAACACATTCGAGCTCAGATTACACGGTATTGAATGAAGACACTTGTCGCACATGTCATGATAGCATAACCGAGTTGCCATCCTCTGACGACCAGTTTCTACCGAAAATCTGACCAGAATTAAATTTTGCTACAGATGTTTGTGTCCAAGATAGGAGAAAAGGCAGCATCGGACGTAAAGTTTTAATCTGTTTATTGCAGACGGATGTTAGCTACTACGTCGCTATCTTCAGCGCAATTATATTCAAGTTTAAGTGTTTGTTATCTGCAGTGTCAATGTGGTACCATGTGCGATTTTAATTACGATGAGTCATCAAGACTTCGATTTAATTGCCCTCAAGATAGCTACACAGTAGCTGAAATCTGCGATAAACTGATTAAAAATTTATAACCGATGCTGCCCTTTCTCACATCTTGAATCTCATTAATACGGTCGTGGACCACGCAATTCCTGATGGAAACAAACCTAAAAAATGTCTGTATATTGCAAAAATGGATTGAACCACACTTCCAATGAGTAATTTTTGCTCTCTGTATACAAGCGTGTACGTTGACATCTCCAGAAGGAGTATATTCTTCGTTTTGTAGTTTCCGTCGTTTCTTTGTTGCGGGATTAGTTATTGGCATCTTGTTGATGTATATACTCCGTCTCTGCGTCTAAATAGCTGTTTGGGGCAGACGCGTTCCACTTTCATTTTCTAAAACTCTTCGATTACTATTTTTTATACATCTTGCCTCACGCGCGTATTGCGATGAAATATTGTTTAGCTGTCGTATACTGTCCAGGATGTCATATTGTTCACAGTTGCGTACACATTTCACATATACTTCGGATTTTTCTGTAAGTTTTTGTAGTTGACTTTAAGAACGCAATGTTCATGTAGTGAATCTGCACTAAGATATCAAAGTATTTGTCCACGAAGTTCATCGTCTGGACTGCGACACACAAACAAAAAAAAGTTTTCTGTAGTAGTCACTCGTTTATTGTGCCATGCATTTCCATGATTCACACAGTCTTCAGCTGTAGAATTACGTAGTGCTAAACAGGTTTTTGCAGTTGACCTGCAGAAGTGTAAAGGCGTCTGTGCTCTACACTAAGGCTAACCACGTCGTTCTACACATGCAGTTGATGTGTAGCGAAGCATCGAAACGCGCTGTGGTATTATAAGTTATTAACGCTCAAACCTTGTTTACATCATGAAGATAGTAATAAATGAATTTTCTTGTCTGCGTACTCTTTCGATCATTTCCACTGATTTTGTCGTGCTGAAACACCCCGAGAAGCTTTTTACGTGGGGTAGTGGGAATGAAATGCCATAGAATGTGAGACCTTTATATTAAAAACCTAGAAAATGATGCATTTGACCATCTGAGAAATGAGAAAGCAGTTGGTAGCGGCTGCAGTATATCCCGTGTAACGTGAGTCAGGCGCCGGAAGGAAGCCGCGTAACAGCTGGCCGCGATTACTCAGCAAGGCGCAACCGCTGGCTCTGTAGTCACCTCTCCCAGCTCACCTTGCGCACACAGAAACACGCCCTAGATGCAGATTAATACTGAATCTGGTACTAAAATGAGCCCTATTGGTGAAGTTTGCGCGCCTGATGGAACGTTTACATACGACCTAGGTGTGGATTGGTGGTAAAGGGCACCTAAATACTGTGTGTGTGTGTGTGTGTGTGTGTGTGTGTGTGTGTGAGAGAGAGATGCATGCTCCTGTGACACCATCTGATGAGCCTGCTCGAAAATAAATTAATGGGACAAAATACTGATAAAACTCTAAAAGCGACTGGTTGCATAATGTATCAATATGGACTGCTGATAATGTATTATACACGATCAATTTCGGACATAAAGAGCCTTCTACTTTAGTAGAGATTCAAGAAATGTATAACTTTACTGATACATTGTCGGCAAGTTAGCCTATATCGTAGCAAGTCTCTTGCTACTGGAATATCAGTTCTACTCGTGATCAGATGACGGAAAAACTTGCACAGGAACAGTCAATCCCTTGAAAACACTGATTCAGTAAACATCATTCCAACATCATTTGAGAAATTTTTAGTCATCGCCTTTTATTGTAGATTCGTCAAGCTCCTCATTAAAACTGCACCATATGTTCTATCCCAATCAATAATCGAGGTTCACCTAGCGGGTGTGGTGGGCTACTGATGCATAATAATAGAGGAGTTAATTGGAAAACTGTAAATGTTCCCTGGCGCTGAAGTTATAAGGCGCTTTGATATCTTACTAGCTGCGGGGAAATCTGCACAAACCATTTAGCAGAAAGTTTGGCTTTATCGAACTTTTTATGCAAGTGATGTTCCCCTGCCCATGAGCTAAATACGCAGTCGACACTACTTTGGCAGCTGGTAAACTTCATGGCGTCACATCGATTCTGTTAAAGACGCCGTCATGGTAGTATTTTAGGTTCCGTCGGACTTCTGCTACTGCAGGAATGGCGATTTAACGATGGACACGAATACTGGATATGAGGTTCAAAATAAGAATTCTCAGCCCTCTAACGCAAATACTGGACGCTGGAAAACATTTCCTACGAAGACAAGCTCACCATTTTGTATTGCAGTAATTAGATAAAGTTATCAATAATGTGAAGTCCATCTCCAGCCACTGTATGATGTGTATAGTAAAACTTATTGGGGCCTAAATATATTTCTCCATTCAATTTCCGGCCTGGTCCAGGAACATATCCAATTTTCAAACCAGAAAACAGTGTCTATTGAAGGTATTTACTTTAAAATTGACGCGTTTCCCTGTAGTGGAGCATCTCCAGAATTTCTGCACATACTGAAGATCGCCTCCTACCGCGAAACGCGCAAATTTTAAAGTAAATGCCTGCAGCAGATACTGTCTTTTTATTCGAACACTCTGACCTAACATTCTGCAACAAGCGGAAGTGGGTTGTTCGCAAAGGTGAGAGGGAAATTTAGTCAGAGTACAGGCCACTACATATGTACAAATTTATCGGCGGACCGAAGGAACGACCTAATTCGTGGCAGCCTACACACGTCCTGACCGACTGCACTATGCGAATACGGCACCGTCCTGTTTTGTTTATCTTAACTTCATTTAATTTATGTTTTACGAGATCCCGTTTGGTTTTACACAAAGAAAAATTGGGGCTTAACTTGGCTGCTTTAGAAGGAAAAAAAGTGGAGAGGAAGCTGTGGACAAAGAAGTGGCTAACGCAAAGACAGAAGTTCACCCACCCTCTGTTAGGGAGCTGGGAACTGATGATTTCCGTAATTATCTAGGAATGGATGGAACCTGCATTTCGGAGCTGCTGATCATCAAACAATTCCTAACGAAAAAGAATAGTCATGAGAGAGGCTTTCAGCTGCAGGGTGAGGCTGTTAGCTGCATTACGTTTTCTAGCCATTCGCAGAAGTTTATAGGACCTCATATTTAGTGCTGCTGTATCCCCGAAATTATCTAAAATTATTCCTGACACCTGCAATGTGATTTATAGTTGCCTGAGGAAATACATCGTGGTAAAGGAAAACAAATAAAAGATGTCCCTGTAAATTTGAGAAACTTATTTCAAATGAGAAGACTACTAGAAATCGTGACTACGCACATCATTTAATAGATACAACGGATATGTAAGCAATGAAGCATTCAGCAACTGTTAGTACTGAAAAAACTCGCGCACTTTGTCATAGCAGAAGGCTTGGATATAGGCTGGACTTCAACACTTACAACGATGAGGCAAGTGTATTTTATGAATAACGTCCATTGACTATATTTCCGTTTTTAGGTTTTACTTCCGATACGTGTTTGAAATAAAATCTCAGATCTAATTTGGTTGCATTTCGGTTTTTAGTTCTCATTTCTGACAAGTATCGGAAATAAAACCTATAAACCTAAATACATACGGCAGGCGGATTTTTATTCACAAAATACACACCTTTTACGCTATGCGCTACACAAGCCATTACGGATTCGTTAAAAATGTAACAAATGCTTCATTTCTTTCATCACTATTTCTACACTCCTCGCACGACGGGTCCCACGAACATCTCTAGTTTTTAATTTCTTCGGAAACACTGCCAGAGTTTCGTCCGCCTCGCAGTCTGTAGAACAGCATTTAGTCCCGTGCGCAGCGACAAAAGGCGAACTTTTGTCGGGCGGTTGGAAAGACAAATGACGACGCTACACATGACAATTTGTTGGGTGAAGTGTGGGCGGTTGGGGGTGGGAGTGTTGCCTGTCGTGTGGTACTATCCGCCCAATATCCCGCTAACAAAAATTCGTCGGTCGGTCGGTCGGTCAAAACGCCTCACACGTCCAATCTGTCGGTCGGTCGGTGCGTGTGTAGGGCCCTTAAAGCTTTTTAGCCGACAACCCAGGTACACTGAGATGGCACAGTTGTCCACAAAAAGCAAGGGTTCCATATCGAGTGTCTCACCGTCCTAGCAGGACGATCCATTTCATATATGTTATATTTGTTCTTTCGGACATGTCCGTACGAAAGAACAAACACCACATCCATAATTACGGCGAGGACGACCAATTTATCTCTTCAGTGCAGATGCATACCGGGCTCGAACTTTTATGGGAACCGGCGAAATGCCGCGAGTAATGATGATAATGGGCAATGGGCACTACATCAGTGATGTGTGGGTGTTGAGAATTTGGGTCTGACGGGAGACGTGCTAGGGTAGTCCATGCATTTGTAATGACCGTTGTGTCCGGGTGGCGCAGTGATCAATGCATCTGCCAATTGAGGAGACCAGCGTTCGAATCCCGGGCTAGCACAAATTTTCAACTTTCCCATTTAAATCAATGCGCACTGGCAGCGACTGCCCATGTCCTTGAATGAGCTCACTCGAACTGAATCCAGCACTACTGACAGAGGTGCACAGTGACATGAACAGAGCTGAACAGCAGTGTGTGCGGCACCCAGAGCACTGGCTCTAACAAGACAGGTTAGTCAGTATGAAAACAATTTCTGCGTTTCTGATCTCACTATTTGGCGTGTTCGTGTCTTCTTCGTATTCTTACAGAGAGATTTTGGCGCAAGTTCCATAGTGCCGTCGTTACATTATTCGTAATGTGTGTACTATGAATGTACCTTGTATGCACCAAAATACTCATCCATAACGAATTCAACAAACTTTCTGTATTCACTTTTCAGTTGCCGCTTTCATAACAGAGTGTACATTAAATGAACTGAACGTCGATATAGGGCTACGCTACAGACGCTGTGACGACGACCCTTATTTCGAATTCAGTTTCATAGGTTTCGTTACCTCATAACCCAAATGTGTTCCGCACAGATCCGTCTCTCAACACAACCAAGAGATAACGGGGTGGGACTTGGGAGCCGAGTTTTTATACTTAATACGTGATTTTTGACATATGCATAACACTTGCACACATATGGAGCAGTTTAGGAACATTTCAATATGCGATCTAAACTAACTCCGATTTCCCTGTGAGTTTCAAATTAGCCGTGTCAATTACAGCTGCTTCACTTCACCAGGCAATAAAGGACGAAGACAGCCCAAAGACGCTTTTTTATCGGTGAAACATTTTGGAAAAAAATATACCTTCCAATACCAACGAAATGTCTTAATTGTACTTAACAGAGCTAACACTCGCCTGTTGTGGTTATAGCGTCACGCATAAAGTCACATCGCATATTGCTTTTACCCTTATACGGAAATAAAACATGGACGATAAACGTTATAGAAAGAAGAAAATAGACTTCGAAGAGTGATACTAAAGGAGACCACTTAAGTTAAATGGGTAGATCTGATAATGAAGTGATGCTGAACCAAATCGGGGAGAAAAATTTATGGCACGAATTGACTATATAAGGAGGGTTCGGTGGATTTAAAATTCTCAGGCATGTAGGAAGAGAATTTGATAACGTTAGCAAGTGTAGGGGTAAAAATTTTAGCGGAAGGCCAAGGCTTTCTTATGGTAAGCACTTTCAAATAAATGCTTTCTGTAGGAATTCTGGACATGTGAAAAGATTTGCATAATTTAGGACTACAGCGTAGAGAGCGGCATCAAACTGTTATTCTTTGGAAAAAATACCACAACAACTTTCTCCGCTGGAAGCCTACCGTGAAAACGCTGAAAAAAATTCAAGGATCATCAGTTCAGTATCATATCGAAGTTTCACCAAGAAATCATTTACATTCGACGATAGAATTAAAATACTGAGCGCTGTGCCGTGTTCCGTATCGGTAAGCTGGTTGCAGCGGTGTTTAAATGGCTGGCGTCCTTTGAACTTGGCAGCGGTAGCTCGGCAGTCGCACATCAAACTACTTCGAGCATAACTGAAAAACTTGACCCAACGAATTGCTCTTTGTTTCAGAGTCATTGGGTACAACTGCGTTTTCCATTACTTTTAGAATGATTTTCAAGGGAAGTATACATTCTGTATTGCCGTTGTAACAACGCCAGTTCCTCCCCTGTACAGCTTTTGGGTTGCAGAAGTTTTGACTTACCTTTTATTTAAAGCACTGACAAAATCCTGAGTACTGAAACAATAACATTAAATATGCCACCAGTTGAGATACACATGTAATAGTTGTCGATCTTACTGCACCTCGTGGGAATACTAATTTACGATTACAAAAATTCGGCTAAATTATGTTTTATTTGCATGTAGGATAGCATCAAAGCATGCACGTTTTCTGGTGGGGCTCCATGCTTCATTTTTATCTACCTGACCCGCGTGTTATCCTTAGCCCTCCGAGTTTTACCGATGAAATAGCGATGCGAGATGAACAACAGTTGTGTTATTCCACAATGTAAATGTTTTACAAAAATGCATATTTCAAAGTATCATAGGTTACATATTCTTGCACGCATAGTTAAAATAAACTTACAGAGCGTGCAGATTACAACTATTTACAAAACTCATTACCGATACCTTTATAAAATTATAGCAATATTTTCTTCTGCAGATGAGGGTGAATTACGCAACTGTGATATGTTCACTATGAAAATTATCCGTAACCAGGCACATCTTAAACGTCTGAGAGCCTATATGTATACAAACTACGGACTGCTCATCAACTGGTCACTGCATCATGTAAAACGTAGTTAAGAATTTGGGATTGGCAGCAGACCATCTTTTTAAGGTAAAGCTGTGTATAACAGACTGGCTGGTTAGCACACACAGTGCGTCTGCCGCAGCCGGCAGCTACATAAATTCCCACGGCCCAGGTCCTCAGGTGGCCGACCCAAAGGACAAAGGTTGTGTTAGTGACAAAAAGCGCCCGGTAGGACAGGATGCGGCCGCCACCGCTCTGACGTTTCGTATGGGGCGTCATGCCGCTTCCTTTGTCTTCCCTGCAGCTGGCAACGGAGCCAGACAGCCACCCTGCCAGCAGCCCTGTTGCCGCTTCTCCGCTTAACAGGTGTAACACACGACAACTGTCAAAGGAACCCAAAGGGCCGGCCGTCTTACTCTACATTTCCCGTATTCCACTATATAAATGCCAATGCCAAATTCACGCGGAGTGTCTGAGATAATATTTCGGGTAAGGCGCAGGGCCACGAAAACCAAAGGCTCTTAATAATCACAAAAAGAAAAAAATCTTACCTTTCCGAGGAATTTGCCCTTTAGATAAGTCGTACGAGTGGTGGGGTCGACAATGTACTCCGCGACGGGCGCCTCTGCATCATTGTTGCGGCCGCTGTAGCTGTGCGGGTCTTTGATTCCAGCGATGCCGGAGTCCAGCGAGTCGTTGTTGTTATATGCTTCTGGTTCGGCCTCACATGCCAACAGCAAGGCACTGTTGAGGCCTTTGAACGCGTTGTCGTGCTTCTCGATCGCGAGGCTCATGGTGCGCGCTTTCGGTGGAGTCGTCGTTACGAATGAGTAGCAGCTAAGTCGGGACGAGGCGCATGCCGGTCGCTCGGCTGTGACCGGCGCAGACGCCGCCTGAACTTGAACTGACGTTTCTTGAAGCTGCTGCCGGGCCCACCAGAGGCGCTGCGGCGCGCCGCCCGTGACGTCACGGGCGGTGTCTGTGCACTGCCCTAGCGAAGCCGCGGCGCGCCGGCAGGCCCGTTCTTGCTATTAATAGTACGAGCCGACCACGCGCAGTCATCACGAACGCTATGACGACTGCACGCAGGTGCTCCTACCGTTGTCCTGTTCTAAGGTCGCGGCAAATGCTGCGGCTCTGTCAGTTTTCTCACCAATTCCTGTAACCTGTTGCTTCGCCTGTCGGAGGACATGGCCTGCTTTTCCGCGGCGCTATCTTCTGAGTAGCAGATCGAGTACGTACCAATGATATCCATGGGTCGAATATTTGAAACCTGCATACCTATGGCCGAGCGGTTCTAGGCGCTTCAGTCTGGAATCGCGCTACCGCTACGATCGCAGGTTCGAATCCTGCCTCGGACATGGATGTGTGTGATGTCGTTAGGTTAGTTAGGTTTAAGTAGTTCTAAGTCTAGGGGACTAATGACCTCAGATGTTAAGTCCCATAGTGCTTAGAGCCATTTGAACCATTTGCGAATACCTATTTCAAATATTACAGATTTCTTCTTCGTTATTCATTTTATTTAGTTTTCTTATGTATTTATATTTCTTCTACATCATTAGATACCCTTCGAGGAAGGCAGACCTGAGCGAATATACCATTGAAAACCTTTTTTGACAGACATCTGCCTTTGCAAAATTATTTAGTTACTTTTATCCTCGCTGATTTTAGTTATATGCCGTGATGCCGCTGTCTAAGTAATGTTTCTGTGCGTAACGTTTCGTTCCCTAATACTGGAGACATCCTTAGAGGTTGTAAGGATTTTGTTAGTTCTATTATTTTATTACTTACTTTTTCTTTTCTTTTTATACCCCATGCAACACAATTGCACCATCATCAGTGGCTGCCTGACTGATGACACAACTGTTGTAAGATCCAAAGAAGAGCAGTGCGTCTCGTTATAGGCTCATTTAGTAAAGTTCATCGTGTCACGGAGATGCTCAGTCAACTCCAGTGCCATAGCTGCAAAAGAGAGGTGTTCTACATCTCGATATGGTGTACCGTTAAAACTCTGGAAACGTAGGTTCTTAGAAGAATCAGCCAATATTATTCCTGCTTTGTACATCTCGCGAAAAGACCATAAAGATAAAATGAGGGTCCCGAATCGATACTGTTGCTTGCGAGCAATCTTTCTCCCCGCGAAACATACTCAACTGGAACAGGAAAAGAGGGAAGTGTCACTAATATATAAAGTACATTCTGCCACACAACATGAAGTGGCTTGCGCAATACAGATGTAGATATAAACTGAAAAGTAAAAAAAAAAATAAAAAAAATAAAAAAGTTTTACAGTGGTGATATCTGCCTCCTCACTGTACAGGGTGTAACAAAAATATACGGTCAAATAAGGAAAAAAAAAGAAAAAAATGTTACATGGATGCGAGTCCAGAAACGCTTTGTTCCCTTATTAGAACCCATTTTCTACAACTCTTCATAGTACATTAGTCACTGGAAACACACAGGTACAAAAAGTACTAGCATACCACGTCAAACTCAGTCGTACATGAAATATTCAAAATTGTTTCTGTAAGCACCGAGAATCGCATCAACCCGATGTCGAGTTGAATCCTGGGTGCGCTGGTGTATCCGTGCAATACTACGAATGGTTCGCAGCATTCCACAACAATCACTGCAAGTACAACTTAACCAGACGTAACCAAAGAGATATTTTGGAAATTTCATGTAAGAATTTCATGTGGTACGCAGGTACTACTCTACAAATCGAACCGTAGAAGCGCCCGCAGTGGGAAATACACTACTGGCCATTAAAATTGCTACACCAAGAAGAAATGCAGATGATAAACGGGTATTCACTGGACAAATATACTATACTAGAACTGACATATGATTACATTTTCACGCAATTTGGGTACATAGATCCTGAGAAATCAGTACCCAAGCACAACCACCTCTGGCCGTAATAACGGCCTTGATACGCCTGGGCATTGAGTCAAACAGAGCTCGGATGGCGTGTACAGGTACAGCTGCCCATGCAGCTTCAACACGATACCACATTTCATCAAGAGTAGTGACTGGCGTATGTGACGAGCCAGTTGCTCGGCCACTATTGACCAGACGTTTTCAGTTGGTGAGAGATCTGGAGAATGTGCTGGCCAGGGCAGCATTCGAACATTTTCTGTATCCAGAAAGGCCCGTACATGATCTGCAACATGCGGTCGTGCATTATCCTGCTGAAATGTAGGGTTTCGCAGAGATCGAATGAAGGGTAGAGCCACGGATCGTAACACATCTGAAATGTAACGTTCACTGTTCAAAGTGCCGTCAAAATGCGAACAAGAGGTGACCGAGACGTGTAACCAATGGCACCCCATACCATCACGCCAGGTGATACGCCAGTATGGCGATGACGAATACAGGCTTACAATGTGCGTTCACCGTGACGTTGCCAAACACGGATGCGACCATCATGATGCTGTAAACAGGACCTGGATTGATCCGAAAAAATGACGTTTTGCCATTCGTGCACCCAGGTTCGTCGTTGAGTACACCATCGCAGGCGCTCCTGTCTGTGATGCAGCGTCAAGGGTAACCGCAGCCATGGTCTCCTTGTTGTCTTGCAAACGTCCCCATCTGTTGACTCAGGGATCGAGACGTGGCTGCACGATCCGTTACAGCCATGCGGATAAGATGCCTGTCATCTCGACTGCTAGTGAAACGAGGCCGTTGTGATCCAGCACGGCGTTCCGTATTTCCCTCCGGAACCCACCGATTCCATATTCTGCTAACAGTCATTTGATCTCGGCCAACGCGAGCAGCAATGTCGTGATACGATAAACCGCAATCGCGATAGGCTACAATCCGACCTTTATCAAATTCGGAAACTTGATGGTACGCATTTCTCCTCCTTACACGAGGCATCACAACAACGTTTCAGCAGGCAAAAAATGGCTCTGAGCACTATCGGACTTAACATCTGTGGTCATCAGTCCCCTAGAACTTAGAACTACTTAAACCTAACTAACCTAAGGACATCACACACATCCATGCCCGAGGCAGGATTCGAACCTGCGACCGTAGCAGTCGCGCAGTTCCGGACTGAGCGCCTAGAACCGCGAGACCACCGCGGCCGGCTTTTCAGCAGGCAACACCGGTTAGCTGCTGTTTGTGTATGAGAAATCGGCTGGAAACTTTCCTCATGTCAGCACGTTGTAGGTGTCGCCACCGGCGCCAACCTTGTGTGAATGCTCTGAAAAGCTAATCATTTGCATATCACAGCATCTTCTTCATGTCGGTTATCTTCGTAGTGTAGCAATTTTAATGGCAGTAGTGTAATTTGATCACGTGACTTGACGCAAAACTGCTTCAATTTGTTGGATACACCGGTTCCCGTCAAATCATCAGAGTTAAGGAACGTCGGGTGTGGCCAGTACTTGGATAGGTAACCGGTTGGGTACGCCATATGCTGTTGGCTGCTTTCTCTTTGCCTTCACAGCAAAGGAAACGGGGTGGTAGCATGAGGTTTCTGATCACCTGAGTTTGCACCAGTGACTTGGATTGAATTCCAAACCTCCGCACAGTGACTCATGAAGTGAGGACGTGTGACACAGTCGATGGTGAACCGTCCGCCGGATGGGGATGTCAAGCTCGGCGGTCCCCGGAGGAGTGGGCAGCGTACCGACACCGGGTTTCTTCCTCTCCCTTCTCTTATCACCAACCACGCTAAGCAATGCACTGCAGTCACCTACACATATCGGATGCATTTAAAACATGCACCTCCCAAACTTTGCGAAGGAAGGGTGCCATTGTGTGCGAAGGACGGAAAAAGCTTTCTAATTAGGTAGCTGAAACTGCCCTTCGGGGTCTCCCAGCCAACAATGCCATACACATTTACTTTTTACGTGAGCAGGTACAGCAGTATTCCAGTTGAAAGTAATGCTCGTTGTTACCTCGCAGTGTATGCGTGAAAAGTGATAGCGGAAAATGCCTTTGCGGCAACCGCGGCGGTTTGCTGTTGACGCCATTAAATTTATTGACAATGAGAAGAAGAAAGAAATGACTCTGTGTAATACTAACACTATAGACGTAATACATTTTTTTTTCAACCGTATTTGCTGTAATGCTGTGCATACGAGAGAGATGGCAAGTGTGTGGTGCCATCTGCTGGCTCTTTGTGAAACTACAACTTTCAACATGCAAATTTAATTTTTGTATGTGATTATTTTCTGGTTTTGTTTAACATTTATACGTGTAAGGCTAAAAGGTTAACACTGAAAAATATTAGTAAGCAACACCTTTCTGTGAGTGCTCAATAGGACACTGTGGCACTTTACAAATAAATGTTTGATCCGTGATAAATACACGGCAGTAGGAATGTGGCTAGCGAGGTATGTGACCGGACGACCGATCTGATCGCCGTGTTCGTTAAAGGGCCGCCCGCTCTGGGGGAGGGGCGTGCGCCGGCCCCGGATCGAATCCTCCCGGCGGATTATTGCTTCAAATGGCTCTGAGCACTTAACTTCTGAGGTCATCAGTCGCCTAGAACTTAGAACTAATTAAACCTAACTAACCTACTGAAATCACACACATCCATGCCCGAGGCAGGATTCGAACCTGCGACCGTAGCGGTCGTTCGGGTCCAGACTGTAGCGCCTAGAACCGCACGGCCACTACGGCCGGCCGGCCGGATTAATGACAAGGGTCATGTGCCAGCCAGCCTGGAAGTGGTTTTTAGGGAAGTGGTTTTTAGGCGGTTTCCCACATTCAACTAGGTGAAGACCGGGTTGTTATTCGAGCTCCGCCTTAGTTACACGATTGGCAAACATTTACAAAACTTTCTTACACTTCGCATGTATAACACTACACTCAATCTGTCCTGGGCTGGTAACAGTTTGGTGACAGGAAGGACATCTGGCCACATCTTAAAGTAACAATGCCAAATCGGTTACTATCCATGCCAACCCTGTGCAGATGCTGGACAAACAAATAGTAGGATGATGGGGCTATGAGGACAATTTAGATCAAATTGATATGCAATTTAATAAATTGATCACTTAATTACCCCTATCCCCTGATGACATCACGAGTTTTCCCAGCTGGCACGTGAGTTCCTTCTCCCACCACCCCACTGAGAAATTCCGATCCCTCGCCTGTCCCTTCCCCCTCCTTCCCCATCCTTCTCTACCCTCTCCTCCCCACCATCCGGAAAAGAAATTGCTGGAAACTTTCTCAGTCTGTATTGAGCTGCCAGACTGGGAAGATAAATATAGTATTTATTTAAACAGTTTCACCTTATTTATATATTTAAACAATTAGGAACAATTTCACAGTGTTTATTTATTTAAACAATTTCTGAAATCCATCCCTCAATCACTAACAAGTATAGCTGGAATGTCTTTGTGTGCTCATATTAGCAATGTTTATGTGTACAATTTGTGGGAATATTCTTTATTTTAACAATTTGCAGGAGGAATTTTCTTGTGTGCAACCCACTCACACATACGAAGTTCGACCACTACATCGTATATTTAAAAAATTAGTAACACTTTCCGTAATAGATCGAGATAAAAAGTAGTTCAGTTCCGATATACTGAGCCACCTGGATCAATTTGTTCTACAAAGTAATGGATCGCTATTTCTCCGATCGCCCAACGAATACCGTCACGAAATAAATGTCAAAACAAGTCACTGCATGTAAATACACTGTTAAAAATCTTCCTATCGCGTCTTCGCACCGACTGCAGAGCAGATGTGCCATGGGGACTGCATCTTCCTGCGCCCACCCACACACCGGCTACTTCGCCGTGACCACGCCACAGCCGCCTGCCATCCAACATTAAGCGCGCATCTCCCAGTATTAGCGCGTTGACCGCACAGAGACTGTCGATCAATATTGAAATTACACGATGCATTCTCAGTGCCCACAGAGCTCCACTGCCCGTGACAGCGGACGCAAGCTACATTTTTTGTGACCGTCCGACAGCCAGGTCATCCCACAGTTGTGCTCCCCTTTATTGGAGAGAAATTGAGAATCGTGCTACAATGTCACTTGCTGATAGCATCACGAGATAGATGCGATGAGACATTCTGTTGACATGACAACTCGTCGAGAGTGGCGGTTTGGACCTCGAGTAATTGAGTAAAATGCGTTGAAATTACGGAAAACCTTGTAAAATTACGAACATTGATGAAAAATGCGTAAAATTGATGAAAATGTGGAGGGATGAGGGTACTTACTTGCTCGCCTGGGTGTATGGAAGTCACTGCATTCCTCCACCAGTGCGGTTGACAGCCTATGGTGCATACTATCCGTACTCTATGGGTTTAAGTCTTGAGGAATACCCCGTTGTTCCACACACAGTTATGCATTGTAAGTCATAAAACTGAAACACGCAGTGTCCGAAGATTTGAGGGTCAGGGTGACTACCATCTAGGACACCAAAACAGCGATCACATACCTGGGTGTTATATGCACCACGAATATTAGGACTCAGTGCTGTGGGTCTCTTCGAAAACAGAACACCGAGACATCTGCTATCCCATCTCTGTGGAAGATGAGATTAAAGGTAGAGAACATCACCTTCGGATACCTGTTTTGAAACGTCCCACAATGCCGCAAACTCTTCCTGTTTCCCTGTTTCCATATACTGAGATGTCTTCCACGTTTTCGTCAATAAGAAACACCGCCTCTGTCTTTTATTTCAACCTTTCTGTGCGTTGCGGGAGCAGATTAGCTTACACCATGCGTTATTCAGCTTTCTGTGAGAGTCAATAGATGGAAACATGCTAATGTCGGTTTAGTGCCTGACACAGACCTCAAAGTCATGGTTGAAAAAGAAAATGTATAGGTATGTACACTTATACACTGCTTGGATGTGATACAGCAAGAAAGCAATGTATCAAACAAGGTTGTGAAAACACAACACAAGAATCCTCTATTGTCATTGACACGGTGTTTCTCCTCCTCCCCTGAACCATGGACCTTGCCGTTGGTGGGGAGGCTTGTGTGCCTCAGCGATACAGATAGCCGTATCGTAGGTGCAACCACAACGAAAGGGTATCTGTTGAGAGGCCAGACAAACGTGTGGTTCCTGAAAAGGAGCAGCAGCCTTTTCAGTAGTTGCAGGGGCAACAGTCTGGAGGATTGATTGATCTGGCCTTGTAACATTAACCAAAACGGCCTTGCTGTGCTGGTACTGCGAACGGCTGAAAGCAAGGGGAAACTACAGCCGTCATTTTTTCCGAGGGCATGCAGCTTTACTGTATGGTTAAATGATGATGGCGTCCTCTTGGGTAAAATATTCCGGAGGTTAGTCCCCCATTCGGATCTCTGGGCGGAGACTACTCAGGAGGACGTCGTCTTCAAGAGAAAGAAAACTGGCGTTCTATGGATCGGAGCGTGGAATGTCAGATCCCTTAATCGGGCAGGTAGGTTAGAAAATTTAAAAAGATAAATGGATAGGTTAAAGTCAGATATAGTGGGAATTAGTGAAGGTCAGTGGCAGGAGGAACAAGACTTCTGGCCAGGTGAATACATAGTTATTCAGAGTTTGTTCATGACACAAGATGGCTTAGTGCAGAACATGACAGATGCTCGCTGGGTACGAAGTAGCCACGTGAGAGAGAGAGAGAGAGAGAGAGAGAGAGAGGGGGGGGGGGGGGAGGTTGCTTTTCCCAGCGTCCTCTGCCGATGTATCTGTCGTTGTCAACTAACTCAATCAGTATCTGCACAGCAAGGGCGATCACACAGAGCAGCTGCTTCCCCTGACCTGGCATAGAAGGTATGTGTTTTGGAGCAGATTGTGCAGGTACTGCAACTGGAAGTAGCGACTTGAGGTGGGAATTCCCCAGCAAAGGACACCACCATGGACAAGTGTGAGTTCAGCTGTGGGGTGACCTAACAGTCAGATAGTAAAAAAAAAATCTAGCTTGCATCTGCTGTCATGAGCAGTGTAGCTCTCTGGGCACTGAGTATGCATAGTGTAATTTCAACACTGATCGACAGTGTCTGTACGGTCAATGTGCTAATACTGGGACAAGTGCACTTAACAGTACACGGCTGGCAGTGGTGCGGTTATGGCGGAGTGGATGGCGAGTGGGTGTGCGAGGACGCATTATCCTGGCCGATGCAGCCCCCGGCACATCTGCCCTGCGGTCGGTGCAAAGGCGTGATCGGAAGATGTTTAATAGGTGGCCCAGCCTGTTAGAAGCTAACTGTTTTCTATCATGATTTATTACGGAAAGAGTTTCTAATTTTTAAAATATGCAATATAGTTGTCGAACATCGTGTTACGAGTGGGTAGCACACAAGAAAATTCCTCCTAAGTATTGTTTAAATACAGAATATTCCCACAATTTGTTTAAATAAACATTGATATTACAAGCACACAAAGACATTCCAGCATTACTTGGTACTGAATGTGGAATCCATCCCTCAAATTGTTTAAATAAATAAATAAATAGTGTGAAATTGTTCCTAATTGTTCAAATAAATAAATAAATGGAGTGAAATTTTTAAAATAAATACTATATTGATCCTCCCAGTCCGGTAGCTCAACACGGACTGATCGAGTTTCCCCGCCATTTTTTTCTGGGTGGGGGAGGAGAGTGGAGAGCTGGGAGTTGGAAGGAGTGGTCGAAGCATCGGGAATTCCCAGTTGGGTGGTGGGGGAAGGGACCCACCTGCCGGTTGGGGAAAACTTATGGTCTCGTTAGAGGGTGGGGATAATTAATTAATCAGTTTAAGTAATTTGATATCAATATGGTGTAAATTGTCCTTGTACCCCCATCGTCCTACTACTCAAAGGCACAAGAAGACGAAGAAGAACAGGGGGTATGTGAGCCGACGCATGCTAGAGTGCTGAGAATTTTCATAATGAGCGCTAACAAAAGGATTATTTGTGTAGATAAGATGCTCAGACCATTAGTCATGGAAATGTATTACGATTAACCAAGTGTGAAATAGCCTTTTGACGAAGCTGGAGGCGCTGGCAACATCTGCCGACGTGCGAATATCCACGGTAACTTCTGGACAGACATACGGAAAAATCATTCTAATTGGGCTTCTAAAACTGATCTACGGGGTCTTCCACCCAACAATGAAACGCGCATTTACTATTTACGTGACTAGGTACAGGACCATTCCAGTTCAAAGAAGGGCGCATTGTTACCTCGGAGTGTAAGTGTGCAATGTGATCGCGGAGAACGCCTTTGTGGGTTGCCCTCTACCAAAACTACGGTTCAGTAGTTTTGGTACACTGCGTAAGTGACGTTGTGAATGGTAGGATTGACGGTAGTGTTGGTAGGGAAGAAACTTAAACAAATGTGTAAGAGAGAAACTGGGAGCTGACGACTTCTCTTTGCTTATTATTTGTTTGGTTGTTTAGAATCGTACATCATTCAATGTTAGTCTTGTGTGTATTTTATATCCTTACAGAATAAAAACTACGTTTTATAAGTGTTAAAACTTAGTTGATCGAGTAACTTCTGCGCTTTCATATAACAAATGTTTTGATGCAAGTACAGTTTACATGCAGAAACGTAAAAAATATATATAGTTGTTGCTCTTGTTGTTATTTAGTACTCAGTAGACGATTCTTCATCATGATGAAAGGCAAGTGTTTCCTGTTATTATTGATAATTGCGAAAGTTGTTTATGAATAACAGAAATATGTATGTAAGTTCGATGAAGAATTGAAGCGATGTTTGCTATATTTTTGTTTTGTGGTTTTTTAATTTACTTTTTTGTTGAAGGACGCTATATGATAAATGTGTGTAGTGTTTTTTATTTTTACCATAACGTCCGTCTGTTTCACGTTACAAATCAACAATTTTCGAATAAAACCTGAATTAAACATTGACAATCTCAATTTTGCTATAAAACTGTTTATTTTTAAGTAACTGACTGCAGGATAGCTATGTAGAACAAAAATGTCCTGTAAGCTACATGGCACTTTATATATCCTCACTCATTTTCTGGAGTTCACCACTTCCAGCTTTAAAGGGAATCTAGTAAGACACTTATCGCATACGTAAATAAAGCAATCATTTCGCGGTAACGCCTGATACGTATGCAATACATCTAATGTACAGCTAACACGGGTATGACTTTAACTGATCAAAGCTACTAAGAAAACTACGTAATCAACGTTAACTTATGACAGTCTACAGTAGTTTTCAACTGTAGTTATACCCTAGGTAGGTCTCAGTCAGTATGTAAATTGACCACTCAGTAACTTCATACATATTTTAATTGTGAATAGAGTGCTTAAAACGAACTTTAGCTGTTCCTCTGTCCATATGAAACATTTTATCCCGAACTATAATCTGTTTCTCTGTCCTGACTTAAAATCGTAATCACAGGCCACTGTTGTTTCAATATTTTATCACAGAAAAGATTTTTACAATTCCTTTGTATAATTACTGACTCAAAATTATATAAAAAGTAACGTTGCAATATACCTGGCAACTTTCAGAGTTAAACCGCGGTATATTTTCTGCCACTACATTGCATTTATGTAGATGACACACATCATATCATTTATTGTCGTTGTGGTATGATTGCGAGCATATGACTGCAGTGTTATTGTACTGACACGAATATAAAAATGAATGCGTTTCCTTTGGTTTCGTCTTACTGCTACATTCTATTTGCTGTGCTGTTGCTATGTTGTGAACAAGTCAGCGCTGCATAGATTTAAATTACATTTTGTCAAAAGCGTTTTGGAGCATTTGTATGTTTTGTTCTACATGGTTTTTGTGTGAAATATCTATCTTGAAGGGAATACTTTTTTAAGATTATTGTGTCTTCTGTGGTTAGGTAATAGTGAAAGGCAACTTTACAACCAGCGCACATATTAACATCATTTCATTCCGTATTTAATTTCTGGGTGAGAAACAGAATCAAACGTACCACTGCTCTGCAGCAATAGCAATTTTTTACAGACATGAAGTAATATTAGATTACGATATTTAATTCTGCGAAAGATTATAGTTAGCTGCAGTGCACGGTTATTCGTCGTTACGCTAACTGCTCATTTTTCAAAATTAATTCATATGGTGTTTTATATGTTGTTTGAAAGCTGTTTCCCAACAGATAGCAATCGTGCTGTGAAAGAACTGTCTCTGAGCGTAATGCAATCGCTGATTTTACGCGTAACAACTGAGATCCCACTACTGCACGAACAGTTGTTCAACAGTCTTGAACGTGCGAGTATGGGTGTGAAATTCGTAAAATTGTTGGGAAATTTAAGTACGATTTCAACAGCAAAAATGTCAGAGCAGGAATTAAAAACTGAAACAAAAGAGCAAATGTGTATCAGTTTTCAGGGTTTCCATGTAGAAGGTTCGAAAGTGGAGTCTGCAGTATAAAATGTCAAACATGGGACTTCAACGGACGCAAAAGTTGATTAAGGTGGTACAACAGAATTAGTGGGTCAGTTGCTATGAAAAACACTAGGTTTAAGAAACGATGTTACTCAAGAAACGGAAACAGGACAAATACATGAAAAAAATATATTACTGGAATAGAAGCAGGGCTACAAACAGACCAATATTAAAATGATTGCATTCTGTATTTAATTTATGGACTAGAACTGAATCAGAATTGTGTTGCTGCACCGCAACAACAGTAATTTTCGACGCACAAGTAGTAACAACAGTTGATGATACTAATTTTGTGGCAGGTTAGCAGTACTTTAACACGAACATTATTTGTTACGCTAATTGAACGTTATAAAATAAATTTCAAGATTAATTCAGATAGCGTCTGACACGTTGTTTCAGATCTGTTGCGCCACAAGCACAGGCGGAACAAGTGACGCGTCACGCCGACTAAATGTTAAAGTTGAGTAAGTCGATGTACGCAAATTACAGTTGGTGGGATAAGGAGCTGTGTGGGATGTGATTCAAGTATCAAACCCAAAAAGAAGCAAAGTGCACACAATAAATATCCTATTGATGATGACTTTAATTGTGTAATTAGGCTGAAATTTGAGCCAGATTATGAACAGTACAAGGCAATGCAAGTTTTGCGACAACTTCCCTTTTTTGGTGCACTACACTGTACTTCAAGGCTAGCAAAGAGACTCTGAGAGAAATCACTCTGTCAGTGGAATCTGGTTTTGCAAAGTGTCTGAATAAACGAGTTACGTGAGAATGAGATGAAATAGTTTCGGAAAGGCATACCACATTATATTTTTATGGAAAAGTGAAGCATTACAATGAGAGCATACAGTGATTTTATTTAGACGACACATGTTTAACAATTTATTTTCCTCATCTCTGTATAAGTGTGTGTGGAATATGTCCTGAAACATTGACCGTATCTTTCGTTACACATTGTTTCTCAACTAACAAGAATAGAACTCTACATCTACATCTACGTCTACATATATATACACTTCAAACCATCGTGGAGTGCATGGCGGTAAGTACTTCCCATTGTACAAGTTCTCAAGGCTTCTTCGTGTTCCATTCCCGTATGAAACGCGGGAATAATGATTGATTAAACGCTTCTGTACTCTCTGTAATTAGTCCAATCTTGTCCTTGAAATCTCTACAGAAGCAAAATACAGAGGGTTGTAGTATATTTCTAGGTTCATCATTTAAACATCTCGCATATGCTGCATTCTGGCAGCTACGCCAGCAGAAAGTGCTGATTACTTACTTCACCCTTTTGTTTCATCCATTTCACTACTTTCCCTAATTATGTTATAATTTTTATGTTATTTTCTTAGCTCTCTAAGCTTGTTCTTATGTATTTTATTATTTGTGTCTAAAATCATCACAAGAACTTCTCAGAATCACATATTGTCTCTTGACCGTTTCCTTTTTATCAGTTTTAAATTTAACTTTATTTGTGTTCTTAATTTGTTATATTTCATCACTATAGCAACTTATACATTGGGTAAGCCCACTATAGATTTACCTATTGTATTCTTCATGTTACTGCATTTGTACAGTTGACGAATTTGTGTGGGGTTACAGTAGTGACACCTGACGAGCTTACAACACAAATATATTTGTGGGTACTGTACCGCAGTTTGTTATGAACAGTAGTGCTGTTAACAGGAGGACTCTGCCGGCACTGTGGCCTAGTTTACACCATATTTCAAAAAATATGTGCGATAATGCTAAGTTGATTTTCTGTGCCGGCTGGAGTGGCCGAGCGGTTCTAGGCGTTACAGTCCGGAACCGCGCGACCGCTGCGATCGCAGGTTCGAATCCTGCCTCGGGAATTGATGTGTGTGATGTCCTTAGGTTAGTTAGGTTTAAGTAGTTCTAAGTTCTAGGGGACTGATGACCTCAGATGTTAAGTCCCATAGTGCTCAGAGCCATTTGAACCATTTTCTTGATTTTCTGTGAAATTTTTGACGATGCCACTATGATTTCATTACATTACATCACGCTTTAAAAGAGGAATATCTTGTCATATTTTAAGTACATGTCTTCCACATTTATGAAAGTAATGCTTTTCACAATGACCTATTTTATTGTTTTAAGACCGTCCACTAGTTTCATTTGGTTTTCTCATCTTTTGCTGCAGATCTGAAGATCGTCATCTCTGACCGAAACCGGTAGTCTAAGTACCAAACAATATTGTGATCATAAACAGAAATAAAAGGAATTTATTCTAGTATAAATAGAGTTCTCGGTCAAACAACACTTCTGGAATCAAACTGTGATTTCTGAATATTTTGGAAAAAGTCATCAGTAAGGAAACTGGATGATAATTATTTAAGCCATTCTTATCACCTTTCTTATAAAGAGGTTTATCAATTACATATATTAATCTGTCTGGAAAAATTCCATTAACACAATAATTATGACCTTTTTTCTAGAATTCTATTAATTTCAGTGAAGGATGCTGGTGCTAATTACAATTACTTAAAATGTTGTAGAATGGCATTTTTAATATACCCTCATGCTTCTACAGCTGAACCATTTAATCCTATTTTTGTTGCTACATTTAGAAGGTGACTGTCGAAAATACTCGCAACTTGTCAATTATTAGTAACAAAATTCTCATTTAGTTTAATTTTTATTGTGTCTTGTCCGCTGACTGGTTATCCTGTCTCCCATTTCACAATACTCCATATAATTTTGTTCTTTTTGTCTGCATTACTAATTTCAGCCAGGGCATGCATATTTCTCGACATTTTAATTATATTCCTTAAATTATTACAGTATTTTTTATAGAAAGGAAGTAAGATCCGATCTAGAATTATTCTAGCCCTTTTATAAATTTCCGTTTACCTCTTACATTAGATTTTAATTCTTTGTTATCCATAGATTACCTGTTTTATTTATTTTGTAATGGACTTCCTGGATATCTTTTTAGGAAAGCTACTTTGAAATATTGACACGAATTTACTATGGAATATATTGAATTTAACATTAGAATCTCTTTTTATACAACTTCATCTCACACCATCTCTTTTAGCTTATTCTTAATATATTGTACTCTATTCTCAGTAATAAGCTCCGCCGCTTTGTATGACTGTACCTCGAGGCTGTAAGGTGCTACATTGTTTATTTCCGCTAACTGTGCAGCATAATAAGATATTGCTTTAACAATCTGCTACACATTAATTGTTTCAGCCTGAGCATTGTCTTTAAAAATGTTATTAGTCAGGTACCTGTTATCTTGCTGCACATGAGTTGGAAATTCACTACTGAAATCAGACTGAAAGAGCCAAATAATAATTCCAGTTCCTTTGATCAGTCAGAATTCTTTAAAAATCTACATTGAAATCTCCACAGATCACTGTTTCTTCTTGTCTCACAGGTTGCTCAATAATAGCCCCATATTTCTCATAAATAGCTGAAAGATTCCTAGAGGGTATCTGTAGACTGTTACAAACCCAAGGAAAGTATTCTGCAGTAGCAACTTACACACACACACTCTTCTTGATTCTGATCAACACAAAAACTTTGCTCCAGCTTTCACATCTGTTGCAACTCCTCCCATTCACAAGTTCTTTCTGCACAAATATTTTGTTAGTCTATAATCCCAGATATTTAACTTATCTCTCTTTATGGTTACATGTTGCTGAGAGAGCACAGAACATCTACCACTTCAGAAATTTCCACATCCTTTAGATGTACACGAAGCTCATCTACCTTGTTTTCTAGCCTACTAGCGTTCTGACGAAAGAAATTAGCTTTGCTTTTCTGAAAGCTGTTACTTATATTATGGTCCAGTTGTGTTTGAATTTCTTTCAAGAATGTCTACTTTAGTGATCAACAAGTGCTGTTTAATGTTTTATCAGTATTGTCGACATGTAATATATGTGTATTTTTTGAAACTTGTAGAACAATTAAATTATGAGCGTAGTGCTATGTGTGTTTCTGCTCCACATATTTGATATTTTGAAAAAAAATTTATTTTGGTGAAAATTTGAATTTTTGTACACAATCAGAGATATGTAATTACGCATCGCTTATTACGATAAGCAATCTTTGTGTGTGTGTCTGTGTGTGTGTGTGTGTGTGTGTGTGTGTATGTGTGTGCGCTTGTACTTAAAACTGTTACTTATTTTGATAAATAATTAGCAGACTTGCAACGAATTGGTTGAATAGCCAAATGTTAGGCAAAAGTACTCAGCCGGCGCGTGGCTGGAAAACTTGTATCGATGTGCTCGTTTCTCTCTAATTTGTATTTACCTCCCTCCCACGCTACACCGTGCCGCGCTCTCAATTGTTACCAAGCTGCGTGTTTTGTTGACAAGTCTTGCTTGATACATATCGTCAATACGTAAGCACGGTTTATCGCACTGTCTACGTTTTGATTTGTTCAAAAGTGAAATTGTGTAAGGTCTAACTAATAATAATAGTTCATGGCTTCAAAAAAATCGTATATGGACATACTTCTTGGGCGATGAGAATAATTTTGTGTGTAAATTATACGAAGTAAAAACTTCTCATGCCAGCGTTGGAAAAAAGTGACTACATCAGGAATGATAAATCATTTTAAAAATAAACAAAGCGACGAACATCGTAAGTTTCAGCCTACGCTTCCTGAGGGTCAAGAAGGTGCGGATCAAGCTACAGATGTAAGTACACTTTCGACATCAAAAATGCAACTGGGTCTTGAAGAATCATATTTATGATCCTAAGGCTAGAAACTGTTGTTGTTGTTGTGGTCTTCAGTCCTGAGACTGGTTTGATGCAGCTCTCCATGCTACTCTATCCTGTGCAAGCTTTTTCATCTCCCAGTACCTACTGCAACCTACATCCTTCTGAATCTGCTTAGTGTATTCATCTCTTGGTCTCCCCCTACGATTTTTACCCTCCACGCTGCCCTCCAATACTAAATTGGTGATCCCTTGATGCCTCAGAACATGTCCTACCAACCGATCCCTTCTTCTGGTCAAGTTGTGCCACAAACTTCTCTTCTCCCCAATCCTATTCAATACTTCCTCATTAGTTATGTGATCTACCCATCTAATCTTCAGCATTCTTCTGTAGCACCACATTTCGAAAGCTTCTATTCTCTTCTTGTCCAAACTATTTATCGTCCATGTTTCACTTCCATACATGGCTACACTCCATACGAATACTTTCAGAAATGACTTCCTGACACTTAAATCAATACTGGATGTTAACAAATCTCTCTTCTTCAGAAACGCTTTCCTTGCCATTGCCAGCCTACATTTTATATCTTCTCTACTTCGACCATCATCAGTTATTTTGCTCCCCAAATAGCAAAACTCCTTTACTACTTTAAGTGCCTCATTTCCTAATCTAATTCCCTCAGCATCACCCGACTTAATTAGACTACATTCCATTATCCTTGTTTTGCTTTTGTTGATGTTCATCTTATATCCTCCTTTCAAGACACTGTCCATTCCATTCAACTGCTCTTTCAAGTCCTTTGCTGTCTCTGACAGAATTACAATGTCATCGGCGAACCTCAAAGTTTTTATTTCTTCTCCATGAATTTTAATACCCACTCCGAATTTTTCTTTTGTTTCCTTTACTGCTTGCTCAATATACAGATTGAACAACATCGGGGAGAGGCTACAACCCTGTCTTACTCCCCTCCCAACCACTGCTTCCCTTTCATGTCCCTCGACTCTTATAACTGCCATCTGGTTTCTGTACAAATTGTAAACTACCGTCTCTTAATTGTCGAAATGATAGCACTTGACAATGAGGCAGTAAATATTGTAGAATGGGCTGATTCAAGAAGATTGATTATAGCGCTTTGCCACGGTATACACTACCAAGCCGCCCTTACTCGTCAGACAAAATAATTCCAGAAATATATCATCAGATGCCCTCCCATGAACCATGGACCTTGCCGTTGGTGGGGAGGCTTGCGTGCCTCAGCGATACAGATAGCCGTACCGTAGGTGCAACCACAACGGAGGGGTATCTGCTGAGAGGCCAGACAAACGTGTGGTTCCTGAAGAGGGGCAGCAGCCTTTTCAGTAGTTGCAGGGGCAACAGTCTGGATGATTGATTGATCTGGCCTTGTAACAATCAAAACGGCCTTGCTGTGCTGTTACTGCGAACGGCTGAAAGCAAGGGGAAACTACAGCCGTCATTTTTCCTGTGGGCATGCAGCTTTACTGTATGATTAAATGATGATGGTGTCCTCTCGGGTAAAATATTCCAGAGGTGAAATAGTCCCCCATTCGGATCTCCGGGCGGGGACTACTCAAGAGGATGCCGTTATCAGGAGAAAGAAAACTGGCGTTCTACGGATCGGAGCGTGGAATGTCAGATCCCTTAATCGGCAGCTAGGTTAGAAAATTTAAAAAGGGAAATGGATAGGTTAAAGTCAGATATAGTGGGAATTAATGAAGTTCGGTGGCAGGAGGAACAAGACTTTTGGTCAGGTAAATACAGGGTTATAAATACAAAATCAAATAGGGGTAATGCAGGAGTAGGTTTAATAATGAATAAAAAATAGGAGTGCGGCTAAGCTACTACAAACAGCATAGTGAACGCATTATTGTGGCCAAGATAGACACGAAGCCCACGCCTACTACAGTAGTACAAGTTTATATACCAACTAGCTCTGCAGATGACGCAGAAATTGATGAAATGTATGATGAGATACAAGAAATTATTCAGGTAGTGAATGGAGACGAAAATTTAATAGTCATGGGTGACTGGAATTCGATAGTAGGAAAAAGGAGAGAAGGAAACATAGGAAGTGAATTTAGATTGGGGGTAAGAAATGAAAGAGGAAGCCCCTGGTAGAATTTTGCACAGAGCATACCTTAATCATAGCTAACACTTGGTTCAAGACAATATTATGGAAATGGAAGAGGATGTAGATGAAGATGAAATGGGAGATATGATACTGCGTGAAGAGTTTGACAGAGCACTGAAAGACCTGAGTCGAAACAAGGCCCCGCAAGTAGACAACATTCCATTAGAACGACTGACAGCCTTGGGAGAGCCAATCCTGACAAAACTCTACCATCTGGTGAGAAAGATGTATGAGACAGGCGAAATATCCCCAGACTTCAAGAAGAATATAATAATTCCAATCCCAAAGAAAGCAGGCGTTGGCAGATGTGACAATTACCGAACTATCAGTTTAATAAGTCACAGCTGCAAAATACTAACTCGAATTCTTTACAGACGAATGGAAAAACTGGTAGAAGCCGACTTCAGGGAAGATCAGTTCGGATTCCGTAGACATATTGGAACACGTGAGGCAATACTGACCCTAAGATTTATCTTAGAAGAAAGATTAAGGAAAGGCAAACCTACGTTTCTAGCATTTGTAGACTTAGAGAAAGCTTTTGAAAATGTTGACTCGAATACTCTCTTTCAAAATCTAAAGGTGGCAGCGGTGAAATACAGGGAGCGAAAGGCTATTTACAATTTGTACAGAAAGCAGATGGCAGTTATAAGAGTCGAGGGGCACGAAAGGGAAGCAGTGGTTGGGAAGGGAGTGAGACAGGGTTGTAACCTCTCCCCGATGTTATTGAATCTGTATATTGAGCAAGCAGTAAAGGAATCAAAAGAAAACCGATCGAGGTGGCGCCGTGGTTAGACACTGGACTCGCATTCGGGAGGACGACGGTTCAATCCCGCGTCCGGCCATCCTGATTTAGGTTTTCCGTGATTTCCCTAAATCACTCCAGGCAAATGCCGGGATGGTTCCTCTGAAAGGGCACGGCTGATTTCCTTCCCCATCCTTCCCTAATCCGATGAGACCGATGACCACGATGTCTGGTCTCCTTCGCCAAACAACCAACCAACCAAACAAACAAAAGAAAAATTCGGAGTAGGTATTAAAATCAATGGAGAAGAAACAAAAACTTTGAGGTTCGCCGATGACATTGTAATTCTGTCAGAGACAGCAAAGCACTTGGAAGAGCAGTTGAACGGAATGGACAGAGTCTTGAAAGTAGGATATAAGATGAACATCAACAAAAGCAAAACGAGGATAATGGAATGTAGTCGAATTAAGTCGGGTGATGCTGAGGGAATTAGATTAGGAAATGAGACACTTAAAGTAGTAAAGGAGTTTTGACATTTGGGGAGCAAAATAACTGATGATGGTCGAAGTAGAGAAGATATAAAATGTAGACTGGCAACGGCTAGGAAAGCGTTTCTGAAGAAGGGAGTATAGATTTAAGTGTCAGGAACTCGTTTCTGTATGGAGTGTAGCCATGTATGGAAGTGAAACATGGACGATAAATAGTTTGGACAAGAAGAGAATAGAAGCTTTCGAAATATGGTGCTACAGAAGAATGCTGAAGATTAGATGGGTAGATCAGATAACTAATGAGGAGGTACTGAATAGAATTGGGGAGAAGAGGAGTTTGTGGCACAACTTGACTAGAAGAAGGGATCGGTTGGTAGGACATGTTCTGAGGCATCAAGGGATCACCAATTTAGCATTGGAGGGCAGCGTGGAGGGTAAAGATCGTAGAGGGAGACCAAGAGATGAATTCACTAAACAGATTCAGAAGAATGTAGGCTGCAGTAGGTACTGGGAGATGAAGAAGCTTGCACAGGATAGAGCAGTATGGAGAGCTGCATAAAGCCAGTCTCAGGACTAAAGACCACAACAACAACGGCAAGAGGTCAAAAATGTTTTCACAACCATTTACACTTCGAATGGGCTCCTGAACTAGTTGTTCAAAATAATTTCCTGATAAGGCATTCAGTACGTTTTCGGACGACGTTGTACGCCTACTAACGACTTTAAACATGTATTTTCGCCAATTCGCCAACATATAGAGGTTAGATTGAAGTCACCACCCCCTAATTGTATGAGTGGGGTACCTATTTGAGCCGGCCGGTGTGGCCGAGCGGTTCTAGGAGCTTCAGTCTGGAACCGCGCGATCGCTACGGTCGCCGGTTCGATCCTGCCTCGGGCATGGATGTGTGTGTTGTCCTTAGGTTAGTTTGAGAGGTGGCATGCCTTTAGATGCACACAGTGACTTGCCCCCTCTCATATTTATATTCTACTCCGCGTAATTCGATTTGGGGAAGTATGGGCGAGTATCGCCATTACATGGCTAGTATTGAGAACTCAGAAGATATGAATATTTTCCTCTCTAATTGCATGTGGTGAAAAGTTGCTATTGCTTCACACGCGGACTTCCCACACAGCGTCTCTCGTCACCCGGGTGGTTCGGTGACAGGCGGGTTCTGCTGATCTTGAAAGGGTTATGCCGACGGGTGTGAGGGAGTCGAGTGGATGCTTTCCAGACGCCGACATTGTTATAAGAGCGGGGGCGACACGCCCACAGGGGCCTGAAGGAGCGGCTGGGGATAGAGATTCCGTTACTTCGCAGAAACTTAGTGAAAACACTTTCTGACGGGCTACCAGTGAGGCGTGGGAATGACTTGTGTTCCCAGGCAGTCTTGGAGGGCAAATTCCCGCGTTTTCTGCAAAATCATAACTGTGATTGGCTTGCTCAGGGGATAGCTCCGTGACGTAGCAAAATCAGCGCAGAAATTGGCGCCAAGTATCTCCATTGGTGGAATTGTAGTGCTTCGGCAATAGAGTGGAATTTTTCGCCGGTTTTCGAGTTGCTGATTGACATGTTTTAACCACGGCCACTGTCGTGGGGGCGGGAATGTTCTGTGTTCGGCTTGTACGGGTGCTCTTGAGAGGGTCGGCTCTCGCCTTTCAGTCGGAGTAGGTTACAAGACTGAGCTCTCGCGGCTCTGGACAGCCTGCCTTCCGTTGGCTGTCTAATATACTTTCATTTAATTGTAACTGTTTGACGAAGTTACTGAAGTTTCGACTTCAACGTAACTTTCCGAGTACAGTTGGAAATTGAGCGTTCTGCGTACAAGTGGCCTATGTTTTCTGTCTTGAGCAGTTTTGGCTAAAGTTGACTGTATCGGAGTTGCTGTGTGACTTCGCTTGTTAAAACCAATCAATGTACCGTCAATGATTGTGTAGCGAGCCCTCTTCGTCTCCCTCAGAGGCGCATTTGTGTTGCTAGGAAGTCTTTAGTCTGGAACAATCAGACCAGGATAATTTGTTTCGTGCTATACTCGCGACATTATCATCACCACGACGGGACGTTGAAGCAACCAGCCATTGCCTACGGTATGCCAGATCATGTCCTTGCAGTTAAGAAGACAGCTTGGTAATGTACGTCCGCAGCACCGGCAGATTAGGGAATTTTGCTATGTGACAGTCAGAGCTCAGTAGATCGCACCTGTTCCCGTCTTTTCTAACGTGGTTCTGTCTTGGGTGTTCATTGTCTGAGTTCTCACTACTGTAGCAGCAGTTAATGGTGGGTTGCCTGGGTGTTTCTCTTAAGATTTGGGTTGCAAGGAATTGGCTCCACATACCACTTGGTCATAAATGTCACAATCTAGTTTATGGACAACTTCACCTTCACGGCATTCATTTGAGTCTCCAATTTGACGTATTGTAAATGTTTCATGTGTTTTGTTTATTATTTTGAGTTTAGTCATAATAAATCAAACTGTTATTTTGGACAAAACTTTCATTCTGTTGATCGGTAGAGCAGCCCTTTGATTTCTCACTGCGTTAATGAAACTTTCCTTTATCAAATTAATTTATATCAAATTAAATTATTGCAGGTGACAAACTCTTTTTCTACTCCACTTGCAGGGTCGATTACAGTCAGTTCGCGTTTCTTCTTAATGCATGTGCAACAGCAAAAGTCGGAGTTAGAAAAGGGGGGGGGGGTCCTTAGAGCATAATTTCCATATGCAGATTCTAGAAGAATTTAGTGTTAAATACCCTGCTAGCCCCGGCACCTCGCAAGTTAGGTTTAAGTAGTTCTAAGTTCTAGGGGACTGATGACCTCAGATGTTCAAATGGTTCAAATGGCTCTGAGCACTATGGGACTCAACTGCTGAGGTCATTAGTCCCCTAGAACTTAGAACTAGTTAAACCTAACTAACCTAAGGACATCACAAACATCCATGCCCGAGGCAGGATTCGAACCTGCGACCGTAGCGGTCTTGCGGTTCCAGACTGCAGCGCCTTTAACCGCACGGCCACTTCGGCCGGCGACCTCAGATGTTAAGCCCCATAATGCTCAGAGCCATTTGAACCATTTGAACCTATTTGATGTGACACTGAAGTTTTCTTTAAACTGTTCAGCAACTGTATAATCAGAGTCAAGGGGCCGGTAAATTCAAATGCTTTTGAACATGATGGAATATAGGCCTACATACTGATTGGCATGATTTGCTTTAAGTTAAAAAGAATACTCTGCTTATATTGACTGCTTCACTTTACTGTACGCCAAAAAAACCGTTTAACTTTGCCACAACCGGAATCCTCCGTTTTAAGTGCAGTGATTGGCTGTTTCATCTCTAATGGATGATAAAAAGATTTCCTATCAGCGCCAACTTCATATTTTTAAATTTACCACCTATTGCTATCTTACCGTTTTTAAATTTCCTGTCACCTCCAGCTCTGATTTTTAAATTGCCCACCACCACCATCTATTATTTTTAAATTTCACATCATGGTCATCTTGGATGTTCCAGGTGAGCTGTGGGCCACAAGCTCCATAGTATCCCCACTCGTTTTTATTCTTGCCTTTGACCATGATTTTTCTTACAAGCTTCCTTCCCAAGATCTATGATTCCTTTAGGCCACTTCTTAGCGAAATGTATTCGTTGCATAAAAAGGTCAATGTTATATTAAACACAGAGAGGATGTATGACATTCTGCTCACTGATGTGAAAAATGCTCTCTTTGACTATCGAAATGTTGACTATTGTAGAGAAGGATTATACTTATTTTAAGTATATGTAGTGCTTTGTCTGTAGGCTATATTCAGGTATTAAATAAACTGAAAACTGTTAAACAAAGATGAAAATACGATCTGTGACTAAAGAACGTATTGTTCGGGGCAGCACCAGGACCGTAAATTATATCTATGGACCTCTAGGCTAAACCTGTGACATGGGCCCTGCCACAGCAAATACTGGGTGATCAAAAAGTCAGTATAAAATTGAAAACTGAATAAATCACGGATTGATGTAGATAGAGAGGTACAAATTGACACTCATGCTTGGAATGACATGGGGTTTTGTTAGAACCAAAAAAGTACAAAAGTTCAAAAAATGTCCGACAGATGGCGCTTCATCAGATCAGAATAGCAAAATTAGCATAACAAAGTAAGACAAAGCAAAGATGATGATCTTTACAGGAAATGCTCAATATGTCCACCATCATTCCTCAACAATAGCTGTAGTCGAGGAATAATGTGAACAGCACTGTAAAGCATGTCCGGATTTATGGTGAGGCATTGGCGTCGGATGTTGTCTTTCAGCATCCCTGGAGATGTCGGTCGATCACGATACACTTGCGACTTCAGATAACCCCAAAGCCAATAATCGCACGAACTGAGGTCTGGGAAACTGGGAGGCCAAGCATGACGATAGTGCCGGCTGAGCACACGATCATCACCAAACGACGCGCGCAAGGTATCTTTCACGCGTCTAGCAATATGAGGTGGAGCGCCATCCTTCATAAACATCGTACGTTCCAGCAGGTGTTTATCAGCCAGGCTGGGGATGATGCGATTCTGTAACATATCGGCGTACCTCTCACCCGTCACAGTAGCAGTTACAAAACCAGAATCACGCATTTCCTCGAAGAAAAAAGGCCCGATAACTGTAGAAGTGGTAAATCCAACCCATACCGTGACTTTATCGTCGTGCAATGGAGTTTCCACGACAGTTCTAGGATTTTCGGTAGCCCAAATTCTGCAGTTGTGGGCGTTGACAGTCCCTCGGAGCGTGAAATGAGCTTCGTCGGTCCACAACTCACCCAACTCACCACAACTCAACCAATCGTCATCTTCCGCCATCTATTGAAACGCCCACACTGCAAATGCCCTCCGCTTCACTAAATCGCCTGGTAACAGTTCATAATGCCGATGGATTTTGTACGGATAGCATCGGAGGGTACGACTCAGTGCCAACCAAACAGTAGTGTATGGAATGCCGGTGCGACGTGCGACTGCACGAGCGCTGACTTCCCCGTGCATAGACAAACCCGCTACAATCTCCATTTCTTCCTGAACAGTCTCAGCAGCATTACGCCTTGTGCTCGGTCGGCCACTACGGGGTCTATCGTCTAAACAAGCCGTGGCTTCGAACTTCGAAATCATTCTCGCCACAGCTGCATTTGTCAACGGACCTTTATCCTTTCGAATCCCCTTCCTATGGCGATAGGATCGTAACGCTGAACTAGCACATTACCCATTCTGATAATACAGCTTCACTAAAAGCGCCTTTTCCGGTAACGTCAACATGCTGCGACTGCTGGCGCATCTGGTTCTCTCTCTCATTACAGCTCCTTTTATACACGATTGTCATGCGCAGACACTGACGTTTTGCTGTCCAGTGCCATCTGTCGGGCATTTTGTGAACTTTTTTACGGTTCTAATAAAACCCCACGTCATTCCACGCATGTGTGTCAATTTTTACCTCTCTATCTACATTTTTCCGTGGTGTATTAAGTTTCCAAATTTATACTTACTTTTTGATCACCTGGTATTTTGATACCTAACCTGTAGAAATGGATTTTTAGCTCAATTTTCGAATTAAATGTCTAGAATGCAGCTTTATTATTTTGTTGTCTAGAATTTTGCTATACAATCTATGATTTTATGAATTGATGCGCTCAAAAAGATGAAAAGTGATGTAAAGCATTAAGGTATTTGACACAATTTATTAACATCAATTTGTACAAGTACACTAAAAAACAAAAAGTTAAGATTAATATCCATGCAAAAATAAGTGTTTCGATTTTAAACGTAACATATTGCAAGTATAAGCAAAGATGCTTATTAGGCAAATGCAAAGAAACAAGCTGAGTGTATCAACTATGCAAAATTTTACCTACATTTCGTTCAAATGCAGTACGGTCCCAAACAGTCTTAAAATGAAATTCTAAAGTAATCGTAGTGTCTAGTTTGTGCCTATGATTCATACTAATGAAACTATTTATAATATCTTCATAACTTAGTTGTCTTCAAATATCACTTAAGTACTGACAGAAGCCAAAACGCTGAGATTGTCCCCTGACGTGGATGATCAAAGACCTTTTCCATTGCTGTTTCTGATCGCAAATGACGGATATATTCTCAAAGATACTTCGATATTAGGAAAACGATAATTCATTTTCTGTGGGTCCTGGTTTGTCTAATACAGAAGAAGTTGGCTTTCTGAGAAATGAACTTATTTCAAACTGACAAAATTCTGTTAATCTTTCTTTTAAATATCTTAATGGTTTAGCCAGCTCAAGTGCCGTGCATTTGTCTGGGGATGCGCAGAATTTGAGAGTGGGTAGGCCCGCCTGTTGTAAAGTTGTTTCGACTACGCTGCAGAACTTTCGCTGGCAAGCCCTTACACATCCCCCATACAGTCTCGATTTTTCCTTATGCCATTTCCGAAATTTCGGAGCCCTTAAAAAGGAATTCATGGCCGTCAGGTACCATCGGAAGCCTGGGCACAATCATGGTTCTGTAGGCAACATTAGCCATTTTTCCATTATGACACTGACTGTCTTGTCTCACAGTGGGTTAAATTTATTAACAGCTATGACAATTACTTTTGGAATAATAAACAGTTTACTTACGTTTTTCCAGCTGTCTCGTTTTCATTTGACTGCCCCTTATACAATCGCTAAACAGTAAATAAATCTACCTGCACAATATGTTCCTATTAATACTCGTATGCAAATAAATAGAAATGAGTGGTACACAAAATTAGGCAGATATTGAATACACATGTTTTCTGAACATACCGAACAAAAGATTTTCACAGAACATCCTCACAAAAAATGTAAAACTTATTCTAACAAAGTATCGTCTGTAAGAGGCAGTTTACTTACATTTCCATTTGAAAGAGGGTATTGGGATATGTAGAGATGCTGGTGGACAACTATCGAGTGAATACACTGATCCATATGGCTCTCTTGTGCAAACCACCCTAAAAATTTTGTAAGTCGATGAGACGTATAAAAATTGCAGTCATTACAAAAAATGATACATAAACATACCCATGCAAGGTCACTGGAATAAGGAAACTAATCAAGAATGACAGCAAAATTAGCTGCTGCCGCACATTTCAGACACGATGCGTGGTTGGTCTTAGCAAAGAAAACCGCAAATGATGGCGTCGAGGTTTATGTTCTTCATCCCCAGGTACTGCAACCGAACTCCCTCCAGATCCTGATGTTAACCGTAACTGAAAAGGTGTTTGTGAAATGCGCGCAAAGAACTCACGAAGAAGATACTGCTGTTGCCCATGCACAGGTCGTCAAAAAGAGCAAAGTGCAAGACAGGCAAAGATCAACTATCGCGCATTGCTTTGGAGATGGCATACGCTAGTAACTATGTGCACGAAACAATTGTATCGTAGTAATGAAACTAGGTTCGCAGCCGCTTTTCAAGTTACTTATTATGAACGTCTTAAAATAATCGTTTCTGATTAAGAGTGCACTATTTTCCCACTTTCCCTTATAGAATGGAATTGACAGCGTCTCACCAATCAAGACATGAGCTAAACCCACTTCAGATCAAGCTTGTCAGTCATCTAAAGTTTCTACACGATAACAGCCATCTTGTAACTTTTATCAGTTCTCATTATGATTGTTATATGATTTCTTTTTGTGGGAAAAAGCAAAAAGAGTTCTTGATAAAATATCAAACTGCATTATCTATTCACAGCTTTTGATTATTGTACACAGGACTCTTTACAACTGCGTTATTATTCATCTCTGGTCTCATACACACACTGCTGCATAGCATCGTCGGTATGAAAAACCAATAATACAATGCACGCAGTTCCACATGTTGAACGCCGACGCTGTTAAAGGCTGTTGTCAGGCACAAAAATTCGCGGTATGCATTCAGATTCAATTACGGTCTGACAGCTTTCGTAGTCAGAGGCAAAGCGGCGCTTGATTATTGAATGAGAACTAGGGTCTGACAGTATGCGGCGTTCGTCGCAGACGCATACCGGCGGTTGATTGAGAGGTGGGGTTTCGGTATTTCTGATGTCATCTGCGGGCCCGGGCCCGGGCTCGGTCAATATGTACCACTGCACGGTTGACCGCACTCAGCTCTCATTACAGGCATCCGCTTCCTATTCCAACACAAACTGCACGCTGCAATTTCCAGTGGAATTGTTGTCTTCGTAACATTATTTGACAAATACTTGACTGTTCATTCGTGGAAACAGTAATTGAGATTGATTAGTTTCTGTTACACTTTATTCTGCAATGAGCTTTTGTCATGTTCTGTGGACCAGGTTCTCAATATACCGCTATTAAATGAAACGCGACAACTGGTTCACATAGACAGTACATTTTCTAAACGAAAATAAAGTTACTGGCTGACAATTTACGTGACTGATTTAAATTTATATTTAAACCGCACCCTTCTAGCAACCACCACTCCTCCTGCCTTAATTCATCCACCGCCCACCATTTGCAGTTAAACATACAAATATTATCATTGTCTGTCACCTCCTGTAATTCAATGGGGAAGTAGCCGTATTTTATTTGTGACTGCATAATTTGCCTTTTTGTGCCGGATATGGAATAAATCGTCAAGAAAGGAATTAAGTTTCTAGTTTTATACACTACTGGCCTTTAAAATTGCTACACCAAAAAGAAATGCAGATGATAAACGGGTATTCACTGGACAAATATATTATACTAGAACTGACATATGATTAAATTTTCATGCAATTTGGGTGCATAGATCCTGAGAAATCACTACCCAGAACAACCACCTCTGGCCGAAATAACGGCCTTGATACGCCTGGGCATTGAGTCCAACAGAGCTTGGATGGCATGTACAGGTACAGCTGCCCATGCAGCTTCAACTCAATACCACAGTTCATCAAGAGTAGTGACTGGAGTATTGTGACGAACCAGTTGCTCGGCCACCATTGACCAGACGTTTTCAGTGGGGGAGAGATCTGGAGAATGTGCTGGCCAGGCAAGCAATCGAACATTTTCTGTATCCAGAAAGGCCCGTACAGGACCTGGAACATGCGGTGGTGCATTATCCTGCTGAAATGTAGGGTTTCGCAGGGATCGAATGAAGGGTAGAGCTACCGGTCGTAACACATCTGAAATGTAACGTCCACTGTTCAAAGAGCCGTCAATGCGAACAAGAGGTGACCGAGACGTGTAACCAATGGCACCCCATACCATCATGCCGGGTGATACGCCAGTATGGCGATGACGAATACACGCTTCCAATGTGCATTCACCGCGATGTCGCCAAACACGGATGCGACCATCATGATGCTGTAAACAGAACCTGGATTCATCCGAAAAAATGATATTTTGCCATTCGTGCACCCAGGTTCATCGTTGAGTACATACACCATCACAGGCGCTCTTGTTTGTGATGCAGCGTCAAGGGTAACCTCAGCCATGGTCTTCGAGCTGATAGTCCATGCTGCTGCAAACGTCGTCGAACTGTTCGTGCAGATGGTTGTTGTCTTGCAAACGTCCCCATCTGTTGATTCAGGGATTGAGACGTGGCTGCACGATCCATTACAGCCATGCGGATAAGATGCCTGTCATCTCGCCAGCTAGTGATATGAGGCCGTTGGGATCCAGCACGGTGTTCCGTATTACCCTCCTGAACCCACTGATTCCATATTCTGCTAAAAGTCATTGGATCTCGACCAAAGCGAGCAGCAATGTCGCGATACGATAGGCTACAATTCGACCTTTATCAAAGTCGGAAACGTGATGGTACGCATTTCTCCTCCTTACACGAGGCATCACAAGAACGTTTCAGCAGGCAACGCCGGTCAACTGCTGTTTGTGTATGAGAAATCGGTTGGAAACTTTTCTTATGTCAGCACGTTGTAGGTGTCATCACCGGCGCCAACCTTGTGTGAATGCTCTGAAAAGCTAATCATTTGCGTATCACAGCATCTTCTTCCTGTCGGTTAGCCGGTCGAAGTGGCCGTGCGGTTCTAGGCGCTGCAGTCTGGAACCGCGAGACCGCTACGGTCCCAGGTTCGAATCCTGCCTCGGGCATAGATGTGTGTGATGTCCTTAGGTTAGTTAGGTTTAACTAGTTCTAAGTTCTAGGGGACTAATGACCTCAGTCGTTGAGTCCCATAGTGCTCAGAGCCACTTGAACCATTTGAACCTGTCGGTTAAATTTCGCGTCTGTTGCACGTCATCTTCGTGGTGTAGCAATTTTAATGGCCAGTTGTGTACATGGTCCAGTAGCATTAATGTGACCACCGCCTATGTTCGACGTCGACGTGCGGTAACCACTCATAGAGAGCAGGTGGCAGCACTAGCAGTGGAGAGTATATAAAGTGTGTCCGAGAGATGCGGGAAACAATGCAGTCATTGTCGTAATGCGGAAACGGAGCGATTCCTCTGACATCCAAAAGGGCATGATCATTGGCTTTCGAGCCAAGGGTGGAAGCATTTCCGATGTGGCTAAGTTTGTAAACCGTTCGCGCGTCGCCGTGGTTAGAGTATACCGTTCATGGCAAAATGGCGCAGTCCAAAACCGACGCCGAGACAACTGTGTTGCACCACGCGCCATAGATGGCAGGGCCGAACGATGGCTGCGGAGCTGTGTACAGCCGAATAGACGTGCAAATGTTGAGCAACTGACAGGCCAGGTGAACCGAGGGGCTACCAAAAGTGTCGCCTCAACGACAGCTTTTCAAAAATCTCCTTAATCATCTTACTGCAGAACACGACTTCACATTTTTCCTCTGCAGTATGTTATAAAAGACATGTATGTAACTGAATATCTTAAATAATATTGCCAATAAGAAACTTCACTGAACATTGTTCAGAAATTCCTAAAGACCCTGAGACTTCTCCACTGCATCGTTGTCCCAGTTATCACTGCTATCCACAACACTGTCAAAGAATTGTAACAGTTCTACTCTGAGTTCTTTAACTGTGTGGACTAATATGGGTCAGAAATTCCACCTACTTAGGAAAAGCATAGGAACTTTGTTTGAACAAATTCGTGTAATGCGTTCCTTTAGATGACTTCGAAAAAGTGAAGAAAGACAAAAGAAGATTTGTGTAGACAAATATTTTACTTTCTTTTATATCAGATATGCGTTGTTGCAAGCCCATAGTTAATACACGGGCGTAGCAGTGAGTGAAGAGAGCGTTCGGATATCTTCACAAAACCTGAGTATGCGGGCCCTCAGTATGACCGGCCAATCATTGCTGATGCTCCATCATGCGTCTACGCAACCATCTTCTCTACAATGACAAATTCGTCAACGTTGCGTTCAGCATGAGCAAACACACTATTAGTAGTTCTGCCTGCACTGATATCAGTAAAACCAACGAATTTGTCGTTCAAATTGCCTTCATGAACATAACGCAGAACTGTTGACAGCTGCGATTTAGGTAGTATGTCAGAATTTTCCGTCAAGCATAATGGCTACAAAATTTGCTGATTTTATTTCCTGTTTAAGTGATTCCCTGCCTAGAAATAGCTTTAATAATGTCATGCTGTATAGCTGCAGAAGTTCCTCGAAGTACTGTAAATGTGCTCCAGTGTATCTCTACGAGGTGTCACAGTTTGTCAGAACATTTAGTAATTCTAGGTAACCTCCTTTGTTAACAGAAGCATCTGACTCATTTTATCCTCTAAATGGGAGTTTTTGTTTAGTTAAATAACACATTGCATCAATGGGTCTTATCAGAATCCCCCTGTCTGTTTTAATTTGTTCATTGTGCTGTCTGATTTATCGGCACTGCTCGTTCAATAAGACGTGAGCTCTGACCTTCCCAAACATTTTTAACTGCAAAAATGACTGAAGGTGATTTAGAATTACACTACGCTTGTCCGTCCGTCCTCTTTTGGAGTACTGTTGCACGGCATGAGACCCTTACCAAAGAAGATTAACAGAGTACATAGAGAAAGTTCACAGAAGGGCAGCTCGTTTTGCTTTTCGAGAAGCAGGGGAGAGAGTGTCACGGACATGATACAGGATTTGGGATGGGAACGTTTGTCGTTGCGGCAGGATCTTCTCACGAAATTTCAGTCACCAACTTTCTCCTCCGAACTGGCGCCGGCCTATGTAGGGAGAAACGATCATCATAATAACATTAGGAAAGTCAGAGCTCGCACGGGAAGATACAGATGTTCTTTTTTACGACGCACTGTTCGAGAGTTGAATAATAGAGAATTGGTGTGGAGGTGGTTCGATGAAACCTCTACCGGGCACTTAAGTGTGATTTGCACAGTAGCCATGTAGATGTAGATGCAAAATGTCGTTGTTGCCCGACTGAGAAGATATTGAAATCTGAAAAGCCGTGTTTATTCCACGCCGATTTTTCTCTGGAAAACAGTAAACATGGCCAACAAAAACGTTTGTCTGAATCGGGACAACGCGTCAACCAGCCAACACGCTCATACTGCGAAACATAAAAAATTGTCTAGCGTAGTGTTCGTTTTTGTCCGTATGGTGTGAAACCATGTTAGGTAATCGTGACTTCGCACTAACTTCTCTAATTACTTCAAATTTTTCTTGAAGTGTTCTCATGGAAAATGGTTTTTCAAGTAAGTTCTTCACAGTTATATTTACCTCCATTGCAGTTTTGGATTGGAACAAAAACAGTAAAACTATCGTAGTTTTTGAAACAAACATCTGCAGTTAAAAACAAAAAAACCAAAAACGTCTAACAGAATGCGTCTTAGAAACGCTGCACTCACGTGCGAAAGCGTCCTTGCCAGTCGAAACGAGCGATGCAGTGCTGTCACCACATACTTTCAATAACGTCAAGTCGCATCCACTTCCGGAAATTAAATGTGCGCGCACCATTCCGTCTTTCCCTCCTGCCTACATTTCCTCAACGATGTGTGCGGCCTCGCCTTAGAGCGCTTCCCCCTCCACGACACTCGGCTTACCTGTTGGCGGGCGACGTTTCTTAGGCTCCCCTCTAACCCGGAGTCTGATCACAAGAGTGCTGTCGCCCCGCAGAATGTAGAATGCGTGTCTGAGCACGTTTTCAGCCACAGACCGCAGTTAGTCGTACTTGTGTCCAGGAAAAGAGTAGAACTCACTGCTGTTCCCTGTCCCTCAGCTAATTGTTTTCCAAAGATTTCAAAAGTAGAAGTATTCGCATAACGTACAAATTTTGACGGGGCTTGCGGCTCACGCCTAGCACACACAATGAATATACGCCACTGGTAGGCATCAAAAGAAGAAACGTGGCCTGTACTGCGTTTCCTTACGGCGGAAGGAATGCGGGAAACGGAAATTCATCGCAGAATGGCACTAGTCTACGGAGATCATTGAATTTCCGTCGCAGTTCCGACGTTTAATCGGACCTCTGGGACAAAGTCTGCCACCGTAACTCACCGGTGTTCAATATGAGGGCATCCACCTGCTTGGCGCTGATGATCTCGATGTTGAGTGCCCCGCAAACCAACATCATCAACATCATCTTCTTGACACGGTGTGGCATCCCAGATTGTGCGTCATCAGCCAACGACATCAGTCCTTCTTTGGTCGCTTGTGTCATTCCTTGACCTTTGCAACGGACGGGTTGTGCTCTTCGTACACTTGCGCCATTCTTTGACGAATTTCCGTTCGCCGTACTCCATCCGCTGCCAGGAAACGCTCTACATCCCTCTGCTTTTCTTCTGAAGCCACCATTTCACCGTTTCAGAACGACTTATTGCAGTGGACGGTCGACGCGTGCACTTTAGGGATGGAAAAAACCGACGGTTAAAAGCGATACCGGGATTTTAATTCTGAATAATCGGTATTTTTCGGTATTTGTTTGGTCTCGGTTATAACAAGTGTTTTTTATTTTTTTACTAATTGCCGAATAGGAAAACAGAAATATCAATTAGTCATAGCAGCAGAGAAAATTTTTCGTTTTCAAATGAACCCTTTTCAAAAGAGAAGTAATTTTTGTTTGTAAAATTTGCATTTGTCTGAAATAGTACGCTATTATAGAAAATGAGAGAAGTCATCAGTGCTATTTTAATAACAATGCCGACAGAAACGAGCAATAAACACATGGCATAAGAATTGGTATAACATTGCTCAGGCAATAATGTCCTTGTCGCTTTGTGTCATTGCTTAAGATACACGCGTACAATTGACCCACCTGGTCTATACAGTAGTTTATCGTTGTCGTCGCCAGACATCTGCTGTACTGCAGAATGGCATCAACCACAGCCTGGAAACATTTCTACAAAGTGACGTAGCAATGAACTACAATGTTTCACTCGCTTTAAAAGATTGAAGATTTGCCTGGGATTTCTATGAAATAATAAAAGAGGAAGAAAATAATGCTAACAGTAATAAATTGGAAACTTAACAATTCGTTTATATCGTCCAATTAAACTGAAAGTAGCTGCTCTGCTGCATGTGTGTACATAATATGCCTTTATGTGCTTGCGGCGTTTTTCTAGCACCACGAAGATAAGATTAGAGAAATTAGGGCTCATAAGGAGGCATACAGACAGTCGTTTTTCCTTTGCTGGAACGGGAAAGGAAATGAATAGTATGATTTTTGAGCAGAGTTTCAAAAAATTAGAGTCAATAAGAGAATACTGGTGATTTTTTGTAGTATTCAGGTACTTATAACTTTTCGAGAAAAGCCGCGAACGGTAGACGGACAAAGCTTCCTGTTATTCGTCAGTTTAATTTAATATTTTGATCCTATATATCTTGAAACTAAGAGTGTCAAAATTTTTCAATCTTTGTTCGATTTCTACATTTATTGCGTGGTATAATGGGAATAAAAAACCGAAAATCTGTTACTTCAGAAACTGGTTATTTTGAGCGCATTTAACAGTCAGGCTAAACTGGCGTGAAAAAAGAGAAACAGTACAAACAAAAACCGGTTATTTCCGCGACAACCACCATGCTTATTGCTCGTGCTCACGCGGTCGTCATGTGGGCATAGAATAGGGAATACATACTCTATTCTGTGACGTGGGTGTGCACCCATGTCCCTCTAGCGGCGTGTTTGGAACCTCAGCACTCTTACGGGGATCCCATCTTCTTCCGCAGACAATGGTACTACGATCCCTTTAGCGGTTTTCGTTTTACAGCCTCCTCATGTTAACACATTTTTATTGGTATAATAAATTTCTATCATATATACGTTAATATCTTCACTATTTTCGGGGTGGTTTCTGTACAAGCTGCATATAACCTTTCGATCCCTGTAGTTCATTCCTTCTACTTTCAGAACTTCAAAGAGTGTCTTTCAGTCAACAATGTCAAATGCTTTCTCTACGTATACAGATGTTCCTTTCCTTCAACCTATCATCTAAGATAAGCCGTAGGGTCAGTATTACCTCGCGTATACCTGCATTTCTCAGGAACCCAAACCGATCATCCCCGAAGGCAGCTTGTATCAGTTTTCCTTTGTTCTCCAAATTATTCCTGTTAGTATTTTGCAACCATGATTTATTAAACCGATAGCTCGGTAATATTCACACATGTCACACCATCTGGATTCTTTGGAACTAGAATTATTACTTACAGTATTTATGAAGTCTGAGGGTATTTCGTTTGTCTCGTGTATCTTACACACCAAGTGGTACAGTTTTGTCATGGTTCAAAATGGCTCTGAGCACTATAGGACTTTACGTCTGAGGTCATCAGTCCCCTAGAACTTAGAACTACTTAAACCTAACGAACCTAAGGACATCACACACATCCATGACCGAGGCAGGATTCGAACCTGCGATCGTAGCGGTCGCGCGGTTCCAGACTGAAGCGCCTAGAACCGCTCGGCCACACCGACCGGATTTTGTCGTGGTTGGTCCTCCTAAGGATCTCAATATTTCTGAGGGAATGTCGTCTACTTCACAGGCGTTGGTTCGACTTCGATAATATAGTGCTCTGTCAAATTCTTCTCGCTGTGTCATATGTCCCATTTCAGCTTCATCTGCTTTCTCTTCACTTTCCATAAAATTAACTTCAAGTTCATTTCCCTTGTAAAACCCAGGTATATGTTCAATCCAGATTTCAGCTAGTCTTCTTTGCTTAGCATTGGTTGGCCATCAGAATTCTTGATATTCAAGCAGTTGCTTCTCTTTTCTCCTCCTTTTAAGGGCGAATGATGGTGATTGTATGAATAAATATACTGACTTACGATTTGTTGTAAACATTTACCAAGTTTTTATGACTATGACCATTATTTTCGCCTCAATAAAATATACGAGCTCCTGCACTGTTCAATTTGCATATCGTTCAACTTGCTTTCAATCGAAGGTCTGCATACTTCAGTATTGTTTTATCTTTGAAATGTGTACGCTCCAGTATTGCAATAACTTTTTTGTACTTGTAGGAGTCAGCTAAACATGGCACTTTTTATATGAAAAAAGAATGTAAAGAAGTCTTAGATGTCAGTTTGTCCTTTCTCGAAATGATACTTCCAATGATGCAACTATTGGTATTTATACAGGGTGAATATAACAGTTTCGAGTGAACTGTGCATATATATTATCCGTAATAATCCTTCGCCAACAACGGAAGAAACTCAAGTTTGCCGGAAATCATTTTACTAAAGGAGATGCAACCCAAGATACATCTGGAGATTCTCTTGATGAGAACTGTTCTAGGAAGAAGATATTTTTAATTTGCTGTCACAATCTGATAATTGAAGCGAATAAGGTTCTTCTGGGTTTAAACTGGTTGATATTAGCATTTTGTACTCCAAAATTAACTCATTTTTACAATGTAGTGAATGTGGTATCAGTTGCAAAGCGGAAATTGTAGACAATGTGAATAAGAGATCTGTAATTGTAAGTAATTTGTATTTACATAGCAGTAATAGTGATGCATAGGATTCAATTTATACATTAACTCTTTCGCTACGGTGAACTTCTGTAGAAGTCTGGAGCGAATGTGCCACCCTGGACTGCTGTAGCAGTTCCGCCCCGCGTCATACTTCTCCGCTTCAGTAGGCTCGACTTGTTTGGAAGCTTGACCTATGCACCATCTAGCGGCTTGGATCAAGGTCTGTAGTTAACAACATAGTCACTAGATGGCAATTGCATTCAGTTTGAAAGCATTGGTTTCGCTTGAGTTGCACTGCTGATTTCCCGCCTTGTCTCTAATCTGAAGTGTAGTGTTATTAGCCTCAGTTTCTGCTAGAAGTGATATGGCAGATAAGCGATATACTGTGGACGAAGATCTTTCTATCATACTAGGTAGTGACTCTGAAGATGAAAGGGAATCATCGTCCGAATCTGACGATGAACATGAAACACCTATTGTAGCTGCTTCTAGATCAAGTACACGTGCTACACCAGCTGTTCCGTTGACATTCTCAGAGTTGAATCTGTGCACAGACACAGCCAATATCAAAAACATGTGATTTGTATAAATATTTTCCAGAACAAATATATAGTATAAAGTCCAATAATTGCGATAACACTACGAGTGTGAAAGCAGGACAGAGTAGCGCAGCGGGGAGCGCGAAAAATGCGCCGTAGGACATGTGCTCGTCCACAGCGCACGACGCAACAATCTCGGCGCCGGCGTGAAAAGGTTAAAAGCGTGCAGGGGAAACTATGAGACAAATCTAAGGTTTGATTATGCTTTGAGAGTATTAGGTAAGGGGCGAGCAGCTTGTGCTATGCAGACTGGTTCTAGGGGACTGATGACCTCAGATGTTAAGTCCCATAGTGCTCAGAGCCGTTTTTTTGTTAACAGTCTGCCAAAAATACGAAATAACACCAGAACCAGGAAGACAATCACTCTCTTCCACCTAACAAAAAAATGGTTCAAATGGCTCAGAGCACTATGGGACTTAATATCTGTGGTCATCAGTCCCCTAGAAATTAGAACTACTTAAACCTAACTAACCTAAGGACATCACACACATCCATGCCCGAGGCAGGATTCGAACCTGCGACCGTAGCGGTCACGCGGTTCCAGACTGAAGCGCCTAGAACCGCACGGCCGCACCGGCCGGCTCCACCTAACAGTCAGGCACACTGACTTCACAGCTCAGCTGCAATAGCGGACTAGCTATTTTCTTAATGCTTATTAATGTTCAGTAGAGAAACGTGGTGCAGCCAGAGACATACAAACGGACCACAAGGCAATTAGATTTTTGTAATCTTTTATATTTTTGGTACGTGAAGGCCAGAACTGAAATATAGCGCTCCCAAAGTGATTCGATACAACAGTCAGAAATTCGAGAAAATCGACTTTTAAGTTTTCCAACCATGTTTCATACTGAAATAAGACACATATACTTGCCGAGCAGTGTGGTTCGGAGGCAGAGTGCTCCTGCGCTGTGTTGGGAGCGTGAGTTAGGTTCCAGGTGGAATGAAATTTTTAAACAAAATTGCATGCTCTACAAGCATGTTCATGAAGCTTAGAATACATAAACTGCAAGAGACTGGTAATCGAGTCTCGTTTTGGTCATTATTTTTTTCGTTTGCTTCCGTTCAGTTCGAATATCTACGTCATTTAAACATAAATTCACGATATAGATGGTAATTAACACATCTAATTATCATTTTTATGAAAAATGCAGGTCTCCTTACTTGTAATTTATATTACAAAAAAAAAAATTGGGTTTTCATTGCATACAAAAAGTCTTAATCGCATATCTTTTATAACAGATGGCTAATCGAGATTGTATAGATAATTACAAATTAATTTTTTCTTATTATGTAAATTGAAGGTGGAACCCCGCATAGTCATGCTGCTTGCCAAAAGAAAGGAAAGGGAAAGAACTGATGATATCAGCTGCATCTGGACTTGATGCGGAATCAACGGCGACGAGTGAAAATGTGTGCCAAAGCGGCACTCGAACCCGGGATCTCCTGCTTATTATGCAGTTGCGTCAATCACTGCGCCACCTGGACACAGTGTTTATCGCAAATACGCGGATTACCTCGGTGCGCTCCCCGGCTGACTCACATTCCCACCTAGCACCTCCTTGTGTGCAACCCCCGTCCATGTCCTACGTTTTTAGATTCCCACTGGAAATCGAACGTAAACATGCATCGTCACTGAAGTTTGTGGGTTCATTGCCCATCGTGGCGAATCAGTTACATCAATGCGTGGTGTCTGCGTTTTTGACATTTCCGAAAGAACAGACACCACTCATTCACATAATTTTTTTCTATCTGTTTGTGTTTTATCCTTCACGTAAATTCTCATAGAACAGCCACCTTTTCTTAAAAAAAAGTGATTACGCTAGGATTCGAACCCGATACATCAAACGAGCATTCGACCGCATAGTCACGCTGCTTGCCAAAAGATCACCCCCTTAGTTTAGCATGCTGAAAATGGTCGTAAAACTTCAAAGTCGATTTTTTCGAGTATTTTTGAGAGCTGCGTCGAAGTACTTTGGGAGAGGTGTCTTTGAGCTCTGAGCTTCACGTACCGTAAATATAAAAAATTGTAAAAATCCTATTTACGTGTGGTCCCCTTTTTAGGTAGCGAGCAGCAGGCAGCGAGCACACAGCAGCAGGCTCGAGAGGCGGAGACACGCTCTCCTCTGCCACCCAGTGTCATGTGGCGCGATCTCACGGTCTCCAGAGCGCCAGTGTCGTATTCAGTCTACATGCTTACAACGTATGCAGCTGCTGTCCTCTTGGGGATGACCTGTACTGCAACTTCGTGTTCGGTGTTTGTCTCTGACCGGATTGCTCATAGCAGTACGATGGACTTGGGCTATATTCAGCTATACAGAGTGGTCCATTGATCGTGACCGGGCCAAATATCTCACGAAATAAGCGTCAAACGAAAAAACCACAAAGAACGAAACTTGTATAGCTTGAAGGGGGAAACCAGATGGCGCTATGGTTGGCCCGCTAGATGGCGCTGCCATAGGTCAAGCGAATATCAACTGCGTTTTTTTTTTAAATAGGAACCCCCATTTTTTATTACATATTCGTGTAGTACGTAAAGAAATATGAATGTTTTAGTTGGACCACTATTTCGCTTTGTGATAGATGGCGCTGTAATAGTCACAAACATATGGCTCACAATTTTAGACGAACAGTTGGAAACAGGTAGGTTTTTTAAATTAAAATACAGAACGTAGGTACGTTTGAACATTTTATTTCGGTTGTTCCAATGTGTTACATGTACCTTTGTGAACTTATCATTTCTGAGAACGCATGCTGTTACAGCGTGATTACCTGTAAATACCACATTAGTACAGTAAATGCTCAAAATGATATCCGTCAACCTCAATGCATTTGGCAATACGTGTAACGACATTCCGCTCAACAGCGAGTAGTTCGCCTTCCGTAATGTTCGCACATGCATTGAAAACGCGCTGACGCATGTTGTCAGGCGTTGTCGGTGGATCACGATAGCAAATATCCTTCAACTTTCCCCACAGAAAGAAATCCGGGGACGTCAGATCCGGTGAACGTGCGGGCCATGGTATGGTGCTTCGACGACCAATCCACCTGTCATGAAATATGCTATTTAATACCGCTTCAACCGCACGCGAGCTATGTGCCGGACATCCATCATGTTGGAAGTACATCGCCATTCTGTCATGCAGTGAAACATCTTGAAGTAACATCGGTAGAACGTTACGTAGGAATCAGCATACATTGTACCATTTAGATTGCCATCGATAAAATGGGGGCTAATTATCCTTCCTCCCATAATGCCGCACCATACATTAACCCGCCAAGGTCGCTGATGTTCCACTTGTCGCAGCCATCGTGGATTTTCCGTTGTCCAATAGTGCATATTATGCTGGTTTACGTTACCACTGTTGGTGAATGACGCTTCGCTGCTAAATAGAACGCATGCAAAAAATCTGTCATCGTCCCGTAATTTCTCTTGTGCCCGGTGGTAGAACTGTAGACGACGTTCAAAGTCGTCGCCATGCAATTCCTGGTGCATAGAAATATGGTACGGGTGCAATCGATGTTGATGTAGCATTCTCAACACCGACGATTTTGAGCTTTCCGATTCTCGCGCAATTTGTCTGCTACTGATGTGTGGATTTGCCGCGACAGCAACTGAAACACCTAATTGGGCATCGTCATTTGTTGCAGGTCGTGGTTGACGTTTTACATGTGGCTGAACACTTCCTGTTTCCTTAAATAACGTAACTATGCGGAGAACGGTCCGAACACTTGGATAATGTCGTCCAGGATACCGAGCAGCATACATAGCACACGCCCGTTGGGCATTTTGATCACAATAGTAGTACATCAACACGATATCGAACTTTTCCGCAATTGGTAAACGGTCCATTTTAACACGGGTAATGTATCACGAAGGAAATACCTTCCGCACTGGCGGAATGTTACGTGATACCAAGTTTGTGACTATTACAGCGCCATCTATCACAAAGCGAAAAAAGCGGTCCAACTAATTCATATTTCTTTACGTACTACACGAATATGTAATAAGAAATGGGTGTTCCTATTTAAAAAAAAGCAGTTGATATCCGTTTGACCTATCGCAGCGCCATCTAGCGGGCCAACCATAGCGCCATCTGGTTTCCCCCTTCAAGCTAGACGAGTTTCGTTCTTTGTAGTTTTTTCGTTTGATGCTTATTTCGTGAGATATTTGGCCCGGTCACTATCAATGGACCACCCTGTAAACAGCAATTTTTCACAGTGTTCTTTCTTTGCATAACTGTAGCCATCCAGATGTTTGTGTTGCATGCCGAACTCTCCACCTGTACCGAAATTGTAACTAGTGTTTTTGTTCAAATATAGGGAACTGAAGCACCCTTCCAACAAAACTTACCATGGATTCGAAAATTGTATAACATCAGGAACTAAAAATAGGTAATACAGCGTGCCTTTGTGCACAACGAGTGAGTTTCACTTCCGATACCCTGATGATAGGTATACATGTGACAGTTTTGCTCTGTCTGAGACATTGGCTCACTCAGATCTGACTCGCAGTAGTGTTAAACGAGTACCATTTTTGCAAATAGTTACTGTCTGATAGTAACTGCAAATATATTTAACGAAATATCTGGGAGCAGTTCACGGAAGCATCACACCATTAATAGATTCAAAGCTGAGAACGTACTCTCAGTGAATCACTTCAGATCCTCCTCCACGCATTCTAACTTAGGCACTCTCAGAAACCACTTACATCACTGTTTAAACGAGAGAGAGTTTTCTTGCACGTAGCTATTAACAACATCCAATAAAGAGAGTGCACAATTTTGTTCGGGTATGCCATGTACAACTGAAGCCAGTCATTGGTGATAGGATTCCACAGAACTCCCAAATGATTGTATGATTGTTACGTTTCACAACCTTTTCCAAATAGTCCCAAACATTTTCTATATAACTAAGAGTGGGTGATTTAATGGGCCAGTGACGGTGCGATAGGATCCCTTACTGTCAAACTAGGAATGTACTGCATGGCTATACTTAAAGTGCAGTTATTCACCGATTCTTCGCGATGTGCCTTGTGGTTCTTTATCTTTTTGCGCTTTTTGATATTAACATGATCCATAATATCTGATCTCCAGTCATGCGATGTAGAGAAGAAACATCTGAAAGTAAATAAACTTAAAATGAAACTAGTAATAAGGTATATGTAAGACACCGATTACGCGTGGACGCAAGACGCAAAGCTGCAGGCTTTGCACGCGTTGTTTCCTTGTACATATTCATATTTGAGATTTACTTACACGACCGGCATTCTGCATCATATACAGTTCTGCCTTCTCGTAAGAATGGAAATTCATTCAGATAAGCCGGCCGGGGTGGCCGAGCGGTTCTAGGCGCTACAGTTTAGAACCGCGAGACCGCTACGGTCGCAGGTTCGAATCCTGCCTCGGGCATGGATGTGTGTGGTGTCCTTAGGTTAGTTAGGTTTAAGTAGTTCTAAGTTCTAGGGGACTGATGACCTCAGCAGTTAAGTCCCATAGTGCTCAGAGCCATTTTTTTCATTCAGGTAATTTTTCCTAAAGTTGCATTTACAGTTATCTTCAGGTATATTCGAGACGTTCTCTACAATCACAACAGCGAATATCAATGACGATACCACGACCACGGCCGACTTGATGCTCGGTAACGCTACTTGAGAGGTGCGAACCTGATCAAGTCACCGTGCCACGACAGTCGGTGATTGCCTGAAGTGTTGCCAACCTGATTTTCTCTCTCCCAATGTACTCCCAGCTTCAGTTTCAGTTCGCGAGATGACACTTGACATCACGGAAAACCCTTTCCTATAGTTTCATAAATTTGCAACCGGCGATTGAAATAGAGCATTAAAAACTGGGTGATTTGGTAACCCTAGTCGCTTACCTCAGGGGCAGTGGGATGGCCATTGCGGTTGTGGGAGGGGGATGTTCTATTGTTTCTCTTCCAGTACTGACAGCACGCGAGCACGCACGACTCGTACTGATCAGCCACTGTGGAATAAATTTTGACACAGTTGTAACACGGATTCATGAGTGCTCATTACAAACACTGACTTTAAAAATGAGATACTTATTTGTACTAAGGGACACAATTAATTGAGGCTGTTGTAATGCAACGCAGTGAGCAGAAGAAAAGTTTTTTTTTTTCTTTATTGTATTTCAATTCCCCATCGGGGCGGGCTGGCAGCAGCATATACGCTGCTCTTCAGCCGAAAGACATAGAACAAACAATAGAAGACATTTAAAAAAATAACAAAGGAGAGAATATGGTGAACATAGATATTAAAAAAGGGGGAACATCATGGAAGGCAATAGACAAAAAACGGGGTGACTGTAAAATGGAGATAAAAAACTGGTTAAAAGAAGCACACACAAAAAGCCACACACTGCGACAATTAAAAGAACACAAGGCACAGTATGACTGGAGCATAAAAGGTATCAACGGATGGCGTAGCACATAACAAACACTGACGGCGAACCTCAAGGCAGTACACAATTAAAATCACACCTCTTGACGCACAGGAGAAACGGCACTAAACACAACACTGATGTGGCACACTGACGATGATCAAAACAGAGGATCTGCCAGGCGCAAGGATATGAGGGTGACCGAAAGAAGGGAGGGAGGGGAAGAGATGGGGGAGAAAAGCGGGGGGCGCGCTGAGGAGGGCCAGGTAGGGAGGGATGTGGGAAGGAAAGAGGCAAGTATGGGGTGCAGGGTCTCAGGGGAGGGGGGGGGGGAAGGAGGAAAATCCGCTCTGGGAGAAGGAGGGAAGAGGAAAAAGGGGGCCCTGGGGAGGGGGGGGGGGAACAAGGCCAGGTTATAGTTGGAAGGAAGGGTAGATGTCACGACGAAGTTCGTCATCCGGGAGGGGGAGGTGTTGGAAATTGCCCTGATGAAGGAGATGGAGGGTGTGGAGGTGGAGAGAGGGAGGGATACAGCGATAGAGGTGCGGCAATGGGTGGGGGGTGGAGAGGAAGGAGGAAACCAGAGGGTGGGGGGGATGAAGCCTGCGGACAATGTAAAGGATGTGGAGATGTTGTAGGAACAGGAGGAGGTGGGGGAAGGGGATCAGTTCATACAGGAGCCGTGTGGGGGAAGGAAGGCGGATACGGAAGGCAAGGCAGAGCGCATGGCGTTCAAGGATTTGGAGGGCCTTGTAAAAGCGGGTGGGGGCGGGGATCCAGGCAACACTGGCATAACAGAGGATGGGACGGATGAGGGATTTGTAGGTGTGGAGGATGGTAGAAGGATGCAATCCCCATGTCCAGCCAGACAGGAGTTTCAGAAGACGGAGGCAGGAATGGGCTTTCTGCTGGACAGTCTGGAGATGAGGGGTCCAGGTTAGGTGTCGGTCGAGGGTGAGGCCAAGGTATTTCAGGGTGGGGGTGAGCTGGATGGGACGACCATAAAGGGTGAGGTAGAAATCATGGAGGCGAAAGGAGCGAGTGGTGCGGCCTATGATGATTGCCTGGGTTTTGGAGTGGTTGAGACGGTGGGACCACTGGTTACACCAAGTGGTGAACTGGTTAAGGTGGGTTTGGAGGGTACGTTGAGACTGTTGAAGGGTAGGATAGAGAGCCAGGAAGGCAGTGTCATCAGCATACTGGAGAAAGTGGACTGGTGGGGGTGGCTTGGGCATATCAGCTGTATACAAGAGATAAAGGAGAGGGGAGAGGACAGAACCCTGAGGAACACCAGCTGTGGGATAAAAGATTCGGGAGTTGGTGTTGTGGAGGGTGACATAGGAAGGACGGTGCGAGAGGAAGGAAGCGACCAGACGGACAAAATTGATAGGCAGGGCGTAGGTTTGGAGTTTAAAGAGGAGGCCGGGATGCCATACACGGTCATAGGCATTTCGGAGGTCAAGGGAAACAAAAATGGCAGAGCGACGGGAGTTGAGCTGGAGGGACAGAAGGTGAACAAGGTTAAGGAGTTGGTCTTCAGCAGAGAAGGAGGGTCGGAAGCCACACTGGGTAAGCGGGAGGAGGTGGTGTTGAGCAAGGTGCTGATGTATACGGCGGGAGAGGAGGGATTCAAAGACCTTACTGAAGATGGAGGTGAGGCCATCTGCCATATTTCAGGGTGGGGGTGAGCTGGATGGGACGACCATAAAGGGTGAGGTAGAAATCATGGAGGGGAAAGGAGCGAGTGGTGCGGCCTATGATGATTGCCTGGGTTTTGGAGGGGTTGAGACGGTGGGACCACTGGTTACACCAAGTGTTGAACTGGTTAAGGTGGGTTTGGAGGGTACGTTGAGACTGTTGAAGGGTAGGATAGAGAGCCAGGAAGGCGGTGTCATCAGCATACTGGAGAAAGTGGACTGGTGGGGGTGGCTTGGGCATATCAGCTGTATACAAGAGATAAAGGAGAGGGGAGAGGACAGAACCCTGAGGAACACCAGCCGTGGGATAAAAGATACGGGAGGGGGTTTGTTGGGTTTGAGGAATAAGAGGACACGGGAGGTCTTCCACAGGTCAGGGTAGAAGCCAGTAGAGAGGATGACATTATAGACATGGGCGAGGACAGTCAGGAAGGAATAGGGGCTTTCTCGAAGGTGACGGTAGGTGACACAGTCGTGACCAGGGGCCGTGTTGCGTTTGGACCGGAGGAGAAGTTTAATGTCTTGTGCTGTGATGGGAGTGTTTATGTCGAGGGGGGCAACTGCCCCAAGTACTGGAGACTAGGAGCAAGTGGAGCGACCGAGGTATCTGCACGTTCCATGACGGTGGGGAAAAGAGAATAATCAAAGTAGGGATCATCGGGGATAGAGAAGACCTCGGAAAGATGGGAAGCGAAGTGGTTGGCCTTACTGAGGTTGTCGGGAAGGGGGCGATCGTTATGGAGGAGGGGGTAGTGGGGAGCGGAAAGGGAGCCAGTAAGGCGATGGAAGGCGGACCAGTACTTGGAGGAGTTGATAGGGAGGGTGGCGTTGAGTCGTGTGCAGGTCTGTCGCCAGTTCAAAATGGTTCAAATGGCTCTGAGCACTATGGGACTCAACTGCTGAGGTCATTAGTCTCCTAGAACTTAGAACTAGTTAAACCTAACTAACCTAAGGACATCACAAACATCCATGCCCGAGGCAGGATTCGAACCTGCGACCGTAGCGGTCTCGCGGTTCCAGACTGCAGCGCCTTTAACCGCACGGCCACTTCGGCCGGCTCTGTCGCCAGTCTCGGCGTTTCGTTGCTGTAATAAGGTTCCGTACGTGTCGCTGTATTTGCCGGTGGCGTTGGAGTGTATCCCTGTCACGAGTGCGCAGGAAGGAGCGATAGAGGCCGTGGGATTCACGGAGGAGGAGGACAGCCCGCGGAGGGAGAGTGGGACAGTGTGGGTGGATGGTTTTAGTAGGAACATGGGCCTCGCAGAAGAAAACCTCAGGAACTAACCTTGTACTCATACAGGGTGTACATAAAGTCAGAGAACACTTTCAATTATTTATTGCACAAGAACTAAACATTGTACAGATGTCATTCATATTGCATTTTGAAGAGAAACTCTGAAAGGTTTTTTACAAACATTCACATGCGAACCATGAGTGACCCGGCAGACGTCAATACGGTAACTGAATTCTTGTAATACCCGTCCCAGCATGGCATCGTCGACTGCGGCAGTCGCTTCCCGTATTCTCTCTCGGAGCTCTGCTACATCACATGGTAGAGGCGGTACATACACCAGATCTTTAATGTGTCCCCACAGAAAAAAAGTTACACGTAGTGTGATCTGGTGATCGGGGTGGCCATTTCGAACTCCAACACACAGAAAGCTCGTTCCGCACCTGAACTAGCCATGTTTGCGACTAGCGCTAACTATCGGCAAATTACCAAACTACGCTGTGGCGGTATACATGAAAAAAAAAAAAAAAACTTTCAGGGTTTCTCTTCAAAATGACATATGTATGATATCTGTACAATGTTCGGTTCTTGTGCAATAAATAATTGAAAGTGTTCCGGAACTTTATGTACACCCCGTAATTGTCGCTGCAAGGTAAAGGGACGTGATAAGAAGTGTGTTTTCTTGTTTGTCTTCCAGTGCTGATTACTCATGGGCGTGTGTGCCTCTTATCTGTCACGATGGTATAAATTTCAAACATAACACGGATTCGTGAATGCGCATTATAGAGACAAACTGCTTCAAATTACGTACATATTTTAATAAGTAACATGAAATAAAATTAAAGCAATTGTCGTACAATGCAGTGAGTAGAAGAAAAATGGCGTTCAAAACATTTAATAAACATTTGTGATCGTGTCTCATGTTACCTACTGCATTTAAGTATCAGTAAATATCACTGTTATTAATTAATTAATCACCCGCTCACAAAGACAATACAACAACACTTCAGGCAATTACGGTGTCACAATTTTGGGGTCGGTGAGGGTGGCAAAAATCTAAGAGTGAGGTAGAGAACAGTCACCACGAAGTTTTCCGAGTGGTGTCGACCTTTTACGATTACTACTTGCAGATTAGCGGAAAATCTGTCGCTACCTTACTATAGCTATTCCATATGGGACTCATAACATGCTAATCTAGGTGAGTTGCTTGTTAATAATTTGATCGGTGCATATGCGTTCCGAGATGCCGCCCCACAATGTCAATATTGGCTCCTGAGAAGAAAAGTTTGACGATCGCTGCTTTAGATGGATAATTAGATTTTAACATCCTGTCATCAAGGGACGGAGCTCTAGGTCAGGTTGGGCAAGAATAAAGAAGGAAATCCTTAGATAGGATCGATCCTAGAACTCGCTTAGACGATATATGGAAACCACGAAAAACCTAAATGTGGTTAGCCGGACGGGGCTTTGAACCACTTTCCTCCAGAAAAGGCGGCCGGAGTGGCCGTGAGGTTCTAGTCACTACAGTCTGGAGCCGAGCGACCGCTACGATCGCAGGTTCGAATCCTGCTTCGGGCATGGATGTGTGTGATGTCCTTAGGTTACTTAGGTTTAATTAGTTCTAAGTTCTAGGCGACTGATGACCTCTGAAGTTAAGTCGCATAGTGCTCAGAGCCATTTGAAACATTTTTGAACCTCCAGAAAACGAGCCCAGTATCTTGCCTTGCGCCATTTCACTCGGCGAATTTTTCGGATTTTTGTGTTAGTGGTCACTTTAAAAATGTCGTGTGCATCACTCCTACTGACAAGTTCGTAGGAGTGTAAACGCTTTTCAGCACCGTGGAGGCGACCCAGAGGGGTTCGAAAGAAGTTTAAATGCGTAGGTGGACGTGAACGCAGTACTGCATCCAATTGCAAGGACGGTACATCCGACTCCTTTAACAGATGGCTCTGAGCACTATGGGACTCAACTGCTGTGGTCATAAGTCCCCTAGAACTTAGAACTACTTAAACCTAACTAACCTAAGGACAGCACACAACACCCAGCCATCACGAGGCAGAGAAAATCCCTGACCCCGCCGGGAATCGAACCCGGGAACCCGCTTTAACAGATGTGAGTGTAACATACTATAGTAAGCAATGACTTTTCTTAACCTTATCAGTTTCATAAAAATGGCGATGATTACACACAAGAAATTCAGCGATGGCTGGTAACAAAATAAAATATTCGAAAAGGAATCGGAAATTCTTTTGAAGACCCATGTTTACTGAGAAATTTTTCCTTCTAGTGTCTGCACTCTGTTGCTGCTGTATGTGCCGTTAATACATTTTACTCTATAAATTAGGACTAACATGTGCGGTACTGGACACTTTTTAGGTTTCTTGTCTTACCATCCGTTGACTAAGTATGGAAAGAAACTGATCGTATTTTTAAGTTATCCACTATGATGAAGTAACCGTTACTGCAGCAATTTTAATTGACTGATACAAATTCCGCCTTCAGTCACAAATATCTCAGTTTTCAAAGCAACATTGTCTGTAGAAAATCAGGAAATAGTTGTTTATAACTGAACATAGATATGTGTTCTTTCATTTGAACTGCTTGTATGCTCCAGAGCGAAATGTTATTAGCGTTGTTATACCCAGTCCAGTCACGTCAATGTCATCACCGCCTATATTCGACGTCAACATGCAATATCCATTCACAGACAGCAGGTGGCAGCACTAGCACTTGAGAATATATAAAGCGTGTCGAGGGGACGCGGAAAACAGTGCAGTCGTTATCGTAATGCGGAAAAAGAGCACTTTATCTGATGTCCAAAAGCACATGATCATTGGTTTTCGGACTAAGGGGGAAGCATTTCCGAAACTGCTAAATTTATAAGATGTTTGCATGCTGTTATGCTTAATGTTTGCCGTGCTTGTCAAAATGACGCTATCCAAAACTGGCGCCGAGGCAACTGTGGGGCACAGCGAGCCATAGATGCCAGGGGTAAAGGACGGCTGTGGAGATGTGCGCGGACGAACAGACGAGGAACTGTTGAGCAACTGACCGGCCAGATGAACCAGGGAGTACCAACCGTGTCTCCTTAACGACCGTTAAGCGAACGTTGGTGCTTACTGACCTCCGCAGTAGCCGCCTGGTTCACGCACCCATACTGATTACCCTTCGTCGGCGACGAGGGTTGGTATCTGCACGTCGCTACCTCAACTGGATACCCACTTAGTGGTGACAGGTGGTCTTTTCAGATGAATCACGTTTTATGCCTGACATATGGCGCGAAACGTCTGAAAGCAACAAACGTCGGAAGGGTTCAGGCCAGAGGAGGGAGCGTTATGTTCTGGGGAATGTTATCGTGACATTCACTGGGTGATCTCGTCATTCTGGAAGGCACAATGACTCAACACTAGCATGCATCTATCCTTGGAGACCATGTCAACCTATAAATGCAGTTTCTTTTTCCTCGGTACGATGGCATCTACCAGCAGGACAACGCAACATGTCACACAGCTCGCCGTGTACGTGCATGGTTCGAAGAGCATCAGGATGAGTTTACCGTGTCCTCCTGGCAAGCAAACTCCCCGCATTTAAACTCTATCGAGATTCTGTGGGATCACATGAATCGGGCTGTTCGCGCCATGGATCGTCAACCGAGAAACCTAGCACTGCTTGCCACGGCACTGTAGTCGGTTTCATCCAGAACGTCACTGACTTTCTTCCGGCATGTCTCGCAGCAGTCCGTGTTACAAAAGGTACACTACTGGCCATTAAAATTGCTACATCAAGCAGAAATGCAGGTGATAAACGGGTATTCATTGGACAAATATATTATACTAGAACTGACATATGATTACATTTTCACGCAATTTGGGTGCATAAATCCTGAGAAATCACTACCCAGAACAACCGCTTCTGGCCGTAATAACGGCCTTGATACGCCTGGGCATTGAGTCAAACAGAGCTTGAATGGCGTGTACAGCTACAGTTGCCCATGCAGCTTCACCACGATACCACAGTTCATCAAGAGTAGTGACTGGCGTATTGTGACGAGCCAGTTGCGGGGCCACCATTGACCAGACGTTTTCAGTTGGTGAGAGATGTGGAGAATGTGCTGGCCAGGGCAGCAGTCGAACATTTTCTGTATCCAGAAAGGCCCGTATAGGACTTGCAACATGCGGTCGTGCATTATCCTGCTGAAATGTAGGGTTTCGCAGGGATCGAATGAAGGGTAGAGCCACGGGTCGTAACACATCTGAAATGTAACGTCCGGTGTTCAAAGTGCCGTCAATGCGAACAAGAGGTGACCGAGACGTTTAACCAATGGCACCCCATACAATCACGCCGGGTGATGCGCCAGTATGGCGATGACGAATGCACGCTTCCAATGTGCGTTCACCGCGATGTCGCCAAACACGGATGCGACCATCATGATGCTGTAAACAGAACCTGGATTCATCCGAAAAAATGACGTTTTGCCATTCGTGTACCCAGGTTCGTCGTTGAGTACACCATCGCAGGGGCTCTTGTCTGTGATGCAGCGTCAAGGGTAACCGCAGGCATGGTCTCCGAGCTGATAGTCCATGCTGCTGCAAACGTCGTCGAACTGTTCGTGCGGATGGTTGTCTTGCAAACGTCCCCATCTGTTGACTCAGGGATCGAGACGTGGCTGCACGATCCGCTACAGCCATGCGGATAACATGCCTGTCCTCTCGACTGGTAGTGATACGAGGCCGTTGGAATCCAGAACGGGGTTCCGTGTTATCCTCCTGAACGCGCCGATTCCATATTCTGCTAAGAGTCATTGGATCTCGACCAACGCGAGCAGCAATGTCGCGATACGATAAACCGCAATCGCGATAGGCCACAATCCGACCCTTATCAAAGTCGAAAACGTGATAGTACGCATTTCTTCTCGTTACAACAACGTTTCACTAGGCAACGCCGGTCAACTGCTGTTTCTGTACGAGAAATCAGTCGGAAACGTTTCTCATGTCAGCACGTTGTAGGTGTTGCTACCGGCGCCAACCTTGTGTGAATGCTCTGAAAAGCTAATCATTTGCATATCATGTAAGGTGTCAGGCAAATCCAACACCTTCCATGTAAACCCAGACATGATAAGCAAATCCAGTAGTATGTCACATAGCTCCGAATAAATCGTGACATTAAATTAACCAAAGTAATACGAGTAACGAGTGAGCAAATGGAATACCACGGACTAACACAAGAATGCCTGAATGCATGTAATACCTTTCCACCGTGAGACAGACGCAGTTCCGAGGAGAGAAACGAGAACAGAAGCCGAGAGCAGAACCGTGTTAAGCTGGAAGGCCCTACGATAAGGGACGGTCAGCCACGTCTCCAGCTAACCGCTAGGACCACCCCCCAGCCCATGTTAAAAGCTAGAGCCCTCCAGAAGAATAGTATAGATCTTACGATAATACAAAAAGGGTCACCCCAGCCGCAAGTTTTAGCGTGAGACTTTTTCGTGTCTCTGTTACGTCAAGACCACCCTCCAGCCCATGTTAAAAGATAGAGCCCTCCAGAAGAACACTATAGATCTTACGATAACACTAAATGGACCACACCAGCTGCAAGTTTTAGCGTGAGACTTTTTCGCGTCTCTGTTACGTTGCAAACTTTAAAAACATTGCCCCACCACGAAAAGTATTACGTTTTTCATTGGATAGACAGAATTTCTGTAGGCGAAGCTTAAGGTTAACATTGAGACCCAGATTGCTCAGATGAAAATACAGCCAGATAGTTTTTTTAAACAAACTTCGGTAAATTGTAGTAAGGAGAAGTTAGGAAAGAGTTCCTTCCGAGACGGCGAGGTGAGCGGAGCTGTGCTGCCCGTCGCCCCCTGACGAACACCGACAAGGCAATGAACGCACGCGATGCCGCATAACAGCGCATAAAGCTTCACACAGAACTGCAGAAGTCTCATCTGTTACACCCCCTTTTTGCGTAATACTAGTGTCGATCGTCAATTAAAGCTCATGGTGTTCACATTTGCCACTTGAAGTAAAAATCTGAAACGCGATGATTTTTCTGTTATATAGTTATTGAGAAGCCACATCAGCCACTGTAATTTACGACAAGTTAAATAAGTAATTAAAGATAATTGAGGGTCACTGTAGACCATTTTGATAGTTTTCTCTTTTGTGAAACTTAATTTAAACCTAGATTATAGATGTGATATGGCACAGGTCATCCTTCGATCCATTGTAGAACTTGGAAACCCATTCAGGGAACATTCGTTCACATTTTTGTTGAACGCAGTTGGTTTTTACCATCCTGTATTAAAACATTTCCTTTTATCAATAGTGCAATTTATAAACAATGTTTTGTGAGTGGAATAAAATTTCCAATGGTAAACTTAACTGCTTTTTCGACGTTATTTTACCAGCTAACTAAAAATAGGAAAGCCTTGAACCCCTTCCACTAAATTTAGTTAGTATTAAGATTCTTTTACAGGGAGTGCAGTGGAGCTGACGCTGAAATCGTTAAGTATTTGGTTATATCATCGCTAGTCTCACTGAACTCTTCTGAACTCCACATGTCATGTGTGGTCTGACGTCTCCTTACCAGCAACAGGTCCCAGGTTCAAACTAGTCAATTCCCAAAAAAACACGCTCAGAGCGTCGTTGCGCGAAAGTGGTAGGGAGACACGATATAGAACAACAGACACCACGCAGAATGTTAGAATCACAGCATCTTCTTCCTGTCGGTTCAATTTCGCGTCTGTAGCACGTCATCTTCGTGGTGTAGCAATTTTAATGGCCAGTAGTGAAGTTATTCAGGCTTTTGAGAGGTGGCCACAGTAATGTGACTGGATAGTATTTTTCACGGCTCGTTCAGAAGAAATGTGTAGGTCGCTAAAAGAAACTCATAAAATTCTTGCCTCGTAATTTTGTAAGTGGAATTTCGTAAAATATTAGACGAATTTATTGACTCATGTGCTTCTACAAATACTGTTGCATTACCGTTGCATATAGTCAAACAAATCTGTTAAGAATTCACCCGGCTCTTCTGTCTATGCATTCTTTCTGGTAGATTAGCCTAAAACTGATCCTATACTTGTGAGGAACATTCCATTTTAAGCTATCTACGTGTTTTAGAAGTAACCTCTTCCGTAAAAAAGCTGGTTTCCCAACAACTCAGTCCTTTATAGTATCTTCAGGGGCTCAGAAGATAAATTCGCTACCAAGCTTCGATGTAGTGAACAGGTCAACATATGCTATTAAAATATGATATGAGTGAAAGGCGCAAGAGTACACAGTAGGCTCTTTTGTTTTGTAATTAACTTTTCATTTCTCTCGTTACGAACGAAGCTGTGACGCATCCATACGCGATTCTGCAGAAGCACATATGAACCAAATTTCTGGCGAACGTGTGAGGGCGGTGTGATTCTTGCAGATATCAGGTTCTTAGATCGTAGATGCGGAACGGAACTGTTTGCTAAAGACGATATATAGAGTACAGATAGATAAAGGTCACGGTTTTCGCTAGTTTATCACTTGCAGTTTAATGCTCTTGCGTCCGTTGTGAGATAAGACAGAGGACTCTGCAAACAGCTGCTTGACGTAGGTGTCTGTAGCTCAGACGTTCGTGCGGCGTGTAGCACGGGAAGCACTCCTCTCTTACTGTATAAGCTAAAACAATCATTTCTGGAAGATCCCGTTGAAAACACACCCACTGCTTCTCAAAACGTGCGCCTGAGCCTAAAGTATAAATGATAAGAGTGAATGACTGAGAAATGTTCGAGTAGAGAATATTGATGTGATGGTGTTAGTGATGCTGGAGGAGAGTGAAGGCACGTAAGTCGATATTCAGGACAGTCTGTCTGTAAGTCATTCTAGACGAAAGTTCGGCAGTTCTCCCCGACGAGGCGACAGTGTATTTCGTTCCACATCGGTTTGCTGGTTTTTCTTCAGGGTTCAAAATGGTTCAAATGGCTCTGAGCACTATGGGACTTAACGTCGGAGGTCATCAGTCCCCTAGAACTTAGAACTACTTAAACCTAACTAACCTAAGGACGTCACACACATCCATGCCCGAGGCAGGATTCGAACCTGCGACCGTAGCTGTCGCGCGGTTCCAGACTGAAGCGCCTAGAACCGCTCGGCCACACAGGCCGGCATTCCTCAGGGACCTCATCGACTAGAGGCGTTGGTTTTGCCATGAACTGATGTGTTGCTGGCTACTAATAGAAGTGCTAGAAAAAAGGAACAAGACCTAGATCTGCATTGCCATCTAGAAAAAAGGAATAAGACCTTGATCTGCGTTTCGAGTCGGTGTATCGGTTGATGTGTGAACTAGCGAGGTGGCGCAGTGGTAAAACACTTGATACGATTCTCTAGAACGGAGGTTCTAATCCCCCTCCCGCCTCTAGATCTAGTTCATGCGTGGTATTCCTAACTTGCTTAAGCCAAATGTCGGACTGGTTACTTTCCCAATCCTAGCACGTACCCCGTCTCCAACGACGTCGTCGACGAGTCGTTAAGCACTAATCTTGCGTGATATCTCGTGATGATTGTGCAGGCGAGTGCGAGAGTGGTGTGTCAGAATAGTAACGTCGATGCCGCTTCCTACTGCATCAGGAAACGAACAGCTTCGCGGCTGAGGGGATGAAGTGGTAGAACAACCCGTCAGGTGTTGAGCAAATTCAGTAATAATTTGTGTTGAAACGGTGCTTCGTTCTCTCTATTTGAAGAAAACACAGGTAAAAACTCTGTACATACAGGGAGTTCAGCACACCACACAAACTTTTGGCTGGCGGTGGTTATGCAAAGAAAAAGTACTGTGAACAAAGCCCAAGTCCGTCGTACTGATATGAGAAATCCAGCCAGACTGAAACACTAAATGTAGTCGAAGCCCCCAGCGTAGTTCGTCAGTAAGAGGGTAGTCGGCGTGCATCTTGTAAGTGCATAGACGGAATACGACAGTAGCTTATTGTCGCTGTACGGACAGCGTTATCTCGCTTTGGAGATCACAGAATTGCTCCGAACGACATGTTGAAGGAGGGCGTGCCTCTCGATATGTGGCACCGCCGGTTGTAGAGCAGAATAAATAGTCTCGATGTCTGAGTCGTTGGCTGCAGCAGTATGTTGTAATAGATGCAAAGGATACATTTGCAACGTACGGGGGGTTTATTGTAAAATTATCGATACATTGAAAAATATCTATTGGTAGTCTTAGTCGACCTTGAGTTGCTATCTGACTTCAGTTGGCTCTGTTTAAACGCGCGGTTATGCTCCCAGTATCATTTGCATCGAAATTATCGTTACACTCTAATTATTAAACAAAAATATGGTGATTGCTAGCTACGAAATCAATAAAGCGGTGGTTAGCATATGATACCAAATTTAGATTTATTCAGATGAGCAATATTTCTCGCATAACATGACAATACAATACACTCGCTAACCTAACTAGCCTATCATTGGTACAATGTATCCTCTTTTCCTAACTACTTAAGTCAACACTGAACCCGCAAGTGACTCTATTGCAGTTCTGCCTGAACGGACACAGACTCAGAGAGCGCCAGTCAAACAGCTAGCGGAATACGAACTTATTTAGAATTACAGTGCCCTACTTTCGCTGATGATTGCTAATATCTCTACCATATATATATATATATATATATATATATATATTTACTATATAAGTGACATATTAGTGGTTTCTTCATTCACCTCTGCCTTTCTTGTGTTGTGACCCGATATTTGTGAGTGTTTCGTATCGAGCAACTTAACCTCTTGCCTGTGTTTACATTCCGCGCTGACCAGTTGCAGCTGTAGCGGCGCATCGAAAGCTAAGTACTAATTAATTGTTTGTGTACAGTGGTTTATTTAGGAACTTTAGCAGTCTTCAACCGGTGTTCTTGGTGTTTTCTGGTGAAATAATTTCAGAAGAACCTTTTGGGAACTGTTTTCAGCTTCGTTACTGTATCATTAGACGTTTGATTCTCTTTCTGTGTTAGTCTTTTGTTATATTCACATTTGTTGTTTATTAATACTGTTAATAATAGTAGTTACTTCCCTTGTAGAGGAAGTTTGTGATTATTGTAGTCAGGTTTTTAACATCTTCTTATTGTAGTAGCGGAACTTAGGAAAAAGTAAAATTTTACCATGAGTGAGAAGTGTGGGCTTTGCCGTAGGTTCGTGAGTAGTGGCTTGCGGTGTGAGACTTGTTCGAAGTGTTTTCACTGGGGGGAATGCAGTGGGGAAGCCAGTGGGCATTCTGGTGAGATCCTCTCCTGGAACTGCAGGTTATGTAGCAAGAGTAAGTTGATAGAGGAGCAGGAGCGTAAGATCTGTGCCCTTCAGGTGCAGTTGAAAAACGCACAGGAGGAGCTAGATAGGATGAAGAGGGAGAAGGGGGTTGGGGAATGGGAGCTGGCTGTTGGCAAGAGATCTGCTAGGAGAAGAAGATTTTCAAATAGTTTTACTATTGGTGTTTACAATAGATATGACCAACTGTCAGAGTCTAGTGGAGAGGAATCTCTAGTAGCTGTAGATGTAGGAAGTATGCAGCAGACCTCAGTAGTTACTGTGCCTAGAACAGTTGCAAAGTCGAAGAGGAAGAAGAAGGTTCTGCTGTTAGGTAGTTCTCATGGCAGAGGTGTAGGCCAGCAGTTGCAGGAAGTGCTGGGGAGTGAGTACCAGGTCACCAGCATTGTGAAGCCTAATGTAGGGTTGGCTCAGGTGACTGTTAACAAAGGGGGGTTATGTAGGGATTTTACTAAAGAGGATCAGGTAGTGATTGTGGGTGGGGCTGGTAATAGTATTGATAGTAATGGGGAGTATAACATAGATGGTGACCTGGAAAAGATAGCCACTCAGACTGGCAACACGAATGTGCATTTCGTGAAACTGTTTCAGCGTCACGATCGGCCTCATCTTAATACAGCCGTCAGGCGTAATAACATGAGACTTGGGGGTGCGCTGATGACAGAAAGCATGGGTCACATTTCAGTGGTGTCGGTGGAGTCTATCAGCAGGACGGGTTTCACTAGACATGGCCTGCACCTCAACAGGTATGGGAAGGGGAGGTTGGCAAAGCTTATAGGTGACAGCATAGGTGGGGTTGGTGGGATCACTCATGGGAAAATTCCTGCAGTAGTGGGTGTTAGAGCTGCACCGTTTTTAGATTGAAGTCAGCTGATAGGTATTCCTGCTTAAGTGAAGTCTCTCTAACAAGGGAATCACTTTTGACAAAGCTTAGGTATCCGAGTAATGAGGGAATTAGTATATTTCATCAAAATATACAAGGTATTAGAGATAAAGTTAGTGAACTGCTTATAGATGTTGACTCTGAAATTATTGGTATATCTGAACACTTCTTAAATAAGGAGATAATTCAGAGGCTTCCTTTACCAGGATACAGGTTGGCTGGCAGCTTTTCGAGGAGTTCTTTGCGGTGTGGGGGAGTAGCCATGTATGTGAAAAACGGCATCCCATTTGAGTCAATTGATGTTTCAAAGTACTGCACTGAAAAGGTGTTTGAATGTTGTGCAGGTGTGGTTAAATTTAACGGAGCTAAACTTCTAACTGTTGTTATTTATAGATCCCCAGACTCCGATTTCACAACATTTTTGCTAAAACTAGAGGAGGTTCTTGGTTCACTCTGTAGGAAATACAAAAAGTTAGTTGTATGTGGTGACTTCAATATTAATTGTATAAGTGATTGTGCAAGGAAGAGGATGCCGGTAGACCTCCTTAATTCATATAATCTTATGCAAACCGTATTCTTTCCAACGAGAGTGCAAGGGAACAGTAGAACAACCATAGACAACATTTTTGTTCATTCCTCATTACTAGAAGGGCATTCTGTTAGCAAAAAGGTGAATGGCCTTTCAGATCATGATGCACAAATTTTAACTTTAAAAGATTTTTGTGCTGCAACACGTGTTAAATATAGTCATCAGCTGTTCAGGAAAGCTGATCCAGTTGCTGTAGTGACCTTTGTAAACCTTATAAAGGAACAAGAGTGGCAAGATGTTTATAGCGCTGATACAGTAGACGATAAATATAATGCTTTTCTCAAGACTTTTCTCATGGTCTTTGAAAGTTGCTTTCCGTTAGAACGTTTAAAACAGGGTACTAGCACAAACAGGCAGCCTGGGTGGCTGACTAGAGGGATAAGAATATCTTGTAGAACAAAGTGGCAATTATATCAAAACGTTAGAAACAGTCAAAATCTAAATGCAGCAGCCCATTACAAACAGTATTGTAAGGTGCTTAAAAATGTTATTAGGAAGGCAAAAAGTATGTGGTATGCAGATAGAATAGCTAAGTCTCAGGATAAAATTAAAACTATATGGTCAGTCGTAAAGGAAGTGGCTGGTCTGCAGAGACAGGTCGAGGATATAGAATCAGTACGTAGTGGGAATGTCCGTGTTACTGATAAGTCGCATATATGTACAGTATTTAATAATCACTTTCTGAATATAGCAGGTGAACTAAATAGAAACCTAGTCCCAACAGGGAATCATATAGCGCTCTTAGAAAAAAGTGTTCCGAGACTGTTACCTGAAATGCTCCTCCATGATACTGACAAGAGGGAGATTGAGTTAATAATTAAATCACTAAAGACCAAGAACTTTCATGGATATGACGGGATATCTAGCAGAATACTGAAGTATTGTTCTATGTATGTTATCACAGTTCTCAGCCATATCTGTAACTTTTCCTTTAGGAGTGGTCGGTTTTCTGACCGATTAAAGTACTCAGTAGTGAAGCCACTTTACAAAAAGGGAGACATTGATAATGTTGACAATTTTAGACCTATTTCTATGCCATCGGTGTTTGCTAAAGTTATCGAGAAGGTTGTATATATAAGGTTACTGGAGCATTTAAATTCACATAATTTGCTGTCAAATGTTCAGTTTGGTTTTAGAAATGGTTTAACAACTGAAAATGCTATAGTCTCTTTTCTCTGTGAGGTTTTGGACGGATTAAATAAAAGGTTGCGAACGCTAGGTGTGTTCTTTGATTTAACGAAGGCTTTTGACTGTGTTGACCACAAAATATTACTGCAGAAGTTGGACCATTATGGAGTAAGGAGAGTAGCTTACAATTGGTTCGCCTCTTACTTTAAGAACAGAAAGCAGAGGGTAATTCTCCGCAATATTGAGAGTGGTAGTGATGTTCAGTCCCAATGGGACACTGTTAAGTGGGGCGTTCCCCAAGGGTCGGTGATGGGGCCACTGCTGTTTCTTATTCATATAAATGATATGCCTTCTAGTATTACAGGTGATTCAAAAATATTTCTGTTTGCTGATGCTTGATAGTGAAGGATCTTGTGTGTAATATTGAAACAGTAACAAATAATGTAGTTCATGAAATAAGTTCGTGGCTTGTGGAAAATAATTTGATGCTAAATCACAGTAAGACTCAGTTTTTACAGTTTCTAACTCACAATTCAACAAGAAGCGATATTTTGATCAGACAGAATAGGCATATTATAAGCGAGACGGAACAGTTCAAGTTCCTAGGCGTTCGGATAGATAGTAAGCTGTTGTGGAAAGCCCATGTCCAGGATCTTGTTCAGAAGCTAAATGCTGCTTTATTTACCATTAGAACAGTATCTGAAATAAGTGACACTTCAACACGAAAAGTAGTCTACTTCGCATATTTTCATACGCTTATGTCGTATGGTATTATTTTTTGGGGTAATTCTTCTGATTCAAAAAGAGTATTTTTGGCTCAAAAACGGGCTGTTCGAGCTATATGTGGTGTAAGTTCGAGAACCTCTTGTCGACCCCTATTCAAAAATCTGGGAATTCTGACATTGCCCTCACAGTATATATTTTCTTTAATGTCGTTTGTTGTTAGCAATATTAGCCTATTCCCAAGAGTTAGCAGCTTTCACTCAGTTAATACTAGGCAGAAATCCAATCTGCATGTGGAATGCGCTTCCTTGACTCTTGTGCAGCAAGGAGTGCAGTGTTGTGCTGCATCCATTTTCAATAAGCTACCACAAGAACTCAAAAATCTTAGCAGTACCCCAAACACTTTTAAGTCTAAACTGAAGAGTTTCCTCATGGCTCACTCCTTCTATTCTGTCGAGGAGCTCCTGGAAGAGCTAAAAAATTAAGCAAATTCCAGTGTTACATTGTTGATTTTCTTCATTTAAACTTACGACTTGTCACACGAATATGTTTTTTTATATTTCATTTTATCTGTTTCTAATATCGTGTTATAATTTCATGTATTGACTCGTTCCATGACCATGGTGACTTCTCCTTAATTTGGTCCCACGGAACAATAAATAAATAAATAAATGAATAAATAAATAAATAAATCACCGTAATTCTCCGTGATGATTACGACGGTCGGCACAGCCAACGTCGTGATGTCGTCTTTCCCGTGAGCGAGCTTGGCTTTAATCTCCAACGTGGACGTGGTTTGGGCACGTAAATTCCTGTACGTAAGTGTTCAATTGCGTAGTCCGTCACTAGCCAATACTCAAGCTACTTGCACATATGCCAAGAGTAGTTGGTCGACTCAAGTGCGCGGCAGCAAAGGTACACTTCAGATTGTATATGAACACCACAAGTTAGTACAAATCTGTTTCTCTCCTCAGAGGAACAGATAATGCTACGTATGTGGAGTCGTATGCTCTAAACTATTCAGACTTGTAGAGTAACCACTGGACTCAATGCCGGTAACTTCTCCAACCTACTTCTCTCCAAGCAGGGCAGCCAGACACCGCGACTGCCTTCCTCCACAGCCGACCCCAGAGTCCTCCTTCAGAGTTTTTGCAAACCTGGCCGTTCTTTGCCACATGGGTCCGTGCGCGTTGGTAGCCAATCACAACACAGACTTCCATGTATTCGTGCGCGTTTGTACCCAACCACGACACTTCTCCCGCGGTTACTGTTGCCGCCAAACTTTTAACACATATCTCTACGCGCTCTGCGCCAATCCCGTCACAGTCTTCCGCAAATTTTCCACTGTGGCGCGAAATCGTCTTTCTCTCTTTCGCATATAGCTCCTTCTCGCTTCTTGTTGTGATGGCCCAGCCTCTCCGAACGTCTTCGGTGGTCTGAAGTGCCAGCCGACAAAGGGGTCCGGCCGCGGCCATCCCGTTAGTTTGGCATGACATAAACACCTTCCTTAGGGGTTCCGGCCGTATTCCAGCCTCTGAGCCCATTTCGTTAGTCTGACATGACACACACAATTTCCTTTTCTGTGCCCATTCTCTCCCACCGGTGGGCCAATTATCCATTATTATTCGGTGTATTAGTACTGATTTAGCGTCATGTAAGGTGCAAAATCTGCTACCTTACACAGTTATTTCCTTACAGAAGCAGCTGACGATGGGGTTATAAGATTTACCTCCCCAGCCAATCTTAGAGGTGGTGAGATGTTCATATGCGTCGGGTTGTCATCCACGTCGCATCCTAGGAGGAGCACTGCAGTGAGCAGAATGCCCTTTTCAGTACGACTCTAGGCGTCCGTTAAGTGTACAAACTGCTGTTTTCTATATGTGTTGTTCCTTCTTTTAAACCAAATGAATTTAGGCTCACTATGGGACTTAAGATCTCAGGTCATCAGTCCCCTAGAACTTAGAACTACTTAAACCTAACTAACCTAAGGACATCACACACATCCATGCCCGAGGCAGGATTTGAACCTGCGACCGTAGCAGCAGTGCGGTTCCGGACTGAAGTACCTAGAACCGCTCGGCCACCAGCGGCCGGCTGAATTATTTAGGTCCTTCAATTCCGTGAAACGAAAGCTACATTGCGCAACAGAATAAAATGATCACTTTTTCGAAACCGCGTTATTGTATCCCATTACGACACATAAGTTTAAAATCTGGCTGAAAAGCGCCTACAACCATCCTCTCTAATGGTTTAGAAGCGTGGCGCCCTGCAACGTCACCCTCGGGCTCGACGGCGCTTCAAACAGTGAGGTGTCGACCCTTGCGAAAAAAGACCAGAACTGAGAAGTTCACGTGACGTGCAAGGTGAGTTAATTATGTCACGTTGGCTCCAAATTTCACCAAAACTCTGCCCTGTACCACCGTGCATGTGCCACATGATGGGAAGATCGTCGCAGTACCTCTTGTTTTGACGCGTCTGCGTTGGAGGTGAGAAACGTGATGCCCAGCATCTAAATCACGTAGTTTTCTTATGGGTGGCCGAGGGAAACATTTCAGACACGCCGCCGCTCTGAACCGAAGCGAAAAGGTCTAAGGGAGCGGCATTAAGAATGTCAATGAAACCACCTCTTTCTTTGGGACGTTGATCCCCACAAATTTCGAGTGGAAAGAGACAGTTCGCAGTGTGAAGAGCAACAGGAAGACTCTGCTGACACTCTCGGACGTTTCATCCTTCTATATGGACATTGGAGGCTGCATTCCCATTGAACTTGATTGCACCCCTGTTGCGTGCTGTGCGACCTCAATTTTTGCCCTCTTGTACAGAATGGAACCACTTGTGACCGTTCAAAACCATTCGACGAAATTTGAACGTGATTCGAAGTAGCAAAGGGTAATTATGCTTTATCGGTGCTCCTTTTCCATGCCCTCCTGTGACATGATCACAGAGGGGTACGACATTGACACATGCGAGAATAAGACGGCAAAGGGGCCCTCCAAGACCCATCAGTTCTGCAAAACCCTTGGTGGCGCCCATCCATATTTATTGAAAATTTAAAAATTGTACCTTTACAGAGAACACTTGTGATGTAGCTGGAGGTGCCTGCAGGTAGGCTACCACTTGACAGACCTCTATGGCAGTTGCTTGCCTGCATACACTTACAAGGGAACCTCCCCATTGCACCCCCCCCCCTCAGATTTAGTTATAAGTTGGCACAGTGGATAGGCCTTGAAAAACTTAACACAGATCAATCGAGAAAACAGGAAGAAGTTGTGTGGAACTATAAAAAAATAAGCAAAATATACAAACGGAGTAGTCCATGCAGAACATAGGCAACATCAAGGATAATGTGTAATAAGCAGCGTCGTGGTCCCGTAGCTAGCGTGCGCAGTTGTTGAACGAGAGGTCATTGGTTCAAGTCATACTTCGAGTAAAAATTTTACTTTCTTTATTTTCGCAAAGTTTTGATCTGTCCGTTCGTTCATTGACGTCTCTGTTCACTGTAATAAATTTAGTGTCTGTGTTTTGTGACCGCACCGCAAAACCGTGCGATTAGTAGACAAAAGGACGTGCCTCTCCAATGGGAACCGAAAACATTTGATCGCAAGGTCATAGGTCAACCGATTCCTCCACAGGAAAACACGTCTGATATATTCTATACGACACTGGTGACGGCATGTGCGTCACATGACAGGAATATGTTGTCGACCCACCTAACTTGTACACTTGGCGAATGGGTAAAAAGATTCTTCTACCTTGCCCAATTTAGGTTTTCTTGTGGATGTGATAATCACTCCCAAAAAAGTGATGAAAACATAAGAGTTTGTCACATAACCTGAAAATAAAAAATTAAACTTCTTACTCGAGGGAAGACTGGAACCGAGGACCTCTCGTTCCACAGCTGCTCACGCTAACCACAGGACCACGGAGCTCCTGCGCTCATATTCTACTTGATATTGCATATGTTGCACGTGGACTACTCAGTTTGTATATTTTGCTTATTTTTTCATAGTTCTACACGACTTCTTCCTGTTTTCTCTATTGATCTGTGTTCAGTTTTTCAAGGCCTATCCACTGTGCCAACTTATAACTAAATCGGAGGGGGGTGCGATGGGGAGGTTCCCTTGTTAGAAATATTTCGCACGTTTTCTCTGTAAAAGTACATTTTTAACATACTCAATGTTCGTGGGCGGGTGGCAGCGAAGGTTTTGCCGAACCGAGAGGCGTTGGAGGGGGGAAGTCTTAGGCGGACTCTTTGCCGTTTCATTCATGCATGTGTCAATGTTTCAATGTTGTATGATCACGCCACAGGCGGACACGAAACAGGAACAGTGAAAAACTATAAGGACCTTTAGCTGCCGGCCGCGGTGGCCGAGCGGTTCTAGGCGCTTCAGTCCGAAACCGCGCGACTGCTACGGTCATAGGTTCGAATCCTGCCTCGGGCATGGATGTGTGTGATGTCTTTAGGTTAGTTAGGCTTCAGTAATTCTAAGTTCTAGGGGACTAATGACCTCAGATATTAAGTCCCATAGTGCTCAGAGCCATTTTGAACCATTTGAACCCTTAGCTGCTTTGGATCACTTCCAAATTTCATCGAATGGTTTTAAATGATTCCGAGTAGTTACACCTACGCACCAGAGCAAAAATTTCGATCGGCACTGCAAAGGGGTGAGATAACGTTCAGTGGGCTTGCTGCCTCGTGATGTCCGTCATTCGAGGTGTCATTCGATTAGGGTTGAATCGCTTAGGAGATGTCAGCAAAGCTAAAGATTTCTGAAATTACTGCAGCCGGTCGCTTCTGGTTTTGTTTTTCAATTTTTTGATTATTCCATTACCGGTTTCGGCCCGCCTAGCGATTCATCTTCAGGTGATACATATTTGTTAACTGTCTGCAGCAATGTGGGAGTCGTGTGGCTGTGGCAAGACGTATAAACGAAACATGTAAGCACTGAGTGTGGCGAGAATTATTCGCATGATGACATAGATTTTGTTGCTTTACGTACAGTGATTAATATCCGTTGGTTCGATGTTGCTGTACACAGTATTCTGGGAAACGTAATGAATGTTTTCCAGTGACGTTAACTGTATTGCACTTGACACACTTAGCCACAGATAAAACGTTCCACATGATTTACAAAAAGTAAAAAAATAAAAAGTTGTGGAACGTTTTACCTGTGGCTAAGAGTGTTAAGTGCAGTACAATTAACGTTACTAGAAAACATTCATTATGATTTCCAGACTACTATGTACACCAACATCCAACCGACAGATATTAATCACTGTACGTAAAGCAACAAAATCTATGTCATAATGCGAATAATTCTCGCCACGCTCAGTGCTTAAATGTTTTGTTTAGACGTCTTGCTACAGCACTGTTAACTCAGACAGTTAATAATTATGTGTCACCTGAAGATGAATCGCTAGGCGGTCCAAAACCGGTAATGGAATAATTAAAAAATTGAAACAAAGCAAGAGCAACTGGTTGCAGCAATTTCAAGAAACTTTTATTCATCACAGTAGCAGTGTTCTTTATCCATAACGGATAATAGTTTTAGTGCTAAACATTGGCCAGAACGTCGTCCTTCTCCCCATCGCCCTGTGAACTGTCGTTTTCTTCCGCGAAATGTTTGGGAATCAATGTCCCAAGGAAAGGTGTGGTTTCATTGACGCCCTTTATGCTACCCCTTGAGACCTTTTCGTTTCGACGTATCTGAAATGTTTCCCTCAGCCCTTCATAAGAAAACTGTGTGATTTCACCGGTGAGAGTCGTGGATCTAACGTCTGTAGCAGAGGTGTCAAAAGAAGGGGTGAAAATCGAGGTAAGAGGAGCTGTGACGACCTTCCTTCGTCTGATACACCCACGGCGTTGGTGGAATTGTGGTGAAGTTTGGTGCCACTGGGACATATTCAACACACTTTACACGTCACATGAACTTTTGAGCTCCGATCTCTTCTCCGCATGAATCGACACCTTGATGTTTCAAGTGTCCCGTGGGTGACGAAGCAGGGTGTCATGCTTTATTTAGGAAAGTGATCCTTCAATTTTGTTGCGCAGAGTGCTTCGGTAACTATGCAATGGTGTGATGATGATGTGTAATGATATGGTCACTAGAATGTTGTATGTTTCTTAGTATATCTATTTAGAAAAAAGCTCTCAGAAATGAATATTAATCACAATTCCTTCGCAATTACTATGCTGAAAAATAATAGTTCACAAAATACAACTCCTGATCTGTCCATAGGGTTGTGTTCTAACTTCCCAAGCACAAGAACAAATTCAGTTATACGACACAAAAACACTTTGTTATAGGTCAGGTACACTACTGGCCATTAAAATTGCTACACCAAGAAGAAATGCAGATGATAAACGGCTATTCATTGGACAAATATATTATACTAGAACTGACATGTGATTACATTTTCACGCAGTTTGGGTGCATAGATCCTGAGAAATCACTACCAAGAACAACCACCTCTGGCCATAATAACGGCCTTGATACGCCTGGGCATTGAGTCAAACAGAGCTTGGATGGCGTGTACATGTACAGCTGCCCATGCAGCGTCAACACGATACCACAGTTCATCAAGAGTAGTGACTGGCGTATTGTGACGAGCCAGTTGCGGGGCCACCATTGACCAGACGTTTTCAATTGGGGAGAGATCTGAAGAATGTGCTGGCCAGGGCAGCAGTCGAACATTTTCTGTATCCAGAAAGGCCCGTACAGGACCTGCAACATGCGGTCGTGCATTATCCTACTGAAATGTAAGGTTTCGCAGGGATCGAATGAAGGGTAGAGCCACGGGTCGTAACACATCTAAAATGTAACGTCCACTGTTCAAAGTGCCGTCAATGCTAACAAGAGGTGACCGAGACGTGTAACCAATGGCACGCCATACCATCACGCCGGGTGATACGCCAGTATGGCGATGACGAATACACGCTTCCAATGTGCTTTCACCGCGATGTCGCCAAACACGGCAGCGACCATCATGATGCTATAAACAGAACCTGGGCTCATCCGAAAAAAATTACGTTTTGCCGTTCGTGTACCCAGGTTCGTCGTTGGGTACACCATCGCAGGCGTTCCTGTCTGTGATGCAGCGTCAAGGGTAACCGCAGCCATGGTCTCTGAGCTGATAGTCCATGCTACTGCAAACGTCGTCGAACCGTTCGTGCAGATGTTTGTTGCCTTGCAAATGTCCCCATCTGTTGACTGAGGGATCGAGACGTGGCTGCACGATCCGTTACAGCCATGCGGATAAGATGCCTGTCGTCTCGACTGCTAGTGTTACGAGGCCGTTGGGAAACCAGCACGGCGTTGCGTATTACCCTCCTGAACCCACCGATTCCATATTCTGCTAACAGCCATTGGATCTCGACCAACGCGAGTAGCAATGTCGCGATACGATAAACCGCACTCGCGATAGGCTACAATCCGACCTTCATCAAAGTCGGAAACAGGATGGTACGCATTTTTCCTCCTTACACGAGGCATCACAACAACGTTTCACCAGGCAACGCCGGTCAACTGCTGTTTGTGTATGAGGAATCGGTTGGAAACTTTCCTCATGTCAGCACGTTGTAGGTGTCGCCACCGGCGCCAACCTTGTGTGAATGCCCTGAAAAGCTAATCATTTGCATATCACAGCATCTTCTTCCTGTCGGTTAAATTTCCCGTCTGTAGCACGTCATCTTCTTGGTGTAGCAATTGTAATAGCCAGTAGTTTATTATTGCTACTATTTAAGTAAAAAAACTGTACATTATGACAACTTTTCAAAACTTTATTCAGGCTGTTAATTTATATGATCACCTGAAGAGCTCAACTGGTTTAACATATTGGACTTAGAAATCTAAGAACTTGTGTAATGTGTAGATAATTTAGCATACTACTTTGAAAATGTGATTCTGTACATGTATTTTGCTTATCATCTCTTACACTGTATACTCTTAAAATTATGTATTTGATCCAAGCTCTGTATCATCATACGAAAAATAAATAAATAAATTTATATGATCTGTTTCCCAGTTATCTACATCAGGTCGTACAGGTGCATCTTTCTGTCTACATAGTATTACAATGGAAGTATATTTATGAATTTATTGTCTGTTCCAGCTTAATACAACAATAACTACAAAGCAACAAGAATGCAGGAAAAAGAATGGAAAAAATGATATCTTGAAGATATTCTCACTGTTATGAATTATCCAAACTTACACCAGTCCATGTTCCCCTACGTACATAATTGCATGAATAAATTCATCCCGTCTCTTGCTTCCAACTTCCAGTACTTTCACACAACGTCACAGACCGAGTACACATACCAGTCACAGCATAAGGTGAAAATTTGTGGTACGGACTATGGGACCAAACTGTTGAGGTCATTGTTCCCTAGGCTTGCACACTACTTAGCCTAATCTAATCTAAACTAACTTACACTTAGGACAACACACACACCCATGCCCGAGGGAGGACTAGAACCTCCTCCGGAGAGGGGGGGGGGGGGGACCGCGCGAACCGTGACAAGGCGACACAGCACCAGTCATGACTGCACACCTTCCTAGAAGCGCTAGAGACGCCAGCCTATACACTGGTTTCTGTTCAGAGTTGTCGAAGACCCAGGATACTCCTTTCCCTTAAATCTAATAAACCTTCTATGAAATATCATCCTACGGATCCATTAGCATTACTTCCATCTTTAGAAAGATGCTTGAGTTCACCACAACCTAACTCATCCATTCGAAATGCATCTACGCTTCCCCATCACCCAGGGTGATTATGTCCTAAATACTCCGCAGACGATCAGATCCTCAATCTCATCAGTCTCCTTTCCGTATAACTGAATACACACCGTTACTCCATCTTTTGTCTCTCTAAATGTTCAAATGTGTGTGAATTTCTAAGGGACCAAACTGCTTAGGTCATCAATCCCTAGACTTACACACTACTTAAACTAACTTATGCTAAGAACAACACACACATCCATGCCTGAGGGAGGACTCGAACCTCCAGCGGGAGGGGCCGCGCAGTCCGTGACATGACGCCTCAAACCCCGCGGCCACTCCGCGCGGCTGTCTCTCTCGGCCTTGTATAATTCGCCCAAGTATTGTACATCGGTCTCCTGTTGTATACTACGTACGTGTGCAAATCCAGTCAAATACGTCCACCTTATAGCTTCCTCTTGATACACTGCCATTCTCTTGTTGCCATCAACCATGTCCAGTCGTGCGTCTTCCATCCATCTACAGTAGTACCCCAAGAGTCAGCCTATCCCTTCTTGTCTTCCTCAGTGGTCCCTCCAGTCCACCTAAATAATTCTACGTCCAGGAGTAACCTCTGGTACCTCAAGATAAATACAGATAAAACTCAGCCTGTAATAATAGGACGTACTCCCCTTCGCTTTCGTCTCTTTGACTTCTTCCTCACCACCCATAACCATTCCATCCACCTTACTAGCACACTAAAATATTTTGGACTAACTCTTGATCGCAAACTAAGGTGGCGCCACCAGCTACAAACCATCCAACAAAAACTCCATAATGGACTGCAATTTCTAAAAACATTAAAAGCTGTATAAGGAGATTATATCCTCCCACACTCTATGCGTCTATAAAAGCCTTATCTACACCATTCTTTCCTCGTACCAAGGAAACCAGGATCTCTGCATCCCCAAAATTTTCCCTCCTGACAAGTCGTAGAACGTCATGCACTCCACCTCGCTCCCCGTATCCATCTTCCGAAACGCATCCACCTCTCATCAGCTCCCTCGAAAATCTCCGCAATAAACTAATATCTAGACAGCATTGTCTCTCTTTTCCAGTACCGGGTTGCTGCCACGCCTACGCCAACACTCCCCATCCTCCCTCCACCTCCACATCCTCCGTATCTTGTCCCAAGGGAAATTCAACTGACTTCCTCTTCCTGATTCAGAAACGCATTCTGACATCCATCCGTCGTACCATTTGTAGCTATAAGCCCAGCCCCTATATCCTTTCCTTAGATAAACGCTTTAGGTTTCATCATAGAACTGAACATTAGTATCTCAGTTACTTATTTTTGTGAACAGATACTGTTACAGAAGTAAGCATGTATATTGCTTCAAGTGGACTAAAATATTTTTTATGAAACTTCCACAGTCAGGCATGAATATCTAAGCAATACTGTAAATCAGTGAGAAAAAGATGTGAAAAATTGTGACTGTGCAAAGCAAGACAGTTGCGGGCGATTATAGAGCTCTTCCAAAAATTTGAAGTAACTGTGGACCACTATTAAAAGAAAATTACACTGTCTGTGGAGTGAACTTAAAATACACTAACAAAACTTTGGAGGTTGTCCAGGGATATTTTTTGAGTATTTTGGGTTACGGGAGCTGTGGTTTCCAGTGGCTCCTTACAGAGTAATTTACTCTTCGCCCTCAGGCTTGCATACAATGCTGATCGCTTCTGTTTCGGATTTGTTTTTCCGGCATTGTTAGTTGTACGTTAACACTGATGTACAGCAGGTCTGCTGACGAAGATCTCGTGTACAGGTTCAGTGAACGCTATGGAAAAGCTGAACGACACTATGCTGAGCTGTTCTCGCAGTGACAGCAACGACACCACTGTAATTTTGTGTATGTGGGTTGTTGTATCACTCTGTGTATTGTGTTATACGTTTCGATGATTCCATATAACAGAACAGCGTAAATAACTAATTCATTATTATTCTGTGATGAGCCACCAGTGACCTCTTGGCGGTGTTAAACCTTAATAGCCGATCCAGACACCTTTCAATTTTAGCTCATTTCCCAGATAGTTTTGCGAAAAATTTAACGCCAACATTAACATGCGTTGCATCACCATATTCATCTTTTCAATAGCTTTCTAATGTCGTTAAAACAGTATATCGTTCCATTAAAAAAATGCCATTCTTACTTCAGTGTCTCGGTTGGTACAAGAATTAAGAGGATTCAACATGAGACTAAATTACATCTCCCTCTGCGTACTATCGTATGCCGAAAATTTCGTGTCAGTATCTTGAACAGTCCACCAAAAAAAAAGAAAAAGGTTAAGCTTTGGACGATTTACCCCGTATATGAATTATGTTTTTTGTTCTTCAACTGCAATACGACGACATGACGAATGTTATAGTAAAACAGATCCACGGATAAATAAAACTACTATTATAGTACGAGTACACTACTAGGATATGTAAAACTGTGTATTTGATACTACTACTACTACTAATACTAATACTAATACTAATACTACTACTGCTAGCCGGCCGCGGTGGTCGTGCGGTTCTAGGCGCTTCAGTCCGGAACCACGGGACTGTTACGGTCGCAGGTTCGAATCCTGCCTCCTTAGGTTAGTTAGGTTTAAGTAGTTCTAAGTTCTAGGGGACTGATGACCTTAGATTTTAAGTCCCATAGTGCTCAGAGCCATTTGAACCATACTACTGCTAGTAGTAGCAGCAGCAAATACACAGTTTTACATATCCTCCGAATGCTTCCGATCGTTTCCTCTGGGCGTGGTTATTTTCAATCACGTTGGTGTATTCACATATTTGTATGGTGACTAAGAGTGTCTATGCCAGGTTTTCAAATTCCATTCCAGATCCAATACTGCGCAGCGGCGTTAACAATAATGCTACGATTCCCTTACTCAGAAAAACTTGACGTGTAGCTGTGTAATATTGAGGCTGCAGCCACAGTGGCTCCGATGTTTGACGGCTGTCAAAAACAGCAGCTTTTTCGTATGAGTACGCCAGTAAGTGCGCGTTCTCAGAACAACGCCCGAATGTAGAATTCGGACTTCGGTCCGAGGAATTCAAATCAGTTCATTTTCTTCCATCGTATCGGGTGACATTCCCACTCGCAAAACATGGATTGTGAGAAAAAGTACGGACTTCGGCCGTCGGTACGAGGAATTCAGGTCAGTTTGTTTTGTACGGTCGAAGCGGGTGACATTCCCACACGCAAAACATGAATTGTGAAAAGTTTTAAGGCAGTTTAATACAACAAAGGAGGAGTTTGCGGTATTATTTATTAACTATGAAATGTATGGTAACTACAGGTAAATTAAAATTATTAGCTTATAGTTAAGTGGTCGCATAAATTGAAGAATGAAAATCATTTGTGAGGAAATTCAGTTAAAAATCGTATCCTGATCACCATATTACTTCATCTGGCTTAGTGTGACTTGCTCTATTGAGTAACACTGTAGTAGAACTGCAGTTAATAATAGACTCAGAGCAACCTCATTTTTTTGAACAAGGAATAAAATAGATTACACATCGTTACGACTAGTGTCTCGCCCACTGAAATGCATTTCCTGAGGTTCGACGTTTGACGAGTGGGTGCCTTATCCAGATGATTCTTATTCTTATTTTATGTCCTGTTGTGGCCATTGACGAATGAAGGTTTTCCTGCTACAGTTTTTCGTAATCGTTTTGAAATTCAAAGATCCAGACTAGCTGCAATAACTTTAATATTCTTTAAGATAGCTGTTTCAGCTTTATTCCGTTCTCGAGTAACCTGCGAATACAACATAGTTGAGACTATCTACATATGTGGTAGTTGTCCATGTGAAATGCACATAGTAATTTTGCATTGTTACTTTCGTCTAGTTTGATTTGACGTCCATATTGCACCTATAGTAAACTATCACTGTTTGACTTGTAGTGATTACGTGAAATATAGTAATTATAAACATATGGAACATGCTTCAACACGTATTTGACAGTTCTTAAACTATAAAGTACGATTTGACTTTTTTTGACAGCTCGTTGACTAAGATTCTTTATGTAAATGCAAATAAATGTCAAGTCGTACTTTATAGTAAGCGAACTGTCGAATACGTGTTGAAATGTCTTCCGTACATTGCATGTGTAATTACTATATGTCATGTAATCACTATCAATTAGACTGTGATAGTTTATTACAGATGCAATATGGATGTAAAATCAAACTAGACGTAAGTACCAATGTAAAATTAAAATGTGTAATTGTTCACACGGACAACCCCCGCATATGTGAAATGTGGTGTCACCGCCAGACACCACACTTGCTAGGTGGTAGCTTTAAATCGGCCGCGGTCCATCAGTACATGTCGGACCCCCGTGTCGCCACTGTCAGTGATCGCAGACCGAGCGCCACCACAAGGCAGGTCTCGAGATACGGACCAGCACTCGCCCCAGTTGTACGGACGACTTTGCTAGCGACTACACGGACGAAGACTCGCTCATTTGCAGAGCAGCTAGTTAGAATAGCCTTCAGCTAAGTCCATGGCTACGACCTAGCAAGGCGCCATTAGCATTACATTGCATTTATCTAGAGAGAGTCTCACTTGTATCATCAAGAACGCTGTATACAAATGATGGATTAAAGTTAAGTATTCCAGCAGCTACGTACTTTTCTTTATAGCATTCATTACGTATCCTGTTTCAGACCTCACGCCACCCTGCGTGAGTTAGCGCGTGCATCTTGGCCGCCTCTTTCTATTAGTGTACGTAGTGTTGGCAAGTCTGCCGACACTACATGAATAGTCTCACCTATGTTGTATATGCAGGTTACTTGAGAATGGCGATACAGCCCAAAAAGAGTTGTCGTAAGGAATATCAAAGTTATTGCAGCTAGTCTGGATCTTTCATTTTGAAAATGTCACACTGCGACGTGTATTATGCCGCAGGCCCAATCGAATGTAAAATTTTTACGCGAGTTCAGACGTAAATTGTTATCCCTGTATGAATGGCTGCGCAATCTAGAATGATGCGTCATTACGTTACCATTTGTTGACATAATTTTTTTGGTGATGCCTCACAAGGGCGAAGCATGTAATTATTATTAATAAAAACAATTTTGCAACCCATATAGCTTTTATTCAAAAAATATCGTAACTGGTTCTTGTACAAGACAGGCAATGGTGGACTAGAACTAGTACTGTGCTGCTCGGTGAAGATTACATTGTAAAATGCTTGGCTGTGTCGTAACGAATTCGTGTCCATACCTGTGAAAGACTCAAGTCACAGATATAATGTACCATTCATTCCTGAAAGACGGTCACCTGCAGGAGATCTGAAAAAAACCTTTGTTCGGTCGTTACGTTTAACGCACAGTGACGTTGTTTGTTATTTACGAAGATGACTACTCATTATACTAAGACGAAAAATTCTTAAGCCAGACGCAATGTCACATATAAATACATGAAGAAGCATTCCTAGTATCAGCAGTAATAGATGTGCAGAGACAGCAGTTTCCAGTATTGCTGCTGTGCCCCAGAGAATTGAACCATCAGGTTGCCTGCACAGACACAAAGAAATGTGCACTTGACGGCTGGACAATAACTCTTCCAAGAAAGAGACGTTGCTAGTATCCATTTTCGCGAAATGAGGAAACATCTTGAAGATTTAGAATACAGAAACAGCCAACTGCTAACAGTGCCACACAAACTGTATCATAGGTTATCAAACTAAAAGTGAAAGCTTGTTCTGAGGAATTGAATTACAAGCAGAAGTATCAAATTATACCAACAAACTGACAAAGAGAAGGCATTTGTAAAACAATGAACTGTTCGTGTTGTATCTAGAAATGTTTTTGCCGGCCACTGTTACGAAAGCCCAGCGATTTTAACGGTTGGTGTCGCGGTTCTGAATGACACCGCAGAAACTTCAAAAGAAGGGGTGAATTGTGGCTAAGAGAGAGTGTGACGATCTTCCCATCAGGTGACAAGTCCCACGGTGGTGTTGGGCAGAATTGTGGTGAAATCTGGTGCCAATGTGACATCATTAACCACCTTACATCTCACATGAACTATTGAGCTGTGACCTTTTTCGCGCATGTGTATACACCTTTCTATTTTATGCCTCGTCGAGCTGAAGGGTAACGTCGCAGGAAGCTACGTTTCTTCGCCATTACAGAGAAAGGTGTGTGTACTGTGTATTGAACCAGGGACCTAGAACCGACGGAGAGGCTTCGCCCTGCAGTAGCCCTCAGTGGTTCACAACCCTACAACAGGCCACAACAGTCCACCCACCACACTGCCATCCCCCCCCCCCCCCCCCCCCCCCACACCGAACCCAGAGTTATTCAGTGGAAGGTTGTAGGTACCTTTGATACAAATCTCAAACTTATGCATCGCAATGGGAGACAATTACGGGGTTCCGGAAAAGTAATTCTCTAACTGTGTCACACAGTGCATGTGTAACCGATTAGTGCTCGTTTGATTGCGACTTATTTATAGAATGTTTTTGGAAGTACAGATATATATTGAAATGCGAATAAGTGTGAATGTTTTAGGATAATCGTGGCAGCAAACTTCGTTTGGTGTTCTGTGCTATTAATGGAATTAAAATGCGTTTTTTTAAACTGGTAACAAATGGTTTGCTGTAACTGATGTTACAACCCTCATCGTTACACATTAGTGGATGTGCAGCTTCTCTGTTCAGACTTTGACATGAAGATCAGTGAAAATTGATTTATTATTTTCTAGGTAATGAAGACTAGTGGCGACTCTCGTTTTCAGTTAATGTGATTACATTATATTTCAGAATTCGATGAGGATAGAAGCTGAAGCAATGAATTAAAATTTGTGCTGCTACTGATACGTGAACCCGGGCCATTGGCTTACTAGGTAGATGTATTAACCACTACAATAGATGCTTCAATAGCTGCACAGACTACTTTAGTCCAAGTTGAATTAAATTGAGATTCATAGGTCTCCATGTAAGGTGGCAGAATAAATGAAGGTCAGATTCGCACCTTACATGAAAGCTTTATACATCACAACAGGAAGGTGAATAAGGCACCTTACTAATTTCGGCGGTAATGAGCAAATTTGCCTAGCAGTATGTAATCCAAAAAGGGATGACATTCAACTGACGGTAATCAACACACTGTTCTTATAATGCATGTCTGAGAGGAAGTCTGGAATTCAGAGGGATGACGCAGAGGCAAGGCCGCACTCCAGGGGGTACCATGGAAACCACTTAAAGGGGTGTCCCAGATGGAAAATCAATAACCGATCAGGTGACTCAGATGGGGAGAGCAAGTATAACAGCCCATCTGAGGGAGGACAGGAAAGAAAGCTTTTAGAAAAGTGTATTTCAGAATTCCAAATGGAGACGAAACAAGACCAATGACACATTTTCGATCACGTGTCCAGCGAGTGGTACACACGTGAGAGAGTCAATGTACGCATATAGGCATCTGGAACGGGCACAAAACGTCCAATTGGCGGAAACGTGCCAGGAAGGAGAAAAGAGCCAAAGTTTCGACACAATTTAATGGTAGGGACCTTGCGATTGGTGGTGTGAGTTTCCACAAAATAAGAGGAACACTCCTACTGGTCGAAAAAAGCCATGACGTGAAGAACGAAAGAACCCAGGTGGGGAGACAGTTCGACTATGAGTAAGACAAGACGGAAATTTTTGGGGACTCTTCTCTGAACTGGCGTCAAGTGCAGAACGGGGTGCATAACGCTCTGTACAATGTAGAGGAGTAATTTGTGTGAACACTGCGTTCACAGCGGCTGATATCCAGCTAGAAATTATCTGTAGTATCGTTTAGCTACAACTGTGGAGAAACGAACCAGCCAATTAGTTAATTGTTCTTGCGAGAACTGAGAGGGCATTATAATATGCACGCTGCTCCAACCATGCGCGTGTATATCGCCACATTCTAAGACTAGGGATGAGTACATGTTCTCTCGCATGACGAGAAACATAGGGAAAGTTTCTACTGGAAAATTCAGAAAATATGTAATTAGTATTATAGAAATTTCAGCGGAAGAGAGCGGCCTAGCAGATGACAGTTCATCGCAGCTTAAGGTACATACCGTGTGCAGAGGCATAAACTTGTTGGTTCACCAGCTTCCGTCCACTGTAAACTCGAGTGACCTTTTTTGGGTAATCTTTTGCTCAATTTGTTACATAACTAACCATCCACTGTCGACTTGATTGTCATCCTAAAAATAGTACCGAACTTTGAACCGGAATCAGATGATTTTCGTAGTACTGACCAACATCATAACGTAAGTGTAGGAACAATTTTGTAAAGAAACTTCTAGTTAAACTTTAATATTGTCGTGTTCAGGATAATTTAACCTTCTGAGAGTTAATATTTACTATTGTTGTGTTTAGGATTATTTCACTTTTTGATGTTGACGAGATGCGTTATCCTGACAACTGTTTTTTGTTGTCACACTGCTAATATTGCGACATTAAACATGTCATTTCAACTTACACAGTTATCCTCAATCCTAGAATAAGTAAACTACAAATATTGCACCTTACATCCAGGAAAATGTAATTTCATCAGATCAATAGATCCCCTACGACTGAGGTACTGGTAGGCTATCCCCATTACATACAAAGCTGGGGTGCTATTCCAGGCCGGCCGGTGTGGCCGAGCGGTTCTAGGCGCTTCAGTCTGGAACCGCGCGACCGCTACGGTCGCAGGTTCGAATCCTGCCTCGGGCATGGATGTGTGTGATGTCCTTAGGTTAGTTAGGTTTAAGTAGTTCTAAGTTCTAGGGGACTGATGACCTCAGAAGTTAAGTCCCATAGTGCTCAGAGCCATTTGAACCATTTTGCTGTTCCAGTATCGGAGAGCCCGGCAATACTGACGATTTAAGAAGGGGAAAGTGGTCTGAAGGTGTGAACTGAGGTTTGTGTTAGGGAGAGCATTGGACTGGGGTAGTCCGTGCAGCTATGCTACGGTAGTGTAGTGGCTGCCACATCTGCCTAGTAATCCAAGTTGAGAGGGAGCCGTGACGGCGAGCGGACGTTCGGCAGCGGTCCCTCGTCCACCGCCGCGGCCGCTGTGTGTGTACGTCTCGCGTGAGGTCCGTGTTTTTGTGCTACGTCTCGCGTGAGGTCCGTGTTTTTGTGCGTGCCATCACAACGTTCTGCAAGTTACATGTAGACCTTAAATAGAACAGATTGCATTCAGTGAATCTTCGCTTGGAACTCTCCGTGTCCTACTACTTTTAGACATTCACAAATGGGTACGTGAGGAACTTAAGATTGCTCATGAAGATATTGTGGGGTTTCAATTGGATGTCATTTTGAACTCGCTCTTTATAAGACTGAAAACTTCGGAGTTATGTGAAAGTATTGTAAATCCCACTGACGGCAATCGAAAATTTAAATATTTTGATTGCTCGATTAGTGACGTAGAAATTGTACACGCTGGCTATGTGATCCGTAACGTACACATATTCAATCTGGCGTTCGAATTTACGAGTGACGGTATATGAAGATCGGCTGCGTCCCTATGGAACCGTCCTTAGCGTGACTAATGAAATGTGATCGTCTGCTTACATCCACCAAGTTGACAGCGGTGTTAGGAATGTTCCAATTGACTCGAAGAACCATATACCTTCGTACATGTCCGTTGATGGCATAGGAACATTCATTTCGTACAGTGGACAGCCCCCCCCCCACCAAATTTTAGTGCGGGGCAAACTTTAGTAAGTGCAGACCGGCGCAACTTCCCCGCGAAGCGAGCCAGTCGCTGCACTAGCAGACAACTACGCGGCCGCGCTCTCGCGCAATGTTTTGACTAGCACGGTCGGCGCGGTCGCTGACGCGAACCCCACTACTGTCACTCAGCAGCCGAGCCGGGCGTAGGTCGCGTTTTCCCTTGTAGAGGACCACACTCGTGAATCGGAGGAAGCTATCGTAACGGAGGAGGCGACCTCACAAGACGTGGAAGGTGTGGTTGAAACCCCACGCCCTACTGCAGGAACCCTCGACGCGGGAAAGGTTACATCTGCCACCCAATCAGGCGCCAATATTTTCGGCGAGACAAGCAGTGTAATTCCGGTTGAAACTAATGAACGTGCTGTCCCTACCTCCGCAGGCTCCGCTCAATGTTCCGATGACGAACTGCAACCCAAACAGCGACGTAGCAAGAGCACAAATGTCGAAGGGAAGGGAGACACCTCACATCTGTCACCTGAAAAGAACAACATTCGCGTCCCGCATTCCGGAGTGCTGGAGAAAGATGGACAATTAAAGCCTGCTCTATTGAAAACGGTCGCGTCCATTAAGGGTGCTGCACTCGCATAGTAATCTATACCTGCTGGCGCTACAGCCATGGAAGACCCACCCGCAATGTTCGATACTTAGCCCTGGTGGACGGAAGTCGAGAAGGGAACGCCACCTCATGCCGCAATTCAGCTACAACCTCCAGATGCAGCGCCAGAGCTATTATATCACTGCACTCAATATCAACGGGATTACATGTGACCATAAAATCCGTCTTTCGCAGAATTTCTGTATGGCACCGCGGACGATATTGCTGTTCTTCAGGAAGTTACTGTTGTGTACATAGTTCTGCTTAGTCAGCGCGTACACAACTTTCCCACTAGAGCGCGCCCTGCTAAGCACAACAGTGCAGACGCAGCGCTCGTCCGTCTCCGCACTACGAGATGGCGCTGCCTTAGAGACGGACCAAGTTCTGCTTCCGCCGATCCGCGTATTAATATGTAACGCAGCCAATGAGATTGCTGCTAACGTAGAACCTTTTCTCCTCGCAGATCACACTCGCGCAGTGATACATGAACGCGCGAGGTATTATAACGAGTGTACAGACCTCCGATCAGTCAGTCTGCATTTGTCTGCACCAGTCTGTACCAGTCTACATTTTTCTGTACCAGTCTATAGTCAAGTTTCAGTCTGCACCTAATAAGATTACCATATTCCTACATAGCTATGAAGATAAATAAATAGACACTTTGTCAAGTATCAGAGATATGTGACAATAAGATTAACATACCAAGACCAAAGGAACTTCAGATTGTCAATTGTAAACAGCATCCAGAATCAAGTTACGTAATGTCTCTGCTTTCTATTATTTTAATAAATGAGTGTGAAAATTAATCAAGTTCTGTTTAAAGTTGGTCACTGTCAATCTGCTACTCTAAGCGTGCAAGTGGCATTTCTATCGTCTGACCTAACGGCAGAAGATAAACAAGCCACGATAAGACCACGAGACATATTGCTGACACTCGCCTACTTCGTTATAGCGACAAGTCAAATAATCTGATGGTGTGTGTACCGAAGGTCTTACAGTACGCGCACCACAGTTACCATTATCGATATTGCTATTGCAGGCTACACTGCCATTTTTAGAGTGAGTAGTGAAGATTATAGTGGAACCGCAATCCTGATGCGTAATGGCATTCTCTTCACTAATGTTCAGCGTCTTCTTAATCGTCGAGGCATCTCACGTACCGTCAACGGAACACAGGTAATAAACCTCTATGCTCCATCAGGCTCAAGCAGACGACATGACCGTTTCTTGCTTTATAAAGAAGAGCTACCAAGTCTTATCGGCATCAACGGTGGTCCGCTACTCATCGCGTTCTGCTAAGGATCAGTCGTCCAACTTCTGTAAGTATCACGAACTGGAAACTCTACTTACTGGTCTTCATCTCGTTGACACTAGGGAACAGTTACGCGGCCCCCGTGTCGCATTTTCCTATCTGTCCCACTGTGCAGCAAGCAAGCAGGACAGGATATGTGTCTCCCCCACTCTGCAAGAGCATGTGACGGGCGATGACATAGCGCCAGTCAGTTTTTCTGACCACTGTATCTACTCCTGTTTTCTTTAAAGTCAGCACCGCCATTAAACTGTTTTTTTATTTGCAGTGTTACATTTACACGACCATGATTTCGTATTTTAAATACGACAGTATGCCATCTTAGGCACTGTATAACATTAAAACACTTGATAATGGCACTTTAAAGCCGAAATCATGATCGTGTAAATGTAACACTGCAAATAAAAAACAGTCTAATGGTGGCACTGACTTTAAAGAAATATGTTATGACTGTGGCCCCACACTATGAAACAACAGGTCTTTTGTGTGGTTCCGAGCTTAGAAATGAAACAAGACTCAACTTGGATTAACGTTTCCTACAAAGACATCGTCATCCCGACGCTTTGACATGGTGGATTCGCTACACAAAACCTAGGCTTCACTCAGTAGTGAAACAGTAGGCTTGGCGGAAAAGATTCTGCCAAAAATCGTGCATAGAGTTCTACTATCAGTGTACCAGGGACCTTTACCAAAGAACTACTGTCCTAGACGCCAGATCGTTTGGAAAGCTCAAGTATTTTAAAGCTAAAATCACTAATACATGGCGAACGCAGCTCTCTAAGAGTCTTTGTTCAGTCTCGACCAAAAGACGTAGTGGCCGAAGAAAGTGTATCGCTGTTCCATATTTTGCGCCTTGCACGCCGACGGAAAGCTGAACTAATTACTTAAGTTGTGAATGATCTCGGCCAGAGAGTAGAAACCCAGAATGGAATTATGGACTATGGCCGCGCATGTTGTAGTACCCTATATGAAAGACAAAATATCGACAGTCAGGCCTGTCATGTATGCTAAACACCATCCAGGAACACTTGCAAGAAGCGGAGTCGTTCTGGAAGCTCCATTCACGATCGAAGAAATTAAGGAAACAACCTTTCGCGCAGCCAAGGAAAAGTCGCCAGGGCCTGATGGCCTCGGAACAGAATTCTACCAGTGCTATTGAGACATGCTGAAATAGCCTCTTCAAGCTATTGATAATGGCGTGTGGCGAGGTGTAACAGTGTCCGACACTCTGAAAGAAAGGATAGGCCTTTTTCTCCCGAAACCTGGTCGGATCGCGCATGTATTCAAACTGCGGCTTATCACGCTGCTTAATGCGCATTTCAAATCATATTACATGCGACTAAGATTCGTATAGAATCACTCTTGCAGAAGACTTAAGGCAGCTACCTACATTGCGCCATCTCTCGTAGAAGCATACTTACTGCAGCATGTGGACTGCGGGACGTGGTATGTTATCAGATGCTTCCACTCGGATTTTATTCAATGGTCAGCTCACAAAATCTCTCCTCATTGGTTGATCTGTCCACCGAGGATGCACACTGTCGATGGCTCTGTGTGCCATAGCCATTGAATCATTACTACATCTCATTGGAAACACAATTAGAGAAATCGTGGTTCAGAACACACGGGTCTGCTGCACACCATACGCAGACGACGTATCTGTTCTTGCGTCTTCCTAACAAGACGTACTTAAAATTTACATGAAGGCGTTTGGCGCTCAGATCAATACCAGGAAGACGATCATATATCTCCCTAGTGGCGACTCTGGCGAAACTCCTGAAGTGAGATGGCCCGAGAAACAGACCTCGCACAGTCCTCTGGGCATCTACTGGGAGGCTACATATGGCCGCATGATAACTAAGAACTGGGCAGACCTACTGAATTGCATCAGTGCCACAGGCAAAAGGTCAAACAATTCATGTATCCATCGCAAGCGAAATGTACTATCTGGCTCGAGTACTAGCTTTGGCGGCGAATATTCTGCTGGTATCCAGCTGTTTTCTTGTCAGTGGCAAAATCTTTAAACTATAGTTCACAGCACTCATCTTGCCGTGGGCTAATCAGCGTCCGACACAAATGTGCAACACTCCTCATCAACCGAATGAGAAAAGAAATACAACGTCGGGACGCTTGCCTTCTCCGCAGTCTCTTACTAAGCGTGAAAGCAACGAGCTTAGCGCCACCCATACACCTCCCGACGATTCCTCCCGAATACCAACACACCGAGAAATATTTTCTTGAATTTTGCTACGTGCGTGCCAGCGTCCCAAGCACCTCACTGGTCCTGAACAGGACAATACACACAATCATGACAAAGATCTCCCGTGAAAAGCGCATTGAAAAAAAGGAACCACAGGTGATCTGGACAGTTTTGTGGCGAAACATTCCACCAGCCGTTCCTGCCTTCACGGATTCGCTCAGTTGTCAATGATAAAATCCTACGACCGACAAACTGCACTGAATCCATCTCAGTGCAACAGCCGCCTGCCACAAATGCGGAAACGTTGACTCTCTGGCGCACAGATTTGTTTGCGGAGCAGCTTTGGAGATGCGGAACTTTCTCAGCCACCGACTTACCATCACTGACAGGACGAACGCACACTATCTGCATGTTCGTGGCCTGATGCGGCCTGACTGCACGTGACACCCAATTATGAAACAAAATGCAGCACTACGGACGATCGGATATACAGCCACCTACATTACTGACAACTGCGATGCTGCCTTCTCCGAATATTTGTCCTGCATTGAAGGGGAATATTTTCGGATTGCGCAGGATGGCAGTCATCGGAAAACATTTGCCAACATGCTGCGTATCAGGATCAGGGAATCCCCGCAAGTGCCCTCCGTTACGCCAGTTAATAGATAATAGACGAAATGTAAAATCAGACACTATAGAAGAATATCTAACAAAGCTATAGCTGTTTCACCCAAGTGTTACAGGTGTGTGACCAGCAATAGAAGTTGGCAACGCAGGAAAAACAAGTACATGGCTCAAAGAAACTGCAAGGGGGAAAAAATTCAATCATTTAGAAGATGGAACCTACAGTAACAGAACATTGCTTTTATTTAATTATAAGAAAAAATTTCTTTTCATGTAGATATAGCTACTTTTCTCTATAAAGTCCAGAACAAGAGGTCCTTTTTCCTTTTTCTATTTTGTCGCTTGCTAAGAAATATTTTTTATTCAACCAGGAAAAGAAAGTACGCGGGAGACCTGGGTTAAAGTCCTGGCTGTGTCACAAATTTTAATTCATTACTTCAACTTCTATCCTTGTCGAAGGTAAAGCTGAGACTCATGTGTCTCCAGGAAAGTTTAATTCCATCAGATCAGTATTTCAGAATCGCCAGTTGGCTCGCTACAGGGCCGTAATTAATTCGCACTCTGGCACGTTGTGGGGCAGTGCGCGAGGGAAATGAAGGTGCACAACCGAACGGGATGTGGAACTGAGAACAAAGAGATTACTTCTTCCCCACCCACGACAATAAGTAACCTCACAGTACGCTGCTCCAGTTCTTCAACTGCCTCAACAGTAGTGCTGCACAATTCGTTTTTGAGATGACCCCAGACGGAAGAATGCAGAGAATTCAGGCCACGTGATTTTGGAGGCCAAGGTACAGTACTTCTCTGCTTTTCAGTGTTGGACCATATTGGCGCAACAGATGTCTGACATCAGCAGCGAACGATGCCAGTGCCCCCCACATTCGTGTACCAGAGTTTGCAACCATGGGCCCTGGGCAAAATATGAGTCCAGTTACCTGGCGATTTAAGTGAAAAGTTTACATTTTGAATACATAAGTACTAACTAGTACAATACCTCATATTGAAGCCAATGCTGGCTCGTAATCACACATACACAGTTATCTCGCAAACGGTTCATTTACATATCCCTGTTCACTGTAAATGTTTTGCTTCTTTTATAGTTTAGTTCCAGCCGCGTCAGTTTTTTCTTATTAATAACGACACAGCTAGCAGATAAAATATTAAGACCTCACCAAGTGCTGAACAACTATATTCATTTCACTTGCCTGATGGTGAAAGTCAGCATTACTGTAAGCTGAATAAATTTCCTCCAGAACGTGTCATAGTGCTGGAAGGAATTCTCACATTGCACGTGTAGTTATTCGAAAGTTGATATACTCATTAGGCAATACTAGAAAAATACCTCCGGATCACCATTGTGGTCTTGAAATAGAATCTGAAACGCCCCGCATTCATTTCTTTTTAACTTAATCGGGTGAACCCACTGAACATCGTTTGTTCTCCTTTTTAAGCGACCATAAACTACTCGTGGAAGCCACGACAGCCATTTGCTCGCAGTACGTTTCGCTGGTATTGTGCTGAGAGACTGCTACAGAGCTGCGGGCAATTGTGCCGAGTACTACAGCAGCTGGATGAATGTGATATCGGCTGCCTGAGTGCCGTGACCACGGCGCCGCTTAGACGGCTGCCGGACAATGGGCAACGGCCCAACCGTAGTCGGGGAAATTCAAATCCGTTTAATTTATTCTACCGATTGGGGCGACGTTGCCTTGGGGCAGCAGATGGATTGCTAAAAGTCGGTTGCTGTCAAAACATTTTCTTATAGCCACGCCTCAGTATTTCTGCAACTAGTTCCTAATAAATGTCTTCTTTCCATACGAAAGGCTCAAAATTTCTATTTTTCCAAGTTGTACTGGTTAACTGCCGTCTTTAGCAACTGTAATAAAATGTAACAACTATAACGGCTTCTGACACTAAATGTAACAGTTGTGTTACTAAATGTGACACTTCTGTCACTCAATGTAACTGGGTTTTCTCTTTTGATGCTGTCATTTGTCAGGATGAGCATTCTAAAGCATTCTGTCAGGGTGAAAATATTAAATAAATTAACTTTTCTCTCTTAACAACATGTGGGCAGGGTGGGTTCTTCCTTGGCTCGGGTATGAGGTCGAATGAAACATCATTTTTACATAAGATAACTTTTATTGAAGATTTGTACAAATGTATCTTACAGGATGTTCTGGTTCGGAGAGCGGCAGCTGTGTCGTTTGTGAAGTCTTCTGCTGCGGCAGCGGCGGCGGCGGCGGCGTCTGATTACGCGTAGCGGTGTGTATCTTGTGTCGCCGTCTCGCCCAGTTGACTGGAGACGCGCAGCGCGAGGTGGCCCGTTTAATTATTGCGAGTGAAGTCGTGCATCGGATGGTGATACCTTGGATGTGACGTCCCAGTGTTTCTCTTCTCTAAGCGGCCGCGTGTGTTGTGCATCGACCAGCGGAGCGGCGCGGCGGGGCAAGGCCAGTGTCCCGAACTCGAACCACGGACTCCCGCTTGCCAGTCTTCGGCTGTCAGGTCTTCATCCCAGCTCACAGGTGACTGCTGGGGTGAGGCCGTCTCCTTCCCGTCCTCACGAGTCACCCAGGTACGTAAAAATCAGACTTCAAATACCTTTGAACTTCTGTCTTCTGGCGCCGCGGCTGCTGCTTGCTATTCCATTACAGCGGCGGACTTGGTGCGTCTGTGCATGATGCAGTCTCTTCTTGCATGACGGTCTTCAGCACCGAAACTGACTGAAAACTACTGCTACTCTTCTTTTCTTCCTTCGTCTCTCGTCTTCGTCTTCGTCTCCGTCCCCGTCTCTGTCTTCGTCTTCGTCCCCGTCTTCATCTGTCTTCATCTGTCGGGCCCACCGCGTCTCGCGTATTTATTCACTTCAGTTCACTGGAGGTGAACGACTTCACGGCCATTGCCTCTTCTGTCACGTTGAAAACCTTCTCGAAGAATCTTCTTGACCTCGGTCATTGGCTCTTGGAATGTAGGCGGGGGCCTCTGATCGCATGTGACGACTGAGAAACACGTGAGCCGGTCATTGCCTCATCCATCACGTTGAAAAGCTTCTCGAAGAATCTTCTTAACGTCGGTCATTGGCTCTTGGAATGTAGGCGAGGGCCTTTGCTGACATGCGACAACTGAGAAACACGTGAGCCGGTCGGGCGATGCCCTGACGGCTGAATCGACAGCGCCCGCTTATGTGGAACTTGCTGACTTCACGGTCATTGTCTCTTCTGTTCTGCCCGCTGAATGCCAGTATGTAACTCTCTAAACTAAACCAAGTTTTCCATTTATATTCTAATTTCTAGTTCACTTTGATTTCACTAATTTATTTACTTAAGTACCACTCAACAAAAAGCCTTATCAAAACCAGATGCGTTTCGCTTTATTTTAAAGCATCTTCAGTGGTCCACGGAACAATATGGTTTTTCTCTTACAATTTTGTTTCTTATGATCATTAACAATTCGAATTTTTCGTTATTACTGTAAACAGTTTTTATTATTTTTCTTATTCGAGGTTTTCTGTTGTTTGCCGGCCGGAGTGGCCGAGCGGTTCTAGGCGCTACAGTCTGGAACCGCGCGACCGCTACGGTCGCAGGTTCGAATCCTGCCTCGGGCATGGATGTGTGTGATGTCCTTAGGTTAGTTAGGTTTAAGTAGTTCTAAGTTCTAGGGGACTGATGACCTCAGAAGTTAAGTCCCATAGTGCTCAGAGCCATTTGAAACGCAGTTGAGATCGATACTGAGTCGGACTGTGAAATAGTCTGGATAAAGTTGTCAATCAGTCAAGGATTGGCCATTATATTAGGATGTTTTTATAGACCACCAGCATCCGCAACAAACGTCGCAGAACGTTTCAGGGAACATCTTGAGTACATAGGAAATAAATACCCAAATTATCCATTAGTTATAGGTGGAGACTTTAAACTGACGTCCACTGACTGGGAAAATTACACGTTTATCTTAGGGGGCAGAAGCAAAGACTCGTGTGAAGTTATTCTAGGAGCGCTCTCAACATACAATCTTGAGCAATTGGTTAGAAAACCAATTCGAGATGGGAACATATTGTATGTCTTGGCGACAAACAGACCTCATATTTTTGAGGATGTTAATCTAGAAGAAGGTATTTTCGACCGTAATGTCGTTGTGGCTTCTATGTCAGTGGAAGTTGCAAAAGAACCAAAGAAACAGCGTAGAGTTTTCTTGTTTGGGAAAGCAAATAAAAGTGTCACTAATGAATATCTTCATAGTCAGCTCCAAGCATTCACGGCGGGACGCAAAGATATTGAGCATCTTTGGTCGAAATTTAAAGGTATCGTCTACCACATGCTAGAGAAATATGTGCCTAGCAGAAATATAGGGGAGGGAAAGGATCCACCTTGGTTCAACAAACATATTAGGAAGTTGCTGAGAAAGCAGAGAATTTTGCACAGTCGTTTTAAACGTAGTCACTGCCCCGCTGACAAACAGAAATTATGCGAAATGAAAGCAGCTGTCAAAAGGTCAATGAGAGATTCTTTTAACGAATTTGAAAGCAATATTTTATCTGGAGATTCTAAAAATAACCCCAAAAAATTTTGGTCGTACGTAAAATCTATGAACGCTAAAAATAATTCAATACCTTCTCTTGCAGACACTACGGGTAATGTAACGGATGATGATAAACAAAAGGCCGAAATTCTAAACCTAGCTTTCAAAAACTCGTTTACGGTAGATGACTGCAGCACCATTCCCCCTTTCAATTATCGAACTAACACAAGGATGGCTGATATACAGGGTGAGTCACCTAACATTACCGCTGGATGTATTTCGTAAACCACATCAAATACTGACGAATCGATTCCACAGACCGAACGTGAGGAGAGGGGCTAGTGTAATTGGTTAATACAAACCATAAAAAAATGCACGGAAGTATGTTTTTGGACACAAACCTTTTTAAACGGAACCCCGTTAGTTTTGTTAGCATATCTGAACATATAAACAAATACGTAATCAGTGCGTTTGTTGCATTGTAAAATGTTAATTACATCCGGAGATATTGTAACCTAAAGTTGACGCTTGAGTACCACTCCTCCGCTGTTCGATCGTGTGTATCGGAGAGCACCGAATTACGTAGGGATCCAAAGGGAACGCTGATGGACCTTAGGTACAGAAGAGACTGGAACAGCACATTACGTCCACATGCTAACACCTTTTTATTGGTCTTTTTCACTGACGCACATGTACATTACCATGAGGGGTGAGGTACACGTACACACGTGGTTTCCGTTTTCAATTACGGAGTGGAATAGAATGTGTCCCGACATGTCAGGCCAATAGATGTTCAATGTGGTGGCCGTCATTTGCTGCACACAATTGCAATCTCTGGCGTAATGAATGTCGTACACGCCGCACTACATCTGGTGCAATGTCGCCGCAGGATGCCACAATACGTTGTTTCATATCCTCTGGGGTTGTAGGCACATCACGGTACACATTCTCCTTTAACGTACCCCACAGAAAGAAGTCCAGAGGTGTAAGATCAGGAGAACGGGTTGGCCAATTTATGCATCCTCCACGTCCTATGAAACGCCCGTTGAACATCCTGTCAAGGGTCAGCCTAGTGTTAATTGCGGAATGTGCAGCTGCACCATCATGCTGATACCACATACGTTGACGCGTTTCCAGTGGGACATTTTCGAGCAACGTTGGCAGATCATTTTGTAGAAACGCAATGTATGTTGCAGCTGTTTGGGCCCCTGCAATGAAGTGAGGACCAATGAGGTGGTCGCCAATGATTCCGCACCATACATTTACAGTCCACGGTCGCTGTCGCTCTACCTGTCTGAGCCAGCGAGGATTGTCCACGGACCAGTAATGCATGTTCCGTAGATTCACTGCCCCGTGGTTTGTGAAACCCGCTTCATCGGTAAACAGGTAGAACTGCAACGCATTCTCTGTTAATGCCCATTGACAGAATTGTACTCGATGATTAAAGTCATCACCACGTAATTGCTGATGTAGCGACACATGAAACGGGTGAAAGCGGTGACGATGCAGTATGCCCATGACACTACTTTGACTCAGTCCACCGGCTCTCGCAATGTCCCGTGTACTCATGTGGGTTCATGGCAACAGCAGCTAACACACCAACTGCACCCACTTCTCCTGTGACGGGCCTCCGCCCTTGATTAATAACATGGGTGATTAGTCAACCCGTTATCGACACAAGGAGAGAAAAGGGATAAGAATGCTCGTGCTGAGCCTTTGAACTTGCACACACCGGAAAGATACTAGGAGTCCCCGTGAATATAACCGTTTTAACAAAAAGATCCCTCTTCAAACTATTCCACGTTTCCGTGCCAGTATCTCGCATTGAAATGCCGTCTTATCACCGTTGGATTTCGTGCGTCGCGGCCGACCGGTGTAGCTCTCAGCTCCGCCGGGCTGTGGCATAAAATGCGGGAAAGATTGCCCTACAGCGGTGGTGATTGCAGACGCCGTGCTCCGTAGTGACAGACGCTGTTCTGAAAGAAAAACTATAAGACTCAATCCCGAATAGCTAAGTCACTTGCCGTCCCAGAATAAGACGGCCTGTCCTCGCCTCTCTCGCTTCCCATCTAATATGGGACCAGCGCTCACGTCTCTCCCTCGCGGCCAACCGTAAGGGCAGCCCCGAAACGCTCTTCCAGTCACAGAAAATTATAATGACCTTTTGTCTCCCACCCACTTCTCCTGTGACGGGCCTCCGCCCTTGATTAATGACATGGGTGATTAGTCAACCCGTTATCGACCATACCTGTTGCATACAGTTGGCGGTAGATGCTTTGCAATGTGCGGCACGTTGGATGCTCTCTGTCCGAGTACCGTTCTGCATACACCCTGCCGGCTTCAGCTGCATTTCGTCGACACTCGCCATAGATGAGTATCATCTCCGCCTTTTCAGAGTTCGAATACACCATGGTCACAGTTCCTACAACACTACACTATCACAGACGTCTGGTAACACGGTGTACCACAGTTGGTCTGCGTGCGGAGACAAATGCAGAATAACAATAGCAGCAAGCGCTACATGCGGACACTGCGACAGCTAGACCAAACCACAAAAGTGCACTACAGCCACACTCGTAAACACGGTCGTCATCGTAAACATGTCCCCGCAGATGCTGCTCGCCGACCGTGGCCCGTGTTTGTTACAGCACGCAACTGAACGTCGGAGGTTTCAAGCGTCAACTTTAAGTTACAATATCTCCGGCTGTAATTAACATTTTACAATGCAACAAACGGCACTGATTACGTATTTGCTTATATGTTCAGATGTGCTAACAAAACTAACGTGGTTCCACTTAAAAAAAAAAAAACGTAGGTTTGTGTTAAAAAACATACTTCCGTGCCGGCCGCTGGTGGCCGAGCGTTTCTAGGCGCTACAGTCTGGGACCGCGTGACCGCTACGGTCGCAGGTTCGAATCCTGCCTCGGGCGTGGATGTGTGTGTTGTCCTTAGGTTAGTTAGATTTAAGTAGTTCTAAGTTCTAGGGGACTTATGACCTCAGCAGTTGAGTCCCATAGTGCTCAGAGCCATTTGAACCATACTTCCGTGCATTTTTGTATGGTTTGTATTAAACAATTACACTAGCCCCTCTCCTCACGTTCGGTCTGTGGAATCGGTTCGTCAGTATTTGATATGGTTTACGAAATATATCCAGCGGTAACGTTAGGTGACTCACCCTGTAGTGCTCAGAGCCATTTGAACGATTTTTTTCTGTTGTTTATTGCAGTCTTCTTCGTCTTCCACGTGTATTTCTTGAGTTCCTGCACACAGCAGTTTAACTGCGCTTAATAGATTCATATTTCTGTGTTAGGAAGTGTCAATGTCCTCTCGCCATTTCATGCGATTTGTTTTGCTATTACGGCATACGTTCGTCTTGTGTTTGTTTTGGTAGTGGTGCAAGCGTCTGCTATAGCTCTGTGAGTGTTTACATTTTCCGGCTAGGGAGAGAGAGAGACAAACGCATCCCGCGATAGCAAAACAAATGGAACGAAATGTTGAGAAGTCTTCTCGACATAGAAATGTGAATGTATTACGTGCAATGAAAGTGCTGTGTGCAAGAACTCAACACATACACTTGGAAGACGAAGAAGAATGGAATAAACAGCAAAGAACCGTGAATAAGGAAAAGAATAAAAACTGTTTATAGGTTCAGTAAAAAATGCGAACTGTTAATGACCATAACAAGCAAAATTGTAAGAGAAAAAACCATGTTGTTACTGTGACTACTGAAAATGCTTTACAATAAAGCGAAACGCGTCTGGTCTTAATAAGACTTATTAGTTGCTAAAGACGGCCATTAACCTATATAACTTTTATATATGTAACTGAGGAAAAAAGAGGCAGAAAAACAAAGACGACACCATCCTATTTTTCCTTTCGCGAGATTTTACCTTGCAGCACATTTCTCACTTGCATTTGAAAATGTATACGTTAAAAATGCTGATTATTTTACTGTGAGGCGTCGTCCTCTTCCTGGCTCTTATCGCACATTTTTTAATCACTGCAGAATAGCATCACTTGTAAATAATTCGGTCTTGCATTCCAATTTTAATAAGAACATGAAATATGAGCGGTTATGAGATTCGATGGGTGCCGTAGTTAGTTTTATCTTGATTACAACCTTTAAGCTGTTTTCAGTACTATATTTTCTTCTACTTAATATTTCTGCATGTGGGAGCAATTTCTGTAGCTACTTGTGGGGCCTCTGAACTGTTTCTCATTTGTCTCACACAGGTGAACCTTCAAGACAACCTTTCGGCAAGCGACCTCCGGGCGAGGCACGAAGAGTCTGGCGCTCACCGGAGCGTTGCTAAGCCGCTTATAGCGGAACCAAAAGTGAACCTATGGTCCCAGTTTCGGCGAAAAGTGGTCCGCACAATAGTGTACCCGAGCGCGAGGGCGGGCCAAGGTGAGCCATCCCCGTTAGCCAGAGTGACAGTGGAGTGGGTGACTGTTGACCTGAAGAGCAAATACTGTGCTGTAAGGCAGCAGGATACCACCACTCGCTACTCAAAATAATATCGTCTCGAGAGTTCTGGGCGGAATACGGACTCATAAGGTTCGTTCCAGTAAAACTATCACAACCGAGTGCAACCAGTTTCAAACTGTCTCTACTGCGCATGCCAACTTCGTGATAGTTTCGACCGTCAGAAACCTGTGTATTTACTCGAACGCATATTTCGCGTGTTTCGTTATTTGCCCACCTGTAACGCTAGTTGATACCACTACTCTCTTCGCGTTGCGTAAATGTTTGTGGTTTAAATGATAAAACAGGGCACCGGGTGACTTTTTTGATGCTTTGCGTTGCGCGTTTCGAGAATTTATTCTCATTGTCAAGTGAAAATATTACTTAAGTATTTTGCGTGCTGTTTGTATGTGTGTTGTCCCTCTCTTCCACAGTACTGTGTCGTCTTTTAGAGGCTAAGGTACAGGACTGTACCTACTGCATTACGCAGAAAAACACATGCATGCACACACCGTGAAATTTCACAAACAATATGAGTGATGGTGTGCGTGTCTTATTTTCTGCATAATGTAGAAGGAGTAGTAGCTTATAACCACAAAAAGACGGCTACAGTGTAAGGCAGGCAGCGCAACACAAATACTAATGTAAATATTTGGTCATGACGATGACTAATTTTCGAAATGCATCGTGCGAAGCATGAAGAAATACGTAAGTGGAGCAATGTTTCATTATTCAAAGAATAAATGACAATCGCAGACTTTCTAGAAGCATCGATTATGATGAATGAAATTGAATCAAACGTTTCTGCTTCCCACTTGTGGTCGGCACTTCCTTGGAGTACCAGTGGTGCATTTATTTCTGACACCTCTTTCCTCATCGACATCCTGTTTTCTTTTACGTATTTTGAGTATATGCACATGATGAAAAAATTGGATCAGTTTGTCTCATTGGTTTTGGTAGCACAATTTTTGTTGCCGAGTGACAGTACCTTGTAGATGATTAGTACCAATGTTAATATTAACGCATGCCGGCCGTCGTGGGCGAGCGGTTCTAGGCGCTTCAGTCCGGAACCGCGCGACTGCTACAGTCGCAGGTTCAACTCCTGCCTCGGGCATGGATGTGTGTGATGTCCTTAGGTTAGTTAGGTTTAAGTAGTTCTAAGTTCTAGGGGACTGATAACCTCAGATGTAAAGTCCCATAGTGCTCAGAGCCATTTGAAACATTTTTGTTAATATAAACAACAAGGTAGCAAATGCCCAAACATTACAAATGCGGAAATTATCTAATTTGAAGAAAAATTATCATTGATTTACTTGCTATGATTTATTAAATTGTCACAAGTTTGAAATATATAGTTCCTTTGAAAGGCCAGCAGGAACATCTTATCTTCGACGAGAATGCTACGAGACTGAGCGGAAACAGCTCTGCTCGTGCGCGTGCTGATCTCTTTGGGGGCAGGTGTAATAAAGGCTTTGGACCCAGTCAGAAGAATTTCCTCTGATCAATCGAAACTGGTTGCAACCGTCCATTGGCCGCAACTCGAACAGCTTTCACACAGTCACAAACCACGGGAACTGGGAGAATTACTGCGTCGAACGCATACGCGTGGTTGCACGGTTGCAACTGTATCTCGAACGAACTTATAGTCTTCCCTGGGAAAGCAGACCCCTAAAATTTTCATTTGCCGTTCCTATTTCCAAAAATCTTCCGCGCAGGGCGAACGACCGCCAAAGCGCAGGAATCGGGCCAGCCGGCCGCTGCTTCGTGCAGAAGTTGCTGACTATTCTGGTGGGAGACAAAAGGTCATTATAATTTTCTGTGACTGGAAGAGCGTTTCGGGGCTGCCCTTACGGTTGGCCGCGAGGGAGAGACGTGAGCGCTGGTCCCATATTAGATGGGAAGCGAGAGAGGCGAGGACAGGCCGTCTTATTCTGGGACGGCAAGTGACTTAGCTATTCGGGATTGAGTCTTATAGTTTTTCTTTCAGAACAGCGTCTGTCACTACGGAGCACGGCGTCTGCAATCACCACCGCTGTAGGGCAATCTTTCCCGCATTTTATGCCACAGCCCGGCGGAGCTGAGAGCTACACCGGTCGGCCGCGACGCACGAAATCCAACGGTGATAAGACGGCATTTCAATGCGAGATACTGGCACGGAAACGTGGAATAGTTTGAAGAGGGATCTTTTTGTTAAAACGGTTATATTCACGGGGACTCCTAGTATCTTTCCGGTGTGTGCAAGTTCAAAGGCTCAGCACGAGCATTCTTATTCCTTTTCTCTCCTTGTGACGATAACGGGTTGACTAATCACCCATGTTATTAATCAAGGGCGGAGTTAGCGCGAAGTTATTGGCGCAAAATGTAGGCGTCCTTTTCCTTAACGTTCTAACTCTGGGTTGTGTCCTTTGTTTTCTTTTTGTACTCAACCGTCAATTTATAAACTTAAAAGTAATGTCATTTGTTCAATGGCCGACAGTTAGATATTAATTGTCCAGCGTATTCCGCTAATGGCGATCCAGTCTTATTCTGTATTAATTGATTTTTGTTTCACTGTCAAATCATTAATTTCACTTATTCCTTACTGAATAAATTATGTCTTGCCAGTCTACATTTTATATCCTCTCTACTTCGACCATCATCAGTTAGTTTGCATCCCAAATAGCAAAACTCATCTACTACTTTAAGTGCCTCATTTCCTAATTAATTCCTTCAGCCGCACCTGATTTAATTCGACTGCATTTCATTATCCTCGTTTTGCTTTTGTTGATGTTCATCTTATACCCTCCTTTAAAGACACTGCCCATTCCGTTCAACTGCTCTTCCAGGTCCTTTGCTCTCTCTGACAGAATTACAACGTCATCGGCAAACCTTAAAGTTTTTATTTCTTCTCCATGGATTTTAATTCCTACTCCTAATTTTTCTTTTGTTTCCCTTACCGCTTGCTCAATATAAAGACTACAACCTTGTCTCACTCCTTCTTCAACCACTGCTTCCCTTTCGTGCCCCTCGACTCTTATAACTACCATCTGGTTTCTGCACAAATTTTAGATAGCCTTTCACTCCCTGTATATTAGTTCAGAATTTGAAAGAGAGTATTCCAGTCAACATTCTCAAAAGCTTTCCCTAAGTCTACAAATGCTATAAACGTAGGTTTGCCTTTCCTTAAAGCCCGTCTCACACGGAGCAAGGTTCGCCGCAAGTTTGCGAGATGGCGTGTATGCCTGCCGGCTTGCAGGGAAAGGAGCCGGTTATCTTCCACGCCGAGGCTCTCCCACGGTGCAATATCGGCAGCTAGTTGTGTTGTGATCGGCTGCATGTTGTATCGAACAAAGATGGCTGCTTCAGGTACAGATGTTCAGAGCAAACTGGCGTTATTAGCTGTTTTGGTGCTAAAAGATGCAGAAATGCATGCTAATGAGAGAAGAAGAAAGAAAGAATGGACGAAAAACTGGATTAAGAGGAGAAACGCTGGAAAAAATGTGCTCTTCATGCTTCATAAAGAGTTGAGGTTAATTCGTATAACACCTACTTTTGTTTGAAAAGTATCACCATTTCATTACTGTTTGATTTTATAAATATACCAATAATTACCCCCCCCCCCCCCCCATGAACCATGGACCTTGCCGTTGGTGGGGAGGCTTGCGTGCCTCAGCGATACAGATAGCCGTACCGTAGGTGCAACCACAACGGAGGGGTATCTGTTGAGAGGCCAGACAAACGTGTGGTTCCTGAAGAGGGGCAGCAGCCTTTTCAGTAGTTGCAAGGGCAACAGTCTGGATGATTGACTGATCTGGCCTTGTAACAATAACCAAAACGGCCTTGCTGTGCTGGTACTGCGAACGGCTGAAAGCAAGGGGAAACTACAGCTGTAATTTTTCCCGAGGGCATGCAGCTTTACTGTATGATTACATGATGATGGCGTCCTCTTGGGTAAAATATTCCGGAGGTAAAATAGTCCCCCATTTGGATCTCCGGGCGGGGACTACTCAAGAGGATGTCGTTATCAGGAGAAAGAAAACTGGCGTTCTACGGATCGGAGCGTGGAATGTCAGATCCCTTAATCGGGCAGGTAGGTTAGAGAATTTAAAAAGGGAAATGGATAGGTTGAAGTTAGATATAGTGGGAATTAGTGAAGTTCGGTGGCAGGAGGAACAAGACTTCTGGTCAGGTGACTACAGGGTTATAAACACAAAATCAAATAGGGGTAATGCAGGAGTAGGTTTAATAATGAATAGGAAAATAGGAATGCGGGTAAGCTACTACAAACAGCATAGTGAACGCATTATTGTGGCCAAGATAGATACGAAGTCCACACCTACTACAGTAGTACAAGTTTATATGCCAACTAGCTCTGCAGATGACGAAGAAATTGAAGAAATGTATGATGAAATAAAAGAAATTATTCAGATTGTGAATGGAGACGAAAATTTAATAGTTATGGGTGACTGGAATTCGAGTGTAGGAAAAGGGAGAGAAGGAAACATAGTAGGTGAATATGGATTGGGGGACAGAAATGAAAGAGGAAGCCGCCTGGTAGAATTTTGCACAGAGCACAACATAATCATAACTAACACTTGGTTTAAGAATCACGAAAGAAGGTTGTATACATGGAAGAACCCTGGAGATACTAAAAGGTATCAGATAGATTATATAATGGTAAGACAGAGATTTAGGAACCAGGTTTTAAATTGTAAGACATTTCCAGGGGCAGATGTGGACTCTGACCACAATCTATTGGTTATGACCTGTAGATTAAAACTGAAGAAACTGCAAAAAGGTGGGAATTTAAGGAGATGGGACCTGGATAAACTAAAAGAACCGGAGGTTGTACAGAGATTCAGGGAGAGCGTAAGGGAGCAATTGACAGGAATGGGGGAAATAAATACAGTAGAAGAAGAATGGGTAGCTTTGAGGGATGAAGTAGTGAAGGCAGCAGAGGATCAAGTAGGTAAAAAGACGAGGGCTAGTAGAAATCCTTGGGTAACAGAAGAAATATTGAATTTAATTGATGAAAGGAGAAAATATAAAAATGCAGTAAGTGAAACAGGCAAAAAGGAATACAAACGTCTCAAAAATGAGATCGACAGGAAGTGCAAAATGGCTAAGCAGGGATGGCTAGAGGACAAATGTAAGGATGTAGAGGCCTATCTCACTAGGGGTAAGATAGATACCGCCTACAGGAAAATGAAAGAGACCTTTGGAGATAAGAGAACGACTTGTATGAATATAAAGAGCACAGATGGAAACCCAGTTCTAAGCAAAGAAGGGAAAGCAGAAAGGTGGAAGGAGTATATAGAGGGTCTATACAAGGGCGATGTACTTGAGGACAATATTATGGAAATGGAAGAGGATTTAGATGAAGATGAAATGGGAGATATGATACTGCGTGAAGAGTTTGACAGAGCACTGAAAGACCTGAGTCGAAACAAGGCCCCCGGAGTAGACAATATTCCATTGGAACTACTGACGGCCGTGGGAGAGCCAGTCCTGACAAAACTCTACCATCTGGTGAGCAAGATGTATGAAACAGGCGAAATACCCTCAGACTTCAAGAAGAATATAATAATTCCAATCCCAAAGAAAGCAGGTGTTGACAGATGTGAAAATTACCGAACTATCAGCTTAATAAGTCACAGCTGCAAAATACTAACACGAATTCTTTACAGACGAATGGAAAAACTAGTAGAAGTCGACCTCGGGGAAGATCAGTTTGGATTCCGTAGAAATGTTGGAACACGTGAAGCAATACTGACCTTACGACTTATCTTAGAAGAAAGATTAAGGAAAGGCAAACCTACGTTTCTAGCATTTGTAGACTTAGAGAAAGCTTTTGACAATGTTGACTGGAATGCTCTCTTTCAAATTCTAAAGGTGGCAGGGGTAAAATACAGGGAGCGAAAGGCTATTTACAATTTGTACAGAAACCAGATGGCAGTTATAAGAGTCGAGGGACATGAAAGGGAAGCAGTGGTTGGGAAGGGAGTAAGACAGGGTTGTAGCCTCTCCCCGATGTTGTTCAATCTGTATATTGAGCAAGCAGTAAAGGAAACAAAAGAAAAATTCGGAGTAGGTATTAAAATTCATGGAGAAGAAATAAAAACTTTGAGGTTCGCCGATGACATTGTAATTCTGTCAGAGACAGCCAAGGACTTGGAAGAGCAGTTGAATGGAATGGACAGTGTCTTGAAAGGAGGATATAAGATGAACATCAACAAAAGCAAAACAAGGATAATGGAATGTAGTCTAATTAAGTCGGGTGATGCTGAGGGAATTAGATTAGGAAATGAGGCACTTAAAGTAGTAAAGGAGTTTTGCTATTTGGGGAGCAAAATAACTGATGATGGTCGAAGTAGAGAGGATATAAAATGTAGACTGGCAATGGCAAGGAAAGCGTTTCTGAAGAAGAGAAATTTGTTAACATCCAGTATAGATTTAAGTGTCAGGAAGTCATTTCTGAAAGTATTCGTATGGACTGTAGCCCTGTATGGAAGTGAAACATGGACGATAAATAGTTTGGACAAGAAGAGAATAGAAGCTTTTGAAATGTGGTGCTACAGAAGAATGCTGAAGATTAGATGGGTAGATCACATAACTAATGAGGAAGTATTGAATAGGATTGGGGAGAAGAGAAGTTTGTGGCACAACTTGACCAGAAGAAGGGATCGGTTGGTAGGACATGTTCTGAGGCATCAAGGGATCACCAATTTAGTATTGGAGGGCAGCGTGGAGGGTAAAAATCGTAGAGGGAGACCAAGAGATGAATACACTAAGCAGATTCAGAAGGATGTAGGTTGCAGTAGGTACTGGGAGATGAAAAAGCTTGCACAGGATAGAGTAGCATGGAGAGCTGCATCAAACCAGTCTCAGGACTGAAGACCACAACAACAACAACCAATAATTACTGTTATATACGACTTTATTGTATAGGATAGAAGATCGTAAATTCTTTGCAAATTTTATACGAATAGATGTATTGGTATTTGGCAACTCTTTCGAGTGCCTCTGCACGCAAGTGTTTATTATAATAGTTTGCGCTTTTCACGACGTACAGACACTGTTCTTCCCTGTAAGTACATATCAATGCTTCAATCGCTTCCTTGGACCACTTCGGTGCCATTATGTAATAATTATAAGAACTTCCTAACGCACCTCACAACAGCAGAAAAGCGACTGTCAACAAAGGCTTCCCGCCCAAGCTTTCCGCGTCTGACGTCACAAACGAAACGCCTCATGATTGGCCAACGCAGGTAGCACGCAGGGAACCTTGCAAGAAAAATAGCACCGGACCTATCCTGGAAATCTTGCAAGGTGCCCAGCAAGGTAGCCCGCTAGCAGACGACGGAGCCCGCAAGGTAGCCGCCGCGCGAGCCAGCAAAGAAACTTACAGCGACTCTTGCTCCGTGTGAGAAGGCTTAACCTACCTTTTAAGGTAAGCCGCAGTGTCAGTATTGCCTCGCGTGTTCCAACATTTCTACAGAATCCAAACTGATCTTCCCCGAAGTCGGCTTCTATCAGTTTTCCATTCGACCGTAAAGAATTCGTGTTAGTATTTTGCAACCGTGACTTATTAAACTGATAGTTCGGTAATTTTCACATCTGTCAAGACCTGCTTTCTTTGCGATTGGAACTATTATATTCTTCTTGAAGTCTGAGGGTATTTCTCCTATCTCATACATATTGCTCACCAGATGGGAGAATTTTGTCATGGCTGGCTCCCCCAAGGCTATCAGTAGTTCTATTGGAATGGTGTCTATTAATGGGGTCTTTTTTTTACTTTAGTTTTTCAGTGCTCTGTAAAGTTCTTCATGCAGTATCCCATTCCACTTCATCTATGTCCTCTTCCATTTCCGTAATATTGCCCTCAAGTACATTGCCCTTGTATAGACCCTCTAGTATGCTCCTTCCACCTTTCTGCTTTCCCTTCTTTGCTTAGGACTGGTTTTCCATCTGAGCTGTTGATACTCATATAGATGGTTCTCTTTTCCCCAAAGGTCTTAAATTTTTCTATAGGCAGTATCTGTCTCACTCCTCGTGACATATACTTCTACATCCTTACATTTCTCCTCTAGCCATCCCTGATTAGCCATTTTGCACTTCCTGTCGACCTCATTTTTGAGACATTTGTATTCCTTTTCGCCTGCTTCATTTACTAAATTTTTATATTTTCTCCTTTCATCAATTAAATTCAATATCTCTTCTGTTACCCAAGGTTTTCTCCTAGTCCTCGTCTTTTTACCTACTTGATTCTCTGCTGCCTTCACTATTTCATCTCTCAAAGCTACCCATTCTTGTTCTATTGTATTTCTTTCCCCCATTATTGTCAATTGTTCCCTTATGCTCTCAGTGAAACTCTCTACAACTTCTGGTTCTTTCAGTTTATCTAGGTCCCATCTCTTTAAATTTCTACCTTTTGCAGTATCTTCAGATGTAATCTACAGTTCATAACCAATAAATTGTGTGAGAGACCACATGTACCCCTGGAAATACCTTACAATTTAAAACATGGTTTCTAAATATTTGTATTACCATTATATAATCTTCCTGAAGCCTTCCAGGGTCCCAGGCCTCTTCCATGTATACAACCTTCTTTCGTGATTCTTAAACCAAGCGATAGTTATGATTAAGTTATGCTCCGTGCAAAATTCTACCAGACGCCTTCCTCTTCCATTCCTTACCCCCAATCCATAATCACGTACTTCTTTTCCTTCTCTACCTTTTCCTACTATCGAAATCCAGTCCCCCATGACTATTAAATTTTATCTCCCTTAACTATCCGAATAATTTCTTTAATTTCATCATATATTTCTTCGATCTCTTCATCATCTGCGGAGCTAGTTCGCATATAAACCCGTACTACTGTGGTAGACGTGGACTTCGTGTCTATCTTGCCTACAATAATGCGTTCACTACGCTGTTCGTAGTAACTTATCCGCGTTCCTGTTTTATTTATTCATTATTAAACCTACTCCTTGTAACCCTGTATTCATCTAACCAGAAGTCTTATTTCTCCTGCCACCGAACTTCACTAATTGCCACTGTATCTAACTTTAACCTATCCATTTCCCTTTTTAAATTTTCTAACCTACCTGCCCGATTAAGGGATCTGACATTCTACGCTCCGATCCGTTGTACACAAGTTTTCTTTCTCCTGATAACGACGTCCTTCTGAGTATTCCCCACCCGGAGATCCAAATGGGGGACCATTTTACCTCCGGAAGATTTTACTGAAGAGGATGCCATCATCATTTAACCATATAGTAAAGCTGCATGCCCTCGGGAAAAATTAGGGCTGTAGTTTCCCCTTCCTTTCATTCGTCCCCTGCAACTATTGAAAAGGCTGCTGCCCCTCTTCAGGAACCACAGGTTTGTCCGGCCTGTCAACAGATACCCCTCTGTTGTGGTTGCAGCTACGGAACGGCTATCTGTATCACTGAGGCAAGCAAGCCTCCCCACCAACGGCAAGGTCCATGGTCCAGGGGGGGGGGGGGGGGGGGGGGGGGGAGATTAAGGATGAAATGTGTATTCCGAAATCGATCGTATACACTGCCTATTCAAAAAATTTCGTGACTGCTTCTATTCCTGGCGTATAAGCGACGCCAGCGCAGCAGCTGCGGTGGCAGCTTGAACTACTGTTTCTGTTGTGGTCTTCATTCCGAAGATTGGTTTGATGCAGCTCTCCACGCTAGTCCATCCTGCAGACCTCTTCATCTCCAAAGAACTACTGAAACCCATACCCGTTTGAACCTGCTTACTGTATTCAAACTTTTTCTCTTTTTTATTAATTAAATTGGCTCTGAGCACTATGGGACTTAACATCTGAGGTCATCAGTCCCCTAGAACTTAGAAATACCTAAACGTCACTAACCTAAGGACATCACACACATCCATGCCCGAGGCAGGATTCGAACCTGCGACCGTAGCGATCGCGCGGTTCCAGACTGAAGCGTCTAGAACCGCTCGGCCACCAGCGGCCCGCCTTTGGTCTCTCTCTACAATTTTTATCCGCCACTGTGCCCTCCATTACTAAATTGACGCTTCCTTGATGACTCAGAATGTGTCCTGTCAACCGATCCTTTCTCTTAGTCATGTTATACCACATATTTCGTTTCTCCACAGTTTTCTCCAGTACCTCCTCATTAGTTACACGATCTACCCATCCAATCTTCAGCATTTTTCTGCAGCACCACATTTCGAATGCCTCTATTCACTTCTTGTCTGAACTGGTTATAGGCCACGTTTCGCTTTCGTACAAGGCTATACTCCAGACAAATGCCTTCAGAAAAGACTTCCTAACCCTTAAGTTCACATTTGATGTTAAAAAATTTCTCGTTTTCATAAATGGTATCCTTGGTGTAGCCGGTCTACATTTTAGATCCTTCCTAATTCGGCCATCAACAGTTATAGTGTTGCCCAAACAGAAAATTCGTATATTACTTTTAGTGTCTGATTTCCTAATCTGATCCCCGCAGCGTCGCCTGATTTAATTCAACTATCTTCCATTACCCCTATTTTACTTTCGTTGAATTTCATCTTAAATCAGTTTTTAAAGACGCTGCCCATTCCGTTCAGCTGCATTTCCAAGGCCTTTGTTGTCTCTGAGAGAATTACAGTTTCATCAGCAGACATATAAGTTTTTATTTCTTCTCCCTGAACTTTAATCCCTTCTCCAAATGTTTCTTTGGCATCCTTTACTGCTTGATCAATATACAGATTGAGTAACATTGGGGACAGATTGCAACCTTGTCTCACTCCCTTCTCAACCACTGCTTCCGTTTCATGCCCTTCGACTCTTAACGACTGTAAACAACACATGTGCGTTCAACCAGTCAGTAACGACCGGCAGTGTGTATACCTTGCAGTGTCACAATCTCAATGGAGCGCCATTTCTAAATCGAGTGTGCAAAACAGTCTCCAGAGTGTTTTGAAGAAGAGAAAAGTGTGTCCATAGTTTTCCACAAAAGCCTTGAGTCCCGAACAAGAACAACGACGCATGGAAACCTACTGCGACTTGATTTGAAAAGCAAATCGCGGACAATTCTGTTCTGGAAAAAATCATCACGAGTGATGGGACTTGGTATTACCAATCCAAACCTACCACAAAACGACAAAGAACGGGAATTCACATGAAGGGTCAATGCTTTGACGACATAACCGACATTCAAGCCAATGTGACGCGAGAGCTGGACAACATCCCACAGAAGGATTTTTTTTCAGTTTCACATGTTTGTCTCAACGTTCTGAGCGTTGTACTCAAGTGAAGAGAGACTATACAGAACACCTCTGTTTTATTAATTCAATCCCGAACTTTTTGGGCTGACAGGGATACGTTGTACGAATAATAAAATCATTAAAGTACAGCCCGAGGAAGTAGGTAATCTTTCGCATGATTAAAAACAGTAATATCTGCCTGTGTTCACTACTATGTAGATCTAATGTACATCTGACGTACATCTCGGGTGTGTAACAGAACGTTTCTCTCATCATTCTCGTTTATTAGTGAAACTTATTCAGTTGTTCGAATAACCGAGGAAAAATCTTACGATATTGTCGACATCTCGAGAAACATAAACGTTGTTTGCGTGAATTCGTCGTATTTTTACTAACAAAAGTTCAGTGCAGTACTTGCCTCTAGATAAGGGAGGGTTGAGACAGCCATTTCGACAACGGATGTCGAATGCCCTATCACCAAGTAGTTGGCTAATCTTATCGGACCACGTCTGCAGATTGAGTCTGGCGAGCAATGTCGGTGCCACGGTCATCGCAACCGAAGGAAAATGTATAAAAAAATTTTTTCTTCAACGTAAATCACCGAAATAACTGTCAACTTTTTACTCATAAAGAGTTAGGAATAATGATCTCGAAATTAACAAGACCTTCAAACAAAGAGTTCTTTCATTCACTGTTTTTCGTTATTATCTCTCGGGTGGACAAATAATAACCAGCACAAGTGTACGCGCATAAGCCCTCGTTAAAGCAGAACGCCAGTAAACAGCTACAGAGAAAAAAGCTAACTGATAAAATTCCTGAATAGTCGTACGTCGGAGTTAACAACCGCCGAAGAAGGGAAACAAAAATGACTGTCGTGGTGTTGGAGTGGTGGCAGGAATGTGAAACACGGCCGTTCGTTATCGTCCCGAGATTTGAAGTTTTTGTATCCAGCGATAAAATGTCGCCGCTAACAGGCCCCCCAAGCAGCTCTGAAACTCACTGCGACGATATCTCTGCGGTGGATGCCGTGGGGGAATAACAGCTTCTGCAGACCTTCTGCAATATGGTTAGTGAACGGAAAGAACCACGCCTGTGGTATGCAGCCTAAAGAAAACTTACGTAAAGAAGTCTTTCATTATTATACCGGGTGATCAAAAAGTCAGTATAAATTTTAAAACTGAATAAATCACGGAATAATGTAGATAGAGAGGTACAAACTGACACACATGCTTGGAATGACATAAGGTTTCATCAGAACCAAAAAAATACAAAAGTTAAATAAAATGTCCGACAGATGGCGCTTCATCTGATCAGAATAGCAATAATTACCATAACGAAGTAAGACAAAGCAAAGATGATGTTCCTCAACAATAGCTGTAGTCGAGGAATAATGTTGTGAACAGCACTGTAAAGCACGTCCGGAGTTATGGTGAGGCATTGGCATCGGAAGTTGTCTTTCAGCATCCCTAGAGATGTCGGTCGATTACGGTACACTTACGACTTCAGGTAACCCCAAAGCCAATAATCGCACGGACTGAGGTCTGGGGACCTGGGAGGCCAAGCATGACGAAAGTGCCGGCTGAGCACACGGTCATCACCAAACGACGCAGGCAAGAGATCTTTCACGCGACTAGCAATATGGGGTGGAGCGTCATCCTGCATAAACATCGTACAATCCAGCAGGTGTTTATCAGCCAGGCTGGGGATGATGCGATTCTGTAACATATCGGGGCACCTCTCACCCGTCACGGTAGCAGTTACAAAACCAGAATCACGCATTTCCTCGAAGAAAAAAGGCCCGATAACGGTAGATGTGGTAAATCCAACCCATACCGTGACTTTCTCGTCGTGCAATGGAGTTTCCACGACAGTTCTAGGATTTTCGGTAGCCCAAATTCTGCAGTTGTGGGCGTTGACAGTCCCTCGGAGCGTGAAATGAGCTTCGTCGGTCCACAACCCGTTACTCAACCCATCGTCATCTTCCGCCATCTTTTGAAACGCCCACACCGCAAATGCCCTCCGCTTCACTAAATCGCCAGGTAACAGTTCATGATGCCGATGGATTTTGTACGGATAGCATCGGAGGGTACGCCTCAGTGCCAACCAAACAGTAGTGTATGGAATGCCGGTGCGACGTGCGACTGCACGAGTGCTGACTTCCCCGTGCATAGACGAACCCGCTACAGTCTCCATTTCTTCCTGAACTGTCTCAGCAGCATTACGCCTTGTGCTCGGTCGGCCACTACGGGGTCTATCGTCTAAACAAGCCGTGGCTTCGAACTTCGAAATCATTCTCACCATAGCTGCATTTGTCAACGGACCTTTACCTTTTCGAATCCCCCTCCTATGGCGATAGGATCGTAACGCTGAACTAGCACATTCCCCATTCTGATAATACAGCTTCACTAAAAGCGCCTTTTCCGGTAACGTCAACATGCTGCGACTGCTGGCGCATGATTCTCTCTCTCGTTACAGCTCCTTTTATACACGATTGTCATGCGCAGTCACTGACGTTTTGCTGTATAGCGCCATTTGTCGGACATTTTGTGAACTTTTTTTTTGTTCTAATAAAACCCCATGTCATTCCAAGCATGTGTGTCAATTTTTACCTCTCTATCAACATTATTCCGTGGTTTATTAAGTTTTCAAATTTATACTGACTTTTTGATCACCCGGTATATTAATCCGCTGAGAGTAGCCCACATGGTACAAATAAAAAGAGAAGCCTGTACACTGAACAACCAAAACATCATGACCATTGCTCAGCGCGACGTTGGATGCCACCTGATGGTGTTGCGGGCACATGGCGCGTTAAGGAAAGTATATAAGCTGAGCAGAGACGTGTGGGGGACCACACTAGCAAAGATATGGGCTGAAAATAGGGAAATCCATTGAGATGAGCGACTCTGACACAGCGCATATTACTATTACGCAGAACCAGTGAAAGAGCATCTCAAAAACTGCGAAGGTGGTCGAATGTTCAAGTGTTGCTGTCGTGAGCATCTACATCTACATCCATACTCCGCAAGCCACCTGACGGTGTGTGGCGGAGGGTACCTTGAGTACCTCTATCGGTTCTCCCTTCTATTCCAGTCTCGTATTGTTCGTGGAAAGAAGGATTGTCGGTATACCTCTGTGTGGGCTCTAGTCTCTCTGATTTTAATCCTCATGGTCTCTTCGCGAGATATACGTAGGAGGGAGAAATATATTGCTTGACTCCTCGGTGAAGGTATATTCTCGAAACTTCAACAAAAGCCCGTACCGAACTACTGAGCGTCTCTCTTGCAGAGTCTTCCATTGGAATTTATCTATCATCTCCGTAACGCTTTCGCGATTACTAAATGATCCTGTAACGAAGCGCACTGTTCTCCGTTGGATCTTCTCTATCTCTTATATCAATCCTGTCTGGTACAGATCCCACACCGGTGAGCAGTATTCAAGCAGTGGGCGAACAAGTGTACTGTAACCTACTTCCTTTGTTTTCGGACTGCATTTCCATAGGATTCTTCCAATGAATCTCAGTCTGGCATCTGCTTTACCGACGATTAATTTAGATGGTCATTCCATTTTAAATCACTCCTAATGCCTACTCCCAGATAATTTATGGAATTAACTGCTTCCAGTTGCTGACTTGCTATATTGTAGCTAAATAATAAAGGGTTCTTTTTTCTATGTATTCGCAGCACATTACACTTGTCTACATTGAGATTCAATTGCCATTCCCTGCACCATGCGTCAATTCACTGCAGATCCTCCTGCATTTCAGTACAATTTTCCATTGTTACAACCTCTCGATATAATACAGCATCATCCGAAAAAAGCCTCAGTGAACTTCCGATGTTATCCACAAACTCATTTATGTATATTGTGAATAGCAACGGTCCTTCGACACTCCCCTGCGTCACACCTGAAATCACTCTTACTTCGGAAGACTTCTCTCCATTGAGAATGACATGCTGCGTTCTGTTATCTAGGAACTCTTCAATCCAATCACACAATTGGTTTGATAGTCCATATGCTCTTACTTTGGCCATTAAACGACTGTGGGGAACTGTATCAAACCCCTTGCGGAAGTCAATAAACACGACATCTACCTGGGAACCCGTGTCTATGGCCCTCTGAGTCTCGTGGACGAATAGAGCGAGCTGGGTTTCACACGATCGTCTTCTTCGAAACCCATGCTGATTCCTACAGAGTAGATTTCTAGTCTCCAGAAAAGTCATTATACTCCAACTTAATACGTGTTCCGAAATTCCACAACTGATCGACGTTAGAGATATAGATATATAGTTCTGCACATCTATTCGACGTCCCTTCTCGAAAACGGGGATGATCTGTGCCTTTTCCAAACTTTTGCAACGCTAACCTCTTCTAGAGTCCTACGGTACACCGCTGCAAGAAGGGAGGCAAGTTCATTCGCGTACTCTGTGTAAAATCGAACTAGTATCCCATCAGGTTCAGCGGCCTTTCCTCTTTTGAGTGATTTTAACTGTTTTTCTATCCCTCTGTCATCTATTTAGATAACTACCATTTTTTCATCTGCACGACAATCTAGAGAAGGAATTACAGTGCAGTCTTCCTCTGTGAAACAGCTTTGTAAAAAGACATTTAGTATTTCGGCCGTTAGTCTGTCATCTTCTGTTTCAGTACCATTTTGGTCACAGAGTGTCTGGACATTTTGTTTTGATCCACCTACCGCTTTGACATACACTACTGGCCATTAAAATTGCTACACAAAGAAGAAATGCAGACGATAAACGGGTATTAATTGGACAGATATACGATATATATAGTATTATACTAGAACTGACATGTGATTACATTTTCATGCAATTTGGGTGCATAGATACTGAGAAATCAGAACCCAGAACAACCACCTCTGGCCGTAATAACGGTCTTGATACGCCTGGGCATTGAGTCAAACAGAGCTTGGATGGCGTGTACAGGTACAGCTGCGCATGCAGCTTCAACACGATACCACAGTTCATAAAGAGTAGTGACAGGCGTATTGTGACGAGCCAGTTGCTCGGCCACCATTGACCAGACGTTTTCAGTTGGTGAGAGATCTGGAGAATCTGCTGGCCAGGGTAGCAGTCGAACATTTTCTGTATACAGAAAGGCCCGTACAGGACCTGCAACATGCAGTCGTGCATTATTCTGCTGAAATGTAGGGTTTCGCAGGGAGCCACGTGTCGTAACACATCTGAAATGTAACGTCCATTGTTCAGAGTGCCGTCAATGCGAACAAGAGGTGACCGAGACGTGTAACCAATGGCACCCCACACCATCACGCCGGGTGATACGCCAGTATGGCGATGACGAATACACGCTTCCAATGTGCTTTCACCGCGATGTCGCCAAACACGGATGCGATCATCATGATGCTGTAAACAGAACTTGGATTCATCCGATAAAATGACGTTTTGCCATTCGTGCACCCAGATTCGTCGTTGAGTACATCATCGCAGGCGCTCCTGTTTGTGATGCAGCGTCAAGGGTAACCGCACCCATGGTCTCCAAGCTGATAGTCCATGTCTCTGCAAGCGTCGTCGAACAGTTCGTGGAGTTGGTTGTTGTCTTGCAAACGTCCCCATCTGTTGACTCAGGGATCGAGACGTGGCTGCACGATCTGTTACAGCCATGCGGATAAGATGCCTGTCATCTCGACTGCTAGTGAGACGAGGCTGTTGTGATCCAGTACGGCGTTCCGTATTACCCTCCTGAAGCCACCGAATCCATATTCTGCAAACAGTCATTGGATCTCGACCAACGCGAGTAGCAATGTCGCGATACGATTAACCGCAATCGCGATAGGCTACAATTCGACGTTTATCAAAGTCGGAAACATGATGGTACGTATTTCTCCTCCTTACACGGGGCATCACAACAACGTTTCACCAGGCAACGCCAGTCAACGGCTGTTTGTGTATGAGAAATCGGTTGGAAACTTTCCTCATGTCAGCCCGTTCACACAAGGTGAATGCTCTTAAAAGCTAATCATTTGCATATCACAGCATCTTCTTCCTGTGGGTTAAATTTCGCGTCTGTAGAACGTCATCTTCATGGTGTAGCAATTTTAATGGCCAGTAGTGTAAGACCAAAATTTCTCAGGATTTTCTACCAACTCAGTAGATAGAACTTTACTTTCGAATTCGTTGAACGCCTCTCGCATAGCCTTCCTCACACTACATTTCGCTTCGGGTAATTTTCGTTTGTCTGCAAGGCTTTCCCTATGTTTATGTTTGCTGTTAAGTTCCCTTTGCTTCTTTAGCAGTCTTCTAACTCGGTTGTTGTACTGTAGCACGGTGGCTCTTTTCCATGTCTTACGATCTTGCTTGGCACATACTCATCTAATGCATATTGTACGATGGTTTTGTACTTTGTCCACAGATCCTCAACACTATCTGTACTTGAGATAGAACTTTTGTGTTGAGCCGTCATGTACTCTGACATCTGCTTTTTGTCACTTTTACTAAACAGAAAAATCTTCCTACCTGTTTTTATATTTCTATTTACTGCTGAAATCATCGATGCTGTAACCGCTTTATGATGGCTAATTCCCTGTTCTGCGTTAACTGTTTCAAATATTTCGGATCTGTTTGTCACCAGAAGGTCTAACGTGTTATTGCCACGAGTCGGTTCTCTGTTTAAATGCTTAAGGTAGTTTTCAGATAATGGACTTAAAAAAATTCACTGGATCCTTTGTCCCTGCCACCCGTTATAAACGTTTGAGTCTCCCAGTCTATATCTGGTAAATTATAATATCCACCCGAAACTATAACATGGCCGGGAAATCTACTCGAAATATTTTCCAAATTTTCCTTCAGCATCTACAGAAAGTGGTAGAAAAACAGTGAAACTACCACTATCCCAGAGTATGTGATTCGGAGGGCTGCCTGCTTTGTAAAGTAGGATAGATAGTGATTTGTGGTATCTCTGCCGAAAGAGTACAGTGCTGGGGCACGCACAAGCGTTTCAGAGCACACTGTTGACGGTTTATCGTTGAACACGGAACTCCGCAACAGACCACCCTACGTGTTCACATGTTGACTCAACGACATCGTCACTTACGATTTCAGTAGACACGGGACCATAGGGATTTGACCGTCGATAAATGGAAACGTGTCGCCTCTTCGAGTGAATCACATTTTTGCTACCGTAGGTCGATGGTCGTCTCCACAAGCGCCGACATCGAGGTGAACGGCGGCTCGAAACGTGCTGAGCGCCACTGACGCAGGCTGGTGGGAGCGGTATCATGCTATGGGAGACAATCTTCTGCGCTTGCATGGTATCTGTGGTAGTAATAGAAGACACGCTGACAGCTGCGAACCACCAGCATCCCTTCATGCTTCTGACAGCGATATCATCTTACAGCAGTATAATTGTCAGTGTCTCGAAGCCAGAATCGTGCTGCAGCGCTCTGCAGAGCGTTATAGTGAAATCACGTTGATGTCTTGGCCACCAAATTCGCCTGATGTGAATCCGTTGGAACCCGTCTGGTTCGCTATCGGGCGCTATCACCACGTACACAAATCAGCAGCCCGTTATTTATGGGAATTACATGACATGTGTGTAGACAACTGATACCACATACCTCCACAAACCTGCCAACAAATTGTGGAATAGATGGTACGCAGATTCGGTGCTGTATTACGTTCCAAAGATGGACCAAAAATCTATTAAGAAGATGGTCATGATGTTTTGACTCGTCAGTATATGTGCTGTAACTATACGTTACGGACAAAAAGTGGCAAATCTGTAGAGAGTTTCTGGAGGAGCAAATGGAAGGTAGGAGTCCATGTCCGCTAGAAGGACGTCCAAGTTAAGGAAGAAAACTCCTGCCGCTAGGCCGCCCGAGAGGCAACATCGTTTATTTGTAAGGTAACAGACCCTAAGGGAAACTTAGCCATGGAGCTGACAGAATTCAAGATGTTAGATAGCGTCGGACGCTTGCACGTCTGTCACAACACAGATTGCGGTCCATTAACGTACAAATTCACATTCGCTGCCGCAGAGGTAACCCAGCGAAAATTCTACGATTGCAGTTTATAGTATCCATTAAGAGCAGCAGTCTTACTATACTACCCCTTGGCGCACTAGATACTGCTTCAGTGTCTGTAGATGACACGCCATCCACGATAACCTGCTCTTTCCTAGTTATCATGAAATTTTCGATACAATCGCAAACCTGATCAGACATGACATAGGATCCTTAGAAGACGTCGAATCAACCTGGTTTCATCTATTCGAGTCACTGCGACCGTTACGTGAGAAGAGGGCGAGTTAAGTTTCGAATGATCGATGTTTTCGGAAGCCATGGTTTCCATTTAAGAATATTTATTTATTTGTTTAACTTGATCTAATTAGAACCATCAGATCCTGTCTTACATCGGACCAGGGTTTCACATATACAGTACGCTTTTTACATCACAGTTATCTAAGAAATAACAGTTTTAATATGAAACTTCCTGGCAGATTAAAACTGTTTTAATCTGCCAGGAAGTTTCATATCAGCGCACACTCTGCTGCAGAGTGAAAATCTCATTCTGGAGTTTTAGTATGACAAATAGTGTTAAAATGATATGATGTCTGAAGCGGTAGTATGAGTAAATTATGCTGACTATGAACTAATAAAAGTAATACTGTCAGTAATTCTACTACTGCTGCCACTAATAATGATAATAATAATGATAATAATAATAACAACAGTGATAACAATAATGGTAGTGGCAGATATGTAAAGAATTTATAGGTGCACAGAATAGATATTTTCCGATATAGCGAATTCTGGAGAAAGGAAATTTAAGCAGATTGAACCAGCTAAGAATACTTGGAAATGATCTGGTTGGAAAGAAGGATGTACAAGGGTAACGAGTGCATAGAGGGACAGTGATAATCATTATTGTCGTTTTAGTAGATATGTCATTAACGGTCTTCTAAAGCTGGAGATGTTGTTCAATTATCTAATATAATGCGGGAAATTATTTCACAGTTGGGTTCCTGCTACTGAGAAGGAGTTCGAGAAAGTGGCTGAACTATGGGATGCGACAGAAAAGATTTTGCTCTGATGATAGCGGGTGTTTCTGCCATGTTGTTTAGGCAAGAGCGTTAATGTCTAGGAGAGATATGAGGGACAGTATACTTTGATAAGACAGTAGGGAAGACAGATGACATTGAAATCTCTGTGCTTATTTGATCGCAGTCAGGGTAGCTGTGCATATGATGGTGAAACATCATCAATGAGATGTAACGAACGCATTCGTTCATAACTAGTTCCAGGCGCAGTGAACTTTCCTGAGAAAGAGCTTATAGGGTAACGTCGTTGTAATCGGTAACCGGAAGTATAAATGTTTCAAGAGTTTCAGTTTCAGCTCAGGGGGAACCCCTTTTAATATTTCTGTAGGGCATGTCTTCTTGCACATAGCAGTTACGTGCTCAGCCAAATATACATTTTCATCTATTGTTACTCAAAATGGCTCTGAGCACTATGGGACATAAAATCTGTGGTCATCAGTCCCCTAGAACTTAGAACTACTTAAACCTAACTAACCTAAGGACATCACACACGTCCATGCCTGAGGCAGGATTCGAACCTGCGACCGTAGCGGTCGCGCGTTTCCAGACTGAAGCCCCTAGAACCCTAGAACCGCTCGGCCACTCCGGCCAGCCTTTATCCTATATCCTGCGCTCATTTTGACAGTGCACACAAGACAGTACTGAGATTCTCGATAGCTGTCTTCAGTTTCATTGGTTTTGCACTTCGATACAACTGGAGGTCTTCAGTGTACATGCGGTATTTGCAGAGAGACAAAACTGAAACCACATCATTGTCATACAATGAAAAGAGTATAGGACCTAAAACTCAACACTGGAGGACGCGTGATACGGTCTGTCTCCGTTATGACTGTATGGTGCCGGACATGATTCACTGCTGGCGAACGTCAGGTATGAGCGAAACTATTGCACTTAACTTCGCGAGACATTTAGGCCGCAAAGTTTGGAAAGTAAATTGTCGAGATCGACAGTGCCAAAGGCGTTTCTGAAGTCGAAAAAGCACATGAGAGTCGCCTCTTGTGCATCCATGCCAAGCTTCAGGTCATCCATTACCTTTATTAAGGCAGACGTTGTGCTATGATGTTTATGGAAACCTGATTGGTACTAGCCTAGTATGTTGTTTGTAGTTAGGTTGGTTGTTAGCTGATGAGGGACTATATACACTGAGGTGACGAAAGTCATGGAATACCTTATAATATCATGTCGGGCTTCCTTTTTCCCGGCATATTGTAGCAGCTCACCGTGGTCTAGACTCAATAAGTCGTTGGAAGTCCCCTCCAGAAATATTGAGTCATGATGCCTCTATAGCCGTTCATAATTGCAAAAGCGTTGACATTGCAGGATTTTATGCACAAACTGACGTCTCAATTACGCCCCATAAATGTTCGATGGGATTCACATCAGGAGATCGCCCGAATTGTCTAGAACGTTCTAAAAACCAGTCGCGAACAACTGTGGCCTGGTGACTTAGAACATCTATAATTTCATCGATGTTTGGGAACATGACGTACATGAATGGCTGAAAATGGTCTCCAAGTAGCCGAGCATCCAGAGGACCCAGTCCATTGCACGTAAGCACAGCCCACACCATTGTGGGCCCCGCTTACACAGTGTCTTGTTGAGAACTTGGATCCAAGGCTTCATGGGGTCTGCGCCACACTCGAACCATACCATCAGCTCTTACCAACTGAAATCGGAACTCTTCTGATCAGCCATGGTTTTCAAGTCGTCTAGGGTCGAACCGATGTGGGTACGAGCGCTACAGGCGATGTCGTGGTGTTAGAAAAACACTCTTGTTGCTCGTCTGCTGCCATAGCCCATTAACGCCGCATTTCGCCGCATTGTCCTAACATATAAGTTGGTCGTGCGTCCCACATTGATTTCTGCGGTTATTCCACGCAGTGTTGCTTGTACACTCCTGGAAATTGAAATAAGAACACCGTGAATTCATTGTCCCAGGAAGGGGAAACTTTATTGACACATTCCTGGGGTCAGATACATCACATGATCACACTGACAGAACCACAGGCACATAGACACAGGCAACAGAGCATGCACAATGTCGGCACTAGTACAGTGTATATCCACCTTTCGCAGCAATGCAGGCTGCTATTCTCCCATGGAGACGATCGTAGAGATGCTGGATGTAGTCCTGTGGAACGGCTTGCCATGCCATTTCCACCTGGCGCCTCATTTGGACCAGCGTTCGTGCTGGACGTGCAGACCGCGTGAGACGACGCTTCATCCAGTCCCAAACATGCTCAATGGGGGACAGATCCGGAGATCTTGCTGGCCAGGGTAGTTGACGTACACCTTCTAGAGCACGTTGGGTGGCACGGGATACATGCGGACGTGCATTGTCCTGTTGGAACAGCAAGTTCCCTTGCCGGTCTAGGAATGGTAGAACGATGGGTTCGATGACGGTTTGGATGTACCGTGCACTATTCAGTGTCCCCTCGACGATCACCAGTGGTGTACGGCCAGTGTAGGAGATCGCTCCCCACACCATGATGCCGGGTGTTGGCCCTGTGTGCCTCGGTCGTATGCAGTCCTGATTGTGGCGCTCACCTGCACGGCGCCAAACACGCATACGACCATCATTGGCACCAAGGCAGAAGCGACTCTCATCGCTGAAGACGACACGTCTCCATTCGTCCCTCCATTCACGCCTGTCGCGACACCACTGGAGGCGGGCTGCACGATGTTGGGGCGTGAGCGGAAGACGGCCTAACGGTGTGCGGGACCGTAGCCCAGCTTCATGGAGACGGTTGCGAATGGTCCTCGCCGATACCCCAGGAGCAACAGTGTCCCTAATTTGCTGGGAAGTGGCGGTGCGGTCCCCTACGGCACTGCGTAGGATCCTACGGTCTTGGCGTGCATCCGTGCGTCGCTGCGGTCCGGTCCCAGGTCGACGGGCACGTGCACCTTCCGCCGACCACTGGCGACAACATCGATGTACTGTGGAGACCTCACGCCCCACGTGTTGAGCAATTCGGCGGTACGTCCACCCGGCCTCCCGCATGCCCACTATACGCCCTCGCTCAAAGTCCGTCAACTGCACATACGGTTCACGTCCACGCTGTCGCGGCATGCTACCAGTGTTAAAGACTGCGATGGAGCTCCGTATGCCACGGCAAACTGGCTGACACTGACGGCGGCGGTGCACAAATGTTGCGCAGCTAGCGCCATTCGACGGCCAACACCGCGGTTCCTGGTGTGTCCGCTGTGCCGTGCGTGTGATCATTGCTTGTACAGCCCTCTCGCAGTGTCCGGAGCAAGTATGGTGGGTCTGACACACCGGTGTCAATGTGTTCTTTTTTCCATTTCCAGGAGTGTATATTAGCACTGGCAACTATAAGCAAACGCCGCTTTTCTCTGCCGTAAAGTGAAGAACGTCGACCACTACCTTGTTCGTGCTGAGTGATAATGTCTGAAATGTGGTGTTCTCGGCACGTCCTCGACACTGTGGATCTCGGAATATTGTATTCCCTAACAGTATCAGAAATGAAATATTCCATGTGTCTAGCTCCAACAACCATTCCGCATTCAAAGTCAGTTAATTCCCGTCGGGCGGCCATAATCACGTCGGAATCCTTTTCGCATGAATCATCTGAATACAAATGACAGCTTTACCAATGCACTGCTCTTTCATTTCTTGTGTACGCGATTCTACGGCCATCTGTATACTTGTTTGTGGATATCACTATCCTATGACTTTTGTCACCTCAGTGTATTATAAGGCCTTGGACAGTGAAGGAAGCATGCAGGTGGGTTGATAATCAGAGAGTGTTGTGACAAAGTCCTTATTAGGTAGTAGCTTAACTAAACTCTGTTTCCAAGCCTCACAGAAACTCCGTGGTTAAGGGGTGGTTGGAAATATTTGTTATAGTGGACTGTAATGGGTCAATAATAAATTTCATCATTTGGGTTGTGATGCCATCGTGTCCAGTAAATGCTGATCTGATATACATGATGCCTTTTTCGACGGTACTACAATTAATTTGCTTTGGACAGAGTTTTTCACGGCTACAGTTGTTTACCCCGCATGAAGTAATCACTGAGTCTCTGTTTCGTTTGCGGTTGAATTGTACTTGTAGGTAATGTCAAGTAACTGTTCAGTTCTTGGGCTGGGACAATGGGATCAGCTGCAGCATTTACTTTGCGTATACCAATACCACGTAGGTTTCTCCATAGGACAAATGGTCTGTTCCTGTTGGCAGTTAATGTATGGGCATGACTGAGTTTTGTATTTCTCACAGCTTGACTGACTCTTATCCTTTCTGCTTGCAAGTAATATGATTTTTAGGTGTGGCGCAAAGTTTGTATGCCCGACGTGCAGCGTCCCTGAGATTCATAAACTGTTTTAGCTCTTCAGTGACAAAGGTGCAGGTTCCTCTTACGGTCTTTAGGGGAGCATAATTGTCATACAGGTGAGTAAGTGAATGGGTTCTAGTATTCTACTACAAACTGATGTGAGTCGTACAGGATCTTACGTCTGTGGATTATTGCATTTACTTTTTTTGTGGTGGGCGTGACGTGCCCTCTTTTTCAATAACCGGAAACTGCTCAACAGATCTACTGTAAGTTATGGTAACGAAAAAATGGCTCTGAGCACTATGGGACTCAACTGCTGAGGTCATAATTCCCCTAGAACTTAGAATTACTTAAACCTAACTAACCTAAGGACATCACACACATCCATTCCCGAAGCAGGATTCGAACCTGCGACCGTAGCAGTCACGCGGTTGCAGACTTTAGCGACCAGAACCGCACGGCCACCCCGACCGGCTTATGGTAATGCATGGAACTATTTTACTAGCAAATCGTGTGTGGACTTCATCGAACCCTGTGATCTTATTTGATTTTAACAGTTTAAGCTTATTTTCAACACCACTATTATTGATACCTATGTCGTTCATCTTAGCAGCAGTACAGATATTGAATAATGGCAACGTTCCTTGATATTCGTTCGTGAGATGTTTCAGCTGCTTACCAAGCCAATTTCGTCAGTTGCTACATGGACTAAATACCGTGAGCTCGCTGATTGAACACCAAACACGCTGTGAGATATTGTTGGTCTCTTGCCAAGGGTTGTTTAACTGCCGTAATTGTAAGCTGCCATCACCTCAAGTAAAATCGATAGGCTCCTTTAGAAATACATCATTTATTTATATATCTGTTAAGTTCCGTGCAGCCATGCGACCAACAGCTACTTGGCCATGGAACGAGTCAGTATGTGGTGTAGAGAATGCTGATTAGAAAATTTGTTAACAAAGAATTAGTAAAACACGAAAAACCTGTGAAAGTGTATACGAAATAATAAAACCAGACAAATTCTATTTAGTACAATTCAAAAGAGCTATAAAATAACATTGTCCAACAGCGCTTTTGCTACAGCCAAGTATATATTAAACTTAATTCTGTATCGCAATATGACATAAAATGTAATATAAGAAAGTGTCCATCCGCGTAAAATTAAAAGTTATGAGCTGCAAATGACACAATAGGTGCAAAGATTAACTACACAATTTTAAGTGCTTTGTGTTCGAAAGCAATATGAAAAAAAGAAGTACAGTGACGTTTGTGTTCTTAACTTACATGTGAACTGTTGTTTAAATATAACATTGTATTGTACGTTAACCGGGGGCCTAGAAACGACGGAGAGGCTCCGTCCCCGCCGCAGCCGCAGTGGTCCACAACCCAACGACGACTACCGCAGACCACTTCACCCCTCCGCTGTCCCACACCGAACCACTCTTTCAGGGTTCCCCGGTGGACTCCCTCAGGGAACGTCTCACACCAGACGAGTGTAACCCCTATGTTTGCGTGGTAGAGTAATGGTGGTGTACGCGTACGTGGAGAACTTGTTTGCGCAGCAATCACCGACATAGTGTAGCTGAGGCGGAATAAGGGGAACCAGCCGGCTTTCGCCGAGGCAGATGGAAAACCGCCTAAAAACCATCCACAGACTGGCCGGCTCACTGAACCTCGACACAAGTCCGCCGGGCGGATTCGTGCCGGGGACCAGGCGCTCCTTCCCGCCCAGAGAGTCGTACGTTAGACCGCACGGCTAACCGAGCGGGATAAATATAACATATACAGTTGTAAGGATGTAATATGTTAAATCAAGCGATTAAACATTCCATATCATGCTTCAGAGTGGTGCTTGTTTACAGATGCTTCCAAGACAAACCTGAAGGCTGTAATATTACATAGCTGTAGTATATTATATGTTTGCATGAACCTCTAGGATAATCTGTGATAATTAAAGAGAACTGCGCAAATTTATCGGAGACACTTGAAGATATTAACTACATTGTGGTAACAAAAAGTCATGTGATAACGGTATGGCGGTAGTATGGCGTACAGAAGGTATGAAATGGCAGTGCATTGGGAGAGCTGTCATTTGTACTCCGGTGATTCATCTGAAAAGGATTCCAACGTCACTATAGCTGCACAAAGGTAATTAACAGACTTTGAATGCGGAATGGTTGTTGGAGCTGCACGCATGGGACATTCCATTTCTGATAGTGTTATGAAATTCAATATTCCAAGATCCACAGTGTCGAGGACATGCCGAGAATACCACATTTCAGGCATTACCTCTCACTACGGACAATGCAGTGACCGACGGCCTTCACTTAACGACAGAGAGCAGCGGCTTTTGCATATAGTTGTCAGTGCTAACAGACAAGCAACGCTGCGTGAAACAACCGCAAAAAGCAAAGTGGGATATAGGATGGACGTATCCGTAAGGACATTACGACGAAATGTGGCGTTAATGGGCCGTGGCAACAGACGGCCCAAGCGCGTGCCTTTGCAAACAGCACGACATCGCGTGCAGTGCCTCTCCAAGGCTCGTGACCATATCGACTGGGCTCAGACGACTAGAAAACCGTAGCTGGTTAGATGAGTCCCGATTTCATTTGGTAAGAGCTGATCGTAGGGTTCGAGTGTGGCGCAGACCCCACGAAGCCATGACCCAAGTTGCCAACAAGACACCGTGCAGAGCAAGCTGGTGGTGGCTCCTTAATGGTGTGGACTGGGTCCTGTGGTCCAACTGAACCGATCATTGACTGGACATGGTTATGTTCGGCTACTTGGAGATCATTTGCGGCTATTCGTGGAGTTCATGTTCCCAAACAATGATGGAATTTTTATGGATGACAATGCGCCATGTCACTCGGCCACAACTGTTCCCGATTGATTTGAAGAACATTGTGGACAATTCGAGCGAATGATTTGGCCACGCCGGCCGAAGTGGCCGTGCGGTTAAAGGCGCTGCAGTCTGAAACCGCAAGACCGCTACGGTCGCAGGTTCGAATCCTGCCTCGGGCATGGATGTTTGTGATGTCCTTAGGTTAGTTAGGTTTAACTAGTTCTAAGTTCTAGGGGACTAATGACCTCAGCAGTTGAGTCCCATAGTGCTCAGAGCCATTTGAACCATTTTTTTTTGATTTGGCCACTCAGATCACCCGACATGAATCCCTTCGAATTTTTATCGGACATGACGAGGGGTCAGTTCGTGTACCAAACCCTGCAATGGCGATATTTTCTCAATTATGGACAGTTATAGAGGTGGCATGATTAATTATTTCTGCAGTGGGCTTCCAACGATTTGTTGAGTCCATGCCACGTCGGGATGCTGCATTACGTCTGTCACGGTATTAGGAGGTATCCCATGTCTTTTTTTTTCAGTTCATTGTATAAACAACGTAATCGGAAAATATGTGCTGATCTTAAGGTAACTGGTTTATTAAATAGTCTCGCAAAGTATTTCTGTTTCTTTTGTCTTTGGGGTAGCTGTGAGACAGAGAAACCTGTTCGAGTAAACAGTGGTGCCACGAAACGATTTGGTTCCAAGGAAAGAAAGTGTGAAATATGCACCTTTGGTAGATTCTCAAAATGTCTTCCTTTCGTGCCTGCACATAAATCCCGGACTTATCAAGAATTTTGTAAAGACGATGGACAAAAGTGGTAACGGTTTCATGCATCTACGTGAAGCATTCACTGGATTAAGTAATGCAATGCCACAGATTAGGATGGTATGCATGGTAAAGACTTTGAAGATGAATTAAGTCAGTCAGTGCTTGCAGCCTAGTGTTCATTAACAATGTCATTGAAGGTTTCCTACGGAATACAAGAGCAGAAAACAGTGACATACTGGGGAAAAATCATATCAATAGCGATGAAAAACTTGGATGGAGAATGTCTCTAAAAAATGCTCTTCTCTTATTCGCATTTAGATTTCTTCCCTACCAATTTGGGACAGGTTAGTGACGAGCATGTGGAAATATTCCATCAGGACATATGGCGGATGGAAAGACGCTATAAAGGTAAAAGTAACTTTCGATGTTAAGTGACTACTGTTGGGCCACGCGGGATTAGCCGAGCGGTCTCAGGCGCTGCAGTCATGGACTGTGCGGCTGGACCCGGCGGAGGTTCGAGTCCTCCCTCGGGCGTGTGTGTGTGTGTTTGTCCTTAGGATAATTTAGGTTAAGTAGTGCATAAGCTTAGAGACTGATGACCCTAGCTGTTAAGTCCCATAGGATTTCACACACATTTGACTACTGTTGGTGCTTGAAGCGTGATGGATCTACATCCCGCAGAATGAAGATGTCATCAAATGGACTCAACTATACCACATCAACTTCATAATCCAGCAAATGAATGTTGAATTTTTAATCGTAAAAAATTATATTAGATCGAGGACACAACAGTAATTTAGTTTTATGACGTAAAGCATGTTACAATTGAACACATACTGTGTAGGACTTACACAGACCACTACAGACCCTCCCTTCAAGCATCGGTATTTTAAAACCTCCATAACTACAAAGTGGAGGGTGATGGCGAAAAACTAACTGCATTTTCAGAATCAGCAGTCGAAATTAGTTAGGTATATCATGTTTTATCTCTGTATCGGAAAATTTTTATTTCGTTGGCCCCTATAATACTAGGTAAAAGCCCGCCTCTCGTGGTCGTGCGGTAGCGTTCTCGCTTCCCACGCCCGGGTTCCCGGGTTCGATTCCCGGCGGGGTCAGGGATTTTCTCTGCCTCGTGATGGCTGGGTGTTGTGTGCTGTCCTTAGGTTAGTTAGGTTTAAGCAGTTCTAAGTTCTAGGGGACTGATGACCATAGCTGTTAAGTCCCATAGTGCTCAGAGCCATTTTTGAACTAGGTAAAATTCTCGCAGCAGATAAGGTGAAAATCGAAAGGTACATGATCGAACGAGCAGCAGAAAAACCAGTCACAGCCATAGCATAGTATTTGCGTCAAGTATGTGTAATTCAAAGGCAACGACCTTGGCGCAGTGGATAAACCGGTTCCCATCAGATCACTGAAGTTAAGCGCTGTCGGGCGTGGCCGGCACTTGGATGGGTGACCATCCCGGCTGCCAGGCACAGTTGCATTTTTCGGGGTGCACTCAGCCTCTTGATGCGAATTGAGGAGTTATTCGACCGAATAGTAGCGACTCCGATCACAGAAAACCTTCATAACAACTGGGAGAGCGGTGTGCTGAGCACATGCACCTCCTATCCGCATCATCAGCTGAGGATGACACGGCGGTCGGATGGTCCCAATGGGCCACATGTGGCCTGAAGACGGAGTGCTTTTTTATGCGTAATTTAAAAATGTATTGCCCAGACTTCACCCTGTAACCAAATATTGAAGCCACGAAGTCAATACTTAGACGTCTAGTAATCTCTCAACTGCTTCAGTATCAGAATTCCAGGAAACCAGTTCTCAACGGCAGCTGTCATTCTCCATACTGATAGGGAGTCATTGAACAAATGCTTCCTTGGAGCCATCCAGTTCCCACATATGTCTTCGACGGCACTGCACCTTGTTACGCCACACCTCCCGGTGACGCAAAAAGCAGAGGAAAGGAGATGAAGCCGTAACAGCCGGGAGGAGTTTCACTATGGAGAATCCGCTGGTATTGCAGATACTACGACCGCGCTACCGCGCCGCGCCGGTTACTACACACCGTATGAGCTGGACGGCCGGAGGCGCTAGTGCAGCAGAACGAAGTCATCGGAAGAGAGATGCCCTCATAATGGTGACCACGCACCATTAAGTTATAAACTGGAAGTCAGACACAAGAGTAACTAATAAGTACACTGACGCTACAAAATACAGCAGCCAGAGCACCTGACGTGTTAAGATGGGACACCAAGGGGCACTCAGAAAAGCTAACGTAGCAGGAGAAGCTGACCAGGTGACGTCACTGTCGTCTCACACTAGTATAACGAACGTCGGCCATTTCCATATAAAAATAGCTCATTTCCTGTGGTCCGGCTGCTAAGCTCAATGGTAACGTGCTTGCCTCCCATGCAGCAGGCCTGGGTTCGATTCCCGGCTGGGTTGGAGATTTTCTCCGCTCATGGACTGGGTGCTGTGTTGTCCTCATCATCATTTCATCCTCATCAGCGGCACGCGAGTCGCCCAATGTGGCGTCGACTGCAGTAAGACTCGCACTCAATAAGACACGCACTCGACGGCCGAACTTCCCCAGATGGAGCCTCCCAGCCAGCAATGCCATATGATCATTTCATTTCCTGTGGAAGTATTCTAGTCTGCAGCTGACAAGCTTGGAGCAGGGACCTATGCCGATTGACCATCTGCCCACCTAGCCCTTTTGGAACAGTAAGCTTCACTCTGGGCACTTCAACACGTACTAGCCATAGCACCGTCATCCATGCTGGGTCTGATGGGTAGAACTTGGGCGCCGTCGTCCTGTGGGCCACTTCAGGGTCCTACTACGACTGTTGCTGTCTTCCACCCTGAGGGTCTCTGGTTCCCATCTGGAAGCATACAGCTGCTGTTCCCTAACTGTGGAGCTGCGCACTCTCGACTGCTCAACGCCTGCTCCAGAGGGCAGACTCTGCTGCAGGTGGCTGCCTTTCCTGTGTGCAGATTACAGCGTGATCATGCACGCCCTGGTCACTCACTCACGAAGCTATTAACTGCCTTGGACAGCACGGGTGACACTGCGTGACGGCTTTGCGAGGCCGATGACGACGTGACGTCAGTGGAGCTGATGCTGCCACCGTGGTTGCGAACCGCGCCTTGGTTAGTGTATACTGAGTGGGCGCCTTTTGCTGGTGCATCCGCAAATGGTAGCTGCTTGGGACCTCGATACATCATCAACTGTATTTTGTGACTAATAAATTTTTGGTGTCGTAATATTGTTTTACTAGCGTCTACACTGGGCATCCACAGGCAGCAACCAATTCCACACTGCGCCACCGCAGAGGACACAACCACAGCCTCTACATTTGGTGTCAGAAAGATCTGTCACCTCTATATATCAGTGACAGGGGAACCACGTCAGCAGCCGCTTCTGAAGAAGATGGCTCAAATACTACAGGGTTGCAGTTTCATCGACATGCAGTAGGATAAGGGCAGTTTTTTTTGTTTTGGTTTGACCGCAAGGATTGTAGATAATCGTTGGTTTTTTCTCAGTGTGAAGCTGTATTTCTATGTGTGAGATCAGGAAAGTGAACACGGATGGTATGTGTTACTTTATGCCGTATTGGAATGGGCAATGCATTGTTGTTTGAGCAAGTGGTATGGCTCAGTATGTTTAAATATGTGATAGTGAGAATAATGAGTAGGCATTCAGGCATAAAGTTATATTGTAATAAGTATTGTGCTGATAGTATATTTAGGTGTCCGTATCGTCGTTTTACTTTGTTCTCTTGTCGTTTGTTGGGTTTCATGTAGTTATTAGAGGGTTAACTGAAGTAGGAATGTACTACGGGTTTTGACCAACCGTTTCTTCTTTTGTCTAATTTACGAATCTGACACTTGATAAGAAAACAAGTTAATTAATTATATGAAGATGGTATCTGTTCTTTCGGACATGTCTTCATATAGTTAAGACTATCATCTTCATATAGTTAAGACTAACCGACCATTGACCTTCTTCTTCTGTGCTGGATGCACACGCATTGCGGGACTCGGTAAGATTGTCTGCCGCGAGTAATGAGTGTAATGGGCAGGGGCACTATGAATATAGTGTGTGGACATTAAGTTGGGAATGTGGGTCTCGCGGGGAGCGTGCATGGGATGCAGCTGCACTATCCTCTGTGCCCTCGGTGCTTCAAATGGATAGATTGTCTGCCATGTAAGCAGGAGATCCCGGGTTCGAGTCCCGGTCTGGGCACACATTTTCAACTGACCCCGTTGATGTATATCAACGCCTATCGACAGCTTAGGGTCTTGATTTAATTATCATATCAGTTAATTAATTGGTCTCTTACGTACTAGCCCTCTGTGTCTATTCTCTTCTCACTCCCACTCTTCCTCCTACCTCCCCTCCCACCTACAGCCCCTCCCTCTCCCCTGCCGAATGTTTTGGGAGTCTAGTACCGTTAAAGTACCGGTGCATGTCGGTCAGTGAGGCTCCTGAGCCCGGGAACTTGACGTGCGTTAGCATCTCATACTATGAAATGCGTGAGCAGCACCAGTGTCAGTCGTCCGCCAGCAGCATCAACAGCAGCAGTAGCCTCATAAATTCACAAATGTTCCAAAAAAGGCATGTTGAGTAGCAGCAAGCAGAACGTAAGTTATTGTCAAATACACTCCTGGAAATTGAAATAAGAACACCGTGAATTCATTGTCCCAGGAAGGGGAAACTTTATTGACACATTCCTGGGGTCAGATACATCACATGATCACACTGACAGAACCACAGGCACATAGACACAGGCAACAGAGCATGCACAATGTCGGCACTAGTACAGTTTATATCCACCTTTCGCAGCAATGCAGGCTGCTATTATCCCATGGAGACGATAGTAGAGATGCTGGATGTAGTCCTGTGGAACGGCTTGCCATGCCATTTCCACCTGGCGCCTCAGTTGGACCAGCGTTCGTGCTGGACGTGCAGACCGCGTGAGACGACGCTTCATCCAGTCCCAAACATGCTCAATGGGGGACAGATCCGGAGATCTTGCTGGCCAGAGTAGTTGACTTACACCTTCTAGAGCACGTTGGGTGGCATGGGATACATGCGGACGTGCATTGTCCTGTTGGAACAGCAAGTTCCCTTGCCGGTCTAGGAATGGTAGAACGATGGGTTCGATGACGGTTTGGATGTACCGTGCACTATTCAGTGTCCCCTCGACGATCACCAGTGGTGTACGGCCAGTGTAGGAAATCGCTCCCCACACCATGATGCCGGGTGTTGGCCCTGTGTGCCTCGGTCGTATGCAGTCCTGATTGTGACGCTCACCTGCACGGCGCCAAACACGCATACGACCATCATTGGCACCAAGGCAGAAGCGACTCTCATCGCTGAAGACGACACGTCTCCATTCGTCCCTCCATTCACGCCTGTCGCGACACCACTGGAGGCGGGCTGCACGATGTTGGGGCGTGAGCGGAAGACGGCCTAACGGTGTGCGGGACCGTAGCCCAGCTTCATGGAGACGGTTGCGAATGGTCCTCGCCGATACCCCAGGAGCAACAGTGTCCCTAATTTGCTGGGAAGTGGCGGTGCGGTCCCCTACGGCACTGCGTAGGATCCTACGGTCTTGGCGTGCATCCGTGCGTCGCTGCGGTCCGGTCCCAGGTCGACGGGCACGTGCACCTTCCGCCGACCACTGGCGACAACATCGATGTACTGTGGAGACCTCACGCCCCACGTGTTGAGCAATTCGGCGGTACGTCCACCCGGCCTCCCGCATGCCCACTATACGCCCTCGCTCAAAGTCCGTCAACTGCACATATGGTTCACGTCCACGCTGTCGCGGCATGCTACCAGTGTTAAAGACTGCGATGGAGCTCCGTATGCCACGGCAAACTGGCTGACACTGACGGCGGCGGTGCACAAATGCTGCGCAGCTAGCGCCATTCGACGGCCAACACCGCGGTTCCTGGTGTGTCCGCTGTGCCGTGCGTGTGATCATTGCTTGTACAGCCCTCTCGCAGTGTCCGGAGCAAGTATGGTGGGTCTGACACACCGGTGTCAATGTGTTCTTTTTTCCATTTCCAGGAGTGTATATTTGTTATATTGTTGCCGTTATAATTCTTTTTCAGCAGTGTTACTCCCAGCAGCAGCAGCATTACGTTAGAGCACGGAGCATCAGCAATATAGCTGGGCCAATAACGAGTTGCATTTCCTGCAGTTTGCTCTTACGCCAGCACACAGTTGTACTGAAGAAATTAAAATTTCCCTACCTGCCGTAATGCGACGATGGTGTGGCCAGGCAGTTGGAAAAATTATTATGGATTCTACCTGTCGTGAGCTGTAGTGCCCAATACAAAGTGGTTTAGGTCGAAAAAAGTGTGCTAACGCAGTGCGAGTGCAGTATTGTTATTATTAGGCGTTCTCCGCCGCGATTATGTCTGTCTGTCTTCTCGACAATACTGTGGCGGCAGCAGCCTCGCCTTACTGGCAGCAGTAACTGGTACACGCTCTGGCTAAAAAGAAGGGGGCGCTCTGGAGCAGAAATGGCTCTGAGCACTATGGGACTTAACATCTATGGTCATCAGTCCCCTAGAACTACTTAAACCTAACTAACCTAAGGACATCACACAACACCCAGTCATCACGAGGCAGAGAAAATCCCTGACCCCGCCGGGAATCGAACCCGGGAACCCGGGCGTGGGAAGCGAGAACGCTACCGCACGACCACGAGCTGCGGACTCTGGAGCAGAACGGCATAATGAGAGGATCAGATTATATCTATAGCAGGATGGCATATGGAGAGGATCATACTGTATGTATAACAGATTACACCATTCGAGGCAACAGGCGGATGTACTACCAACAGTTTTACATATTTTTAATAGCGAAATTCTATAAGCACTACTTTTGCAGTTGTGTTAGTCTGTTTGACAATACTGTGGCAGCAGTAACCACGAATTGACGGTACTAATTATTCTAAAAAACAGGACACTCTGGAGCAGGACCGCTTACGGAAGAGAGGATCAGGTTCGGCCAATAAAAAATTACGTCATTCGAGGCACCAGGTAGACATGTAAGTACTCCCACATGGTTTTTACGTTTTTATCCTTAGCAAAATTCTGTAAGAACTACTGATTTCTAACCAACAGTAATATATAAGAAATACCAAGCCGCGATGTCTTGCTAAGCAATACCTTCAGTATAGATTGTGTGATGTCAAGGGAAGTCCTTCAAGGGATTACCGATTTCCAACCTACCAATTACGTTAAGCAACACCACTTGAATTCCATTACGTCATTTGAGACACCAGGTAGATGATAAGTAAGTACTCATACGATATACACTTTTACGTATTTGCCCATATTTCCGTATTTCTCGTCTCGTCCACGTAATTTGATTACCATTGTTACTATTATTACTGTTCTAAAGAAAATACACCGATTTCCAAGAACAAGCACGCTGTCAAAAACACTATAAGCAGTGCACCGTAAGGCCGCGTCCTCTGCTCTCCTCAGCGCCACATCCCAGCAGTGCGCCCGCACGCTCCGGCATAGGTACGCCACTATTTCTCCCGTAGCATAGAACGGGAATTGCATTTTATTTAAAAAAAAAAGTGTTGCAGTCCACAGACAACGCTGTCCACAGTCTGGTTGCAGGGAGAGAAAGTAACGCTGTGCGCTCCTGCCGGAAAGCAAATAGCAGCACAGCACCACAAAAAATTCAATCAGTGCACCAAATACGTACTTGCTAACTTCCCCCAGGATTATACGTCAGCCGCAGGAAAGACATCATCAGTCGCTATCTGCAAGACCGCTGCCGCTCTCCCTACCACCCGCCCCCTCCCCCCTCCCCAGATATAGTACGGTATAGGAAATGCACCTTATTATATATATATATATATATATATATATATATATATATATATATATATATATATATTACTGGCCATTAAAATTGCTACTCCACGAAGATGACGTGCTACAGACGCGAAATTTAACCGACAGGTAGAAGATGCTATCATATGCAAATGATTAGCTTTTCACAGCATTCACACAAGGTTGGCGCTGGTGGCGACACCTATAACGTGCTGACATGAGAAAAGTTTCCAACCGATTTCTCATACACAAACAGCAGTTTACCGGCGTTGCCTGGTGAATCGTTGTTGTGATGCCTCGAGTGAGGAGGAGAAATGCGTACCATCACGTTTCCGACTTTGATAATGGTCGGATTGTAGCGTATCGCGATTACGATTTATCGTATCGCGACATTGCTGCTCGCGTTGGTCAAGATCCAATGACGATTAGTAGAATATGGAATCGGTGGGTTCAGGAGCGTAATATGGAACGCCGTGCTGGATCCCAACGGCCTCGTATCACTAGCAGTCGAGATGACAGGCATCTTATCCGCATGGCTGTAACGGATCGTGCAGCCACGTCTCGATCCCTGAGTCAACAGATGGGGACGTTTGCAAGACAACAACCCACTCCACGAACAGTTCGACGACGTTTGCAGCAGCATGGACTATCAGCTCGGATACCGTGGCTTCGGTTACCCCTGACGCTGCATCACAGACTAGAGCGCCTGCGATGGTGTACTCAACGACGAACCTGGGTACACGAATGGCAAAACATCACTTTTTCGGATGAATCCAGGTTCTGTTTAAAGCATCATGATATTCGCATCCGTGTTTGGCGACATCGAGGTGAACGCACTGTGGAAGCATGTTTTTGTCATCGCCATACTGGCGTATGACCCGGCGTGATGGTATGGGGTGCCATTGGTTACACGTCTCGGTCACCTATTGTTCGCATTAGCGGCACTTTGAACAGTGAACGTTACATTTCAGATGTGTTACGACCCATGGCTCTACCCTTCATTCGGTCCCTTCCAAACCCTACATTTCAGCAGGATAATGCACGACCGCATGTTGCAGGTCCTGTACGGGCCTTTCTGGATACAGAAAATGTTCGACTGCTACCCTGGCCAGCACATTCTCCAGATCTCTTACCAATTGAAAACGTCTGGTCAATGGTGGCCCCGCAACTGGCTCGTCACAATACGCCAGTCACTACTCTTGATGAACTGTGGTATCGTGTTGAAGCTGCATGGGCAGCTGTACCTGTACACGCCATCCAAGCTTTGTTTGACTCAATCCCCAGGCGTATCAAGGCCGTTATTACGGCCAGAGGTGGTTGTTCTGGGTACTGATTTCTCAGGATCTATGCACCCAAATTGCGTGAAAATGTAATCACATGTCAGTTCTAGTATAATATATTTATCCAATGAATACCCGTTTACCATCTGCATTTCTTCTTGGTGTAGCAATTTTAATGGCCACTAGTGTATATGTTGCAATTACCGGCGGGCCCTGTCGGCAAGCTGGCTGTAGAGAGCTGGCGCTGTCGGCATCGGCCGGGTAACCCCCTCCCCCTCTGCGTGCCAGGACTGAGCGATAAGCACGCAGTCGCTGCCGGTCCTAGCAAGCACCGTGCAGCTGCAGACGTTAACGTGAACTGTATTAAAACGCTACTAATTTCTTATTACAAAAGCCCCCAATTTTTCAAACAAAATGAAACGATAATAACATATTACTGCGCTAGCATATTCTTCCCATACCTGAAAATTGAAACCATCTCCTGAAAGAAAGTCTTAATGATTTGGAGGGGAACAGCGAGCAGAGATCACAGATCGATGTATAAACTCTTGCAAAGCCGTCTCTTCTGCACTAGGATTTTTGTTTGAAGAAACTTGCTCGTTTTCACATTGACTGGGAATAAAGACAAAGATAACTCTGATGCTTCCAGCCGAAGATAGTGTGTGTGCGTATCACAGCGCTACAAAATACGCATCTAGAGAGTTGAATAGCATCTTAAACAACCCTGCAAGGTAGTGCACCCTGCGAACTCCGGTACGTGATGTGTAGCATCGAATACTGAGCCAGAAAGTTGCATAATTATTGACGTCAACTGACGAAGGCTTTGGTTGTGGTTATTACAAGGTAACCATGTTACAGATATGTTGTTGTTGTTGTGGTCTTCAGTCCTGAGACTGGTTTGATGCAGCTCTCCATGCTACTCTATCCTGTGCAAGCTTTTTCATCTCCCAGTACCTACTGCAACCTACATCCTTCTGAATCTGCTTAGTGTATTCATCTCTTGGTCTCCCTCTACGATTTTTACCCTCCACGCTGCCCTCCAATACTAAATTGGTGATCCCTTAATGCCTCAGAACATGTCCTACCAACCGATCCCTTCTTCTGGTCAAGTTGTGCCACAAACTTCTCTTCTCCCCAATCCTATTCAATACTTCCTCATTAGTTATGTGATCTACCCATCTAATCTTCAGCATTCTTCTGTAGCACCACATTTCGAAAGCTTCTATTCTCTTCTTGTCCAAACTATTTATCGTCCATGTTTCACTTCCATACATGGCTACACTCCATACGAATACTTTCAGAAATGACTTCCTGACACTTAAATCTATACTCGATGTTAACAAATTTCTCTTCTTCAGAAACGCTTTCCTTGCCATTGCCAGTCTACATTTTATATCCTCTCTACTTCGACCATCATCAGTTATTTTGCTCCCCAAATAGCAAAACTCCTTTACTACTTTAAGTGCCTCATTTCCTAATCTAATTCCCTCAGCATCACCCGACTTAATTCGACTACATTCCATTATCCTTGTTTTGCTTTTGTTGATGTTCATCTTATATCCTCCTTTCAAGACACTGTCCATTCCATTCAACTGCTCTTCCAAAGCCTTTGCTGTATCTGACAGAATTACAATGTCATCGGCGAACCTCAAAGTTTTTATTTCTTCTCCATGAATTTTAATACCTACTCCGAATTTTTCTTTTGTTTCCTTTACTGCTTGCTCAATATACAGATTGAACAACATCGGGGAGAGGCTACAACCCTGTCTTACTCCCTTCCCAACCACTGCTTCCCTTTCATGTCCCTCGACTCTTATAACTGCCATTTGGTTTCTGTACAAATTGTAAATAGCCTTTCGCTCCCTGTATTTTACCCCTGCCACCTTTAGAATTTGAAAGAGAGTATTCCAGTCAACATTGTCAAAAGCTTTCTCTAAGTCTACAAATGCTAGAAACGTAGGTTTGCCTTTCCTTAATCTTTCTTCTAAGATTAGTCGTAAGGTCAGTATTGCCTCACGTGTTCCAGTGTTTCTACGGAATCCAAACTGATCATCCCCGAGGTTGGCTTCTACTAGTTTTTCCATTCGTCTGTAAAGAATTCGTGTTAGTATTTTGCAGCTGTGACTTATTAAGCTGATAGTTCGGTAATTTTCACATCTGTCAACACCTGTTACAGATATAGGTAACATAAATTACATCAAAATGTCGCCCTCCTTAACAAGAAGAAGAAGATGAAGAAGAAGGAGAAGAAGAAGGAGCCCATTACAGAACCGTTTTGCTATAACTTTATGATAGTTAAACACTGTGATCGAGTGAATTGTCATGGGCAATTACAGAAAGAACTATGTGCAGTGTTAATAGAGGAAGATGTGTAACCGATTTCATTACTATTTGTGTAGTAAATTCATTGAGGTCATCACTGTGAGACATGGTGTCAAGACAAAGCTACCATTTTTCCTACCCGACGAAAAGCAGTATGATTGCAGGGTGCCGGCCGGAATGACCGAGTGGTTCTAGGCGCTACAGTCTGGAACCGTGCGACCACTACGGTCGCAGGTTCGAATCCTGTCTCGGGCATGGATGTGTGTGATGTCCTTGGGTTAGTTAGGTTTAAGTAGTTCTAAGTTCTAGGGGACTGATGACCTCAGAAGTTAAATCCCATAGTGCTCAGCCATTTGAACCATTTTTTTGATTGCAGGGTGAATACTGGGATAAAATCGACAAGGAAGCACTGTAAACAGTTTCGAAGAGATATTAAGAAATCCTGTGACTGTCATATACAGAGTCCGGCAGCGTTAATAGTAGGATATTAAAAACACCATCAGGCAGTAACTGTTATTTATTTATTACCTCTTATATCAAATGGTTCAAATGGCTCTGAGCACTATGTGACTTAACTTCTGAGGTCATCAGTCGCCTAGAACTTAGAACTAATTAAACCTAACTAACCTAAGGACATCACACACAACCATGCCCGAGGCAGGATTCGAACCTGCGACCTTAGCGGTCGCTCGGCTCCAGACTGTAGCGCCTAGAACCGCACGGCCACTCCGGCAGGCCCTCTTATATCAATTAACAGTTAAAGGTATGCCATTTACTAATGTGTAAGTCATTGTTCATTGTGTGGATTACTTTTTGAATATGACTCCTGTCAAATGATGCCCCCTCTGCAAAACATATTCATCTAGGCTGCGTTGGAAGCTTTCCATAACTTGTCGTAACGTATTCCTTCGGACGTCTAAAATTTTGTAACTACGATGTAAATTTCCAGAAATGTTGTGGTTAAAATTTGTTAGTTATCGTAGCAAAACTATAGTTAGAATCAGTAAAAGTAATTATTTTATTGGAAAACTGACAAAGCAAATACGTACTTGGACTTACTCCATAGATGTACATCATCAACTGCTACATAGCCGACGGCAGTTCTGATGCGATCCTTCAACTCAGGAATGGTGGCACAACGTGTTCGGAACAGTTCTTGCTTCAGGTAGCCCCAAAGGAAAAAGTCTGCACATGAAAGATCAGGTGAGCGAGGCAGCCGGTAAATGTCACCAAAACGGGAAATTAATCTACCGAGGAATGTCTGTCGAAAGAAATCCATGCAAATTCTGGCCACCATTCCTGAGTTGAAGGGTCGCATCAGAACTGCCGTCGGCAATGTCCCAGGGAATACGTTACGCCGAGCTATTGAAAGCTTCCAACGCCGCCTAGATGAATGTGTTGTGCAGAGGGAGCATCATTTGACAGGAGTCATATTCAAAAAGTAATCCACGCAATGGACAATGACTTACACATTTAACTATTAATTGATGTAAGAGGTAATAAATAAATAAATAACAGTTACTGCCTGATGGTGTGTTTTTAATATCCTACTATGAACGCTGCCGCACCCTGTATAAAGCGGAATAAGTTGACATTAAAATGAGTCGGTTAGTAGTCCTGACAGTGTTTGCTTGCGAGTACGCGCGCGTCGTTCGTTGAGGTCACGAGTTCTGCTCGGCGTTGTTTAGTAGTAGTGTCCGAGTCGACGTTGATTTGTCGTTCGCCTTCTAAGGCACCGTTGTTCTTCGTAAGTGTCCCGTTCTACCGGGGATTTATAGGCGATAGATGTTGGTATATTTTGTCTGCCAGGCCGGCCGGAGTGGCCGAGCGGTTCTAGGCGCTACAGTCTGGAACCGCGCGATCGCTACGGTCGCAGGTTTGAATCCTGCCTCGGGCATGGATGTGCGTGATGTCCTTAGGTTAATTAGGTTTAAGTAGTTCTAAGTTCTAAGGGACTGATGACCTCAGAAGTTAAGTCCCATAGTGCTCAGAGCCATTTGAACCATTTTTTTTTGCCTGCCAGGGTCCTGACTATGTCAGTTGGACCGAGGCAAAGTATGAATAGGGCCAAGGACAAGAATCCGCAGCTAGGTGACTCTTCCGCCGGCCCTTCGCGGGGCAATGTGACACCGGCCGATCGATGTACATCCCGGCAAGCGCCTGGAGGTTCAAATGATTCAAATGGCTCTGAGCACTATGGGACTTAACTTCTGAGGTCATCAGTTCCCTAGAACTTAGAACTACTTAAACCTAACTAACCTAAAGACATCACACACATCCATGCCCGAGGCAGGATTCGAACCTGCGACCGTAGCGGTTGCGCGGTTCCAGACTGTAGCGCCTAGACCTGCTCGGCCACCCTGGCCGGCGCGCCTGGAGGCGCCGATACTGACGTCACCCAACGGGCTAAGGACCGAGCGCACCTTGTCTCCCGCCACAAGTCACCGGTAACCACTCAAAGTGATACCGATTCTCGTCAGCCCTGTCCACTGCCTCGCATGAGGGTTCGATCTTCCTCCCCGTCATCTGACGAGTCCCATGGCCACCCAGTGATAGACCTCTCACCTAGTGACGATCACGCCATGTCGGCCCCCACTACTGATACAACCGACCATCATGTGGACACTCCGTCTACACCATCTCGTCGGCCCACTGGGCCTTCTGGGGACTCTGACCCTCTTGGTCCCCCCCCCCCCTCCCCGCTCCCCCTCTCCCCACGTTGTCGAAAATCTAAACGGTATTCTGCTCGCGCCCATCACAACGGCCGTGATTCGGATTCAGATGCCTCCACACATGGAGCAGCCGCACCTGTTGGTGTCATGGGCCAGGACATGTGTCCCCTTACGACCCCACTTCTCAGAATCCACCGTCACCACCACCAAAGAAGGGGACTATCCCTCCTATCATGGTTTACAATCCCACGAACTGCCTTAAACTGAACACTGACCTGCAAGCCTTATTGCAAACCAACTGCCGGCAGTTTACCAGAAAGACCATGCCAAGTACCTGCTTGACGCAAAGTGCAATTATCTCCAAGTCCTCAACTTTGTGAAGTCGAGCGCTATGGACTATAGCACTCATCAGGTGAAAAGGTACAGCACCACCCGACATTGAAAATAAGTACAACATACTTCATTATTTTTGTCAGAACAACACATTTTTTTTGTAAAATAACTCAATTTCAATTAATACAGCGAAGCCGAATACCAGTGTGGGAAAGAATGACAATTTATTTATTTAATTGATCACATGTGCACTCCCACAAAGTAAATCCCTACATCCAGTTTGGTGAGATCTGTGAAATGAATGAATGTATGGTCGTCTGCTAACCGCAGATAGTGAATGTGAATATATGATCATCTTTGAGTCGATCCCTTGGCCACCTTTGGTGGGACCAAAGAGATGTAATTTACCAGAGCTTTGAGCGCCTGAAATGTGGCTGACCAATACGATAGCAAGGTGCTTCCCCCACCTCGACAGAGATGGGAGAGAACCTCAGGAACGGCCATGTTTCAGCACTCTGCCGCTGGATCTTGTGCTGTTAAGACCTGTTTTAGTTGTGCTCCGTAATGATGAAAAAGTGGAGACATGGTATGCATGTGGAATATTTAAGAGTAGTTTGAAATATTAATTTCTCTATTTCAGGAACTTTTGTGGGGAGAATTAAATGTCAGGCAGGTAATATTAATGGGATTGTAGGAATCTTCAGAAGTGACCAACGGTCACAATGAAACCACGTGTAGCAATAAGTTGAAATACTTCCATGTGCTTAAGTTAAGCTGAATTACTAGCGTGTGTACAATAAGTCGAAATATTTAAGAAATAGCATGTGTACCATAAGTTGAAATATTTAAGAAATGGCGTGTGCAGGACTTGAAATTAGAGACGAATACTTCCACGTGGTGAGTACTGTGTGAGTCTCAAACTGTGTGTGAGTCTCAAACTGTGTACTGTAAAGAGAAGTACTCGTCCATGGTATCAGTTGAGGATTCACGTGTGTGCTTAACATTAAATTGTGTGATATGATTCCGTGTGACGCTAGATTTAAACTCTGAGAGAGAATCAAGGTGAGTCGGCCGTCTATCCAGCAACGCCACTTGGCTTGCATTGCACAGGAAGACGTGCATATATCTCCAGAGTGCATAGTAGGAAAGTAGAATTATGAAGTGGGACAGTGTCGTGTGAAACTGGGATAAATATTAATTGAAGTGGGAAAGCTGAAAGTGATAATGTTGTGACTATTCTCTGTGTAGTATTTCATGTTGTAGTGTGGTGTATGTCATGTAATTTTGGTATGTGTGGTTTGCATGGGAGAGTAGCGAGGTAGTTTCAAAATATTTGTGGGTTATGCTTGTTCCTTCGGTACCGCTCGGTCTGGAGGGAAGTTTAGTGTTGATGAATGTGTGAGTCGAAGTGTGAGGTATAATAAAAGATCCACCATCCTATCCAGAAAGTGCACTGTAGCGTAAAAAATAATTACGAGACCATAATATAGACTCACCATTGTAAAGCCATGCCCACTGGGCGGAATTTCTCATGTGTTATTGTTGTAGGTTGTAGAATTTGTGTGTTTAGGTTAGAGAAATTATTGGAATAAATAAGATAGTGAAAAGAAAAAGATTGGTAGACTATTCCTTCGAATTGTGTGTTGTCATAATGTCCCGAATTTATAATGTGTGCGCCATTCATATTCAGTGCGGTGGCCACGTGCTGACAAAAGCCGTTAAGTAAAAGACAAAAAGAAAATGTGGTATTGCCAGTGCGTAGTGTACAGTCAGAGTTCTGTAGATTATTGATAGTCAGATGCGTGTTTCCGTTGCGTATTAATCATATGGGAGGATAACTTGTAACTTAAATTGTGAGTACGAGAGTTCATGTTACTCGATAAAATTAAGAATGAATCCACTCGCTTGGCAGACCACTCATCTTGCAGGCCTGACTGCTTGATGCCACAGTATGAGCAAGGCATGTGGGTGCCTCTCACAGGCTTCTGGCGATAGAACAAGAAAAATTGTCATCAAAGACCTTCCCTGTGAAGTTACAGAAACAGACGCTACGTTAACACGTGTTTCAACAGGAATTTCTCAGGTTTCAAGTGTGACAGGGATCCAACCGTCTCATGCTTGCAGGACGCAAATGGACATCTCCACATGGCTCAGCAGCTCATGGTCGCGTCGTCGCTTTGTGGGGGCCACCAGTTCACCCCGACTACTGGCAGCGAGTGCAGTGGTGTTCTATGCAGTCCAGTGGACAGTGCATGCTTCGTGATAAAAAGATTTCCACCAGTGTAATTACTTTTGTAGGTGTTTCATGATGGATTTCCTTGTGCGAAATGAATGAAAAAAACGATCGATTTTATTACTTCGTACAAGACCTGCATCTTTTCAAACAACAGAGAATGATGAGCATGAGAAATCCAAACACTGCAAACTGATTTTTTTATAATAAATGAACGATATACCCTTGAATTTCCCTTCAAGAGATCCTTTTTCTCCACCACAAAGCTGCCAGTTTCCTGGCAGGGGAGGGGAGGGTTAGAGGGGGAGATGAAGGGACGGGGGTTTATCAGAGGGGGAGGGTTAACTAGCTGATCAATTTAATTATGTAGTCAATGAAATTGATAAGAATGAGGTGGGGGCTATTCAAATAACTCAGACCTGAAAGTGTACCTGTATCAGCGAGGGGGAGGGAGTGGGTTGGAGGTTTCCTGAGGGGCTGGGGGAGGAGGGGGAGAGGAGCGGTCAATAGCTTAAGGACCTGTCAATCAAAAGGAAGGATCTTAGCAGAACAATAGGTGAATGATCTGTCAATCAAAGGAGACCAATGTCTTTGCCCCTGAATGCTCAAAATGGTTCAAATGGCTCTAAGAACTATGGGACTTAACATCTGAGGTCATCAGTCCCCTAGACTTAGAACTACTTAAACCTAAGTAACCTAAGGACATCACACACATCCAAGCCCGAGGCAGGATTCGAACCTGCGACCGTAGCAGCAGCGTGGTTCCAGAATGAAGCGCCTAGAACCGCTCAGCCACAACGGCTGGCCCCCTGAGTTCAAAATGGCTCTGAGCACTATGAGACTCAACTGCTGTGGTCATAAGTCCCCTAGAACTTAGAACTGCTTAAACCTAACTAACCTAAGGACATCACACACATCCATGCCCGAGGCAGGATTCGAACCTGCGACCGTAGCGGTCGTGCGGTTCCAGACTGTAGCGCCTTTAACCGCTCGGCCACTCCGGCCGGCGTCCCCTGAGTGAATACCTGCCCTTGATGTAGGCAACCCACACTAAAAAAAGGCGCTGATTCTCTCTTTGTCCTACTACTGAACGACAGTGAAACTAGCACTGGGAAATAAGTGTTGGACGTCCATGATTCTTCATAGAACGTAGGATTTGGAGGCTTGCCCGCTCTGTAAAGCAGGATAGGTGGCGATCTGTGGCATCTCTGCCAAAGGAGCGCAATGCTGGTGCACACATAAGTGTTTTGGACTACACCATTCATCATTTATTGCTGAACATGCGGCTCCACAGCAGACGACTCCTACAAGTTATTTTGTTGGCCCAGTGACATCGTCTATTATGATTGCAGTGGCGACAGGATCGTCGATCAATGAGCGTGGATCAATGGAAACGTGTTGTCTCGTCTGGTGAATCACGTTTTAGTTGCACCAGGTCGATGGTCGTCTCCACAACCGCCGTCATCCACGGGAATTGCAGTTCGAAATGTGCACCATAGCAAGGCCACAGGCTGGTGGGAGCAGTATTATGCTATGGGAGACCTTCTGCTGCACTTGCGTGGGATCTTTGGAAGTAATCGAAGACATGGCTAACATCTGTGGACCACATGCGCCTCTGCATGTTAGATGTCTTCCCCACTGGCGATGTCATCTTTCAGCAGGATAACTGCCCGTGTATCAAAGCCAGAACTTTGCTACAGTGGTTCGAGGAGCATGGTAGTGTACTGACGTTGAAGTCTTTGCCACGAATTTCGCTTGCTGTGAATCCAGTGGAACCCATTTGGGTCACTATCAAGCGTCATCGCCGCGTACACAAATCAGCGGCCCATTGCTTCAGGACCTGTGCTTGGATATCTGGTGCGGCATACCTCCACAAACGAACCAACGATCTATCGAATCTATAATATACAAAATCGGCGACTATAGCATTGCAAAGATGGACCAATGAATTATTAAGCAAGTGGTCGCAATATTTTCGCTCATCAGTGTGTAATAGCCAAATAAATGACGAAGACATTGAGTCACACGTTTCGAACGACACTACGATATAAAAATATTTTATTTGGAATGCGATTTGGGAGTGAAGTTAAAGTGGAATCACAACGAATTATTTGACAAAAACTACAGTGGAATTAATGCTTTCTCAGTTACTGCTGAAGAAGATTTTGAGGCCGAGGGGTTCTAGGCGCTACAGTCTGGAACCGCGCGACCACTACGGTCGCAGGTTCAAATCCTGTCTGGGGCATGGATGTGTGTGATGTCCTTAGGTTAGTTAGGTTTAAGTAGTTCTAAGTTCTAGGGGACTGATGACGTCAGAAGTTAAGTCCCATAGTGCTCAGAGCCATTTGAACCATTTTGGAAGATTGTGAGGTGAAAGCTATACATCGAAGTCATGTTGTTGTTGTTGTGGTCTTCAGTCCAAAGACTGGTTTGATGCAGCTCTCCATGCTACTCTATCCTATGCAAGCTTCTTCATCTCCCAGTAATTACTGCAACCTACATCCTTCTGTATCTGTTTAGTGTATTCATCTCTTGGTCTCCCTCTACGATTTTTACCCTCCACGCTGCCCTCCAATGCTAAATTTGTGATCCCTTGATGCCTCAGAACATGTCCTACCAACCGGTCCCTTCTTCTTGTCAAGATGTGTCACAAACACCTCTTCTACCCAATTTTATTCAATACCTCCTCATTAGTTATGTGATCTACCCATCTTATCTTCAGCATTCTTCTGTAGCACCACATTTAAAAAGCTTCTGTTCTCTTCTTGTACAAGCTATTTATCGTCCATGTTTCACTGCCATACATGGCTACACTCCATACAAATACTTTCAGAAACGACTTCCTGACACTTAAATCTATACTCGATGTTAACAAATTTCTCTTCTTCAGAAACGCTTTCCTTGCCATTGCCAGTCTACATTTTATATCCTCTCTACTTCGACCATCATTAGTTATTTTGCTCCCCAAATAGTAAAACTCCTTCACTACTTTAAGTGTCTCATTTCCTAATCTAGTTCCCTCAGCACCACCCGAGATAACTCGACTACATTCCATTATCCTCGTTTTGCTTTTGTTGATGTTCATCTTATATCCTCCTTTCAACACAATGTCCATTCCGATCAGCTGCTCTTCCAAGTCCTTTGCTGTCTCTGACAGAATTACAATGTCATCGGCGAACTTCAAAGTTTTTATTTCTTCTCCATCGATTTTAATACCTACTCTGAATTTTTCTTTTGTTTCCTTTACTGCTTGCTCAATATACAGATTTAATAACATCGAGGAGAGGCTACAACCCTGTTTCACTCCCTTCCCAACCACTGCTTCCCCTTCATGCTCCTCGACTCTTATAACTGCCATCTGGTTTCTGTACAAATTGTAAATAGCCTTTCGCTCTCTGTATTTTATCCCTGCCACCTTTAGAATTTGAAAGAGAGTATTCCAGTCAACATTGTCAAAAGCTTTCTCTAAGTCTAGAAATGCTAGAAACGTAGGTTTGCCTTTCCTTAATCTTTCTTCTAAGATAAATCGTAAGGTCAGTATTGCCTCACGTGTTCCAATATTTCTACGGAATCCAAATTGATCTTCCTCGAGGTCGGCTTCTACCAGTTTTTCCATTCGTCTGTAAAGAATTCGTGTTTGTATTTTGCAGCTGTGACTTATTAAACTAATAGTTCGGTAATTTTCACATCTGTCAACACCTGCTTTCTTTGGGATTGGAATTATTATATTCTTCTTGAAGTCTCAGGTCATTTCGCCTGTCTCATATATCTTGCTCACCAGATGGAAGAATTTTGTCATGGCTGGCTCCCCCAAGGCTACCAGAAGTTCTAATGGAATGTTGTCTACTCCCATGGCCTTGTTTCGACTCAGGACTTTCAGTGCTCTGTCAAACTCTTCACGCAGTATCATATCTCCCATTTCATCTTCATCTACATCCTCTTGCATTTCCATAATACTGTCCTCAAGTACATCACCCTCGTATAGACCCTCTATATACTCCTTCCACCTTTCTGCTTTCCCTTCTTTGCTTAGAACTAGGTTTCCACCTGAGCTCTTGATATTCATACAAGTGGTTCTATTCTCTGCAAAGGTCTCTTTAACTTTCCTGTAGGCAGTATGTATCTTACCCCTAATGAGATAAGCCTCTACATCCTTCATTTATCCTCTAGCCATTCCTGCTTAGCCATTTTGCACTTCCTGTCGATCTCATTTTTGAGACGTTTGTATTCCTTTTTGCCTGCTTCAATTACGGCATTTTTATATTTTCTCCTTTCATAAATTAAATTCAATATTTCTTCTGTTACCCAAGGATTTCTACTAGCCCTCGTCTTTTTACCTACTTCATCCTCTGCTGCGTTCACTACTTCATCCCTCAAAGCTACCCATTCTTCTTCTGCTGTACTTCTTTCCCCCATTTCTGTCAATTGTTCCCTTTTGCTCTCCCTTAAACCTCTGGTTTAATCCGTTTATCCAGGTCCCATCTCCTTAAATTCCCACCTTTTTTGCAGTTTCTTCAGTGTTAATCTACAGTTCATAACCAATAGACTGTGGTCAGAGTCCACATCTGCCCCTGGAAATGTCTTACAATTTAAAACCTGGTTCCTAAATCTATGTGATGCCTTATAGTATCTCCAGGATTCTTCCATGTATACAACCTTCTTTTATGATTCTTGAACCAAGTGTTAGCTATGATTAAGTTATGCTCTGTGCAAAATTCTACCAGATGGCTTCCTCTTTCATTTCTTTCCCCCAATCCATATTCACCTACTATGTTTCCATCTCTCCCTTTTCCTACTCTGGAATTACAGTCACCCATGACTATTAAATTTTCGTCTCCCTTCACTACCTGAATAATTTCTTTTATCACATCATACATTTCATCAATTTCTTCATCATCTGCAGAGCTAGTTGGCATATAAACTTGTACTACTGTAGTAGGCGTGGGCTTCGTGTCTATCTTGGCCACAATAATGCGTTCACTATGCTGTTTGTAGTAGCTTAGCCGCACTCCTATTTTGTTATTCATTATTAAACTTGCTCCTGCATTACCCCTATTTGATTTGGTATTTATAACCCTATATTCACCTGACCAAAAGTCTTGTTCCTCCTGCCACCGAACTTCACTAATTCCCACTAAATCTAACTTTAACCTATCTATTTCCCTTTTTAAATTTTCTAACCTACCTGCCAGATTAAGGGATCTTACATTCCACGCTACGATCCGTAGAACGCCAGTTTTCTTTCTCCTGATAACGACGTCCTCTTGAGTAGTCCTCGCCCGGAGATCCGAATGGGGGACTATTTTACCTCCGGAATATTTTACCCAAGAGGACGCCATCATCATTTAACCATACAGTAAAGCTGCATGCCCTCGGGAAAAATTACGGCTGTAGTTTCCCCTTGCTTTCAGTCGTTCGCAGTACCAGCACAGCAAGGCCGTTTTGGTTAGTGTTACAAGGCCAGGTTAGTCAATCATCCAGACTGTTGCCGATGCAACTACTGAAAAGGCTGCTGCCCCTCTTCAGGAACCACACGTTTGTCTGGCCTTTCAGTAGATACCCCTCCAATGTGGTTGCACCTACGGTACGGCTATCTGTATCGCTGAGGCACGCAAGCCTTCCCACCAACGGCAAGGTCCATGGTTCATGGGGGGAGGTCGAAGTCATGATTAAAAGTGAACTCAGAAGTGTTTTGCATGTGTAGAACGTATTTTCTTTAGTGTCATAATGGTAAATCTCCGTAAATCAAATAAAATTTGCGATAAGACATTTAAAATAAAAAGTTATTGTGATAACAAATTTAAAAGAAACGAAAAGTACGAGTACATTTGTTTAATATATGAAAAAGAATTGGAGCAATAAATAGCATTGGATTTTATCTATTATACCTAATACTTTTTTGTTAGCAGATGAAGAAAAAAGTTTTTATTCTCGTAAGTGACTAATGTTTCGAGTAATATTTGTTACTCACTAATAACAAACAATAATTTTTATCTGTATTCGTTATTCGTCATTCACAGAAATTTTGCCCAAGTCTGGTGCAACGCAAAGAGCATCGCCCATGCGCACACTGAAGATTCGCAGCGTATGTGCAAGTGAATGCAGGCGCATGAAATCCGCGTGCCTGAGGACAAGTGCTCACGCAGCTGTGCCAGTCATTAGCATAGGTAATCTTCGGAAACTTTCTCTAACGCTCGCGAAGTTTATTCGCGCTCTCACTAGCATACCTTAGACGCGTGCAGGCCATTCGGATAGGTCACACGTTTGCGGGGTTCTAGCTGGCAGTGCTCTTGGCAGCTCTCGACGGCGAAGTTCAAACGGCTGCCACAGCACAGCGGCAATAATGTGATGTCATAGAAACATTAACAAAATCGCGCTGCACGATTGGTCGTGGCAGACAAGCGAAGCAGCCGCGCTAAACAGACTTTAGCTGTCAAGGACCTTCTCTTTCCGTATGCGCTGTAATGTGGCATCCTTAGCGGACATTTGTTTCCTCTGAATTCTGTGAATTTGCTGTACGGGGACTACGGTATTGCTACTGCGGCCATCTACTGCATGTTACTTTTTAGTTAAACTTAGTTTTTCCTGTGTCTTTTATAATCTGCTCTGTGTAGCTAGAAAACAGTTTATGATCTCTCACATTGGCGGTTACGTAGAGACCGGTGGAAGAAACAGGCGATTTAACAGGACGACGACGGTGGAGTTCATAACTAATGAAAAACAAGTCCACATCGTAGCAATGAGTATACCAGTCCAGGGACCAGTCTAAATCACAAACATAATGCAGGAAAGGTCAAAACTTGACTCTCCAACGGTGCTTAACTAAAGGCTTTAAAGACTATAAAGATACTGGCTAAAAAAGCCAGACCGCGGTATTTACCGGCATACTTTCGTCAGTGGCCCTCTCCACACGGCATGCTGGCGGCAGCGGCGGCGGAATCTCTTCACACGGGAGCAAGCTGCGGCCGGAATGCGTAGCCCTGGTATCTCTGACATGTTCACCCTATCAATACACAGGCTGGGCGGGGGATCCGAATCACCCTCGGAGAGTAAATTGAATGTCTGTTTCAGCCACAGCTCAATACTAAAATCAGCATTTAACCTGTAACACAGGTATTCTCAGAGAACGCTTGATTTATAAACTGTGGTGTATGAAAACCTGAACACATTGTTTTACACGTTACAGTTTAGTCCTAATTTTCCAATAGAGGTATTATCCGAGCGTGCTTGATATACATGGAGTGCTGCGTCTGACAAGTCTGTGGCTGAAATGGAAAATGACATAAAAATGTAATATACAGTAAAAACTCGATTAACCGTCACTCTTTAAACCGTCAGTTTCTGTTAACCGTCACTGCTGTAACAGCATCATAGTACTGTAATAACAGAATGCTCTAAGGTGCAGTGACGCGTTCGCTTGGTTTATTTACTCTATTTTAGTGGGAACTGAACGTACCCGCCCGCCGTAGAATGGTACATAAAATATGACTTTCAGTTGACGTGCTAACACACCTCCCCCTTTTCTTGTCTTTGTCTCACTTGTGAGTCAACAATCACCACTGGATCGGTTTCCAGTTGTGGCGAGAAGACTGTAATTGTCGCAGTGTATCTAGCGGTCTGTGCCGTGTGACGTGTTTTCCACTTGAATAAGCTTTATTGACTAATATTTTACATTACCGTATTTAGTGCAGATGTGTGTGATACAGTGACTTGATAAAATGTCTGAAAAACGTAAACGTGTTGTTTTAGGACTTAATCAAAAACTTGAAATTAAAAAACGCTTAAGAAAGGGCGAAACTGCGACAAGTGTAGCGCTGATTTATGGTATTGGAAGAACAACAGTTAACGATATAAAACGTGATGCTGATAAAATAGAACAACATGTGTCAACAATGCAGAGCATGGATGGAGATGAGTGAACAAGAAAGACAATGAAACCTGCAAAATATGATGAATTGGACACTGCAATGTACCGATGGTTTATACAAGCAAGAAGTCAGGGGATTCCACTTTCAGGGCTTATAATAACGGCCAAGGCTGTTGAAATTAACAACAAACTTGATGGTGACTCGTCTTTTAAAGCAAGTATCTGATGGCTCGACAAGTTTAAATTTCGTCATGGCATTCGCCAACTTGATATCAGTGGAGAAAAACTCAGCCGGCCGAAGTGGCTGCGCGGTTCTAGCGCTGCAGTCTGGAACCGCGAGACCGCTACGGTCGCAGGTTCGAATCCTGCCTCGGGCATGGATGTGTGTAATGTCCTTAGGTTAGTTAGGTTTAACTAGTTCTAAGTTCTAGGGAACTAATGACCTCAGCAGTTGAGTCCCATAGTGCTCAGAGCCATTTGAAAAACTCAGCGCGGATAGCTCTGTAATTTCTGAGTTCCGGGAACAATTTAAAGAAAAAATGGCTGAATTGAATCTTGTTAGGGAGCAAGTTTACAGTTGTGATGAAACTGGGCTTCATTGGAAGGCTTTACCACAAAAGACATTAGCATCACTCTCTGAAAAAGCTGCTCCAGGTTTCAAAGTACAAAAATGTAATAAATAGTTTTATTTGCTATTACAATCGTGTTTAATTTGTTTTCGCTCCGAAATGTTATTATATTACTGTGAGAGTGATATGCGTCTATACATAAAAATACTGATTGAGGTTATGTTTTGGAGGAATACAGTGTTTCTGTTATCCGTCTATTCGCTCAACCGTCACGAGCACGGTCCCGAAGATGACGGTTAATCGAGTTTCCACTGTAAAGGCAAATACAATAAACATAAGTATAATGCAAACAGTAGCAATAACCTATTCTACATATTCGAAATCCACAGTATTTTCTACTAGTGTATTTGCAGAAGAAATAAAAAAAAACTTCTACTGCGGATGCCACAGCTGTGATGAAACATGTTTGGGTAAAGATAAACATTTAATTATCCTGGAGGCTGCGCTGCATCTTATTCTTTATATAAAATATTTGTCGTAAGTTTGGTTGTTCATTATTGGTGGTATGAAATAAACTACTTGCGTGCCCTTCGAAACAAGTTACTTTTCTGGTAGTTGTAAAGATGCTATTGCTTATGCAGGACAATACAGGTTATGGAATGAGGCTGCTATATAAAAAAAAGTGTGACGAGGCGAAACTGAGTTTGTGGTGAGCATTATTTCGTTAGTGACTTTTCAGGGTTCGAGCGAGACTGTGCATTATGAGACCAGTGTTATGATTCGGTGCGGGAAGCAGCTGTAAACGGCGGATGAACTAAAATAACCATGAGGATCAGGCCGTACAATAGCGGACGCTCAAAGCTCCATGCCGTCCGCCCATTCGTCGTCGCTCAGCTCCTGGACCTTATGGCTCGCCATCGCTGTGTCATCACTACATATTCACAGGTACTCCACAGTGCGTAGTGGAGAATACATTGTACCTGTATTAGTCACTCCCAGCAGTAGGCTACTTGGGTATGTACAGAGAGAAAATTGACTGTACGCATCCACATGCTTCCTAATCTCTTACCTTGCGAGGGATAGTCATGAAGTTTTAATTATCATCTTGGAGAAAAAGAAAAAAAAAAGCTGCCACCATGAGCTTTGGTGATGGTGTTAGTCCTTCCCTACGTATTCACCCTTCAGTGCAACATATTTTTCCCAACGATTGATGACTTGGTCATAGAAGTCGGAATTTTCATTATCAGCAAACGTTTCACCTCGAAAATACCTCTACATCAATCTAGAAATGCCTGCTGCGTTAGGAGAAAACGGGGCTCAGACAAAATGTGATAGCCCACAGAAGCACGTGTGACTGTGTCCTGTGCTGAACGAGCTGCTGCTGCAGCCTTGTCGTGGAGAAGAGAAAACTTCCTTGGACAGTTTCCCGCGACTCTCCGAATTGACACCCTGCTATAACGTCGTAGTGAGACGTCGGTAGCACGCTTCTGTGACGGTTCGTCCCTCACGAGTATATTCCGTTAGAACCACATCATGACAGTTAAAAGAAAAAAAAGGTTACCTTGCATGATGATGGTTGCGTCTTCGTCTTTCAAACTGTCGTGCGAGATGTCTGAGGTTACTGTTAATATTGTCTACCAGGTAATTAATATAAAATATGAACAGCAAAGAGTCCAACACATTTTAATTAATTCAACTATGTCTTCTCAGTTAAACAGTGTATATTGTATTAGCTAAACGGAACACTTTTTGCCTTGTTTCACAAGCTTTATTAGTAGGGGAAGTTGGGATATAATCGGGTACGGGAGTGCAACCGGGAAACCTCATATTTTTCTTTACGAATTGGTAACATTGTTTTTTGACCGGTAAACTATGAAGACAGCGGCAACTCCAGTAACGCCATGAAACTCAGTAGTGTCAGACGCGTTGTTGTTGAGCAAAATAATTTTTATGGATTTTTGTGGTTGTGTACCTCACTTTGTGATATTTTGTGTTCATTAAGGAATTTATACCTTCGTATTACAAGCTGAAACTAGTAATACAATGAATAATACTTTTAACTGGCTTTATGAATACATGCTATGTTAAAAGGTTCATCAACTTCTTTCTTATACAGAAGGAACTTTACGTACAAAGTACAGTTGAGGTAAAACCGGCTAGGAGCAATGGGAATTACTTGATATTACCCCATGACTTCGTTACATATAACTTAAATGTGCAATGTAAGGCCGGCCGCAGTGGTCGTGCGGTTCTAGGCGCTCCAGTCCGGAGCCGCGCTGCTGCTACGGTCGCAGGTTCGAATCCTGCCTCGGGCATGGATGTGTATGATGTCCTTAGGTTGGTTAGGTTTAAGTAGCTCTAGGTTCCAGGGGACTGATGACCTCAGATGTTAAGTCCCATAGTGCTCAGAGCCATTTGAACCATTTTAGATTATTTTTGTCACTAATCGTTTGATTAATTATCCTTTACTGAAGAGGTATATTTTCATTTGAGATGGGACCATTAAGCGCTTTATACGGTCAGGAAATTAAGGCAAGGTTTAACAGTCATCTGAGAAGAGCAGCAACCCAGTACCAAATAGTTCCGTTGTTCGGACATGCGTGTAGTAGAACAGGAACAATGCAAAATGACCCGCCTGGGTTTAAAAAGACTGGTATTTTACGTTTAATGCAAATGTATTTGGCGAAGAAGAATTGGCACCATCAGATACAACAGAAAGAATTAATGCCAGACCTCCAGAACACAATAGAGTCAGTTACTGCTTCTTCTCTATAGCCTGCTCCGTCGACGGATGTGCAAACACTGTCTTTATTCACTGTGTTAGCAAAGAGTAAAGCCAGCTCCTTGTTACGAGAGACTATCATTAGTCACACGAAGAGGAAAATGCTCCGTGATCATGGAGTTTACGTACAGAAATGAACTTAGTGCAACAGAAGCATCTTCCTGGCAAGTGAAAAAAATGTTGAAGGACACCGGTAGACCATAAAGAAATACTCAGAAGAGTCTGAAGACTATTGAGGCAAACAGCTCTTCTAAAGAAGAGAATGAAACGCCTTGTCTTTTTTCAAAGAGACCTACTCGTCAACAAGAAAATCAGATGATTGGGTGAAGTGTTTAAAGCGTGAGAAGCGGTCCCATGAGGATTGTACAGGGTAGATTGAAGGTGACTTGCTTGAGTACCGGTGGGCCTCACGCCTCACACGGAAAATATAACACTGCCCGTTTGTACCCCACAGAGAACCTGTTTTTACACCAAGGTATGGCGTATAACCATGTATTGCACAGTGCTGAATTATATTAAACATAATAAGTCCTCATAGTTCATATATGTTATTCATGCCTTGTTTACCCATTGCTGTAGTAAACTTGAAGTCCCAACAAGGAAAACTGTCATTGTTATGTAGCTTTCTCCTTAGCCAGCCAATTATACCCCAACTTCCACTACTATACGACCTAGTTCAGGTTATAAGCCCATTTTCTAGTACACAACTGATCCCAAAGATGGCAACCCAGCAAATAAACACGTAAATTTCTTAATCTATCGATTCTAGACTTAAAGTATATGTTGACAGTTTTGGCACACTACACTGGGGCCTGCCTGAACATACGTCTACATCGTCCGTCCAAAAACTTCGGAGACTTATTTTATTCCTGGCATTTAAGGGACGTGGGTGCAGTAATTACTGTGTCATCTTGAACTGACAACTGTAAACAATAGATGTGCATTCGACAAGGCAGTTGTGAGCAGGTAGTGTTAAGTAGTGGACGTGCGGTCATAGTATATCAACGTTGTCGTGTCCCAAACCACAATGGAACGAGGAACTGAGAATGTCTAAATCAAGTTATAGTTGGTGGGGACTTCAACCTTCCATCGATATGTTGGCAAAAATACTTGTTCAAAACCGGTGGTAGGCAGAAAACATCTTCCGAGATTGTCCTAAATGCTTTCTCCGAAAATTATTTCTAGCAGTTAGTCCACGAACCCACGCGAATTGTAAATGGTTGCGAAAACACACTTGACCTCTTAGCCACAAACAATCCAGAGCTAATAGAGAGCATCATGACTGATACAGGGATTAGTGATCACAAGGTCGTTGTAGCTAGGCTCAATACCGTTTCTTCCAAATCCACCAGAAACAAACGCAAAATAATATTATTTAAAAAAGAGGATAAAGTGACACTAGAAGCCTTCCTAAGAGACAATCTCCATTCCTTCCGAACTGACTATGCAAATGTAGACGAGATGTGGCTCAAATTCAAGGGCATAGTAGCAACAGCAATTGACAGATTCATACCTCATAAATTGGTAAGAGATGGAACTGATCCCCCATGATACACAAAACACGTCCGAACGCTGTTGCAGAGGCAACGGAAAAAGCATGCGAAGTTCAGAAGAACGCGAAATCCCGAAGATTGGCTAAAATTTACAGACGCGCGAAATTTGGCACGGACTTCAATGCGAGATGCCCTTAATAGGTTCCACAACGAAATATTGTCTCGAAGTTTGGTAGAAAATCCGAAGAAATTCTGGTCATATGTAAAGTACACTAGCGGCAAGACGCAATGAATACCTTCGCTGCGCAGTGCCGATGGTACTGTTACCGACGACTGTGCCGCTAAAGCGGAGTTATTGAACGCAGTTTTCCGAAATTCCTTCACCAGGGAAGACGAATGGAATATTCCAGAATTTGAAACACGAACAGCTGCTAGCATGAGTTTCTTGGAAGTAGATACCTTAGGGGTTGCGAAGCAACTCAAATCGCTTGATACGGGCAAGTCTTCAGGTCCAGATTGTATACCGATTAGGCTCCTTTCAGATTACGCTGATACAATAGCTCCCTACTTAGCAATCATATACAACCGCTCGCTCACCGATGGATCTGTACCTACAGATTGGAAAATTGCGCAGGTCCCACCAGTGTTTAAGAAGGGTAGTAGGAGTAATCCATCGAACTACAGACCTATATCATTGACGTCGGTTTGCAGTAGGGTTTTGGAGCATATACTGTATTCAAACATTATGAATCACCTCGAAGGGAACGATCTATTGATACGTAATCAGCATGGTTTCAGAAAACATCGTTCTTGTGCAACGCACGAAGTAATAGCCGCTATCGACAGGGGATCTCAAGTTGATTCCGTGTTTCTAGATTTCCGGAAAGCTTTTGACACCGTTCCTCACAAGCGACTTCTAATCAAGCTGCGGGCCTATGGGGTATCGTCTCAGTTGTGCGACTGGATTCGTGATTTCCTGTCAGGAAGGCCGCAGTTCGTAGCAATAGACGGAAAATCATCGAGTAAAACTGAAGTGATATCAGGTGTTCCCCAGGGAAGCGTCCTGGGACCTCTGCTGTTCCTGATCTATATAAATGACCTGGGTGACAATCTGAGCAGTTATCTTAGGTTGTTCGCAGATGATGCTGTAATTTACCGTCTAGTAAGGTCATCCGAAGACCAGTATCAGTTGCAAAGCGATTTAGAAAAGATTGCTTTATGGCGTGGCGGGTGGCAGTTGACGCTAAATAACGAAAAGTGTGAGGTGATCCACATGAGTTCCAAAAGAAATCTGTTGGAATTCGATTACTCGATAAATAGTACAATTCTCAAGACTGTCAATTCAACTAAGTACCTGGGTGTAAAAATTACGAACAACTTCAGTTGGAAAGACCACATAGATAATATTGTGGGGAAGGCGAGCCAAAGGTTACATTTCATTGGCAGGACACTTAGAAAATGCAACAAGTCCACTAAAGAGACAGATTACAATACACTCGTTCGTCCTCTATTAGAATATTGCTGCGCGGTGTGGGATCCTTACCAGGTGGGATTGACGGAGGACATCGAAAGGGTGCAAAAAAGTGCAGCTCGTTTTGTATTATCACGTAATAGGGAAGAGAGTGTGGCAGATATGATACGCGAGTTGGGATGGAAGTCATTAAAGCAAAAATCTATTTACGAAATTTCAGTCACCAACTTTCTCTTTCGAATGCGAAAATATTTTGTTGAGCCCAGCCTACATAGGTAGGAACGATCATCAAAATAAAATAAGAGACATCAGAGCTCGAACAGAAAGGTTTAGGTGTTCGTTTTTCCCGCACGCTGTTCGGGAGTGGAATGGTAGAGAGATAGTATGATTGTGGTTCGGTGAACCCTCTGCCAAGCACTTAAATGTGAATTGCAGAGTAATCATGTAGGTGTAGATGTAGATGTAGAAGTGTTAGAGACATTCTACAGGATATGTTTAGAAGAGAAAACTGGGTGCTTGGACATTCCGCACGCCCTGCTTCACGGACAGAAACGAAGACAACGGACACCCACCTCGGGTTAATTGAAATGAAAAACGTGGACAGTTCTTTTCTGAAAAAATCATCACAGGTGACTAGACTTGATGTCATCAGTACGAACCTACTGTAAAACGACTACATGCAGAATGAGTCTCTGATGGTTCGCCAAGACCGAGGAAGGTGTGAATGTGACGCGAAAGTTGAACAAGATCTGAAAGAAGAACAGTTTCACAAGGCTGTATGAACGTTATGCACGTTGTATTCAACGTAGGACACCTGAAGCATTAAAACCACCATATTTATGTTCTTCTGTTTTTATTACCCCAGAAACTTTTCGGACTGACGCGCTACATCTATCGATGATTCTCCACCCAAGATGACGTGCTGCGTTCTCCCTACCAAGAAATCATCAGTCCGGTCACAAATTTCGTTATATACCGTATATGATCGTACCTTTGCTAATATGCTTTCGTGTAGCAGTGAGTCAAACGCTTTTCAGTATTCAAAAACATACTGCATCTACCTGACTGCTTTGATCCACGGCTTTCAGGAAGCCAGGTGAGAAAAGCACAATTTGTGTTTCGCATGACCGACGTTTTCGGAATCTGTGCTGGTTAGCACCGATTCTGCCCGAGATACCACATTACCTTTATGCTCTAATTCATGGAGATAGTATCATCAGTGCTGTCAGGCAAATCATTAAATGTTGTTTCCTCCAATTTACTTTATAATAGTATATTTTAGGTATATAGGACATGCATTGGAATTCTTCAGTATCTCCAAATGTCGAAAATAAAGCATAGTTAAGTAAAAGAGAGCATATTACGTCAAAATGATGGTAGAAGGCTCACAGGACAAGGAAGGTATTTCATAAAACATTTGGAATACAACAATATCTGAAATACATCACTCGAAATATACATCTTAAAAATCCGTAGCCAAATCAGAAATTCTCTTCTATAATAACAACACAGAGAAGGGTAGCGGCGAGTGTGAGTAGTTCCACAGTCCTACTGATAGTCTCCCCCAATTCTGGGAAAGAGTTGTGCGTCTCTCCTAGAGACGCTGAGCGAAGCTGGCAGGCTGCCATCAGTCTACCCAAAGCATTCTGGACATGTTCTATATGATTTAGAGCCCGAGACCTCACTAGATAGTCCATCCAGAGCATATTTTCACATCGGAGAAATTCATCGAGTAGAGTAGCTTGATGACGATGGACACTGATGAGGAAGTTTTTCCAGCTGTACCTGTGGTTGCATTAGTTTACCTTTATACATCAACGGTCGATAATAGTCCTCGTGTTATTAAGGAAGTCTTGAAGCTCTCATATGCCGTCTGACCCGGAGCGTGCCCACGTCAGTATTCCTGCACCAAACTGCACTCTTTGCACCGGGTTGCTGTGAGTGCTGGCCGGTGTGGCCGAGCGGTTCTAGGCGCTTCAGTCTGGAACGGCTCGACCGCTACGGTGCAAGTTAGAATCCTGCCTCGGGCATGGATGTGTGTGATGTCCTTAGGTTAGTTAGGTTTAAGTAGTTCTAAGTTCTAGGGGACTGATGACTTCAGATGTTAAGTCCCATAGTGCTCAGAATCATTTGAATCATTTGCTGTGAGTGCACCGATTACTATTTTCCTTCCAGACGAATGTGTGGCGTCAGAAGCTCCGCGAGATTGTTGACGGACCATGCTGTTGCGTATAGGAAAGTTACAACGCCAGAAAACATAATGAAACGTAGGAAGACTGGTGAACTGACTAGCAGCTGACCTTCAAAGAAAATAAATGTAACGCACTATGCGTAGGTAGGAATAAAGACTCAGTGCTGTGCAATTTCACTTCTTCTTCTTAAGGGCCATCTCTCTTCGGAGGTTGGCTATCATTATGACTAATCTTGTTTCCCATTTTTTTGGATCCAAACCGTTGTAGGGAAGTTTATCCGAACCACTTTCTCAGCTTCTTTAGCCACGACTTTCGTCTTCTTGCTACTGATCTTTTCGGTGCATCTTTTCTTTCCATTATCAATCACACCTAAAATTACGCTATTGAGCCGGCCGGAGTGGCCGTGCGGTTCTAGGCGCTACAGTCTGGAACCGAGCGACCGCTACGGTCGCAGGTTCGAATCCTGCCTCGGGCATTGATGTGTGTGATGTCCTTAGGTTAGTTAGGTTTAATTAGTTCTAAGTTCTAGGGGACTGATGACCTCAGAAGTTGAGTCGCATAGTGCTCAGAGCCATTTGAACCATTTTTTTACACTATTGACGATAAATAACCGTAAACTATAACAACGGTAAACTATGTTGGGTAACTTTAACTGTCCGGAATGATGAACGGTCTAAAGAGCAACTATCACATAAATATAGCTGTAGGAAAAGCAACTGCAAGGCTGACACTCATTATCCTAAGGAAATCATCCTAGCGAAATGTAATTCATCGACGAAAGAAGTGGCTTATAAAACGTTCATTCGACCGGTTCTTGAGTATTGCACCTCAATCTGGAATCCTTCCCAAAGAGAAATAAGAGAGAAAATAAAGAAGATCCAAAGAAGGGCGGCGCGTTTCTTCAGGGGCTCATTTAGTAAGCACGGTTGGCAGAGGCTATAAGAAAGGCATTGCGCTTAAAGGAGAGGTTTGCTGGGCGAGTGGTTCTAGGCGCTGCAGTCTGGAACCGCGTGAACGCTACGGTCGCAGGTTCGAATCCTGCCTCGGGCATGGATGTGTGTGATGTACTTAGGTTAGTTAGGTTTAAGTAGTTCTAAGTTCTAGGGGACTGATGACCTCAGAAGTTAAGTCCCATAGTGCTCAGTGCCATTTGAACCATTTTTTGAAGAGGTTTGCTGTTGACATTCCGACAGCATACGCTCCGAGACAATTTAGGGCATGATATTAGTTCCTTCCACATACAGGGGGTTGACAAAAGTATGGACACATCAAAGCACAGCACAGTACCATGCCCAATACGGTGCAGGAAAACCGATGGCATTCAAAACAGCTTCCAGTCGTCTCGGAATGGATCAATACAAGTCCTTTACAGGGAATCTTATCCCATTCTTCCAGCAAAATAGTGTCAAGTTCAGGTAACGGCGACAGAGGTGGACAGCGACTATGCATCCTTCTCTCCAAAGTAGACCACAAGGGCTCAGCAATATTGAGATCTGGTGACTGTGGTGGCTGGGGAAGTGCGACAGTTCATAATTGTGCTAACAAAGAGAGGGTTTAACGATGCGAGCTGTGTGAACAAGGACCCTGTCATCTTGGCACACAGCATCACAATTGGGGGACAAATACCAATATGGTCACATAATCATCCTTTTTCAGTAATGCGATCTAGGAGAGTAACCATGAGCACATGGAGGACCATGATATGGCAGCTGACATCACTGAACTCCTGCCATGTTCTACTCTAGTCAGTAAACAGTCTGCATAGTAAGCTAGGGATGGCTTACGCCAGACATCTCGGCCAGAAGTTGGAAACAAATTGAAACAAGACTCTTCCGACCAAAATGACTTTCTTCCATTGCTCCATAGTCCAGGTTTTATGGCTCTGGCATCATATTTTCCTGTTACGGGATATGCATCACTGATGTGTGGTTTTGGGATTCCAGCTTGTCGTGCAATTCCCTACTTATGGAGCTCAATTCGTATTGTTTTGGTTCTAACACGTTTTGCTAGTGCCACATTTTCTTCTTCAGTGACTTTCGCAGCTGTCGTCCTCTGAGCCGGCCGTTGTGGTCGAGCGGTTCTAGGCGTTTCAGTCCGGAACTACGCGGCTGCTACGGTCGCAGGTTCGGATCCCGCCTCGGACGTGGATGTGTGTGATGTCCTCAGGTTAGTTAGGTTTAAGTAGTTCTAAGTCTAGGAGACTGATGACCTCAGATATTAAGTCCCATAGTGCGTAGAGCCATTTGAACTATTTTTTCGTCATCTGAAGTTTCTCCACAATCCTCTTCACAGATCGTCTGTCGTGATCACTCAACGCAACAACCACATTCCTCTGCTGTGTAACTTAGCGGATTATGTTTTCCCGTTTTCCCTGTATGCGGTATAAATTTTAAATACAGTGCCTCTAGAAACACAAAACATTCGGCTACGGTGATTACGGCAGCATCCATCGTAAGAGCACCGACGATTTACCCGAATTCGAATTCACTTAGCTCCGACATAATGCACTCAGAACTGTATAGAGCGCTGTTCTGACCACAACTGACAGTTGCAACGTATTCAGAACATTGCAAAGATGCCATTCGTGGTCAAATACTGTAGCGCCACCTGCCGGCTTGGCTAGCATCCGCATTTATTTCAAGCATGTACACTACTGGCCATTAAAATTGCTACACCAAGAAGAAATGCAGATGATAAACGGCTATTCATTGGACAAATACAGTATATTATACTAGAACTGACATGCGATTACATTTTCACGCAATTTGGGTGCATAGATCCTGAGAAATCAGAACCCAGAACAACCACCTATGGCCGTAATAACGGCCTTGATACGCCTGGGCATTGAGTCAAACAGAGCTTGGACGACGTGTACATGTACAGCTGTCCATGCAGCTTCAACACGAAACCGCAGTTCATGAAGAGTAGTGACTGGCGTATTGTGACGAGCCAGTTGCTCGGCCACCATTGACCAGACGTTTTCAATTGGTGAGGTATCTGGAGAATGTGCTGGCCAGGGCAGCAGTCGAACATTTTCTGTATCCAGAAAGGCCCGTACAGGACCTGCAACATGCGGTCGTGCATTATCCTGCTGAAATGTAGGGTTACGCAGGAATCGAATGAAGGGTAGAGCCACGGGTCGTAACACATCTGAAATATAACGTCCACTGTTCAAAGTGCCGTCAATGCGAACAAGAGGTGACCGAGATGTGTAACCAATGGCACCCCATACCATCACGCCGGGTGATACGCCAGTATGCCGATGACGAATACACGCTTCCAATGTGCGTTCACCGCAATGTCGCCAAACACGCATGCGACCATCATGATGCTGTAAACAGAACCTGGATTCATCCGAAAAAATGACGTTTTGCCATCCGTGCATCGAGGTTCGCCGTTGAGTACACAATCGCACGCGCTCCTGTCTGTGATGCAGCGTCAATGGTAACCGCAGCCATGGTCTCCGAGCTGATAGTCGTGCTGCTGCAAACGTGATCTAACTGTTCGTGCAGATGGTTGTTGTCTTGCAGACGTCCCCATCTATTGACTCACGGATCGAGGCGTGGCTGCACGATCCGTTACAGCCATGCGGATAAGATGCCTGTCATCTCGACTGCTAGTGATTGGAGGCCGTTGGGATCCAGCACGGCGTTTCGTATTACCCTCATGAACCCAATGATTCCATATTGTGCTAACAGTCATTGGATCTCGACCAACTCGAGCAGCAATGTCACGATACGATAAACCGCAATCGCGATAGGCTACAATCCGACCTTTATCAAATTCGGAAACGTGATGGTACGCATTTCTCCTCCTTACACGAGGCATCACAACTACGTTTCACCAAGCAACGCCGGTCAACTGCTGTTTGTGTATGAGAAATCGGTTGGAAACTTCCCTCATGTCAGCACGTTGTAGGTGTCGCCACCGGCGCCAACCTTGTGTGAATGCTTTGAAAAGCTAATCATTTGCATATCACAGTACCTTCGTCCTGTCGGTTAAATTTCGCGTCTGCAGCACGTCATCTTCGTGGTGTAGCAATCTTAACGTACAGTAGTGTATTTCTCGTGGGGATTCGATATTTTTATTGAACCCCTATACATCACGTAAACTGACCACGATGGGAAAATAGCAGAATCAATTCTGATATGCAGGCATACTGGCAGTCATTCTTCCCACGCACAGTTCGTTAATGGGACAGAAAAAGGGAGTGGGGGAGATGGGGACTGGTAATCGTAAATGAAGTATACTCCCCCATATAATGGTAATTAAAGTATCCTCCGCCACACACACCGTAAGGTTGATTGCGGAGTATAGATGTAGATAATCATTTCTTTTTCAAACTGAAGAAATATTCCCGTATGAAGTGTGTATTCCTCCAGTCATTCATGGACGAATCTTGACGTTGCTACCACAAAAAGTGAATGAGACACACACAACCGGATGTCTACCATACATATCAATTGGTCTGAGTCCCCGACACGAAACCAAAACTATTGTGGCAGTTATTAGCATTACGGGCAATTGTCTTACTGACAACGTTGGATTTCGTAGCCCAATGTAAAAATGTAAATGTCGTGTTAGAGAGTAGGTGAGTGTAATGGATGCGTGCATAGTACAATGTTATGTTTGTGTTGTATAACGATGATGAGAAAAGGGAAAGGGTTGAACCCGGTGCGCCGGCCGTTGTGGCCGAATGGTTCTAGGCGCTTCAGTCCGGAACCGCGCTGCTGCAACGGTCACAGGTTCGAATCCTGCCTCGGTCATGGATGTGTGTGATGTCCTTAGGTTACGTTTCAGTAGTTCTAAGTTATAGGGGACTGATGACCTCAGATGTTAAGTCCCATAGTGCTCAGAGCCATTTGAACCATAGTTCGTGGTCTGTTGTATGTTTCTTGGCCTGACGTTTCAATTCCAACTAAGGGAGACATCCTCAGAGGCCGTATAGAGTAGTTGGTTAATTATTATATGGAAAATGGTTTATCTTTCCGAAACTGTTGAACTGTTTTTGCTAACTTCGCGGCGGTCGAATTGTGACGTCATCCGACAGCTGTCTAAGATCACGTAGACGCGCTGACGGTTATGAAGCTCGTACAATGGAAGAACCGGTGTTCTTTGCTTTATTTTGCAGTAAGTCCCAAGACGTATCTAGTCTCTATCCTTCTTTTCGGTTAGTGTTATTCCAGTGTTTCTTAATTTATGTGGCCTCTCTTCATGCTAATATGATAATGGTTGGATCTTGATGACACTTTGCCGGCCGGAGTGGCCGAGCGGTTCTAGGCGCTACAGTCTGGAACCGCGCGACCGCTACGGCCGCAGGTTCGAATCCTACCTCGGGCATGGATGTCTGTGATGCCCTTAGATTAGTTACGTTTAAGTAGTTCTAAGTTCTAGGGGACTGATGACCTCAGCTGTTAAGTCCCATAGTGCTCAGAGCCATTTGAACCATTTTTGATGACACTATACCTCCGAGAATAGACTTTGGTGGTTCTCTGCTCTTACGAGGAGAACACGGCAGGTGCCATAACGAGATTTTCCAGAACTTCGCTCAGTGGAATAGGTAGCAAAATAAGATCACACGTGTCGTGGATTATCCGTAGATACTCGACCGTTTCTGAGAAAGCGACGGTCAAAGTTTTCGATGTAACTTGTGTGCCTTTCAGCGAGTAAATAGTACAGTCGCAGCGGTGGCACAATGGTTAGCGTCGGGGCTTCGCACCTTCGCGCCAAGTGTTCGAAACCCTATTATTGTCATTATTACTAATTTATCTACCAGGGTCCATCAAAAATTACTACACGAACGTTTTCCAATGTACGTTTAAATAATGTTGTCCTTATTCGCGTACTAATTGTATGCTGAATGAATTAAAACAATAAAAAGACAACAAATGAATGGAAAAATTATTTAAAATTGTTTACGGTGAAATTCCTGTAGTATATTGACTCATAATCAATTTCAAGCGCCAGTTTACGAAAAAATGCTCTGTTATACGCGGTTTCCTGCGATACTATTACTATCTTCAGCAATGTTAACGACGTTTCTTTCCCGAGTGAGATTCATACGAAGAGATGTTGCTGTGGCAAACTTGTCTTCGCGCGATGCTCGCATTGTTTGGAATTTCTATGTTTCCAATGTTTCTACGTTGGATATCATCCAGTGGAATGTACCAAATCTTCCTGAAGAATAAACATGAGAATAAAATATAACAATTAAGAACTGATATAAGAATGAAACAGAACAATATGAGAATTTAAAAATATTGTAACCCCTGAAATTACCACATACACACACACACACAGACAGTGTGTGTGCGTGAGTGGTACTTTCAGGGCTTGCAATATATATACTACTGGCCATTAAAATTGTTATACCACGAAGATGACGTGCTACAGACGCGAAATTTAACCGACAGGAAGAAGATGCTGTGATATGCAAATTATTAGCTTTCCAGAGCATTCACACAATGTTGGCGCCGGTGGCGACACTTACAACGTGCTGACATGAGGAACGTTTCCAACCGATTTCTCATACACAAACAGCAGTTGACCGGCGTTGCTTGGTGAAACGTAGTTGTGATGCCTCGTGTAAGGAGGAGAAATGCGTACCATCACGTTTCCGAATTTGATAAAGGTCGGATTGTAGCCTATCGCGATTGCGGTTTATCGTATCGCGACATTGCTGCTCGCGTTGGTCGAGATCCAATGACTGTTAGCAGGATATGGAATCGGTAGGTTCAGGAGAGGAATACGGAACGCCGTGCTGGATCCCAACGGCCTCGTATCACTAGTAGTCGAGGTGACAGGCATCTTATCCGCATGGCTGTAACGGATCGTGCAGCCACGTCTCGATCCGTGAGTCAACAGATAGGGACTTTTGCAGCACAACAACCATCTGCACGAACAGTTCGACGACGTTTGCAGCAGCGTGGACTATCAGCTCGGAGACCATGGCTGCGGTTACCATTGACGCTGCATCACAGACAGGAGCGCGTGTGATGGTGAACTCAACGACGAACCTGCATGCACGAATGGCAAAACGTCATGTTTTCGGATGAATCCAGGTTCTGTTTACAGCATCATGATGATCGCATCCGTGTTTGGCGACATCGCGGTGAACGCACATTGGAAGCGTGTATTCCGTCATCGGCATACTGGCGTATCACCCGGCGTGATGGTATGGGATGCCATTGGTTACACGTCTCGGTCACCTCTTGTTCGCATTAACGGCACTTTGAACAGTGGACGCTACATTTCAGATGTGTTACGACCCGTGGCCCTACCCTTCATTCCATCCCTACGAAACCCTACATTTCAGCAGGATAATGCACGACCGCATGTTGCAGGTCCTGTAAGGGCCTTTCTAGATACAGAAAATGTTCGACTGCTGCCCTGGCCAGCACATTCTCCAGATACCTCACCAATTGAAAACGTCTGGTCAATGGTGGCCGAGCAACTGGCTTGTTACAATACGCCGATCACTACTCTTGATGAACTGTGGTATCGTGTTGAAGCTTCATGGGCAGCTGTACCTGTACACGCCATCCAAGCTCTGTTTGACTCAATGCCCAGGCGTATTAAGGCCGTTATTACGGCCAGAGGTGGTTGTTCTGGGTTCTGATTTCTCAGGATCTATGCACCCAAATTGCGTGAAAATGTAATCACATGTCAGTTCTAGTATAATATATCTGTCCAATGAATAGCCGTTTATCATCTGCATTTCTTCTTGGTGTAGCAATTTTAATGGCCAGTAGTGTATGTGTGTGTGTGTGTCACTCTTCTTGTGGAACCCTGTTCTAATTTTACAATTAATATAACGCCCTTGTATCTGTAACTTGATTTTAAAAAAACATTCGTGTAGCAACCTTCTACGGGCATTAGTAGACAAACGAAAAAAATTAAATAAGTAACACAATAATCGAATTTCGAACACGGGACGTAAGAATGATAGAGTGGAGCACTAGCCACTGTGCCACCAGTTGGGCTGAACCTATCGAATGCTAAGAGGCATCTAAATTACGTCGAAAACTTTTACGGTCGTTTTCATGGAACCAGTCGAGTGTCTACGGATGATGAGCCCAGACACGCGTTCGTTTATTTTGACTTCTCTTCCACAGAGCGAAGTTTCTGGGAAATCGGGTTTTGTCACCTGCCGTGTTCTCCTCGTTAGTGCCGGATCTGCTATCGCCAATTTATCCGTGTTGCCCAGAAGACAATTGTTCTTGTGTTCTTTAATCCGGGTTTTGGTGATAAAAGAACACAAGAACCAAGAAACGGCTCGGCAGTTTCAGATAGCTAAACAAATTTACAAGTATTCCATCATTTTTAGTGCGTGCATCCGTGATATTATTAATTCTTGCTTCGATATTTCGGCTGATACCCTTTCAACCACTCTCAAGGTTAGTCGACTGCAAGATTTTTAATCACTTTACACAATACCGTGGAGTAAACGTATATTATGGAATTTTAGATCCATTGGGAAAACTTCAAGAAATCCAAGTTCACATTCAAAAATTAACCAACTACGTCTTTATAGCCTTTGAGGATGTTACCCGTAATTGGAGAAGACACATTAGGCACAGAAACGCATCCTAGAACACGGCCTAATGTCCATAAGTCCACATTTTGCTCACAAAAGAAGTGCGAACTCGAAGAGTTATGTGTCTAATGTACTGCTTTTCCTTATTGTGAAATCACATGTCTGTCTTTGTAACAAAAATAATACAATTGTAGTTTGTAGACAGCTACTGACGGCCATTTACACCTAAAAAATACACCGACTGCATGGAAATACGTATTGTATTGGAATGAAACAACTTGTCACATGTGTTGAATGAGCTCTGTTTCTAGCTACCCTAATCGTCTTTAGATACTTTATTAACGATATGAGTGTATCATGCTTATGAGGCACACGTTGGCTGACTTGATAATCGAGGACTTTGCGCTGTTATATGATCCATCAAACCGGAGTTAGGATTTCAATATTTCCCTAAATTGTTTCGTGCAAACGCCAAGATGGTTTCTAAATGTAGTCTACGACATTCGCCTTCGCCATTCCATGCAAATTATGAGTGAAATCTTACATCATCAAGTTACTGATATTATTTTTGCACCAAAAGTGACCTACCTTGTGAGACAGGGCGATTAATGAGATCCGTACCGAATCTGCGTCGTGGATTGACGACTGTTGCTATGATATTCCGGAAAGCCTAAGGGTGATTTTTAAGCTGTTTTCCACTCTCGTTTAGACAAAACGCTCGAATGTCCTACAATATCAGACTCGGAAAACATGCCACATATACGCTTAACATACGATAACACTCAGAACAAAGTTTACACGACTTCCCTAGCTTAGATTAAATGACTACCATGGCAACAAAATAAATCTTCCAAACCATGAAAAAAGCAGACCCGGACGATAGGATAAAAGAAGGATGCAGGGAGAGTTTTCTATCAAAATTAAATTATGTCACGGAAAATATACAGAAGCCACATAAATTAATATGTGATCTAGTCATGGATGTGGTCCATCATCGATGTTATTTTTTGTTTGTTTGGAATAAATAAGCAGAGAATGGTGAGACAAAAACACTGTGCTGAGAACATTATTATCTGTCATCACTATATACTAAGAGGTTAAAAGCGAACATGATTTAGAAAAGCTCTACATACATATATGAAAAAATTTTAAAACAGTGTAATATGAACATTTAGGAAACTAAAAAAAGATATTGATTGTAACTGGAAGAAATCATTCAAGAATAAAAATTACAGTCAATAATGATATAATGGAACACGGGACAGACTTAATAATTAGGACATCCAACTCAAGCAGTTAACAAACCAGACACACGTAGAGAAGAATTTAACAACGTATAATGAATTAAATGGGATATTAAAAAGGAACTTAGATAAACAAATGAGAAAAGAAATGAAAACCAGATATCACAATGTTATATCAAGACCAGCAGTTCTACAGCGTACCTTAGAGGGCGAAACTGAAAAGTGGAAAATATGAGAATACACTGGGTTGTAGGAGTGGCACGTCATGTGCAGACGTGCCAATCTAAATGATACGAGCATGTTGTTAGAATGCCAGAAGATAGGTTACCACATAAAGCGTTCGAATATAAACCCTAAGTAAGAAGAACTTAAGGAGGACCATATCATCAATGATACGAAAACTTGTGCAGTCGCAACGGGACAATTCTCAGTACCGCTCAACGAAGATGATGATGATGATGATTATTATTATTATTAATCAATCAGTGTATTAGTAATCAATTTATATATTGACAGGGCCCGTAATTTTGTGGCGAGGTTTCAGTGGTCGCATTGAACAAAAAATGAAATAAACAACTAAAAATTACTCGTTTATTACTGTCGGAAATTGCATAAAATTATTAAGACCGAAAGGTAGCTATTGTCCACGGTGATGAAGACAGGAATCTCCAAGGCAGCATTGTCCACCTCAGCGACAACTTCTCGCAGCTGTTGGTGCGAGAGGCGTGCGATCAGGAGCCACGGCACGCGTCTACAATGAGTTCATTAATTAGAGCCCTGCGAGCTCCGCTATCATACGCAATAAAGCAGGCCCATTATTAGTTACGACCGCAGCATGTACCAGAGATTCCGGACCCTCCCTGTAGCGAGAGTCTACCTGGGTTGGATTTGCTTCCTATCTTAATCGTTCGCTTTATGAACGAGGCCATTGTTGTTCATGCACGAATAAAATTAACAACTATCTAGTCGAGTTGATCGTCTGTTATTGGCTATTGCTATCAGCAGGGGATCAACATCGGAGACCATTAAGCGCAGTGCAGATGAGAGAAGTACGCACGCAGTCAACACTTGGTGTTCTTGACCTCTCTCTCCTAAATCTCCGAAGAATCCATGCATTTACAAACAAAATTTTACTAAAAATCGAATCTTTAGCTATCTTTTGACTTGTAGATGATCAGAAGAAGTTGTAGAAAATTACCTCTTCCTTTAATTGCCCTGTCCACTCTCTTATTTCTAATATGAATGATAGTAAATTTTACGTACCAGTTTTCATCACGAAGCTATAATTTAAGTAGGGAATGTGAGTTTACACACTACAGTGCTTTTCTAAATGTGATCCTCAACAATGCAAAACACCGACGAAAAAAAATCCCAGAACACAGAAATGATTAATGTAGAGCAATCAAATTTCAGGAATATCTTTAAGTGATTAACGTTGCAAGATCACACGTTAAAGTAAGCGCGAGAAAAGCCACCGCAAATGTGAAAAGCTGGTACATTAATTATCGGTGTAACCGCCAGAATGTTCATTGAAACAATGCAAACGTGCATGCATTGTGTCGTGTAGGTGCTGGTTGTCAGTTTGTGGAATAGGATTCAATGCCTGTTGCACTTGGTCGATCAATAAAGGAACGGTTAATGCTGGTAGTGGATGACACTGGCATTGTCGTTCGATGATGTCCTGTACGTGTACGATTGGAGAAAGATCTGGTGATCGAGAAAGCCAAGACAACATACCGACTTTCTTTAGAGCATGTTGGGCTACAGCAGCTGTATGTGACGAGCGTTATCCTGTTGGAAAGCTCCCCTGGAATGTTGTCCATGAATGGCAGCACAACAGGTCGAATCGGCAGACTGACGTACAGATTTGCAGTCAGGGTGCGTGGGATAACCGCGAGAGTGCTCCTGCTGTCATATGAAATCGCAGCCCAGACCATAAGTGCAAATGTAGGTCCGGTGTGTACAAGCTGCAGACAAGTTGGCTGCAGGCACTCACCCAGCCTCCTCCTGACCAACACAGGGACATTACTGGCACCGAGGCAGAACTGGCTTTCATCAAAAAACGCAACAGTCCTTCACTCTGCCCTCCAATGAGCCTCGCTTGACACCACTGAAGTCGCAAATGGTGGTGGTGTGGGGTCAGTGGAATGCACGCAACAAGGCATCTGGCTCCGAGCTGTCCTTAAAGTAACCGATTTGTAAAAGTTCGTTGTGTCACTGTCGTGCCAACTGCTGCTCAAACTGATGCTGCAGACTTAGTACGATGGTCCAGAGCCATACGCCCTCTTCTTGCGACCGTACCTACCTGTGACCACCGCTGCTAGCAATCAACTGCAGTGGCTTCATTCCCGCCAAATCTTTCTGCAATATCGCCCAATATCGCGGAAGGAACATTCAGCTTCTCGTAACCTTATTACAGGACCTCGCTCAAACTCAGTGAGGTGTTGATAATGGCGTCTTCGTCGTCTTAAAGGCATTCTTGACTAACGACAACTCACTTCACGTAATCTCAAAGGTAACTAAGCCCACTACCGTTACAGTGTGTATTAAAGCAAAACTGATTTGCAACCTTATAATATCGTTATTAGTGCCACTCTAATGCGACTGGTATGAAATTTGAATACGTGTCATCTTTTAGAGGTAGAAATACGCCTTCTTTCGTTTATGTCGCCCAACTCTTTCTTAGTATTGCGATTTTTTCCGTCAATGTATAATGTTTTATAGTCCTGTGAATCTTCACTTCTTATCCTTTTTCGATGGATGAAAATATTATCTTCTACTAAACCGGTCGCGTGAGCATTGCAGTGTTAATTTCGAAGGAAAAGAAACTGTTAAACTTTCAACACCTTCATGGATGCAAACCTAGTCCCCTATCAGCTTCCCATGAGATCTAAAGGAGTTAGATTTCTTATTCCATCAGCCCAACCTCAAACAACTAAATGCAACAACAGATCCTGATGATATTATGATTAGTAAAATACTAAAGAGTGTGCATAACAGGGCTGTGTGACTTCTGGCATAGTCTGCATTGTTGCCACATTTCCCTCCTCTCCCACTCCCCCTATGAGGTCATCGTTCAGCAAATGCATTAATGCCACATTTCTCCTCCTCTCCCACCCCCATGACTTACTCTAAGTGTCCACTGTATAAAAGGGCGCAAAATTCTAAACTTGGTGGGAAATTCAAAATAGCCAGGGTTTTTGCCACTCCTCTGATGTCACTGTGGAAGTAGGGTGCTTGTCCTAAGTATAAAATGGAAGGAAATTTAAAAAAAAAGTTCAAGATGTGGGGGAGACATTGTTCAGTTGGTTGAAAATGAGGGAGGATGGGGGAAGGGGGGGGGGCTAAGGATAGTGGCATCAGAAACCAAACTGGCGACATGATAACTTAATATACAGGGGCAGCAAGTATGGTTGTCAGTTTCCCTGGTCCCATGATGTCACAATTCAAATGGTGGCCCTCGGGATATTAGTGCAACCCGCATGGTTGACAGATTTCCCAGTTCACTGGTGGAGCCAGCACGGTTGCTGGGTCACTTGTGCTAGGTATAGAATCTATTCCTGATAGTAAAGTGGTGGGAAATTGAAAAATCATCGGTTTTTCCCTTGATGTTACAATCACTTGCATTAAGTTTACAAACAATGCAGTATGCATGTTTAAACAATTAATGTTAACGTAAAATCAGCAGAGGGGTACCGCACAGGTCCACTGGAGACGGACTTACATGTAGTATACAGGCATTAGACGTTTTCATCACAACATAGATGAAGCTGCTTGAAAGAGAACATTTGATGTGTGGAAGCACATAATCATTCTCACACCTCTCCATTGATACAAGGTATGTACTTTGCAGTCTATGATGGCTTTCAGAGTATGTATATAGATGTATATAGATGAGCAAAATGGAATCGTTTGTACAGAAATCTGAAAACCTCCGATCAGTCACCTACGTTGCAAAAAAGTAAGAAATCACATTGATCACATTGTCATCACGAATGCAGGAGCAAAACAGAAGAAAAGAGTTGTGAAACCACCTATAGGAAGCACAAAGCAACTAAATACTTAGGAGAGTAACTTGAAATAATGCGATAATTTGACGTGATTGGTGGTACACTATGTTTATATATTCAGTTGCTGATATACCTTTCAAATATATAGAGTACTCGAGAATGATACTAGTAGTGGAACTGCACCACTCTGAAGACAATTATATATGACTATTATGTAAACAAACCACTCTGTCACTTCCCTCTGCCCTCTACTTAACCCTCCTCCCACTCCCAGTAAGATACTATACTTGGGCTGTTATTGTGTATTTACTTAGGATCTAATTTATGACACAGTGGTATTATCCTATTGATTGGTGTTTACTTAATATTTGATTTATTATCCAGTTAATTATCCTTATCGCTACTATGATGATCACCTCTATATTTATGTGAACCTTATCTTTATAGCTATAATTTGTGGTTCAATATGGTCAATGGTTGTTTTCCAATTTGTATAATTTATGACTCAATATGGCTGCCACAATGAAAATATGATTGACCAAGACGCTAAAAACATGCAACATACACCACCAGCAATGTACTAAGTTTAAATTGGCATGAAATGCAAGATAATTAGATTCTTAAAAACAATTACTGGCGTGTTATAACCTTTTATCATTGTTAGTCACGAATCATAAACTTTTTAAAAATACATAACCGCTGCTAGGACCCTCTGTTCATACCAGAGAACGTTACCAGAACTCATCTTCATGATCATCATCCATATACACGTGTGGATCATTACAAATACGAGACTTTTAATGTTAAAACATAGCTGCACGCATGTTGTGCTGAAGGATGCGATGGGATCGGAGTGTTTATTTATCTAAACAAATAACGCGCCAGGAGGGCCCCATGTGTCGGCACACTACATGCCATGAGAGGTCTCCTCGGAGGCAACACTTCGTTCCAGGCCGCTGCTGATCATTCTCCTGCCAGTCAAAGCACATGCTGCCCACAACTGCAAGTGCCTGAGCGCAGGAAGGTACCTCACCTGCCGGCCGAAGTGGCCGTGCGGTTAAAGGCGCTGCAGTCTGGAACCGCAAGACCGCTACGGTCGCAGGTTCGAATCCTGCCTCGGGCATGGATGTTTGTGATGTCCTTAGGTTAGTTAAGTTTAACTAGTTCTAAGTTCTAGGGGACTAATGACCTCAGAAGTTGAGTCCCATAGTGCTCAGAGCCATTTGAATCATTTTGAGCACCTCACCTCACGGCTGTAATCTCCTTGCTATAAGCCCCACTACATAGCTTCAGTCCTAGGGAGGGCACTCCAGGTGGGGAGCACCCGGCAGTGCACGTGCATGATCATACATAAAGCGCCCACCCTACCCCTCTATGAGCAGATAAGAAGTGACTCTGAGATGCCGGCCATAGCCATCATCTGGCGTTACTACTGTTGGAGGCAGAGGTTGCCAGTCATACACTTCAACTCATTGTACACTACTGGCCATTAAAATTGCTACACCAAGAAGAAATGCAGATGATAAACAGGTATTCATTGGACAAATATTTTATACTAGAACTGACATGTGATTACATTTTCACGCAATTTGGGTGCATAGATCCTGAGAAATCAGTACCCAGAACAACCTCTTCTGGCCATAATAACGGCCTTGGTACGCCTGGGCATTGAGTCAAATAGAGCATGGATGGTGTGTACATGTACAGCTGCCCATGAAGCTTCAACACGAAACCGCAGTTCATCAAGATTAGTGACTGGCGTATTGTGACGAGCCAGGTGCTCGACCACCATTGACCAGACGTTTTCAGTTGGTGATAGATCTGGAGAATGTGCTGGTCAGGGCAGCAGTCCAACATTTTCTGTATCTAGAAAGGCCCATACAGGACCTGCAACATGCGGTCGTGCATTATCCTGCTGAAATGTAGGGTTTCGTAGGGATCGAATGAAGGGTAGAGCCACGGGTCGCAACACATCTGAAATGTAACGTCCTCTGTTGAAAGAGCCGTCAATGCAAACAAGAGGTGACAGAGACGCTTCCAATGTGCGTTCTCCGCGATGTCGCCAAACACGGATGCGACCATCATGATGCTGTAAACAGAACCTGGATTCATCCGAAAAAATGACGTTTTGCCATCCGTGCAGCCAGGTTCGTCGTTGAGTACACCATCGCAGGCGCTCCTGTCTGTGATGCAGCGTCAAGGGTAACCGCAGCCATGGTCTCCGAGCTGATAGTCGTGCTGCTGCAAACGTGATCTAACTGTTCGTGCAGATGGTTGTTGTCTTGCAGACGTCCCCATCTGTTGACTCACGGATCGAGACGTGGCTGCACGATCCGTTACAGCCAAGCGGATAAGATGCCTGTCATCTCGACTACTAGTGATACGAGGCCGTTGGGATCCAGCACGGCGTTCCGTACTACCCTCCTGAACCCACAGATTCCATATTCTGCTAACAGTCATTGGATCTCGACCAACGCGAGCAGCAATGTCGCGATACGATAAACCACAATCGCGATAGGCTACAATCCGACCTTTATCAAATTCGGAAACGTGATGGTACGCATTTCTCCTTCTTACACGAGGCATGACAACTACGTTTCACCAAGCAACGACGGTCAACTGCTGTTTGTGTATGAGAAATCGGTTGGAAACGTTCCTCATGTCAGCACGTTGTAGGTGTCGCCACCGGCGCCAACATTGTGTGAATGCTCTGAAAAGCTAATCATTTGCATATCACAGCATCTTCTTGCTGCCGGTTAAATCTCGTGTCTATAGCACGTCATCTTCGTGGTGTAGCAATTTTAATCGCCAGGAGTGTAATTCTGCAACGGGACATTTTCTGGCCTCTTAATTGTTGGAATATTTCCAGGAGTGAGACATTGTTATGAGCATTTCAACACTCTGACATACTATCCCCAGCAAGGTTATCCTGTATGTAGCTCCACACACCTTCGTCGCTAACTATGAAAGAATGAATGTCGTGTACAGTAACCACATAGGGGGTGCAGCGACCACATATTTCTTTGATATACGAGGGACATTCAATAAGTAATGCAAAACATTTCTTGTTCTCGGCCAATTTAGGTTGAAAAATGGGAATTGGTCATGGCACGTCGTGTAATATTCCCGAATCGGCCATTATAGTTTCAACAATTTCCGACAGGTTACGGTAGTATTGTAGCCTTCAAAATGGCGTCTGTGACGGAGGTGCGTTACAAGCAGCGAGCTGTCACTGAGTTGCTTTCGGAGGTTCAAATGGCTCTGAGCACTGTGGGACTTATCATCGGAGGTCGTCAGTCCCCTAGAACTGAGAACTAATTAAACCTAACTTACCTAAGGACATCACACACATCCATGCCCGAGACAGGATTCGAACCTGCGACCGTAGCGGTCGCGTGGTTCCAGACTGAAGCGCCTAGAACCGATCGGTCACTGCGGCCGGCCACTTTCGGAGGAAAACCAGGGAACTGCAGATATACGTAGGCGCTTGCAGAATCTCTACGGAGATCTAGCAGTGAACAAAAGAACTATGAGTCGTTGGGCAAGCCGTCTGTCATCATCATAACAAGGTTGTACAAGTCTGTCCGATCTCCCATGTGCTAGCCGCCTGCACGCAGCTGTGACTCCTGCAATGACTGACCGTGCAGACACTCTCATTCAAGGTGACAGATGGATGCAAACGAACTACTCCTCCTCGATAACAATGCAAGGCCTCACCCAAGTCCGTGCACCAGAGAGGAGCACACGAAGCTTCATTGGATTGTTCTTCCTCATCCGCTTCACAACACGGATCTCGCAGCTTCAGATTTCCCTTTGTTTGACCTAATGAGGGATGCACTCCATGGGAAGCAGTACGTAGGTGATGGGGAGGTTATTGATGCAACAAGACGTTGGCTCCGACATCAAACAGTAGAGTGATACCATGCGGGCATACAGGTCTTACCAGCAAGGTGACCTGAGGCCGTCACATTGAACGGAGATTGTGTTGAAAAATAGGGTTTGTACCCAACACAGTGAGGAATAATGTGGTGTATTGCAATCCTGAATAAAATCAACCTGCTTTCCGAAAGAAAAATGTGTTGCATTTTTTATCGAATACCCCTCGTACAGAAGCAAAAACTGATACTTTAGAAAGAGAATAAGCCATCCAAATCCGTAAAACGTTTTCGCCATTTGTCAGTGCGTGCCAAAAGCATTCTTACGTTAGCTGCGTCGTTTATAATACTTTCGGTGTGATAGAGTTCGTGTCTGACTCTCACTGAACCGTCTATCTCATCTTTCTTTTATTAAAGTACACATATGTGGTGTCATCTACATACGTCTAGCGTTTACATTAAAGGGTGCCAGCTTCTGTTGCAAATTCAGATTACTTTCTTTGTATACTGATTTTTCAACGTGTGTCTATAAATCAGTGTAATATTACTAAAATAGGAACTGTAAAGGATTCTGATCGATCTCTGCAGTATACATATATTACAGTGATTCTAGAATGTTTTGTCATTACTCTGTTAAAGTATAGGTATGTGCTGTTATCTCCCCCATATATAATGTAGCATAATCTTATTTGATAGTATGTGCCTATATCATTTATTGGACCCGTGCAGTCTGTAAGTTGATGGATCTGCTATTTCTGTGTAGTCCATATGTAGAAAAGAAAATCATGCTTGGAAGTGAAAACTGTAATTTTATAAACAAATCAATTACTTACAGCCGGCCGCTGTGGGCGAGCGGTTCTGGGCGCTTCAGTCCGGAACCACGCTGCTGCTACGGTCGCAGGTTCGAATCCTGCCTCGGGCATGGGTGTGTGGGATGTCCTTAGGTTAGTTAAGTTTAAGTAGTTCTAAGTAGGGGACTCATAACCTCAGATGTTAAGTTCCATAGTGCTTAGAGCCATTTGAAGCATTACTTACGGTTTTGGTCTGGAGACTGAACTTATACATTTATCATATAACGCCAGTCCCTGTTCCTTCGTGAATGATGCATGGAAACTGCGGCAATGCATGGGGGAGAGGGTGGGGGGGGGAGGGGGCAGTGTGGGCTATAGCCACAGGTGGCAGAGATGTGGGAGGCGGCAGGGAGTGTCTGAGCTAGATAATCCTATCTGTGGCTTAAGCCAAGGTCATTAGATCAGATAACTGTATCCTCGTTGGGATTACGTATGTATTTAGACAGAATTTCAATGCAAATGGACGAGTGGAAGTGGTTAAAAATAGGATTAATTTGACCTCTATAAATATGGCGGTACTTATACCTATATGAAATTAAATTTAAATAATTATGTCAAATATTTTATTGAGAATAAGAGAATAAATTTCGGATTTTGAATTTCGAAACGGACGTGAATGGCTACGATCCGCTGTTGCTATGCAGCGTATGGAATTATTGTGTCCATTTCGATTTTTCAATTATTGCATTATTTTCATTGAACATCTCGTAGATGTGATGGGAAGCAGGTGACATTTAATTTCTTCAACTTTTTGTTATTGTAAAAGAGCGATGCGGTGTTGATATCGTTTATTTTATACTTTGATAAAGTTTCATGTGTACCTCAATTTGATATCTATTACAAATTCAAATTTATTTGTTTATATGAGTCGTTGAATATATAGGAGTTTGCATCTAAATGTTTGTTTTGTTTATTTTTATAGTTTTCAATGGCTTCGCGGTTTCACCAGGAAAAATGTTATTTATTTGTTTTAATTATTATACTATATGTAATTAAATTTTACGTGTGGGCAATACATTCGCGATATTATTATTTTTTATCTCTATCATAGTTTTGTTTGTTTTTAACCAACCTAATCATGAAAAGCGTAGGAGAAAGTGGAGCATCATATCTAAATAAGAAGAAAGCGAAGGAGCAACAAATCAGAAAAAAATGACGGAGCTATATAAAAGCTTGTGAAAGTTTCTTCAGGGACACGGGATCTATAACAGGGCCATCAAATGTGGGTTTTTCAGGGGACAGCGCTGCTCAAAACCAAGAAGTAGCTGAAGTAGTACAAGTACCTGGAACTGATGGCTTTCTAGTACCTGTGACTGATACTGCGAATTCGTCAGTTTCACACGCTTCCGATGTGATTGCTGAAACTGCGACAAGAAAACAAACTGTAACCACATCAGTTGGGTCAGACTTTGTCTGAAACGAGTTGGAAAATGGCCTCAAAATATATATTCGTACGTGTGATTCTCTTTACCCTTTGAGCACCATTTTATTAATTTTGTCTTCAAGTATCAGTGCCCTCAGCATGAAACCACCGGTGCTGTTGTAAGACAAAGGCATCTAACGCTACACTGAGGGTGCTTCTACAAATGTAGTGCATTACTGCAGGCACTTACAGTGTTAAGAGCAACAGTCGGCGCGGAGATTGGTCTACGTGACTGCTGGAGATTGTGACGTGAGATTTTTTTATAGTTATCATATCGAGGATATCATCGACAGTGAAAATAAGCGTAAATAAAGTTATTGTAACTTAAATCTGACTTTGTACTACTGCTTTTATGAGTCGTTTCGAAATAAAACCATTTGGGGTAGTATGTAATTTTTATATAAATGAATTAAATTTTAGGCCTATTTTTGGTTGTTATTTAGTCCTATAATTTGTTTTAGGCAATTTGAGCTTATGTACGTTTCGAGGTTTAGGACTGTGTCTAGGAAAAATGCGAAATTGCTTTCTGATAAATCCCATGAAATATGGGTGATGTGTCCCAGATGTTCCAAAGTGTAACGACATCCTTAAAACAATTGTTTACTTTTTGCCAATTTGTTGTTGTATTCGTTGCTTACTATGATAATGAAAGCCAATTTTGTGAAAAAATTCAATTCCTTTTTTCATATTTTCCGGACTCAGAGGGTTAATACGGCAAAGTCCTTAAGTCTTTCTGCATATTAATACAGACTTTACTGAAGTCCCAGCAGTACCACGCGGACTTTGCTGAAGACCCAACAATAGCACGCACAGTTCAATGAGAATCAGACACGGACTCTATCACACCAAAAATATTATCAACGACGCAGCTAACGTGAGAATGCTTTTGGCACTCACTGACATATGGCGAAAACGTTTTGCGCACTTAAATGGCTTATCCACTTCCTAAAGTATATATATATTTTTTTGCTTCTGTTTTTGTTTGTTTGAGAACGCAAACTCACCGAATGCCTCGAAGTTTTACTCCTCCAACATGTTTAATACTTGGTGAAAACTGAATACCAAGGTTGTCATCCACCAATCAAGTGCTACACACAACCAGAATTTTTGCAAATGGAACGAGCTGGAAATAAGACTTCAAAAAGGACAGCCTATTAATAAAAAAGACCAAGAAGTTGTCAAAAAGATATAAATAAATAATGGCCTGAAATTCTAACAAGAATGTTTGATATAATAAGATTGTAGGCAAAACAAAATTTGACATTACGTGGCCACAGGGAAAATCACAACAGTTTGAGCAGAGGCAGCTTTTCGAGTTCTGTTACATCTACTGGCAAAGTACTAGCCTGTTTTCGGAGCACATTTAGTAAAAACAAAAATAGGTCAAAAAATTTCACGTATTCGTAAGTCACCACAGGTTCAAAACGAGTTTAATGAAATTTTAGGGAATAAAGTTCGCCAAAAAATTGTAGGTCATGTTTAAAAGGCCAAGTATCATTCCATGATTTTCGACAATTCCCCAGATATTTCCCTCGCAGATCAGACAAGCCAAGTATTACATTAAGTGTTGATTGAGAATCGGACGTACGTGTAATGGAATCGTTTATAGATTTCATTGAACCGGAATAGAAAGAAACCGAAGATATTAGTGAGATAATACTATCTAAAGTCGACTCTGATGAACTCGACATTATGCCTCGCAGAGCGCAAGCTTACGGCATTGCTGTCGTGTAACAATGGCTGGAAGACAGACAGGTGTGCAGCAACGGATAAAATACATCAGTCCTAATACCGAATTGGTACTGTGCTAAAACCATTCACTGAATCTAGTTTTATTCCATGAGGCTTCAGTGGAGGGGAATCCAGTGACTGTCTTCGGAACACTGGAACACTTTAATGCTTTCGTTTTTTTTTTTTTTTTTTTTTGTCTACACACCGATAGGAGGTCCTGATTATTGTTACAGGCAAGAGACTGAAGAAGGTTAAGGTCACACATTGGAGAGCAATAAGCGATGCATTAAACAACGCACGAAATCGTTACAAAGAAATATTGACAGGGCTAGAGAAGCTCACAGAAATAGACGAAAGCTTGAACACACGAAGGGACCGCAGGAACTTTGTTATTCGCCATGTCATCATTTTCGTTTCTATGTTTTACTGTGTTTCTGGCATCCGGTTCTGCGTAAGTGAATGATGGCCAAAATTATCTGGAAATCGAGGGACCTAACACACAGCTGTGTGCTCAGAAAATAAACTCCTTACTGGTGGCGTTGGAAGAGAAACGAGAGGAATTCGTAGACAAGGCTTAAAGTTACGGCAAAAGCTTGTATGAAGAACTTGGCATTTCCGTTGAACCTACAGGACGAATAAGAGGAGGTAAATTTCTGGCAACGGAATTCGAGATGTTGGCTTATCGCACGAAGATTATTTAAACGAAAAATGTTTTCCTCATTAGATGGAGTAACTGCAGAACTTCGAGAAAGTTTCCAGCAGTCCCAGACATAGGGCGAAAAATATATCTTCCTAAGGCCTGTAACAGTATTGGGCGTTGGAGATGACTGATGAGGAATACAAAAATATATGATGAGAAAATTCCTAACAGCTGTCTTACGTAATGCTAGTTATGAAAGAAGCTAATTAAAAATTATTTAAGATCTTCGATGTTAGTGTTGAGATTTACAAATCCAGCTATTTTGGCAATCGATCAAGAGGTACAAATTAACATTCAGGAATGTATTAAAGATGCTTTTAAGAATGAGGGTGACGTTGAATTCTTCTGTAAGATTGCAATGCTATGTAGTTTCCATACAATATTATTTATGTAGAATAAACTTTTAATTTAACAAAGACATTTTATGTTGAATCCATTTGAAATACTGACGAAGTATCACATTTTTTCTTTTAAATTTCGAAAATAAGGGGTGGCAAATTGAAGGTTCGCACTGGATGGCAAAAATCCACGCAACACCACTACGCCGAAAGAACGATCGTCGGTGAAATACTCCATGTTAGTGTATGTGTTAGGAAGTAATGTGTTGCCTGGAACATACTTTCAGATTTTTTTTCAAGAATAAAACTCTTCGTTATTCGCAATGCCTCTCTTGCAGCGACTACCATTAGAGTTTGTTTACCATCTCGCAACGACTAAACGATTGTGTGGATGCCGCTCTGCATTGGATCATATCTGTCTCTTCTATTAATTCAACCTGAGCTGATGAGCAACACTTAAAAATCAGTCAAACAAGTGTTTTGTAAGCCATTTATTTCGTGGTGGATTACATTTCCTTAAGATTCTTCCAGTGAAACTCAGCTTGGCGTCTGAGTTTCCTACGGGCTGAATTATGAGGTCATTCTGCTTTAACTCGGTGTAAACGGTTACTTCTCGGTATTATATGGTTGTAACTGTTTCCAGTGATTTATAATCAATAATCTAATCGCAGAGCACTGGATTTCTTGGCCTATTTATGTGCAATACATTGCATTTATCTGTATCCAGATCCAACTCCCAGTCCCTGTACCAATTAACGATCTTCTGCAGGCCCTCCGTCAATGCGCCACAGTCTTCTGGTGTTTCTATCTTTTCTCATAGACAACCACATCCTCTGTGATCAGCTTCATCGAGCGTCTGACATTATTCACTGGATCACTTATATTGCTGCGACTACTTCGATGGTCAGCCATAACTACTCAATCATCTAACGCGATTTTATCAGAAGTAGTGTCAATATGTGATCCATGTGTATTTTTTACTGCAATAGAACAAATAAGTTATGACAGTAGTCCGACATGTGTGTTACACTCGAAATATTATTTATTTTGATAAATAATAACGCTCTCAATTTTATCTTCACACAAGATCGAATACTTTTTGTTTGTGATCAGAGATCCATAATGATACATGCATTTTAAGGTAAGCAATCTGCATGTGTTTAGTACACATACTGTTACTCTCCACCACAAAGCATCTATTTAGGGTGGAAATTAAGCGGTGTATATGTTTTAAAATGACACTTATATTGTGTCTTAACAGCCTAATTGCATCCTCGTACAGCAAAGTGATACATACAGCAAAGGTCCAATCTATTTGAAGAATTTTATGACTGTGATCCCATACAGAAATCTTTGACCGAATAGCAAAGTGCCTCCGTTACAAAACGCATGCTATGTGCGGTCCTGGGTCACAAATCCGTGTTCTGGTTTATGTATCACACAAAAAATGGTTACTCTAGAATGCCTTTTCCTTACAAGAATCGAAGTAAGCCATCCCCCACTTTATTATTTACGGAGAATTTCCGCCCTGCCACTGACTCCTTTCTCATAAAATCAATAATGACTCCATTTTTTGAGAACGGTGGTGACGCTGACTTTTTTAAACATTACATTTAACATTGCTATATTGTTGTCATACAACATACAGGGACGGAATTGTAATTTGAAATGGTTGTAGTATTCTACTGCAGAAACTTAAGGTGTTTGAATCAATGTTTTACTGCCAGCAGAGTAGTTTGTTACAATTGTTTTGCTGTAACATAGCAACGTATGGATTAAATTTAGAGTAATTTAGAATTCTGGAACCCAGTGTGTTATACTGAACGGTGGAAGTTCCGCAAAAACGAAAGTAGAATCAGGCGTGCCCCAAAGACGCGCAACCAGATCTCTGATGTTCTCTGCGTACATAAATAATTTACCAAATAATGTTTGCAGAACCATCAGATACTTCGCTTACGATACTGTTGTCAACGGGAAAATGTCGTTGAATGGCGCGTTGTTCAGATATTTAGTGTTAACATTAAGAAACGATAATAAATGAGAGGAACACATGCAAGGGGCAGTTAAATAAAAACGAGACAAGTGAAAAAAAAGTAAACTGTTTATCATTTTAAAAGTAATCGCCATAACTGTTAATGTATTTATCCTACAGTGAGACAAGACTGTCAGTTCCAGAAGGAAAAATGTTTGTAGATGGCTACAGAACCATGATTGTACCAAGGCTTGCACGTCTTCGTCTGAAGCAAATCGACGGTAGCGAACATCTTTCTTCAGGACATTTCGCTGAAGAAACACATTCGTGGCACGCCTGGGTACAAACATGGTGGCTTGGGCAATCGCAAACATTTTTCCAGGAAGACACTAACCGTCTTGTCCCACAATGAGATGAAGGTATTAACAGCTATGGCGATTGCTGTTGAAATAATAAACAGTTTACTTCCTTTTTCCCATCTGCCTCGTTTTCATGTGACTGCCCCTTATGTAATCAGTTGTAGGAAACAGGAACAGAAGACTTGGCTCTTTTTTGGAAGGATTCTGGAAAAGTGCGTTTCATCTATGTATGAAATCACTTATAAGATTCTAGTGAGAACAGTTCTCCACCATGTGGACTTCTTATTAAGTAGGCATGACAGCAGACATCGAATAAATCAAGAGACCACTACTGGAATCGTAATAAGTGAGCATAGCCTATTCGAAAGTGTATCAGAGATGCTAGGGGAATTCATATGGGGAGCTTTGGAAGAATGGCAACGTAGTTCGCGCAAACTCTGTTGGTTTAATTTAGAAAGACGGTATTCAAGGAAGATTGCAATGTCCGACAGTTTCGTTGCTACCATAGGATATATCACACAGGCCCATGAGAATAAGACAAGGGAGACTAGGATGCATACAGAAGCAAATAGGTAATAGTTTTCGTTCGCTGAATGCGTGAATCGAATAAGACAGAAAATCGAGAATACGGGTATGCTGTCCTCTCTGCCACACGATGTACTGTGACTTGCGCAGTACGTGTAAGCTCACTAGACGAAATATACTGCCGGAAAAAGTTATTACACCTTTTTAGAAGTTTCCAACTCACTCAAGATGTATTGTTGCAATAGTGCATATGGAGTACATGAAATGACTACATTTACAGACCAATAACCCAAGCGGTTCAGAGATACCAGGTACCGAACCATGCTGAAACTCCTATATTAGTACGTGGTGTAACCTCCACGGGTAGCAACGCAGGCGCTGAATGTGGCATCCAGTCAGTCGTACAGATGGCAAATACTGTCTTGGGGTACGTTATGCTACGACGACTCGATACGTTCACGTAGTTATTTTAGAACTGTTGGTTGACGAGTCACTTCTCGTCCCATCATATCCCACATATATATGAAGATAGTAACTGTTCTCGAAAGAACAGATACCATTGATGACCGTGTAGCTTCTCTAGAATAAATGATAATTAATTGAAAACCTCAGCTGCCGACAGGTGTTGCTGATATACCTTGATGGAGACAGCTGAAAATGTGTGCCGCGACCGGGACTCGAACCCGGGATCTCCTGCTTACATGGCAGCAGACGCTCTATCCATCTGAGCCACCGAGGACACAGATGAATAGCGTGACTGCAGGGACTTATCCCTTGCACGCTTCCCGTGAGACCCACATTCCCAACTGTTCACAATCTACATACGTAATGTTCCTAACAGATATTTGCCCATCCACTCATTACTCGCGCCCACTACGGTGACGATTCCCGTAAGAGTTCCTATCGAGGTATATCAGCAACACCTGTCGGCAGCTGAGGGTTTCAATTAATTATCATTTATTCTAGAGAAGCTACACGGTCATCAATGGTATCTGTTCTTTCGAGAACAGTTACTATCTTCATATATAGTTAAATGGCTACTCGGCCATTGACCTTCGTCTCTGCGAATGCGCACAGGTTGCCCGAACTCTTACGGGAATCGTCACCTTAGTGGGCGCGAGTAATGAGTGGATGGGCAAATATCTGTTAGGAACATTACGTATGTAGATTGTGGACAGTTGGGAATGTGGGTCTCACGGGAAGCGTGCAAGGGATAAGTCCCTGCAGTCGCGCTATTCATCTGTGTCCTCGGTGGCTCAGATGGATAGAGCGTCTGCTGCCATGTAAGCAGGAGATCCCGGGTTCGAGTCCCGGTCGCGGCACACATTTTCAGCTGTCTCCATCAAGGTATATCAGCAACACCTGTCGGCAGCTGAGGGTTTCAATTAATTATCATTTATTCTAGAGAAGCTACACGGTCATCAATGGTATCTGTTCTTTCGAGAACAGTTACTATCTTCATATATAGTTAAATGGCTACTCGGCCATTGACCTTCGTCTCTGCGAATGCGCACAGGTTGCCCGAACTCTTACGGGAATCGTCACCGTAGTGGGCGCGAGTAATGAGTGGATAGGCAGATATCTGTTAGGAACATTACGTATGTAGATTGTGGACAGTTGGAAATGTGGGGTCTCCCGGGAAGTGTGTAAGGGATAAGTCCCTGCAGTCGCGCTATTCATCTGTGTCCTCGGTGGCTCAGATGGATAGAGCGTCTGCTGCCATGTAAACAGGAGATCCCGGGTTCCAGTCCCGGTCGGGGCACACATTTTCAGCTGTACAACACCTGTCGGTAGCTGAGGGTTTAAATTAATTATCATATATCCCACATATGCTCGATTGGAGACAATTCCGGAGTTCGTGCTGATCAGGGGTATTGTTGCACGTCTTGGAGAACACGTTGAGTTTCATGGGCAGTACATGAGCGAGCATGATCCTGTTGGAACAACACATCACCTTCCTGCTGCAAGAAAGGCGAAATAACAGGTCTAACAACATTCTGCACATACTGAGCGCTGGTTAGCGTCCCTTTCAGAAACACCAAAGGTGAATCAGAGTTGTGGCTCATCGCACCCCAGACCATAAAGCGTGGGCTGGAACCAGTCTGTCGCGGACGAATGGGCTCTACGAGATGACGCTCACCAGTTGTTCATTGTATGCGCAAACGACAATCACTTAAATACAAGCAGAATCTGCTTTCATCACTGAAGGTCAAGGTACGTGGACCAGAAAGGTAGGCCATTCAGGCTACTACGCTCTGATTGGCCAGCGTGGTTCACGTTACTTGGCAGCAAGCGCTGGCGCAGTCGCGCATTTGCTAGTGGAAATCTCACTCAGTAAACCAGTTTTTCACGTCTTTTTTCATTCGATTTTGAGCATCTCATTGATGGGCTTCAAGATGATTCGAAAGAATTAGTTTTTGAAATATTCGAAAGGAAATGTTAAGCGGTAAAAGCACTGATGACAACACTTAATATCTAAAACTAGCTGTAGATGGTCGTCACTAATACTTACGGCTTAAGAACGCGACTACGGTGAATATTTTAGTTTTACGTCCTATTTTAGTCCAGACGTATTTAGAGAATATTATGATAAAGATGGTGAAACTTATTTGACAATGTTCACACGGAAAATTTAACTCGAAGTTGCTGAAGACGACGCAGTCCAGTGAAAATTTGTTTTCGTCGCAGCTTCATTGCATCCCATTTGGCTCTTTTATTCAAAAATCTAATGCGAATGGAAGTTCTCGTTCTTCCATACAAATCAACTATTTTCTTTTCGATTGTACTAGTGCTGCTAATTATTGCATCACACGTTTCCAACGAGAAATGTTTTCTCAATGAGAAAACACAGAAATAATTTTAAATCTGATATTACAACAAACCATTCAGGTGATGGAGAAGTAAGCCTGCCTTTCGAAACTACACTTTTCCAGTCTAGTTTAGCTGTTAATTCTGCATCAAAATAATGGCTCTGAGCACTATGGGACTCAACTGCTGTGGTCATCAGTCCCCTAGAACTTAGAACTACTTAAACCTAACTAACCTAAGGACATCACACACATCCATGCCCGAGGCAGGATTCGAACCTGCGACCGCAGCAGTCGCGCGGTTCCTGACTGAGCGCCTAGAACCGCGAGACCACCGCGGCCGGCTTAATTCTGTATCGAGATGGCGTTTTGAGGTTGTAATTCGTAACGAAATGTCGATGTTTCCACACTTGAATGCGATGTATCTTGCCAAGTATTTTAAGGCATCGTGAGTAAAGTCTTCACAGGAGCTCATTGAATCGCTAAAATCGCAGTCTAGAAGCAAATCTCCTTCAACTGAAGTATCGTAACGTGACGTGTCAGCTACTTTGTTGCGCAACTCTCTAGAAGTAAATTTTATCAGCAGAAGTTTGATCTCTGTTCTCTACAGTGGAGGAACCAAGGGGCAAAGATATATTTGTCGCATTGCCAGTTCATAACCTCGAAGGTCATCGAATTATTATAAAATGCACTAAGACCACGAATTCTAGAAAAAAAAATTCCAGACAATCTTGATTCAGTCCGGCAGTCACGGTGTAACTTGCTCCGGCATTTTTCACGTCTGTGAAAAGTCATAAAAAGTGAATTTATTGATGTAACTACTAGCTTTTGAAACGGGCAGGCACCGAATTTGTACTTAAGTGAAACACTGCGACATAGAAAGGTCAGATGTTTTGGGAGGTACACATTGTTTCTTAGCTTTCTTCGTAGCTTAAATTTATTGCTCCAGTAAAGCGTATCTGCTATTCATAATAGTCAATTCTTCTTTCAAGTCCTTGATTTCTTGTTATTTTCTTATGACGCTCGTATCAGAACAAATTTTTGTGTTAACTGACTTATCCAGTTTTGTTTTCGCGGGAGACAAAATATCCACTGTTTCGCGAGCTTTCTTCCGTATTGTTCTGATGTTCCTACCACGTTCTCTTTCTGTTACGTCATCTTCTATGTGGACAAAACCTGCAGCAACAGAGTTATTTCTTTGCTAGTTAGGTATTTTTTGGGATTGAACTGCACCTGACTTCAGCAACTTCTTGTAGGTAAACCCAACAACTCATTTTGCATGTCCCGATTGTAATCTTGTGGACGGAAATATTCGGAACATATCCTTGCATTTTTAATATTGACAGCCATTCGCGCTAGAGTTCTAAGTCTTTCGGAAACCGATGGTGAAGAACGCGCTCGGTTCTACGACCAGAGTTATTGCACTTTGCAACAGCACAGTAGAACGTGTTTCTGCTCATTTCACTCAGAAAATACTGTGAACGACTCGCAAGATTATAAAGATAGCATTCTGTACCGGAATACGCCACAGGTAACGAACTGCACTCGAAGGAGCGATAACACACCACCACCAACAACGGCGCGAGACTCGCGGATACGGCCCAGTAGCTGCCCAGTGACGTCACGCCTTGACAAGCCGGGCGAGATGCAAACGTTCAGGAAGCCGGAATACACCCCTCTGGCTGAAGACAACGGCCCGCCATTTCCTCTGATGATACCGGTCGAGCTGTGCTCGTCGATGCTGTGGCGTGAGTAGAAGACGGGCTGGAGGTGTGCGTGCCTGTAATCGCTCTGCGAACAGCCGGTTCGCAACTGTTCGTATTGACACGTCTGGGCTCACAATCCCTCTTATCTGTGCTGTGGTAGCTGTACGATGAGCCACTGCTGCCCTTACAATACGACAATCCTGGCGGGCGTCTGTGCTGCATCGTCCAGAACATGGTCTAAAGTCGTGAGAATGTTCACCTGACCAATGATACCAGTATCGTTGCACAACTCACACAGTACGTCCAGTTTGCGTGGCAATTCTCCGAAAGGACCATCCCGCTTTTCGGAATGCCACAATTTTGCTTGCTTGTTTCACATGTTTCCACCAAACTGAGCCTTCTGGTTGTGAGCGTTTCCTATTGAGGGGTAGACACAAATGGCGCTCTGGAAGCTATGTCACCACGTTATCTGCTGCTAGACCACGTTGAAACCATTAGCAGTACATTACTATCCCGCAGGTGGCAATGCCGTCATCGAGTCAAAATCGACGTCGTCTTTCGAGGTGTACTAATTTTTTTCCGGCAGTATATTTGTGACCCACTGCTGACGTAAGCCACCCCTCTGGTGAGTATGTTGCAGACAATTATATGAAATCTGCGCGGGGAAGTTACTTGGCTTGACAACTAAGAGTTGCAAAACAAATCTAGAAGTTCGATATTTTTTGGCGCTTCCCATGAGTTTAATTTCTCACGATGGTCAATGCGTGCGAAAAATGCCAATTACACAAAGAATTTAATTCCAAATTAATTTATCTGACTCCTTATAAGTGGATGAATGAGCGGCTTCTTGGACCAGACGGAGGCAAGTGTATAGCATCTCCAGTGGGAGCTCGGCTTGTATTAGCCGGCTGCAATATTATTGCACTTGAGAGTGAGGGTGCTTCGGTCGGCTTATCGTGAATCAATTCGCAATCAGCGCTGTAGAGGGGAGGAAGGACGGTAAAATTAAGTTACGGAATGAAAATTGCACTAACCTTAGTGATTAAAGTTGTGAAGTGGAAAGGTTCATCACACAAGGGGTTCACGCCAAATTGTTCATCTGCTTTGTGTTTTTAACTGGAATCCGTTCCGATTTCATCCCACTTGTCAGTTTCCGTATCACTGTCATCGTCACGTTCGTCTTCACTTTCCAGACCAACACTTATTATTATACTCTCTATTGCTTCCTCCATTAACTCATCTCTGCGCCAATATTCACTTTCAATTCCTTCTACATGTACGTAAGTTTTTAGTCAGTCATGCCGGCTACTCTTAAAAACTCTTCGGTTATTTGTTTTAGAGTAGTTAAATTCATAGACGAAACTTTAACTGCAAATTTTTTGTTTCATCGTATTCCAGATTAGTCCTATAAGGTTCAAATCACTGTAGTATGGTGGCAGCATAAAAACAGTATAATCATTTTGTTTTAAAACGTCATCTGCTTTAAAAATAGGCTTTGGAGTATAATAACGCACGATTTGTAAAAGCTCATGTCTTATTAAGGTAGGTTCAAAATTCATTTAACTCAGAATGAGCCATTGAATCATGCCTTTTTTGCGAATTTCAGTAGTGGGGACTTTATTTGTCTGAACCAGCTGGGATGTCAGGAATCTAACCATTTGTGATAATTATCCACCTTCATATCATCGTGACAATCTTGGGATTTAGATTTCTAATCATAAATGAAATCCGCTCCCTCTATGAAACCCGTTGCTCCTACACCGTGGACAACAATTGCTTTTTGGCCTGTACTGCTGCTGGTCATTACACCAGGAATTGCTTCATGCTGCCTGCACTTTTTCGTGGTATAATGCAAATGCAACACATTTAGTCCATGAATACCACTGTTATACTTGGCGCCTATTCATTATTTATGATTCCTTAAAGTATTCGACACCCCTTGCAACTAATGTTATGTTAGCATATTTCCTTATTTTAACTTTTTTTTTCAAACGAAATCCTGTCGCTTTCGAAATTTTCCGAAATGTTTGTCTTTGCACTTGAACATTTATCTCAGTTTTTCAAAATATAAGCAGCTTTTTCAACGATGGGGTTTCCATTTTCTGCTCATAATACTCCAAACATTTTCTTGGAATGAATTTATACAGGCCGGCCGGGGTGGCCGAGCGGTTCTAGGCGCTACACTCTGGAACCGCGCGACCGCTATGGTCGTAGGTTCGAATCCTGTCTCGGGCATGGATGTGTGTGATGTCCTTAGGTTAGTTAGGTTTAAGTAGTTTTAAGTTCTAGTGGACTGATGACCTCAGAAGTTAAGTCTCATAGTGCTCAGAGCCATTTGAACCATTTGAATTCATACAGAGAAACTACTTTTCTAGAAAGTCTTTTTTTTCTGGGAATTTTAACTTTTTAGCCCGGTTTCTTCCGCTTTCTTAGAGTCTTTCAAAATGTGTTATACTGTTCTTTATGACTTCCGTACCATTTTTGTCGCCCGTAATATTGTTTTCTGTAAAGGTATCATTACCTGATTCTTTTTTATCTCTTCCTGCCAAGGTTGCGCAACTTTGAATACAAACTCGTAGGAAGAGAAATATTTCTCAAAACTTGCTGATTTCAACGATTATTGCGATTTACCGCACAGTCGGCAGCGAAGGATTTTCAGAAATATCTACTAGCTTGTAGCTCACGTAGATAAGTTGAAGGAAGGAATCAGCTGTGGCAGTTTTTTAAGAAACATGTGTGCAATCGCATGAAATAAACTAGGTAAATCATAGAAAATCTAATTCCGGCTTCCTGTACAGAAATTTCAACATCACTCCACTCGAAATCGTGTCCAGTGCCTTAACCATCCCGCAAACACGATCGGTATACCGATTGAACTGATTCACAGAAGTTGCCAGTGGAAGAGTGCCGTTGTCTTTCTTGTTAATATTCGACGGTCATCAAGAGCACAACGGATTTGGTTTTGTTACGAAGGGCGACTGTCAATTGAAAACAGGAAGCTGCATGTACTTTACACTCCGCATACCACCCCATGGTTGTGTGCTACTTTGGTTACTACTGTCACTCTATCCTAATTCGGTTCTAATTGTAAATGGTACACTGGAAGAACGATTGTTAGTAAGAACTTGTATGAGCTGCAATGTCTCTAATTTTACCTCCATGGTTTTTTCGCAAGAGACACCTTTTTAAATCAGCCTGTGGTGGATCGCGCTGCTCTTCTTCGGATCTTCTCTATTTCTTCTGTCCATTTCTTCTCGTACACGTCCCACACAGACTAAGCGATATTCAGGTATGGGTAGAACGAGAGTACTGTAAACTGTCTCCTTCATGGGTGCGTTACATTTCCTGTGGATTCCTCCAATGAATCACAGCCTGACATCTGCCTTTCTGCGATTTATTTTATATGGTCGTTCTATTTTAAATACCCCGTACGCATACTTCCAAATATTTAATGGATGTTAATGCTTCCAGTGCTTTTTCGGCAGTGATTGATCATACCACAATGGGTCTATACCCCTATTGATGCGTAATACGTTACATTTACTTTGAGGGTCAACTGTCAACCCCTGTACCAAAAGTCGATCCTCGGAAAGTCTTCCTGCATTTCACTACAGTTTTCTAGTTTTGCAACTCTCTGTATACAATAGCATCGTCCGCGAACGGTCTCATGGAGCTTTCAATGTTAACCACTAGGTCATTTATAGAGGATGTTTCAAATTCTTTGCGTCAGATATTTATCAGTGATAGCTTACGTCACGAGGAACAACTTATTTTAGAGACAAAATGTTAGCTGGCGCTTCCCGGCGAAACTAGGTATCTTTTTATCAAATTCACCGACCTTGGGACGACGAGAGTTTACCGAACCAGCAGTGTCTATTAATCAGGCGTGGTGCATCTGCATAATCTAATACCTACCACCAATTAATTGATAGAGTAATTTCCAATAACAAAACCTTAATAATGAATGTCTCTAAGCAAATAAACGTATTTTAGAAGTGAATCATGAACTTGGCTTACCCATTTTCACTTAGAGCAGATAAGTGGATCATAGGCAACACACACAGCACACGCACACTGCCGAGTGCCTGTGCCCTGCCGCCTCTCAGAGGCTTAACCTACACTACCGGCCATTAAAATTGCTACACCACAATGATGACGTGCTACAGACGCGAAATTTAACCGACAAGAAGAAGATGCAGTGATATGCAAAGGATTAGCTTTTCAGAGCATTCACACAAGGTTGGCGCCGGTCGCGACACCTACAACGTGCTGACACGAGGAAAGTTTCCAACCGTTTTCTCAGACACAAACAGCAGTTGACCGGCGTTGCCTGGTGGAACGTTGTTGTGATGCCTCGTGTAAGGAGGAGAAATGCGTACCATCACGTTTCCGACTTTGATAAAGGTCGGATTGTAGCCCATCGCGATTGCGGTTTATCGTATCGCGACATTGCTGCTCACGTTGGTCGAGATCCAATGACTGTTAGCAGAATATGGAATCGGTGGGTTCAGGAGGGTAATACGAAACGCCGTGCTGGATCCCAACGGCCTCCTATCACTAGCAGTCGAGATGACAAGCATCTTATCAGCATGGCTGTAACGGTTCGTGCAGCCACGTCTCGATCCCTGAGTCAACAGATGGGGACGTTTGCAAGACAACAAAAATATGCACGAACAGTTCGATAATGTTTGCAGTAGCATGGACTATCAGCTCGGAGACCACGGCTGCGGTTACCCTTGACGCTGCATCACAGACAGGAGCGCCTGCGATGGTGTACTCGATGACGAACCTGGGTGCACGAATGGCAAAACGTCATTTTTTTCGGATGAATCCAGGTTCTGTTTAGAGCATCATGATGGTCGCATCAGTGTTTGGCGACATCGCGGTGAACGCACATTGGAAGCGTGTATTCGTCATCGCCATACTGGCGTATCACCTGGGGTGATGGTATGGGGTGCCATTGGTTATACGTCTCGGTCACTTCTTGTTCGCATTGACGGCACTTTGAACAGTGGACACTACATTTCAGATGTGTTACGACCCGTGACTCTACCATTCATTCGATCCCTGCGAAACCCTACATTTCAGCAGGATAATGCACGACCGCGTGTTGCAGGTCCTGTACGGGCCTTTCTGAATACAGAAAATGTTCGAATGCTGCCCTGGCCAGCTCATTCTCCAGATCTCTCACCAATTGAAAACGTCTGGTCAATGGTGGCCGAGCAACTGGCTCGTCACAATACGCCAGTCACTACTCTTGATGAACTGTGGTATCGTGTTGAAGCTGCATGGGCAGCTGTACCTGTACACGCCATCCAAGCTCTGTTTGACTCAATGCCGAGTCGTACCAAGGCCGTTATTATGGCCTGAGGCGGTTGTTCTGGGTACTGATTTCTCAGGATCTATGCACCCAAATTGCGTGAAAATGTAATCACATGTCAGTTCTAGTATAATATATTTGTCCAATGAGTACCCGTTAATCATCTGCATTTCTTCTTGGTGTTGCAATTTTAATGGCCGGTAGTGTATATTAAAAGACGCCTATCTTCACCGGGGAGCAGTAACAAACAGTTTGTCTCGAACGAAAGTTGTTCCTCATGATGCCATCTATCACTCGCAGACGTTTGATGCTAAGACTTTGAAACACCCTTTATATACTGTGAACAGTAAGAATCCTATAGCACTGTTCTGAGGTACGACCAAAGTTAATTTTACGCCTCAAGATTTCTCTCCGTTAAGGATGATGTGCTTTGTTCTCTTTGATGATAACTTTTCAATCCAATCACACAGCTGGTCTGATATTCCATACACTCAACTTTTGTTAATTAAAAGATAGTGAGGAACCGTGATGAAAGGATCCGGAAGTCAGGGAACATGGCGTCTACCTGGGCGCTGGTATCTACTGCCTCTTGGGCGATCGTTGTTTGCACAATCCATGTTGATTCCTACAGAAGATTTCCGGCCTCCAGAAATCTCTATAACGTATTAAAGTGTTTTAAAATTCCAGGCAACAGCCTAGTGTTAGTGATATAGGCCCTTCTGAACAAAACGAAGTGGTGTCGCTTTCATAATTTGGGAACATAAAATGAAAGAAGAGTTGGTCCCCATTGCCAGTCGGGCTGTCAACAGTCGAATGCTGCTGGCTAGCGTGACAGCTGCTGTTTGTTGTGATAGGATGCGCACACAGAGGTTTTTACGGCTCGGCTCGTACGCCTGTGTAAACTTTCCGGGTACTTGGCGCCGCCGCAAGTGCTGCTCTGTTGACACGTGGAAAGGAGTTAATGCACTCGAGAGAACGCCAATTTCCATAAAAAACACGGCCAGATGGTAACTGGTTACCGTTGTACCGCCGGCTGCAGGGGTACACAGCCCTTCCTTATACGTTAGGTCTGAGACCGCCCTCATATTTTGTCACTGTCTCATTGAATATTACAATAGTTGTTATCAGATAATGTTTCCACATTTACAGGGTGAGTTATTTGAGTCGAGACGTAAAAATATCTGGAGAACTATACATCCCACAGGGAAACAGCACAGATTATACTCGCTTGAGGACGAGGCCCCTACCCAGTTCCTATTAGATGGCCATGTTGTCGCAGAAATAGAAAGCAACTCAGTGTTAAAAAGTGGGATCTAAGTTTGCAACCGATAATAATACGTGCTCTAAGGTAAAAAAGTACTTTTATTTGGACCAGACGGATTTCATTTTATTTAAAGTATCCTCAGTATTCACTGTAGCAATCGTGGTATTTCTTACAAGTCAGTTCAACGACATCACAAACAGTAGTCATGTTTAAAATTACTTTTTTATCGTTCACGTTTTTGGCACTTACGTTATTTTCATGCGTTTTTCTATACAGCCATAAGAACAAAACAAAAGGTGGCTGCATTCCGCAGCAAGCAAAACAAACTAAGAACGTAAAGTACTCGAGGTGAATGTAGATATATAGAAACATGCATAGGAGAAACTATAGTGTGCCAGCGCAGTGCCAAAAAATCGAGAGCACTGCCGCACAGTGGAAAGAATGCTCGAAAACGTGGCCTTCTGTCTAAACAGCATATAATATAATCAATGCAAGTAACACACTGTAAGAAACTGAGTTACTGAACTAACAAATCTTGTACAGTACATTGCCTTCAACATTTTTAACACATTTAGACGGAGAACAAAAATATTTGTACCTGTGATTTTATGCTGGCTTATATTCTGTGTCTGTTACTTACTGACATGGAAGGACCCTACACAATTTCAAAGAGAATTTATCAGTTCATGCTACACGGTTAAGCAGACGAATCATTGTATTCTGTCATATTCATTACCTTACCCACCGTTTTAGTTAAACATTGTATTTGCAAATTTACAATTCCATAAACTTATGTGACTTGTTTCCTGAATTTTCTGCGTAACGTTCGATGGTTCTGAAATGTTAAAAACAATAGAATAACAAAAAGACTTGTTGGATAACTGTGTGGTCAAATTTTTAAAAACATCTTCTATTCTACATTAAGATCGAGATTTGAATCAAATCTGCATCCATTATTTTTATATTTACGTCTAATAACAATGCACACCATACACATCCAAATAAATCGTGAAGGAAGTAAGATGACACCTCCAGGAATGCTAAACATTTTACCTCGCAGCTATGTCTACCATTCAATGCCGTACTACGTAAATTTAATACAGAAATTAGTATTCTTTCGATTTCTTTTAGCTTTTGACCGCATTTTTTGTAGCCTTCACTTTACATGTTCATAACATACCTTCAGGGACTTACTCCTAAATATAAATTGCATATTAGTACCGGCAGGCCTCAGTGGCCGAGCGGTTCTAGGCGCTACAATCTGGACCCGCGCGACCGCTACGGTCGCAGGTTCGAATCCTGCCTCGGGCATGGATGTGTGTGATGTCCTTAGGCTTGAGTAGTAGGCTTGAGTAGTACTAAGTTCTAGGGGACTGATGACCTCAGTAGTTAAGTCCCATAGTGCTCAGAGCCATTTGAACCATATTAGTACCAGTCTTCGTGTAAATAACGTAACAGCTATACTACTGGCCATGTTTTCGAGAATTCGTTCAGTGTGCGCCGTCGTCCTGAACGCGAGACCAATTTGCCAACAAGGGTGCAATCTCGCTGTTTTTTTAAGTTTTTTATAAGGCACGAAAGCAGAGTTCTAAGCATTACAGCGTTTAAGTTGAAGATCGTACTAGCACTACCCAGGGAGAGTATGTTGTCTTTCTGTGAAAACTAGTACAGGACGGAGCGTAGTCATAATGAATTTATATTGATTCAGTCTTCTTCATCTGTACCACACTGAAGGAGGATATTCATTATATTCCTATAAAAATGCCTACAAGTGAAGAGCATTGTTCTACATTTACCTTCAGCTTTGTTATAAAGCATCATCGCACAACAGACCTGCATTAATATTTTTTTTTTTTGTTGTATTTGATGTATAGCCCGTCAAAACTCAAGCATGGAAACAGGAAAAGGTGTAGTGAACAGCGAAAAAAAAAAGCAAAATAGAGGCAGTGAACGTTCCAAGCTCAACAAGTGCAATATTGAGTGGAACTGAACAGCTGCGGTGTCGTGGTTAAGTGGTGACGGTGATGGAGGGTGAAGCGGACGCGCCGTGTTCAGTACTCCTTCGTGCCATATATATTTTTTCACAATATTATAAACTGTCCTCTCATTGAAATGTTCGTTCTCTTTCTGTAGTCTTGGCAGTTGTCATAGTATACATTGGCTATAGAATATCAGTCATGTGGTAAGAATACGTTACCACCGTGATGAATAGTGAGAGCAGGCGAGATACCACACAGACGCCTCATAGAAATGAAAATAACAAATAAAACTGTGTGAACTATGTTAAAACAAAGGAATTCAAGAGTCAAAACTTCCAAACCGGAAAGCAACTGCAAAAACGTTAAAAACATATGTATTGACAGAGCGCAAAGAAACGGTGTGATTGTGATCAAACGTTTGCGGTTCCCATTCGAAAGCCACTTCCTTTCGGCTGCTAATACAGTAGTTGTGCAGAATCAACTGTCATGATAGGTCCCTTCCTTAACCACAACGCCTTTGCAGCTTCTGGCTGCTCTATACTGCACTTCTTCTCCTTGGACCGTTCACTGTTTCTATTCTGCTTTTTTTACCTTCTTCCCGTTTTCATGCTTGACCTCTGTTCGGTTTTTGACTGGCTGTCCACTGGGCCCTCTTACCTCTTAATCTGTGTGTGTGCGGGGGGGGGGGGGGGGGGGGGAGGAGGGGGGGGGGAGAGCGGGGGGAGGGTGCTGGGGGGAGTTTCCCTTGTAAGTGACTTCAGTAGTTCAGTAGTTTATTTACTTAACCTGACAAAATTAAGGCCATCAGACTTCCTTTTACAAAAAAATGGCTCTGAGCACTATGGGACTCAACTGCTGTGGTCATAAGTCCCCTAGAACTTAGAACTACTTAAACCTAACTAACCTAAGGACATCACACACATCCATGCCCGAGGCAGGATTCGAACCTGCGACCGTAGCGGTCGTGCGGTTCCAGACTGAAGCGCCTTTAACCGCGCGGCCACTCCGGCCGGCTTTCCCTTTACATGTAACCGGTCATTCTACATATTTCGATATGTATTCGGTACGATAAGCATGTTATAAGTTTCATCTGATATACAAAGGCGTGCTGAAAAGTAAAGTTTCTGAGTTTTTTTTAATTCTATTCTCAATATCTATCTGGTATTACATGTCATGCGTATTAGTCGGCCGACTTTCCCGCTTCGCTGACGAATTCTGCAACCCTCTGAGGGCTCCGAATTGTGGCGTGTAACATGGACATGTCTAACGTAACTATGTCGTTAAGTGAGAAATAGCGTGGCGTAATCGAATTTCTAATCGCAGAAAACGTGTCTGAATGAAATCCATAGAAGAATGAAAGGTGTGTACGGTGATGATATGCGACGTTAGGTTGTTCGTGTTCGTAATGAAGGAAGAAATGGCGCTATCGTCCCCGCGCGGAGTAGCCACGCGGTTAGAGGCGCCATGTTACGGATTATGCGGCTCCTCCAGCCAGAGATCCGAGTGCTCGCTCGGGCATGGGTTTGTGTATTGTTATTAGCATAAGTTAGTTTAAGTAGTGTGTAGGTCTAGGGACCTCAGCAGTTTGGTCCCCTAGGAATTCACACACATTTCAACATCTTTTTGTGCTAACCTTAACGTGGGTGACAGAGCTCGGACCCGCCGACCGCGTACGGCAACCGACGAGACTCATCGGAATGTGGTTCATGAAGTCATCAGAGAAAATCATGAGACAATACAGACACAGCTCTCAGGTAAGTGTGACATACTGCGAGAGCGTGTTCAGACCATCACTGCAGAACTGCGGTACAGAAAACTGTCTGCACAGTGGATGCCTCGAATGCTCACTCCTGTCATGAAACGGAGGAAATTGGACATGTGTCAACAATTTGTTTTGTCTTTTGAGCGTGAGGGTGATGGATTCCTTAACAACTTTGTGACAAGTGGTGAGCCCGAAAACGAGAGAGCATCAATCGTGTTCCGTCACAAAGGATCATCGACGCCAAAAAGTTCAAGACCATGCTATCAACAGGCAGAGCGGTGCCCACAGTGTTCTGGAATAGTGATGTTGTGGTACATTTGGAATTCATGCCCAAAGGCACTACCATATCTCTAGATGGTGCTCTGAGACCCACAGAAAAGTGAAAGCGCGAATTCGAAGGGCTCAGATGGTTCAAATGGCTCTGAGCACTATGGGACTTAGCATCTGAGGTCATCAGTCCCCTAGAACTTAGAACTACTTAAGCTTAACCAACCTAAGGACATCACACACATCCATGCCCGAGGCAAGATTCGAACCTGCGACCGTAGCGGACGCGCGTTTCCAGACTGAAGCGCCTAGAACCGCTCGGTCACACCGGCCGGCTTGAAGGATTCGCCCGCACATTATGCACCACCTCTTTCATCATGACAGTACCAGAACACACACGAGCGCTGCGACATCTGCAGCAGTCTGAAACCTTGGGTTCACTGTCATCGATCACGCTCCATACGATCCCGACTTGGCCCCATCTGATTCTCAACTCTTTCCAAAACTGAAAGAACACCTACGAGGACTTCATTTTGATAGTGTTGAAGCGAAACTCAGAGGGCCATAGACACGGGGTTCCCAGGTAGATGCCGTGTTTCTTAACTTCCACAAGGCGTTCGATACAGTTCTTCACAGTCGTTTAATGAAAAAAGTAAGAGCATATGGACTATCAGACCAGTTGTGTGATTGGATTGAAGAGTTCCTAGATAACAGAACGCAGCATGTCATTCTCAATGGAGATAAGTCTTCTGAAGTAAGAGTGATTTCAAGTGTGCCGCAGGGGAGTGTCGTAGGACCGTTGCTATTCACAATATAGATAAATGACCTTGTGGATAACATCGGACGTTCACTGACGCTTTTTACAGATGATGCTGTAGTATATCGAGAGGTTGTAACAATTGAAAATTGTACTGAAATGCAGGAGGATCTGCAACGAATTGACGCATGGTGCAGGGAAAGGCAATTGAATCTCAATGCAGACATGTGTAATGTGCTGCTAATGCATAGAAAGAAAGATCCTTTATCATATAGCTACAATATAGCAGGTTAGCAACTGGAAGCAATTAATTCCATAAATTATCTGGGAGTAGGCATTAGGAGTGATTTAAAATGGAATGATCATATAAAGTTGATAGTCGGTAAAGCAGATGCCAGACAGATTCGTTGGAAGAATCCTAAGGAAATGCGATCCGAAAACAAAGGCAGTAGGTTACAGTACACTTGTTCGCCCACTGCTTGAATATTCCTCAGCAGTGTGGGATCCGTACCAGATAGGGTTGATAGAAGAGATAGAGAAGATCCAACGGAGAGCAGTGCGCTTCGTTACAGTATCATGTAGTAATCGCGAAAGCGTTACGGAGATGACAGATAAACTCCAGTGGAAGACTCTGCAGGAGAGACGCTCAGTAGCTCGGTACGGGCTTTTGTCAAAGTTTCGAGAACGTACCTTCACCGAAGAGTGAAGCAGTATATTGCTCCCTCCTACATATATTTCGCGAAGAGACCGTGAGGATAAAATCAGAGAGATTAGAGCCCACACAGAGGCATACTGACAATCTTTCTTTCCACGAACAATGCGAGACTGGAATAGAAAGGAGAACCGATAGAGGTACTGAAAGTACCCTCCGCCGCACACCGTCATCGACGCAGTAACCGCTTTATGATCGCTGATTCCCTATTCTGCGTTAACTGTTTCAAATAGTTTGGGTCTGTTTGTTACCAGAAGCTCTAATATGTTATCGCCACGAGTCGGTTCTCTGTTTAACTGGTCAAGGTAGTTTTCAGACAATGCACTTAAAAATATTTCAGTGGATTCTTTGTCCCTGCCACCCATTATAAACGTTTGAGTCTGCCGGTCTATATTTTGTCAATAAATTTTCCTGAACAGTTACAGGTATAATCTCTAAACAGTTTTGGCTCCACTGGTTTCATGGCAGTATTTTTTGTTGCTATTTCTTAGGATCTTCCGTTGCTCTCTTGACAAACCTCCAGATTTTCTCTCCCTTCCTTTTATAAGCCTCCTGTTATGTTCACCTGCAGCACCGCTACTGTTGTCACCAGTTTAGCTCTCTTCTGCAACATATTCTGTAACTGAATTTTCTACATCTGTAGATCCATTAACAACCATGACATCTTGTCTTAACCTGCATATGATATTTCCATGTTCTTCCTGCAATTCACAAAAATAGGCCTTTGTTAGTATGCAGTACCATCAATATATCACCCAGTTCAATATCAATGACAATCAAAAGGAATTAGTTAAAACGTTATACTAACCTCACTTTCTCTTAATTCATTTTGGGCCTGTGGAAATTGTTCTGTAAGATTCCCTTCCTGCAACAATAACAAGCAAGGCCTTGTAAGTAATACCACCTACAAAATACTATGTTACAGATGTGTACAAAGTATTAAAAATATTATTTATTCAACTAACCTGCAAACTCGCATCGTCATGTAAACACAAAGAGACCGGATACGTTCCTCTAGATAACTTGTTCACTTTCGTTGATTTCTACTAAGGAAGTGTTTTAATATTAAATATATGAATAACATAAACCAAAAACACAATAGTTCGTTAAGTTCAGTTGTAACAAAAACACTTACATTAGGGGGCTCATGGAGACTTGTTTTAGTTTTGTATTGCAAACCACTGTACCTTTTATTCTGGTGCTGGCGGTTGGTTCTGCACTCTCTAGATTGCAGCACATTACAGGAGGGAGTTGGTTCTATTTTGCATAACGTGGTACACACCTTCTAGCACATTTTGGAATATAAATCCAAAAATCCAGAAAATGATGGTTGCATCCTTATTTCATAACTAGGCCCAGATGTATGGATTTCGCATGGGAATCGAACTGTGGATTTTCAGATATGAAGCTATCTGGGCGATGCTTTTACATATGTTAGTCATTGTGTTTGTCAGAAACCATGGACCTTGCAAGCTCGCCGTACTGTAGGTAGGTAGATATCTGCTGAGAGGCCAAACAGGCATGTGATCCCTTAAGAGGGGCATCAGGCTTTTCAGTAGTTGCAGGGTCAATAGTCTGGATGACTCACTGATTTGGCCTTGTAACTTCAACCAGCATGACCTTGCTGTGCTGGTACTATGAACAGCTGAAAGCAAGTGAAAACTACAGCCACTACTTTTCCTGAGGGCATGCAGTTATTCGTATTGTTAAATGAGGATGGCATCCTCTTAGGTAAAATAGTTCCCCATTCGGATCTTGGTGCTGTGACTATTCAGGAGGATGTCATGATCAGGAAAAACAAAACTGTCATTCTACGGGTCGGAACGTGGACTGTAAGATCCCTTAGTCGTGCATGAAGGTTAGAAAGTTTCAAAAGAGAAATGGATAGGTGTATGTTCGATATAGTGGGAATTAGTTAAGTTCGGTGACAGGAGGAACAAGACATCTGGTCAGCTGAGTATAGGGTGATAAACACAAAATCAAATATGGGTAATACAGGTGTTTGTATAATAATGAATAAGGAAATAGGGATGTGTGTAAACTACTATGAACAGCATAGTGAACGCATTATCATAGCCAACATAGACACAAAGGCAACGCCCACCACAGTAGTACAAGTTCATATGTCAAATAACATGGCCGATGATGAAGAGATAGAAAAAAATCTATGATGAGATAAGAAAAATTATTCAGAAAGTTAAGGGATTCAGTAGTAGGAAAAGGAAGGGAAGGAAAAATAGTAGCAGAATATGCACTCAAAATGAATGAAAGAGGAAGACGCTCAGTAAAATTTTACACGAAGCATAATTTAATCATCACTAACTCTTGGTTTAAGAGTTATGAAAGAACGTTGTACACGTTGAAGAGACCTGGAGACACCAGAAGGTTTGAGATTGATTGTATAACGGCAAGAGAGAGATATCAGAACCAGATTCTAAACTTTAAGACATTTCTAGGGACAGATATTGGTTACGAACAGCAGATAAAACTTAAGCTACTGCAGAAAGGTAGTAAATTTAGGAGATGGGACATGAGTAATTTGAAAGAACCACAGGTTGTTGAGAGTTTCAGAGGAAGTATTACGAAACAGTTGACTAGAAAAGAGTTAAGTGATATAGTACAAGATGAATGGGTAGTTTTAAGAAATGAAATAGTGAAGGTAGCAGAGGATCAAATAGGTAAAAATACAGGGGCTATTAGAAACCTTTGCATATCACAGGAAATATCGAATTTAATCGATGACATGAGAAAATATAAAAATTCAGCAAATGAAGCAGGCGAAAAGGAATCCGTCTGAAAAATGATATTGACCGGAAGTGAAAATTGGTTAGCATGAATGCCTAGACGAGAAATGTAAGGATAATGAATCATTTATAACTAGGTTAAATACAGATACCGTCTATAGGAAAATTAGAGAGACCTTTACAAAATAGAGAAGCAGCTATATGAATAGGAAAACCAATACTAAGCAATGAAAGGAAAGCTGCAAGATTGAAGTAGTATGAAGAGGGGCTCTACAAGAGAAATGGACTTGAAGGCAGTACTGTAGAAAAGGCAGAAGACATGGGTGAAGATAAGATAGGGGCTATGATATTTCAAGAAGAATTTGAGCGAGTGCAGAGAAACCTGTGTCGAAACAAGGGACCTGGAGTAGACGACATTCCATCAGAATTACCGATTCCCATTTCAAAGAAAGCAGGAGATGATAGGTATGAAAATTACCAAACTATCGGTTTAACAAATCGTGGTTGCAAAATACTAACATGAATTAGTTACAGAAGAATGGAGAAACTGGTAGAAGCCGACCTCAGGAAAAATCAGTTTGGATTCCGGAGAAATGTAGGAATGCGCAGGATAATATTGGCTCTATGACTCCTGTTAGAAGACATGAGTTTCTTTCATTTGTAGACTTACAGAAAGCATTTTAAAAAGGTTGACTATAATACACTCTTGAAAATCTATAGGGCAGCAGGAGTAAAACACAGGACGGAAAAGATTATGTATAACTTGTACAGAAACCAAATAGCAGTTATAAAGAATTGAGGACCATGAAACAGAAATTGTGGTTGAGAAGGGAGTGAGAAAGCGTTGTAGCCTGTCCTCCATGTTATTCAATCTGCACACTGTGCAAGCAATAAATGAAACGAAAAAGAAACTTAGGATAGGAAACAAAAACTCTAAGGCTTGCCAATGACAGCAAAGGATTTGGAAGGGTAGGTGAACAGAATGGACAGTGGTGATGATGTTTGGTTTGTGGGGTGCTCAACTGCGCGGTCATCAGCGCCCATATGAAGTCCCAGTTTTTACACAGTCCATTTCCTTTTCACAATCTAATCTAGTAATTCTCGCAAATGATGATGATGATGAAATGATGAGGACAACACAAACACCCACTCCTTGGACAGAGAAAATCCCCAACCCAGCCGGGAATCGAACCTGGGGAATGGGCAGTGTCTTGAAATGAGGCTATAAGGTCAACATCAACAAAAGCAAAACAAGGGTACTGGAATGTAGTCTAATTAAATTAGGCGATGCTGAGGGAATTGAATTAGTAGACAAGACACTTCAGATGGTAGATGAGGTTTGCTATTTTGGCAATAAATAACTGATGATGGCCAAAGTAGAGAGGATATGAAATGTAGATGGTAACAGCAAGAATAGTGTTCCTGAAGATGATAAATTTTTTAACATCAAATATAGATTTAAGTGTCAGAAACGCTTTTCTGAAGGTATTTTCTTTTGATAATGTGTAAGTAGGCTGTTTATGTTTTCTTATTGGCAATGTTACGTAGCGCTCTGTATGAAAATCACTGGCTGTGCTGTGTGCAGTTTGTGGCTAGTTTGCACTGTTGTCTGCCATTGTAGTGGTGGGCAGCTGGATGTGAACAGCGCATAGCGTTGCGCAGTTGGAGGTGAGCCACCAGCAGTGGTGGATGTGGGGAGAGAAATGGCGGAGTTTTGAAAGTTGTAAGACTGGATGTCATGAACTGCTATGTATATTATGATTTTTCAACACTATTAAGGTAAATACATTGTTTGTTCTCTATTAAAATCTTTCATTTGCTAACTATGCCTATCAGTAGTTAGTGCCTTCAGTAGTTTGAATCTTTTATTTAGCTGGCAGTAGTGGCGCTGCTGTATTGCAGTAGTTCGAGTAACCAAGATTTTTGTGAGGTAAGTGATTTGTGAAAGGTATAGGTTAATGTTAGTCAGGGCCATTCTTTTGTAGGGATTATTGAAAGTCAGATTGCGTTGTGCTAAATGTATTGTGTGTCACTTTAGTGAATGTTTGAGTATGTTCAGTTTTGCTCAGCTGTTTGAAAAGCAAATAATGTAAGAGGTTTATCAGCACAGTAATTCATAAATTTTTCAAAGGGGATGTTTCAGATGAATCTTTTTTTTCTTGGCTTCAGATTCATTTTTATCAGCCAATTTAAGAACAGAATCTCTAGCACTAGTATCTAAAGTAAAAATAACATTAAATCTCCTTCCCAATGATTTATTTATAATATTTTAGAAGTAGCTGCCAAGCATATCTAATGGATACTGTGGTTCATTTTCCTAACGTTTTATGTTACCATTCTTAAATGTATGTCTATCCATACAAATTTTATAAAAAGTAAGCGAAGTTGAATATAATGAATGATAAAATATTATTTCCATTGTAATTGTTTCAAACTAAAATGATTTTGTAAACATAATTATCAATTAATTTTTTATTAGATTTTACGTTGTCTGTAGATAATCATAGCCATCAATTTTAAAACTCATATATAATGGAGTATGGTTTGAATAAACACAAACATCTGCAATACTTATATTAATTTTAGTATTTGTATTAGGAATATTTAAATTATCTTTACATTTTTCATTAACAGGAAAAGCATAAAATTAATAGCTCTCACTTTTGTTCATTTATAATGATTACAATTTATTAAAAATTATATTGTAACAATATGTTTTAATATAGAAATATCATAAAAATTGTCAAAAACAAGCCATTTCACAAAGACCTTACACATCTGGATTATTAGCTATTTGTAGTTCTTTTCAAAAGTTTCTTTTAATTTACCTACTCTATCTCTATTGCCAATTTTATATTTAGTCTTAGTATCTTAAAAACTCGTTACATAAGCACATTTTATTAATTTTTTTCATATACTTTAGTAGAATGTTCAGTGTTGTTATATTCAGCAACTAGTATTTTAACTAGATCAGCCCATATATATTTCTTTGTAAGTGAAATTTTTTATGAGTTTTTTCTTTTAATGTTCTACTAAATCTTTCATAATGAGATGCTTTTAATTCTGCGAAAGTTGAATAACAATGAATTACATATTTTCTCATTAGTTCTTGAAAACCATTACTATCAAATTCTTTTCCATTTTCTGTTTGTCCCTTTCTTGGACACTTCTGGTTTAAAATAAAAAAAACAATCAGCTACATTTTTACCTGTTTTATCCCTAACTGAAATAGTCAAATTATATTTTGGAAAAACATCAATTATTTATTTAACATATATTTAGATTCTCTATTTATTTCTGAAAGTATGTTAATGCATTTCTACTGCACCTGCTAGCTATAAAGCATCTACAGGAAAAGAAATAACCTTTCCCTTTAAAATTTTTTCTAATTGCTTTCCTGTAATTTATTAATTATTTCTTCTCAAATATTAGTACCTACAAATTTGTTTTACACATTTAGTCTTTTTAGTTTTACAATATGAACAAATTCCTTCAGTTCTTTGTCTTCCACTGTTTGTCATAGTTATATTTGAATAATATGTTTAAGAAAATATTTTACTTTTTACACACCAAATATTATTGTCTGAAGGGTGCTGAATTTTATTCATTTATATAACATTAAACTTTACCAAATAAAATTATTTCACATTACCTGGAACAGTTTTACCTATATCTATTACTCTTATAGATAGAAAACCGAGTTTCTTAGCAATAGTCATTTTGTAAAGGTTGTTAAAACACTTAGTATAATATAAAAATTATTAAAAGTCAAATCATAAAATGAAAAATCTTCCTTTTTTTACCAACAACACCTTTTTTTAAGAACAAAATTATACTCATCATATTTATTAATTTATTGTTAATTTCCAGTCATAAATGTAAATTCAACTATTTGTATCATATTTATTATTTTGAACCATTATGTCCATCTAAGCATAAATAATTGTTGAATTCACTTAATGTACCTCTTGGTGATGTTCTTCTATAGCACTTGCATAAATTGAACTTCTTTTACTAAAAGTAGTTAATATATTTTTAAATTAATTTTCTAAACATTGTTTGGTAACAGCATTATACTAATTGAATTACCCACTCGTACTCGTCATCTGGTTTAAAAATAATGTAGGTATTCATATGATGAAAAAATTGCTCAATGAATTCAGAAATTGTTTGATTAAATTTTATATTTTTAGATGTATATCATTTTATAAAATTTTTCTAATTCTGATACATTATTGTACCAGTTTTTGATCTGCTTCTCCTAATTCATCTTAATTAATAACAGTATTTTTTATTCTATTTCTAATTCACAATATAATTATATTAATTTGTTATTGTCTTGCTAATTCTCATTTATCAAATTTTCTACTTTTACACCTATATCATTTTTTATTTCCTAATTCACGTTTCATAATGTTTGATTCTATTCCTCATATTTCATCTTTATTAGTTTTGTATTCAATTTTGGTTCTTTTCCTGGTTCATGTTTAATTACAAATTTCTATTTTTCGATTCGTTTCTTATGTTTCTAATTCAATTAAGAATTTTTGATTCTTATTCTTCTACATTTAATTTTATCTATTTTTGGTTCTAAGATACTTCTAATTCTCCATGTATAATTTTATTATTTTTCAAAAACATCCATTTATCAAATTTAAACTAAGATGAAGTTTCCGTTATCTGATGAATAAACAGAAATGCCCACTATGAATTCATCAGATATTTATATTCTTTCAACATTATAGTATGAAACCTTTTTTCCCCAAAAATTAAGTAATATTTCAGTATATTTAGACCAAATGAAGTAAAAACAAAATCTGTTTTTTTATTTTATAATGAAAATCCAGAGTACTAATATTATTAGAAAACTCTAAATTAACTATAATACATTCAAATGTTTTATTTATTAGGTACTTCATAAATCATAAAAACGGCACTAAGCAGTTTACTTTTTATTTCTTTACAAGATTTCCTAACCGTATTTGATAATTGTTTATTGGTGTTTTATTATTTCTTGAAAGTTTGGTTATTGAACCCCCTTTGTTTTCCATTGCTAAATTATGTATACTTGTTCTGTTAATTCTCTTTTGTGATATATCGATTGCTGTTTTTGCTACATCAGATACTTCACAGCTTGTCTAATAATATATATATATATATATATATATATATATATATATATATATATATGTGTGTGTGTGTGTGTGTGTGTGTGTTTGTGTGTGTGTGTGTGTGTGTGTGTGTGTGTGTGTGTGTGTGTGTGTGTGTTAATGTAGTATTGGTAAAAATCCTGTTTCATGTTTTGTTAATCCAGAACCTGCTACATAAGATACTTCACAGCTTGTCTACCAATACGTCAAAATATGTTAATGTTGCCAAAATAATGGTAAAAATCTTGTTTCATGTTTTGTTGATCCAGAATTTGATTTACCTCTTTTTAAAAGATTTTTAACAATTTTTCTCACAGTTGGACTACCTGATTTTTTACTTGATTAAGTTTTGTGAATCAGTTGAAAAATTGACAAACTTTTTAATTGTTCATTACTTAGTTTTGTGGTGGCTGTTTTAGCTTTATTTTTACCACTTGGCAACAAAGTAAAACCAATTATAAAATTTCTCACTTAAACTAAAATTTAACATTTTGATTCAATAATTTAATAAAATATTTTATTTAAATTAAAATTTAATAATATTGTGAATCAAACTTTATAAAATATTTAATTACATTAGAGTTTTATAAAATATCGATTAAAAAATTTAAAATTATTGTTCTGAGTACAGTTAAAAATTTATAAACTCCAAAAATTATAATTTGAATCCATTACTAATTAACATCATCCATACATGATTCCTCTAACTGCTGTTGCTGGTAATTTTTCATCAAGTGAAGTATGTTTGGCATACATTTTTTCTTTTGGAATTAAATGAAGCTCTTTATCTGTTTCATGTGTTTTTTCTAAATCTTTATTATCACTGCATGAAAAATGGTTTTTACAAGCCTCATCTAATGGATTTATTCCCTTAGCTAATCTTTTCCTAATTTTGTTCCTAGACTGCAATAATTATAACTTGGTAAATGAATTAAAAATGGCAATTTCTTAATGAAAGTGAAAATAATTTTTTCCATATTTTTCCGGTTCTGAAGGCATACAACATACATTATTAAATAATCTAATAAAAGAAGGTTTTTGTTTGTTTGTTATTCTAACTTTTTCATTACTATTATTTTTATTTCCAGCTAATTCTTCTCTATGAATTAAGTGTAATTCACTATTTTTTTCATCTTCACCAGAATTTAAAATTTCACTGTTTTTTAAATAGACTGCAACTATTTCTTTTAACAGTTATGTCTATTCGTCACCTTACTGATTTTTAATTCCTTTGGAATATTAACAGAACTAATACAGCTGATTGATATAATCTATCTGCATTATGTGGTAAATCAACAATATCAAATTTTGCTTCTCATATGATCTGTTTTTTAGTTAAGATATTTATTAACGCACCTGTGCATTCATATGTCCTATCACCAACTGGCATTGTTCTAGTATATATATATATATATATATATATATATATATATATATATATATATATATATATATCCTTTCACTTACATAAATTTTTATAGTGTTTGCTGCTCGTTTTCCGTTTTTAAACTATTTTCTGTCTTTAATCACTTCTTCATATTTATTTTGTATTTCTGATATGGTTTAAGTTTAATTTATATCATATTCTTTAGCTGCTGGTACGTCATTAAATTCTTCTAAATAATCTTGTTGTTGTTAATGATGATAAGGACCAAATTGCTTTTCAAATTTTTTATTTTTTTCAGTTGTTACCAAAACTTTATTTTGTATAACTTTGAATGTATCAGTAAGAGGTTGCTATTCCTCCTTATACTTCTCATTTGCAATTCTGGTTTGCGTTTTTCAGTTTTTAAATTCTTCCTTTTAGTGCTCCTCTATTTTTCTTTTTCATTTGGATTTTTTGACAACCTTATCATCATATTTTGCTAACTTTTATAAAGGGTAAAGGAATTAGTATTATTATTTTTAATGTTGTATAATTAATGTCTATCATTTATGTTTTTTGCTAATTTTTATACTTTTAAAAATCTTTGATTTTCTTTCATATTTTCTTTATTAATTTGTCTTGTCACACATGTTGTCACAAATGTAAATTTATCATTATTCCAAGATTTAGTTTACATTTTTTTAAAGTTATCATTTTAATACACAACCACCAACAAATTCGTGTTATTTGTGATTTATGTCTGTATCATCTTGTCTAAAATGTTAAAAAAATTTAAATTATCTCTTACTAAATGTTCTGGTGTTTCTGAAAATGTTTGAGCTAAATAAAAACAATCTTTCCTGAATGTCTACCTTAAGGAACATATTTATTTATTACATCTTGGTTATCAAGAACAAAATCATCAAGAAAAGAAACTGAGCTATTTTCGCAACGAACTAATGGTATAATTTCTTCATAATTTTCAATAAAAGTTATGAGATTTCATTATTTTGTTTTCAATCTTTTAGACATTTATATAAATTCTAAGTATTTTTGTTGGTCTAGATATATAAATAGTTTATTTTGTCCCAGTGTAACAGTCCAGGAGGCCAAATATAGTTGCCCTGCATTAATTTCTCTTTTTGGTCTGATTATTGAACATTGGGTAGAATTCGGTAAAAGTGTACAAGTTTAGCTTTACTTTCGTTCTTACGAATTCTTGTTTTTGTGTCCCAATCAATTTTTTCTTTCATTGCCTCTTATAATAAATTATTAATAATAAATGAACCGCCTAATCCAGTTAAGTGATAATTAATCAATTCTCAAAAAGTTAAGGAGGATAATTATGAAAAGTGCCTTAATTTGTTTTTAGTTAACATTTTGAACTGCAAAACATTATGTCAAAAAATAATTAATAGTGTTAAGATGGAGAAACAATAGAATTTTGTGTTTGCCAATATAATTTTAAAAATTAGAAAAAGTTAATCATACTAAGAAACCTATGATAAATATTAAGGAAGATGAAATTTTAAGGAAATTCGAGTTGATATTAATTTAGGTAATGGAATGTTTACGAAATATAAAAATTATTCTCATCAAGCTACAGGTATTATTGCGTTTTCGTTAATGAGAAGGAATATTTACTCAAATAATATATAAACATAATTTTACTTTATTTGTTCCTATTTACAATAAATTTAAAAATTTAGATAAAAGTACAACTGATGAAAATAAATTATTGATATCAATGATACTACTGTAACATTTATTTTAGAAATGAATTAAATGATTTGATTTACTATATTATTAACAAACTTAGCTGACATTTCATATAGATAAAAATCGTTTTGGTTAGATTCAGTTCTTAAATATTTTTAAATTCGTTCATCTAAACTTTTTGAATTCAGATAGTACCTGTGTCTAAATTCTTCTTCACAATTGGCATGTATAATTCTACTTTCGTTTGTTTGTTTTTCTAGTCTTTTCTTTGTATTTTAATATAAAATACCTAAAGTTGTCATCATATAATCTTAAAATAAAAACAATCAGACATGGTTTGCAATGGGTGGTAGCATTCTATTTATTTCCATATTTCTGTCATTTAAAACTTTGTTAGTGCTATAAAATTTTTCATTTGATCTTGTTATTAATTTTATTTAGATGTTGCAAATGATTTATTAGATCTACATGTAGTTGTCTTACATTAACCTTTATGTTATGGTCTCTATATTTTCTAACTGCAGGTAAAATTTCACTAGTAATCCGTTTTTAAATAATTTTTCCTCTTTCTTTCGTAGAACAAAAATTAAAGGATTTAAGTTGTATTTGTTGTTAAATATTGATTGAGGATGAATATTATTCAGGACCTGTGTATAGACCCTTCGGGAGTTTTTAAAATTGATTCTACCTGTAGTATCAACATTATTGATATTAGCTTGTTAAGTATTTTCATAGTATAATTTTTCAGATACATCCCTAGCCTTAAAAATAGGATTATGTTTCCATGAGTAATTATTTATATTTGTTTATCATTATATTTAAGTTTGTGGTTCTTATATTCTAACAATGATTCCATTTATTTAAAAAAATTATAATTCTTTTTTCTTTATTTGGCTCAATATAAATATATCACATGTTTCACCATCTACTCTTTTGCTATATTTTCCATCACTTTCCCTAAATTTTAATTATTCATAACTTAGTAGATATCTTTTTCAAAATCACATTTTACTCTAATCATCATTTCTATATGGAAATCTATATACTTTTTTAACTGATCTGTGAGTTTAAATTCTAAGGCTCCCCGAATTTTTGTTATTTTCAGTCCAAAAAAATAATGTTTGGTTTCTGTAATGAAAGAGATAATTATTTTTATTACCTAAATAATTTTTTGGTTCCTGGAACAATTTAAATCTTGGGAGCTAATTGTAAATCCGTTAAATAAATCATGTAATTTTTTAGGTATTCAAAACTAATTTTGTCTATAATTTAACTTATTCACTCAATGTCTTAGATCTTCAGCAAAAAATTTGTAAATATTTTTCATGTGATTTTTGAAGAATGTATTCAAGGCTTGAAGCCATAAATTTAAAAATTATCAGTAAAACCATAAATTTTAAATTTTCTATTTGTTCACCAAAACTAATACATCTATTTTCATGTAAATCTTGTTCATCATAACTATGTTCATTCACAAAAAGATGTGTATCATATCCAAATAAATTATGTAGTAAAACTGGTGCAAAATTAAGGTGTTTACTTGTAAATTACAAATGGTGCAAATTGCTCTGAGCACTATGTGACTTAATCTCTGAGGTCATCAGTCGCCGAGAACTTAGAACTAATTAAACCTAAGTAACCTAAGGACATACCACACATCCATGCCCGAGGCAGGATTCGAACCTGCGACTGTTGCAGTCACGCAGTTCCAGACTGAAGCACCTAGAACCGCACTGCCACACTGGCCGGCTGTAAATTATATTTATTATATATTAGATTCATATATTTTCTAGTGAAATGATAATGATGATGAACCTTTTTATTATTTTTTGAGCTATTCATACATAAAGAATACATTTTGGATTTATATATTTTGTTTTTTCCTTCAAATCATAATGGATTCATTTCTTCAAACAGAGAATAAAATCTCCCAATTTTTTCAACATCTTTTATCATATATTCGATGATTTTCTTATGACAATATGGGGCTCTATATAAGTGAATCTTTGTTGTAGCCATATACATATTTCATTTGATAATAAAATTCACGTGGTTCAATTTTTTGGTAATATAATTGCATAGGCTTCCACAGCCAGAGTCAGTAAACATAAAAGTTTTCTGGGTATGGTACCGCATCGTAATGTACGAAACTACTGCTGCTGGAGAAAAACCATCATTTCGGCTACAGTTGCGGTGGCCTTCTTCTGGGTCTAATGGTCAAATAACCGTTAGACCCAAAAGAAGGCCACTGCAACCGTGGCCGAAACGTTAGTTTTTCTCCAGCAGCATTAGTTTTTTACATTATGACATAGCAACATACCCAGAAAACTTTAATGTCGCCCAGTTTTTTGGTATTTCATAGTAAAAGAATTTTCTGCATTGCAATACAATTATTGAGTTTTAATACCAAATTGCCAAGGTCCACAGAAATAACAAAAGGAATTTCCTGACTGTTATAATTTTTAAATTTTATGAATTCAGCTTTTTCTGATAGTTCTTGTTTCTTTTGTGTGTTAGTTAAAGAATTTTTTGAGTGATCATCTAATTTTTCTTTGTTATTAAAATGTAATAAACATGAATCACAAATAAATTTTTATTGTTGATGTTTTGAAATTTGGGGTTAAACAAGTCGTGATAAATCTTTTATCTACAGTAGTGTGAATTATTTTCCTTTTTAAAACATATAGAAATAACATTTTTTCTTTCTTACAATTAATTATTCTCAATGGATATACGAGGTATTATTCATTGAAAGAGTAAACAAATGTACATAAAAATACATACATACATACATACATATATATATATATATATATATATATATATATATATATATATATATATATATTTATTAATTTCGGTCTCTATTTTTGATATATCATCAATTACAGGAAGTGAAATTTTGGTTGAATTTTACTCAAATTCTGTAGCAAATTTCATTTAATTTTCTAGTAATTGAATGTAAAACGAACCTCTTTAGGGAATGTATGTATTAATCGGAAATTGTATTACAGCAAGTCTTTTTAAAATCGATCCTGATCCTAGATTCTCAAATTTAGAGATTTTTGTTAAAATGTTTTTTTCCCAATCTAAAATTTTGTAGATATATCTGTTTCTTTAGCAATCCTAAAATTTTGAGTTTGATATCCATATTCTAAAACTTCATAATTTTTCTGCACTTTTTACTCACATAAAAAATTAAAAATTATTTTCAAACCATTATATAACTTTAAATTTTCATTAACTATTTTCAAAATTTTTTCTTTGCAGCATTTAAGAAATGATTACTCCCAATCGAGTTTATATTTATTGGAAATCTATAGTTGTAATTTTTTCTTTATTTCTTTTACAACTAAATAATAATTAATTGTTCTCCTAAAAGGTTTAGTTTCAAAACTTTCATTACCTTTAGTATTAGGATTAGAAGAAAGTAATGGCTTCTCAATTTTTCTGTTTCTTATTAAGTGATTAATTACAAATGTAATTGAATTATGGTTATTTAATTTACAATATCCCCTTAAATTTTCTAATCACCAAAACTAATGAAGTTCATTTACAGTGAAGTTATCTTCAAGAAAATTATGAGGTTTAAAGACATTGAACATTTTAGTAATTTGTATTTCCTAAGACTTATTCTTTTTTATTTCTTTGTATTTTAGTTCAGTACTTGCCCCTTTAAATAACTGAAATTCTTATTCATCAATTAGTTTATTACATCTTTTTCGCAAAATGATTTATGTTCATTATTGAGTTCTAAACAAAATTTTTCACCATATTTAGTATTTATAGATCGAGAGTTAGTAATATTATATAATAAAATTAATTCTAGCTCACAATTTTGTTATTTTTATTTATGCCTTTATTTATAAGGAAAAATTTATTATATTTCGAAAAATAAAATTATTAAAAATGGAAAAACGAACTGTATCTAGAGTTTGGAGAACTAATTTATAAAATTTTTTTTTTTTATATTATATCTTAAGAGATGGAAAATAAAAATTTAATCGATTTAAAAAAATGGAAAATGAGTTGAATAGAAAATTTATTTGTTATAATATATAAGGAAAAAGTTATGCTGATTATTTAAAAACGAAAAAATAAAATATTTTTGTGTTTTTACAACACTAAACATAAAAATGGTTAAATTATAAAGATTTTGTATAAAATGCAAATTTATTCATGTGCAAGATTTTATTAAATTTTTATTCAGATCAGAATTTACAATGTGCTGATTGTTAAATCAATTAATATTCAGTTAATATCTTAAGAATTAGATGTTTTTTAAAATCAGTTGATATTTTGTCGAAATATATTTTTTTATCTTTTATTTACTTTTGTTTATTAATTGTTGTTAAATTTAGTTATTTGATGATAGATGGTTGGAGTGAAATACTTGCAGCAGTAGTAGATAGATATTGAGGGGCTGTGCTCTGTTGGTGCTGTGGCCCCAATTTACACCTACTCAGGTACTCAATGATGTGTTTCTGCTGTATTTCTCACCACATAATAGGAGACAATAAAGAGCAGTGCAGGACCAGTTGTGTGGAATTGCTTGCATGCTATTAGGCTGATAGTGACAATTTTTTGTCAAACACCATCACAGGTGATGAAACATGGGTTCATCACTTTAAACTGGAAACAAAACAGCAGTCCATGGTGTGGCACCGTCCACCTCTCCTGAAAAGGCAAAGTTTGAAGCTGCACCCTCAATCTGTTAAGTAGTGGCGACGGTCCTCTGGGACTCTGAAGTTATTATCCTGCTTGGTGTCCTTCCTGATAGTGCAATGATCCATTGTGAAGTGTATTGTACTACCCTGTGGAAACTGAAGTAGCGATTTTAGTGTGTTTGTCGCCATGTATCCAACCAAAGGATCGTAGCCTGCCACTTTCTTTGCATATAGGTCAGTCTATGCGCTTCTTCTACTTTATATCTTTTCACATTCTTACTCCTTAATACGTGTATGACATAACAGTCTTAATTTGCGACTCATCAGTCCCATAGTGAAAGGACACCGAATTTTTTATGTTTCAAGATGTGGGCAGCATTGCATTTCTCTATAGAAGGACTAAGCCCTTGGATGAGATGGGTACTTTGTCAAATTCCAAATGGACATTAGTTCCTGTTTTAATGAACTGCATTTCCAGGTATCTAACTACAGGAGGTGAACAAAAATATGGAAATACGAAAAACACAACACATTATGATAGGTAATACAGTGTGGGAAAGCGGTTGGTATTCAAACCCAGTGTTATCTTGAAACACAGCATCACCATTGGCGAACAAACAGTGGACCATGGGATGAACATTATTAGCCAAAATGATCACATAATCCTTGGCACTAATGCGACTTTGCAGAGTTATCATGGAATCCATGGAATATGATGATATGGCTGCCACAATCGTCACCAAACCCTCGCCCATTTTTCACCCTTGGTGCTCAAACTCGGCTATAAATTAGAAACAGTGTGCAACAAGACACATCTGACCAAACCACTTTCTTCTGTTGCTCCATAATATAGGTTTTAGGACTCTGGCACCACGTTTTCCTGTTGTCGACATTTGAATCACTGGTGAGTGGTTCTGGAATTCCAGCTCACCCTGCAGTTCCCTGCTTATGGAGCTCCCTTTGTGCTGTTTTGGTGTTGACAAAATGGCTCTAAGCACTATGGGACTTAACTTCTAAGGTCATCAGTCCCCTAGAACTTAGAACTACTTAAACCTAACTAACCTAAGGACATCACACACATCTATGCCCGAGGCAGGATTCGAACCTGCGACCGTAGCGGCCGCGCGGTTCCAGGCTGTAGCGCCTTTAACCGCTTGGCCACCACGGCCAGCTGGTGTTGACAGAGTTCCCTAATGTGACATTCAGTTCTACAGCGACATTCGGATCTGTAATCTTCTTATTTTTCGTCATAATCTTCCTCTTCAATGACCGTCTGCTATTGTCACTCAACACACATTTTCGTCCGCACTGTGAGTTTTCGGATGATGTTTTTCCGCTTTTCCTGTATATGGTACATCTCTTCGATTCGGTGCCTCTTGAAATACCTAACACTTTGGCTACCTTGGTTACTGAAGCACTCACCATAGGAGCAGCAAAAATTTGCACACTTTCGAATTCACTTAGCTCGTGGTCCAATACAACAGCGCAACCTACAGGATTCCCTAGTGTCCGCATTTATGTTCAAGATTGAAATTCTCGCGACCGACCGAGACGATACCGTGATTAGTACACTGGACTCGCATTCGTGAGGACGACAGTTCAAACCCGCGTCCGGCCATCTGTATTTAGGTTTTCCGTGATTTCTCTAAATCGCTCCACGCAAATTCTGGCATGTTTCCTTTGAAAGGAGCTTGTGCTCCACCTCTAATGACCTCCATGTTGACGGGACTTGAACTCAGTCTTCGTTTTTTCCTTATGAATTTGTCGCAATGTTCCGTATCTTTGTCTAGTCTTGTATACTATCTGCAAAAAACCAGAGATTGCAACTTATATTACCAACTAATTCATTCACGTATATCTTGAACACTAACGGTAGTATTACGCTCCCGTGGCGCACATCAGATATTTCTTCACTATCTGTAGATGACTCTCATTTGAGAATAATATGATGCCTTCTGCCTGTTAGGAAATTTTCGTTGTATTCGTGGACCTATTTATTTCTTTAAATCTATATCATTTTCTTTAATATCTCCTTCAAATTAAACGAACAAGCATTTGTGCAGTATTAGTAAGCTTACCAAGTATTAATAACCACACCAAGAGAAAAGAAAACACCGAGAACAAAATTAAAACTATATGGTCAATTGTGAAAGAGGCATCAGGGCAGAATGTGGGTGATCAACATACTGCACCTCTCTTGTTTGAGAATGGAACAGTTAGTTATCCGCGACAGTTGTGAAAAATATTTAAGAGTAATTTCTTATCAATAGTCGACAAGTTAAATAAAAATTTTATTGGTACATGTAATTACGTAGAACTCTTGAAAGCTGGTGTTCTGAGGCAACTACAGTAGATGCAAAAGCAATAACCAAGCAGAGATGAAACTGGATCAGTTATTACATTCCCATGGGTAAGTTGAAATTTTATTAGTAGGATTATGAAGATCAGTACGCCATACATTAATTCTGTACTCAGTCACTTGGACAAATGGTTCAAATGGTTCTGAGCACTATGGGACTTAACATCTGTGGTCATCAGTCCCCTAGAACTTAGAACTACTTAAACCTAACTAACCTAAGGACATCACACACATCCATGCCCGAGGCAGGATTTGAACCTGCGACCGTAGCAGTCGTGTGGTTCCGGACTGAGCGCCTAGAACCGCTAGACCACCGCGGCCGGCTCACTTGGACAATACGTGTTTTAGGTGTGGCCACTTTCCTGACAGATGAAATACTCATTAGTGAAACCACTTTATAAACAGCGTGAAACAGATAATGTTGATAACTACCAGCCAATTTATTTGCTACCAGTGTTTTTAAAAGTTTTGAGAAAGCAATGTGTAAGAGAGCAGTGGCACAAGTCACTACACATAATTTGCTGTCAGACTCGCAGTTTGGTATCAGGAGAGGGGTAGCCTCGTAAAATACAATTTATTCTTTTGTGAGTGAGGCACTATCAGGCTAAACAACAGGTTGAGAACAGAAGCTGTTTTGCTTGAGATTTCACAGAAGTGTTTGATTCTGTGGGGAATGCAATACTTTTACGTAAGTTGGAACATTAAGGGATTAGAGAGATAGCTCAACAATGGTTCACTTCATATGAGTAAAGTAGGAAGCGGACGGCTATCCTCCAAGGTCAATGTCCGCAGCTGGTGGTCTGGTGGCTAGCGTTGCTGCTGTTGGATCACAGGGCCCCGGGTTCGATTCCCGAACGGGTTGGGGATTTTCTCTGCCTGGGGATCGGGTGTTTGTGTTGTCCTCATCATTTCATTATCATCATCATCATACGAGACAGTGGCTACATTGCACTGTGTAAAAATTGGGATTTTGTACAGGTGCTGATGACCACACAGTTCAGCACTCCACAAACCAAACATCAACCTCCAAGGTCAATAAACAGGGAAGATAAGATATTAAATTGCCTGTGTTACTAAGAAGCAGGATGGAATGTTACGGCGATTACAGACATCATGAAATACAGGAAATTTATTCGTAGTTGCAAATATGGACAACAATCAGCTGTATAATTGAATGACGATAATGAAAATTTGTGCCAGACTAGGACTAGAACCCGGATTTCGCACATTAGACGAGCAGCCGCCTTAACTACTTTGGTTATCTATGCATGATTCACAGCCATACCCAAACTTCCATATGTCGTCGTTCATGAGTCACAACTTACACTTGTACACATTATGTAATTCCCATGCAGGGGAAGGCCATTTTAATTGAAAGTCACTGTCTGGTACCGGCAAATACATATGATATTGCAGTGCCTGTGTTGTTAAGAAGTACCATGCAATGTTCCTTCAGACATGCATGCATGTTCATCTAATTCCACTTAATTTTCAACATATTTCTGTAGTACCACATCTCAAACGTTTCAACTCTTTTCTTTTCCATTTTCCCCACACCCCATGATTCATTTCCATACAATGGTGTGCGCCAAACGTACATGATCAGAAATTTACCCTCGACCTATATTCTGTACTTCAGAAACTGTTCATTCCATTCAACAGGCCCTGTAACAGTATCTTATTTTCAAACAGGATAGAATTCTTATCAGTGAACTTATCACTGATATTCTTTCATCCTTAATTTTAATCGCACTCTTGAGCCTTACTTTTATTTCTGTCATTACTGTTTTGATGTATAGACTGAACAGCAGAGGTGAAAGACTGTATCACTGTCTTACACCTGTTAGTGTCCATAGACGGAAATTTTAATCGTCAATTTTACTGGAGGACCAGGAATTTGAAGGACTGTATAATGGTTGGGATCCATTTGGACTGCAATGAATGACAACATATGGAGATTATTGAAAACAATCACACACAAAGAAAATATGTAAAGGGTGTCTCACCTAACTCTGCCACCTCAGATATCTCTGGAATAACAATAGATACTCAAAAAGGTTTTCACCATCATTGAACGTACGGCAGGGGCTTAGGAAACCAAATACTATGCGAAATTTTAAAACGTAAAAAAATACTATTTTCAACACAAATTTGTGTATTTTTAAATGGACACTCCCTATTATTTCGTATGTAATCAATAGCATGAAAAATCACAAAAATAATGGCATTGGTTGCATTGCAATACGTCAATTGCATCCCAGGAAACTGCGAAGCGAAGGTGCTTGAAATAAATGAAGCTCACAGCTAGCGCACGTCTTGAGACTCAAGTGTGCACCTCTCGCTGCCGGTAATTGTGATGTGATTGACGTAGTACGTCAGTGGAGTGTTAATGTATGGTGTAGTATTGTATGACATCTACATCTACATACAGGGTGTTTCAAAAATGGCCGGTACATTTGAAATGGCAATAAAAACTAAACGAGCAGCGATAGAAATACACCGTTTGTTGCAATATGCTTGGGACAACAGTACATTTTCAGGCGGACAAACTTTCGAAATTACAGTAGTTACACTTTTCAACAACAGATGGCGCTGCAAGTGATGTGAAAGATATAGAAGACAACGCAGTCTGTGGGTGCGCCATTCTGTACGTCGTCTTTCTGCTGTAAGCGTGTGCTGTTCACAATGTGCAAGTGTGCTGTAGACAACATGGTTTATTCCTTAGAACAGAGGATTTTTCTGGTGTTGGAATTCCACCGCCTAGAACACAGTGTTGTTGCAACAAGACGAAGTTTTCAACGGAGGTTTAATGTAACCAAAGGACCGAAAAGCGATACAATAAAGGATCTGTTTGAAAAATTTCAACGGACTGGGAACGTGACGGATGAACGTGCTGGAGAGGTAGGGCGACCGCGTACGGCAACCACAGAGGGCAACGCGCAGCTAGTGCAGCAGGTGATCCAACAGCGGCCTTGGGTTTCCGTTCGCCGTGTTGGAACTGCGGTCCAAATGACGCCAACGTCCACGTATCGTCTCATGCGCCAGAGTTTACACCTCTATCCATACAAAATTCAAACGCGGCAACCCCTCAGCGCCGCTACCATTGCTGCACGAGAGACATTCGCTAACGATATAGTGCACAGGATTGATGACGGCGATATGCATGTGGGCAGCATTTGGTTTACTGACGAAGCTTATTTTTACCTGGACGGCTTCGTCAATAAACAGAACTGGCGCATATGGGGAACCGAAAAGCCCCATGTTGCAGTCCCATCGTCCCTGCATCCTCAAAAAGTACTGGTCTGGGCCGCCATTTCTTCCAAAGGAATCATTGGCCCATTTTTCAGATCCGAAACGATTACTGCATCACGCTATCTGGACATTCTTCGTGAATTTGTGGCGGTACAAACTGCCTTAGACGACACTGCGAACACCTCGTGGTTTATGCAAGATGGTGCCCGGCCACATCGCACGGCCGACGTCTTTAATTTCCTGAATGAATATTTCGATGATCGTGTGATTGCTTTGGGCTATCCGAAACATACAGGAGGCAGCGTGGATTGGCCTCCCTATTCGCCAGACATGAACCCCTGTGACTTCTTTCTGTGGGGACACTTGAAAGACCAGGTGTACCGCCAGAATCCAGAAACAATTGAACGGCTGAAGCATTACATCTCATCTGCATGTGAAGCCATTCCGCCAGACACGTTGTCAAAGGTTTCGGGTAATTTCATTCAGAGACTACGCCATATTATTGCTACGCATGGTGGATATGTGGAAAATATCGTACTATAGAGTTTCCCAGACCGCAGCGCCATCTGTTGTTGAAAATTGTAACTACTGTAATTTCGAAAGTTTGTCTGCCTGAAAATGTACTGTCGTCCCAAGCATATTGCAACAAACGGTGTATTTCTATCGCTGCTCGTTTAGTTTTTATTGCCGTTTCAAATATACCGGTCATTTTTGAAACACCCTGTATATACTCCGCTAGCCACCAAGCGGTGTGTGGCGGAGGGCACAATTCGCGCCAAAGTCATATTTCCCTCCCTCTGTTCCGCTCGCGGATCGCGCGAGGGAAAAACAACTGTCTTGTCGCTTGTATGACAACACATCATTGGCCCATATTTCATTGATGGCACTCCTAAAGGGCAATAGTTTAGTCCCTTCTTGAGCTGTACCTTACTTGAACCGGTTCACCTCTGATAATGTGTCAAATAATGCGGTAACACAATGATGGATGTCCTGCGCATAATGTTTATTGTTGCGAAATGAGAACTAGAGATACAATTAGTGGTAACACACTTGGTTTCACGTTTCTAAACCTCATAAGTTCTTAAATATGTAGCTAGTAAAGGATAGCAACGGCGTCACAGTGTCTGACGTAATGCATCGCATATAGTACTGTGCTCAGAGCAGGGGTTGCCTGCACTGGCTCCTGTATCCCATCGTAAACATACCAATATCACCACGGCACGCTCTACCTTCAGTGTACAAGTGTGGTCTGCTGAACCGTTCTCATACTGTAACGTAATTCACATACGTTGCCACATTAAAACCTGTTTTCTTGTGGCTTGTTACATTTGCCGTCATCTAGTCGATATGCCTCCCTTCAGTAATGAAGAAAAACTAGATGTTATTTTAATTTATGGCGAATGTCACAGAAATGCAACCGCAGCTGTGACACTGTATGCTGAACGCTACCCAGATCGGCGGTGTCCGTCACGTCGAACCATTGGCAACATTTGCAAGACACTTACGGAAACAGGAAGCTGGGCTCCGACAAAACGCCGACTTACAACGCCAGCCACTGGCAATGGAAACGAAATTGCTGTTCTGGTTGCTGTAGTGCACAAGCCTCAGGTGGGTGTACGAGGAATTGCATGAGACATAGGAATAAGCCATGGTAGTGTGTGCAGAATCTTGCATCGCCATCGGTTTCATCAGTTCCATATCTCAGTGCAGCAAGAATTGTACGGGAATGACTGAATCCCGCATTGCATTCTGTCGTTTTGTACTTCAGCAGATGCGAGGTAATCCAGTATTCCTAAGCAATACGTTGTTTACGGACGAGGCTTCATTTACAGATCATGGTAATGTGAATAAGCGGAACATGCACTACTGTTCCGAGCAAAATCCCCAATGGATTCGCCAAGTTACTCATCAACGACAGTGGAATGTCAATGTTTGGTGCGGTATCATTGCTAACTGTATTGCAGATCCCTATTTTTACCGTAGAACATTGAATGGACAGAGATATGCATCATTTCTTCAACATACACTAGCGCTCCTCATGGAGGATCTAGGATTGGAAACTCGTCTGTCAGTGTGGCTTTAACATGATGGATGTCCCGCACACGGTGTAAAAGTTGCCAGAGACGTAGATGCGACATTTCTAAAGAGGTGCATGTGGCGGGGAGGTACTGTGCGATGGTCAGCGCGACAGAATGTCAATTCTAAGGGCCCGGGTTCGATTCCTGGCTGGGTTGGAAATTTTCTCCGCTCAGAGACTGGGCGTTGTCCTAATCATCATCATTTCATCCCCATTGACGAGCAAGTCGCCGAAGTGACGTCAAATCGAAAGACTTGCACCCGGCGAACGGTCTACCCGACGGGAGGCCCTGGTCATACGATATTTATTTATTTATTGGTCAAGATGTGGGTGTATTTTCTATGCTGGATGTAAGTTTCTGTGGACGACAGGGCACTAGTAAATGTGTTTAGCAAAGTGAATTCAAGTGTGTTATCTCTGATTGTAGCTCTAGTTGTCATTTCGCTAGGATAAGCATATATTTACAATTTGAAAAACGTAACTTTGCATTGGACGTGTTACTTGTTTATTTTTGTGGATTGTGCATCCCTTCTCATCGTGTGAGACCCTGACACAGGCAGCGTGAGGTGCACACTTTTAGTCTCAGGACGTGCACTAGCTGTGCGCTTCATTTATTTCAAGCATCAGCTTCGCTTCGCAATTTCTCGCAATGTAATTGACGTATTGCAATGCAACCAACGTCGTTTTTGTGATTTTTCATGCTTTTGATTGCATACGAAATAATAGGGGGTGTTATTTTAAAAATACAAAAGTTTGCGTTGAAAATAGTATTTGTTTACGTTTTAAAATTTCGTATAGTATTTGGTTTCCTAAGCCCCTGCCGTACGTTCATCCTGGTGAAAACTGTTTTTGAATATCTATTGTTGTTCCAGAGATACCTGAGGTGGCAGAGTTCGGTGAAACACTCTGTATATGCGCCCATTAGCACATGAGGTGTGCGGGCCCCGGCCTACAACAGCCGCTCGACCGAGTGTCCATTCGTAACTTCTCTTCCTCTAGCCGCGGCGTGTCCCGTTAGTCACCCTTGGAGGGGTGGTGTCCTAGCCATTGTCCCTCAGGTACAAATAACTCGAGAGAGGGCAGCACTGTCCAGTGTCCAGTGACTCAGGCGAGTGTGGCGACCGAACAAACACTTTTTAATCTGACTGCTTCTTTGTGTTTCTTCCATTCTTATTGCTCCCTCTTGGGTTTTGTACATATTGCATATTACCTTTTTTCCCTGTAGCTTATGTTACGGTTTTTCCCAAACTGCCCAAAACATTGTTAATAATTATTCAGATGAGGTTACCCAATCCATTTAAATTACCCATACTGTTTGAAAGTATGCACATAATTCAAACTGATACCAATAATTGTAGATATAAATAGTAAGCTTTTCTTTAATCCCGTGCAGAGACAGGTCCTGTAGTGTTTTTCTGTAAACTTGGGATGGCCAGCCAGCTATGGGAGCGGACAAAGGCTACAAGAGAGAACAAGCCTGGCAGACAATGAAAATATTTTGGCTGAGAGCCAGGAGTCAGCCAGATACAGCCGGGAACATAGAACTGTTTTCTCAGCAGATGCAAAAACACCAGGGAGTTGCTGAGTGGGTGGCAGGGCAAGAGAAAGTGTCGAGCAGGTTGTGAACTTTCAGAAAAAAAGAGTTTTTAAGAATGCACTTAGAAAACATAAAATCTGCTATGGCAGGAGAAAAACACGACATACTCAGCTTGGGGGACAGCTGTTGTGGACAGTAGTAGCCGACAGAGACAGACGCAGCAACAGGGGAGTAACCGATTTTCTGACATTTACGAGTTCCTAACCAGGAGCGAAATATATTATATCATCTGTGTGCTTTAATAGTTTAGTGTCTTGACTTTCTGGGTACAAATTTAATATATAATAGCCACAGTTCACGCATTTTCGTTTGTGTCGGAAAGTAAACCGATTTTGGGACATATTCCAAGTTCCTAATCAGGGGCGAATTATTTAGTTTCACCTGAGTGCTTCGGTAGCTAGGTTTTTGAATATCTGCGTATTATTAAACACAGTTCCTGAGTTTCCGTCAGGGTTTACAGTAGAGTTGTGCAGCACGTGCTGATAGTCCGTTTATCTGCATGGTTTAGTTCTCCATGGTCTTTAATATGGACAGGGACTGCGATTGTTGTGTGTGGATGCTTGCCGAGTTGGTGACACTTAGCTCTCAGCTTCAGGCTGTGATGGCTTTGGTTACACGGCTTGAGGCTGCAGTGGATGGGCACCAATTTTGTGGGCCAGCCGTGGGGATCTAACAGACGTCCAGCACGTCCGAGTCCTCCGATCGGTCCTCACCGGTGGCCAACCCACTTACTGCTCGCACTGAGGTTGAACCCTCACCTGTGGTCGAGTGAGTGGTCGCCCCGGTTAGAAGGAGGTGGTGAAAGACTTCCCAGGCGACCGCACGTAAGGCCTTCCCGGTTTGTCTGGCAAACATGTTCCAGTTGTTGTCTGTGGCTGACACTGTCACTGAGCCAAATGCTGCCGCCTGTCATGTTTCAGAGGAAACCACTCAGCCTGCAAGATCCGGGTAATCACAGAGGGTGGGATTATTGGTAGTTGGGAGCTCCAGCGTTAGGCGCGTTATGCGACCATCTAGGTACTTCGCTGACAAGAAGAGAAAGAAAGCCAATGTGTACTCCGTGTGCATACCGGGTGGAGTCATTCCAGATGTGGAAAGGGCCCTCCCAGATGCCATGAAGAGCACAGGGTGCAGCCAACTGCAGGTGGTTGCTCACGTCGGTACCAATGATGTGTGTCGCTCTGGATCAGAAGAGATTCTCTCTGGTTTCGAGTGGGTAACAGAAGTGGTAAGGTTGCCAGTCTTGCTTGCAAGATGAAAGCAGAGCTGACCATTTGCAGTGTATTCGACAGGACCGATTGCGGACCTTTGGTACAGATCCGAGTTGAGGGTCTGAATCAGAGGCTCATACGGTTCTGCGACCGTGTAGGCTGCAGATCCCTCGTCTTGCGCCAAAGGGTGGTTGTGTTTCGAATTCCGCTGAATAGGTCAGGTGTCCATTATATGCAGTGGCTGTGTGGCGTGGACTGGGCAGTTTTTGAGGTTAGAGTTAGAGGGTTTCTGGAAAACACAGGAAGGGCTTCAGTCACATAGGGTGCAGGCCGAACACAGGAAGAACGTAGATACAGGAGCCATTGGTATAACAGTTGTAAATTGTCGTAGCTGTGTTGGGAAAGTACCAGAGCTCCAAGCGCTAATAGAAAGCACTGATCCTCAAATCGTTATAGGCACTGAAAGCTGGCTAAACCCGGATATAAGCTCAGACGAAATGTTTGCGAAGAACCTAACGGTGTTCCGAAAGGTTAGGCTAAACACGGTTGGCGGAGGCGTGTTTGTTACTGTTAGTAGTTTAACTTGCCCCGAAATTGAAGTAGATACTTCCTGTGAGTTAGGGGACAGAGGTCATTGTTGGCAACCAGAATAAAAAAATAATTGGATCCGTTTACCTACCTCCCAATTCAGATGATACAGTTGCTGAAAGCTTCAAAGAAAACTTGAGTTTAATTTCAAACACGTACCCGACTCATACGATAATAGTTGGTGGTGACTTTAATTTACCCTCGATATATTGGCGAAAATACATGTTTAATTCCGTAGGTACGCATAAAATATCATCCGAATTTGTGCTAAAGGCATTCTCTGAAAATTATTTCGAGCAGTTAGTTCATGAGCCCACGCGAATAGTAAACGGTTGTGAAAACACACTTGACCTCTTAGCAACAAACAATCCTGAGTTAGTAACGAGCATCAAAACCGTTACAGGGATTAGTGAACACAGGGTTGTCGTAGCGAGATTGAATATTGTAATCCCCAAATCCTCGAAAAATAATCGAAAAATATGCCTATTCAAAAAAGCAGATAAAAATTCACTTGACACCTTCCTAAGAGACAATCTCCATTCATTCCAAATTAATAACATAAGTGTAGACCAGATGTGGTTTGAACTCAAAGAAACAGTATCGGCAGCAATTGAGAGATCTATACTAAATAAATTAACAAACGACGCAGCTGATCCTCCTTGATACACAAATCGTGTTAAAACACTGTTGCAGAAACAACGCAACAAACGTGCCAAATTTAAACAGACGCAAAATTCCCAGGATTGGCGATCTTTTCCCCAAGCTCGAAATTTAGCGCAGACTTCAATGCGAGATGCTTATAACTGTTTCCACAACGAAACTTTGTCTCGAAACCTGGCAGAAAATCCAAAGAGATTCTGGTCGTACGTGAAGTATGTTAGCGGCAAGAAACAATCAATACCTTCTCCGCGCGATATCAATGGAGATACTATCGAAGACAGTGCTACCAAAGCAGAGTTACTAAACACAGTCTTCCGAACTGCCTTCACAAAAGAAGACGAAGTAAATATTCCAGAATTCGAATCGAGAACAGCTGCCAACATGAGTAACGTAGAAGTAAATATCCTCGGAGTACTGAAGCAACTTAAATCGCTTAATAAAAGCAAGTCTTCTAGTCCAGCCTGTATACCAATTAGGTTCCTTTCGGAGTATGCTGATGCATTAGCTCCATACTTAACAATCATTTACAGCCATTCGCTCGACGAAAGCTCCGTGTCCAAAGACTGGAAAGTTGCACAGGTCACACCAATATTCAAGAAAGGTAGTAGTAGTAATCGACTAAATTACAGGCCCATATCGTTAATGTCGATATGCAGCAGGATTTTGGAACATATATTGTGTTCAGACATTATGAATTACCTCGAAGAAAACTGTCTATTGACACACAGTCAACATGGGTTTAGAAAACATCGTACCTGTTAAACACAACTAGCTCTTAATTAACATGAAGTGTTGAGTGCTATTGACAAGGGATTTCAGATCGATTCCGTATTTCTGGATTTCAGGAAGGCTTTTGACACTGTACCACACAAGCGGCTTTTAGTAAAATTGCGTGCTTATAGAAAATCGTCGCAGTTATGTGACTGAATTTGTGATTTCCTGTCAGAGAGCACACAGTTCGTAGTAATTGACGGAACAACATCGAGTAAAACAACTGATTTCAGGCGTTCCCCAAGGTAGTGTTATAGGCCCTTAGCTGTTCCTTATCTATATAAACGATTTGGGAGACAATCTGAGCAGCCGTCTTCGGTTGTTTGCAGATGACGCTGTCGTTTATCGAATAATAAAGTCATCAGAAGATAAAAACAAACTGCAAAACGATTTAGAAAATATATCTGAATGGTGCGAAAATTGGCAGTTGACCCTAAATAACGAAAAGAGTGAGGTCATCCACATGACTGCTGAAAGGAATTCGTTAAACTTCGGTTACACGATAAATCAGTCTAATCCAAAAGCCGTAAATTCAACTAAATACCTAGGTATTACAATTACGAACAACTTAAATTGGAAGGTTCAAAAATGGTTCAAATGGCTCAGAGCACTATGGGACTTAACATCTGAGGCCATCAGTCCCCTAGAACTTAGAACTACTTAAACCTAACTAACCTAAGGACATCATTCACACCAATGCCGGAGACAGGATTCGAACCTGCGACCTTAGCGGTCGCGCGGTTCCGGGCTGCAGCGCCTAGAACCGCGTGGCCACCGCGGTCGGCAATTGGAAGGAGCACACAGAAAATGTTGTGAGAAAGGCTAACCAAAGACTGCGTTTTATTGGCAGGACACTTAGAAAATGTAACAGGTCTACTAAGGAGACACTACGCTTGTCTGTCCTCTTTTAGAATACTGCTGCGCGGTTTGGGATCGTTACCAGATAGGACTGACTGAATACATAGAAAAAGCTCAAAGAAGGGCAGCACGCTTTGTATTATCGTGAAATATGGGGGAGAGTATCACAGAAATGATACAGGATTTGGGTTGGACATTATTAAAAGAAAGGCGTTTTTCGTTGCGACAGAATCTTCTCACGAAATTCCAGTCACCAACTTTCTCCTCAGAATGCGAAAATTTATTGTTGCCACCGACCTATATAGGGAGAAACGATCACCACTATAAAATAAGGGAAATCAGAACTCGTACGGAAAAGTATAGGTGTTCGTTCTTCCCGCGCGGTCCGATGAACCGTCTGCCAGGCACTTAAATGTGATTTGCAGAGTATCCATGCAGATGTAGATGAAGGAGGTCACAGGTGTCTATATCTAAATTTTGTAAGGATGCCCATCATTGGCTCATAGTAATTGTTTTGGTAGTGAGGATGAGAACTCACAAGTGAGTACCTGCATGATTTTCTATTGGAGGAAACGTGAAAATACACACATAGTCGGAGAGAATTTCTGTTTATTGCCCCACTCTAAAAGAGCACTGTGCAGTGTCAGTCAACTGTGACCGCTGCATTAGGGGAAAGGAAATTGTTGCATTAGATGTAAACTTTTCATTGGTCAGTATTTGGAATAGCTACTGAGACTGTGGCATTGGCAGACAGAGAAAAATTTGGTGGAGGATAAGAGAAAGATACTATGTCTTGGGATGGCAGGCAGAGGAGGCTTAGTCTTAGGGCATGAAACAATACACTTCTTCATCGCAGGGGGTCAGAGAGAGATCAGACATGTCTTCACTTTAGAGTTGATCACATTTACCGGAACTGAATTTAAAACTCGCAACCGCTAGTCGAGCCATTCTCTGCACCTGAGTATCAGCAGAGTGGTAAGCACAAACCTCATTTACGTACCTCAGGATGAGGCGACAGCGAAGTTAGTTGTTTCCTGTCAAAGTTGTTTTTTCTGAATTAACTCATAGCCAGCTAGCTGCAGTGAACGTGCGCTTAAGCGAGAGAACTGGTGCTTGTTCATATCTTTCTGGGTCTTTTCGTCAGCAATCATTGGAAAGGTTATTGAACTAAATTTTTGTATCATTCTATCTCAAACGTACCCAGCTGTGGCACGGTCTTTCGCACATGACTTGCATCGTTTTCCTCTTTTGTGATTATTTGTGCTGTTCATTCAGCGATTAGAATAATATAAATGTATCTAGCAATAAATCATTGTTATAGTGACCTTTAGTTTCGTTTAGTGGCTTGCGGAAACCTTTGTCAATATTTCTATGTGGGTTGTGGTACTCACGTTCCGTGTTAAGTTGGTCCAACCCAGTTTAATTCAGATAAGTGATTGATTAACTAATTATCCGTTGCACAATTTTGCTTTTTCATTTTATATGGTGTCATGGCGAGCAGTCAGTTCACTGTATAGGTCACAGGATTCCGATCTCGTAGCATCTTTGGGTATACTAAATGCTTTACCAAAACCTCACACTTATATTTCTGAATTTTGAACACCTTGCATCACTTTATACTGTTGAACATTTTTTTCAAAATCGACGAAACCTATGAAAAGGTATCGATTTTTCTTATGGTTTTCTCCCATTATGAAGCACAATGTCAGAACTGCCTCTCTGGTGCCTTTATCTTTCCTAAAACCAAACTGATCATCATCTAACAGATCTTGAATTTTATGAATGGTAGCATTGCTTTGTTGTGTGTTCTCTAGTCAGTAAAAGTATCAACTGACCTAACAGCCTGTAACTGTCTACTCTTTCCTTTTTACACCAGGATCCCTCACCTCAAATTGTCTCAACTGGTCTTTTCGACAATCATTCAAAGTTGGTAATCGTCGGGAGCTGGATGTTTTACCCTGAACTGACGTGGCAACAAGTCCGAGCACGTTTTGTACAACTTTTGAAGGTCATAATTTTCAGTTTGTGTGTTCGCGCGCGCATGAGTGCCTGTGTGTGGGGGTGAGGGTGATATGTGGGAATGACAGAGAAGGGAGAGCTCTAGGGATGGGGTAGTTGTAGGGGCGTGCCTGCAGTGCGAATTAAGGGAAATCTTTTGTGACGCCACTCCCCCTCTACCTCTCTTCCACACCAACTCACAACTGCGACGAAATAACCACATTTGGTATTTAACCTACGATGTTTCGAGCGGTATCCTGAGGTTGAGTAGTCATCCAGAAGTCATTTTGCTCTCTTGTTTCGGTAGTTCATCCAAAACCCCTTTTGAACCTACTATGTAACATTATTTTTAAGCCTTGTCAGAGGTGAGTAACTGTAGTAATGGATCATTCAACGCAGATCTTGCCTAAGCCAGGTACAGATGGCTTCTGGTTCGTTCCTCACTGTTTGCTGATGGTTCTCAAATAGTCTAAGTTTTACAAGGAGACTTCAAAAAGTAATTTACACATTATAACCACAGGCCAAGTAACTTTTATTGACAGCTGCATTACGCTGCAAAATGACATAGAAACATGACATTAATTTTCAACATGGTCACCAAGTCTCTGTAAACAGCGATCGGAACGTTCTACCATTCGTCCAATGCCTCGAAGATAGAAATATGCTTCTTGGTCACAGAGCCATTCGAGAACCGCTGTGTGACAGTAGTCATTGTTGGAAAATCTCTTTCCCTCCAGAAATTCCTTAAGCTTGCCCAAAAGATGGAAATCGCACGGTGTGAGATCAAGACTTCTTAAGCGCCCTCAGACATATCTGTTCCGTCTCGGTCAATTCGTTGGAACAATTTCACTGCGGCTGGACGCGACATTGCATTTGGTCCATTCACCGCTAGAATTTCACGACGAACTTCCGTTAAATTTAGACATTTTGCTCACAAGAATCGTACTGCCTCGCGTATTTTAACTTTGGAATACATTTCCAGTTGTCACGGTATTTCATTTGCACACTGTCATTCACCTACTATCCGCACCGGTGTAGAATTGTGTCTGCAGGTAACCCATAACATGTAATCTCTTCTGACAATGCGCCACTCTTGTTGCGCAGTAGTCTTAGCGTGGAACGATGTGTGTAACATATTATCCGAAGTCTCTATAGAGAACATTTCTATTACATCAGTCAACTTCTAGTATGTAGTTCTCCATCTGTACGGGCTAGCCACCGCACTGTGTGTGGCGGGGTGCGTGTAGCGCACCAGTATCACTACCGTGCCCCCTCCCACGTCTATTTCTTCCGTTCGCGTATAGGAAGTAGGAGGAAAGACTGTCGGTACCCTACTTTAGGTTCGCGTAGTGGTGTAACATATTTCCTGGTCGCACCTGTGTGCAGCCCTGTTGGTCATTGTAAGCGTCTTGGCCAGTTTCCGGTTGCTGGGGGGAGTATGGTTGATGTTCATCCTGAAGTTGATGCACTGGTCTTTCCATAACACTCATAACATAAATAGGTGGTGGTCAGAGCCGACTACGCTTATTTTTAAGATTGGTATTTTTCAAAATCTGTGGCAGAGATGCCTCTAAAAGTCTAGCCAGGAAGTAGAACCTTACAGAAGCATCTAGCATGGAACCAGAAGCTTACAGAAGCATTGTAAGTGGTAGCGGGAAATGGACAATGAAAATATAAGAGTCGATCGAAAAGTTTCCGTCTAAGAGCGTTGCTGCAGCGTATATGAAACGTAGCGCGACTTCAAAGCGAGTATGCCGGCTGGTGTGGCCGAGCGGTTCTAGGGGCTTCAGTCTGGAACCGCGTGACCGCTACGGTCGCAGGTTCAAATCCTGCCTCGGGCATGGATGTGTGTGATGTCCTTAGATTAGTTAGGTTTAAGTAGTTCTAGAGGACTGATGACCTCAGATGTTAAGTCCCATAGTGCTCAGAACCATTTGAACCATTTTTTTCCAAAGCGGGTATATAAGCGCCGATATGTAGCAAGGGATTAGTGTGGCGTTTCTGTCTTCCGAACGCGCGTGCGGTAAATATGGAAACGTGAACTATGGCGACGTCTTTTCCAAGTGCGACCAAACGGGACCAACGTGCTGTTACTCTTTTCTTGGCTGCCGAAGGACAAACACCTGTAGACATCAATCAGAGACGGAGAACGTGTGTGGGGCAGCATGTCTGTCGAAACCACCAATGTGGAATGGTGCGCCAAGTTCCGCGCGACAAGGGGTGCAGCTGCTTAACGATTAGGTACGTCCCCCATGTCGCAAACGTAACGTACAAGTTACGACAACTCAAGTGGGGAACACTCGAGTACCCGCCCCCGATTATCACGTCTTTGGTCGCTTAAAAAAGGACCTGAAAGGTTGGCGATTGCTTTAGCACGAGGATGTGCAGCAGGCAGTAACGGACTTCTTCACACAGCAAGTGTTTCACAAAACGGGTATCTGTAACCTGGTATGTAGGTAGGACGGTTGTTTCAATGCTCATGGCAATTTTACCTGATTAGCGTACCGATTCTGGTCTGTACGGCCTTCGAATGGAAACTTTTTGGCTCCAACTTATAATTTCTTGGAGCGGTTTGGAGTTTGTGAAGTGGCCGGCAGCCCTCGTGGGATGTCGTGTACGCTCTGGGGCGGAGCTGATGTTTTCGCAGTGTTTTTCAGAAGTCGGAAGAAGCGATCCTTGGTGATCAACCGAGTTATTTCTTGAGGTACGGAGAAATTAAGAGATTCTGAAAGTACACTGCTGGCCATTGAAATTGCGACACCACGAAGATGACGTGCTACAGACGCGAAATTTAACCGACAGGCAGTAGATGCTGTGATATGCAAATTATTAACTTTCCAGAGCATTCACACAAAGTTGGCGCCGGTCGCGACACCTACAATGTGCTGACATGAGGAAAGTTTCCAACCGACTTCTCATACACAAACAGCAGTTGACCGGCGTTTCCTGGTGAAACGTTGTTGTGATGACTCGTATAAGGAGGAGAAATGCGTACCATCACGTTTCCGACGTTGATAAAGGTCGGATTGTAGCCTATCGCGATTGCGGTTTATCGTATCGCGACATTGCTGCTCGCGTTGGTCGAGATCCAATGACTGTTAGCAGAATATGGAATCGGTGGGTTCAGGAGGGTAATACGGAACGCCGTGCTGGATCCCAACGGCCTCGTATCACTAGCAGTCGAGATGACAGGCATCTTATCCGCATGGCTGTAACGGATCGTGCAGCCACGTCTCGATTCCTGAGTCAACAGGTAGGGACGTTTTCAACACAACAACCATCTACACGAACAGTTCGATAATGTTCGCAGCAGCATGGACTATCAGCTCGGAGACCATGGCTGCGGTTACCCTTGACGCTGCATCACAGACAGGAGCGCCTGCGATAGTGTACTCAACGACGAATCTGGGTGCGCGAATGGCAAAACGTCATTTTTTCGGATGAATCCAGGTTCTGTTTACAGCATAATGATGGTCACATCCGTGTTTGGCTACATCGCGGTGAACGCACATTGGAAGCGTGTATTCGCATCGCCATACTGGCGTATCGCCTGGCGTGATGGTATGGGGTGCCATTGGTTACACGTCTCGGTCACCTCTTGTTCGCATTGACGGCACTTTGAACGGTGGACGTTACATTTCAAATGTGTTACGACCCGTGGCTCTACCCTTCATTCGATCCCTGCGAAAACCCAACATTTCAGCAGGATAATGCACGACCGTATGTTGCAGGTACGGGCCTTTCTGGATACAAAAATATGTTCGACTAGATCTCTCACCAACTGAAAACGTTTGGTCAATGGTGGCCGAGCAACTGGCTCGTCACAATACGCCAGTCACTACTCTTGATGAACTATGGTATCGTGTTGAAGCTGCATGGGCAGCTGTACCTGTACACGCCATCCAAGCTCTGTTTGACTCGATGCCCAGGCTTATCAAGGCCGTTATTACGGCCAGAGGTGGTTGTTCTGGTTACTGATTTCTCAGGATCTATGCATCCAAATTGCGTGAAAATGTAATCACATGTCAGTTCTAGCATAATATATTTGTCTAATGAATACCCGTTTATCATCTGCATCTCTTCTTGGTGTAGCAATTTTAATGGTCAGTAGTGTATGTTCCCGCGAGAGGGTGTGTATTTCGGGTTGTGTTTTCCGATGTTGTAGGCGAGTGTTGCCTGTAACTGAGCGCGTGTGTGCTCGTTAGGCAGAGCCGTTACATTAGACCTCGGAAGGAAGTGTTTTACTGAATGTGACGGACTCGGTGAGATTTGGTAGAAGCCAATAAATTATATTTGTTTCCGTGAACATTTGAGAGAGATGTTTTTGTGCGACTCTTTCCTTATTGACTTCGAACCGTCTCCCTGTTCGTTTGTTGTGGTCATAATAGGTGGGAGTTGCTAGTAGCCAGCTGGAAGCGGTGTATTGGACTGTTAGCGGTGAAAATATTCCACTCGACTAGCCGGATCTCGGAATTTTTGCTGAAAACTGTTACAGGGCTTTTAATTATTGACTTTGGAGTTGCCAGAGGTTTAACCCTATCTAGCGGGTTAACGCGAGGCTGGTGACTCTTATTTAGAATGATTGGTAGTGTAGCAGAGCGGAGAATTAATCCGGCCCCTCCAATAACGGTTTCCAATTAAATCCTCGGGGCAGTAGCGGCACATCACGTAATTTGTCCCGCACGCCACACATCGCCGAGAGTGCATCGATAATGGCAACGGGTGTGAAATCGCGTGGCGCCACAGAAACTCCGAGGCACGGACGAAAGGGACGTTTCAGTCGTTATTATGTGAAATATACGAGGGCGTGCTGAGAAGTAATGCTTCCGTCTATTTATATCAAATTTCTTAAAGTTTTTTTTAGAGAAAACAAGCCTTATTCTTCACGTCTACATATTTATTTATCTCATCATAGTCACCCTGGCGATGAATGCATTTCTCCCAACGAGAGACCAATTTATTGATATCACCAATGTAGAATGTTTGACTTCGTTTGCGGAACCACAAATTCACCTCTGCTTGCACTGCTTCATGACTATGAAAGTGAAGTTCTCGAAGGTGTTCTTTAGCTTTTGGAAACAGACGAAAATCGAACGAAAGGCGGGACTGTATGGAGGATGATCGATGTCAGTGAACCCAAGGCGTCGGATTGTTGCAGATGTCGCAGCGCTTGTGTGTGCTCTGGCGTTGTTATGCTGAAGGCGAGAGGCAGGAACTCTTCAAATTCGAAACTCGGTTACAGAACGTTACACACCGCCACGTTACATACTACAGTTCGGAGATCTCTAGCGGCAGAGGGCTGGAAATATGTAGACCTGAAGAATAAAAATGTAGAATGTTTGTAACGTTTCTTTTAATTAAAAACCCTTAAGCATTTACACGTAAAAACTCGGAGGCATTACTTTTTAGCACGCTCTGATACGTTGGAAGAAGTAATATCTTTCTTGAAGTTGAAGTATGGAGCTTGTTTTACGTTCACATGTTATGACATTTCTGGGGGAAGAAATTGTTCTCTATAAAAAGCCACGTGGGTTCCATAAACAGCAGTCATGCGAAACTCGACTCGCTATTCATGTGTGGGAACCAGTGCGCCGTTCACAAAGGCTTTCCGATTGGTGCCATGTTCATCAACTTCCGGAAGGCATTGATGCAGTTTCCCACTGTCGTTTAGTGAACAAAATGCGTACTTATCTAGTACCGGACCAGTTTTGTGACTGGATACAGGACTTCGTTGCAGACAAAACTCAAGATGTCGTGCTTAGCGGAATAAAATCGAAAAATGTAAAGGTAATTTGGAAGTTACCCACCGTAGTGTTATATGGCTGCTAATTTTTACATTTCATGAGCTAGTGTATAACGTTGAAGGTTCCGTGACGATATTCACAGACGATGTTGTTGTCTGTAGGAAGCTGATCCTGATATAAATATATGTAACGAATTCCGCATAAATTGACGAAGAAATGGACTGCTGTTCGATTACGCTATTGGCGACAGATGACACGAAACACTGACGACCGCAAAATGCCTTGGAGTAACCGTTCAGAGTGATCTAAAGTGGGATAACCACATAACTGCCAACGGCCTTGCCACGTTGGTAATACCGATTTCCGCCCGATCACCGAAGTTAAGCAACGTTGGTCTCAGTTTGTACTTGAATGGGTGACCGTCCGAGGAAAACCGGGTGCCGTTGGCTGAATGACACGCAAGTCTAATTGAAAGACAGGCACCAGGCCAGTGTGCCGTACAACATTATTATAATATACACATCGAAATGTTTTGCATCACCCCAGTTCCCAGAACTCCTGATATAGACGTTGACTATGGATATTGTATGACAGACACAGTCCCTTTGACTGTTCAGAGATGTCAGTAAACCCGCCCAAAGCTGTAAACAACCATGCATGAGCAGTGCCTATTAGACGGAGGGGTCCGACAGCCGACCAGTTCCAGTCATTCCACCAGGAAGGAGGTACTCAGCTAATGTTGTCTGTAGTTCAACCACGCCTAGACGGTCAATACGGCGGTTAGAACGCGTCCGCATTGTCACGTTGTGCCAGGAAGGGCTCTCAACATGGGAAGTGTCGAGGCGTCTCGGAGTGAACCAAAGCGACATTGTTCGGACATGGAGGAGATACAGAGAGACAGGAACTGTCGATAAAATGTCTCGCTCAGGCCGCCAAGGGCTGCTACTGCAGTAGATGACCCCTACCTACGGGTAATGGCTCAGAGGAACCCTGGTAGAAACGCCAGCATGTTGAATAATGCTTTCCGTGCAGCCACAGGACGTCGTGTTACGAATCAAACTGTGCTCAATAGGCTGCATGATGCGCAACCTCGCTCCCGACGTCCATGGCGAGGTCCATCTTTGAAACCACGACACCATGCAGCACGGCACAGATGGACCCAGCAACATGCCGAATGGACCGCTCAGGACTGTCATCACGTTCTCTTAACCGATAAGTATCGCATATGCCTTCATCCAGACAGTCGTCCGAGACGTGTTTGCAGCAACCCGGTCAGGCTGAACGCCTTAGACACACTGTCCAGCGAGTGCAGCAAGGTGGAGGTTCTCTGCTGTTTGGGGGTGACATTATGTGGTGCCGACGTACGCCGCTAGTGGTCATGGAAGGTGCCGTAACGGCTGTACGATACGTGAATGACATCCTGCGACCGATAGTGCAACCATATCGGCAGCATATTGGCGAGGCATTCGTCTTCATGGACAACAATTCGCTCCCCCATCGTGCACATCTTATGAATGACTTCCTTCAGGATAACGACAGGGCTCGAATAGAGTGGCCAGCATGTTCCCCAGACATCAACCCTGGCGCACATGTCTGGGATAGATTGAAAAGGGCTGTTTACGGACGACGTGACCCACCAACCACTCTTAGGGATCTACGCCGAATCGGCGTTGAGGAGTGGGACAATCTGGACGAACAGTGCCTCGATGAACCTGTGGATAATATGCCACGACGAATACAGGCATGCATCAATGCAAGAGGACGTGCTACTGGGTATTGGAGGTACCGGTATTGCAATATGGACCACCACCTCTGAAGGTCTCGCTGCATGGTGGTACAACATGCAATGTGTGGTTTTCATGAGCATTAAAAAGGGCGGATGTTTATGTTGATGTCTATTCCAATTTTCTGTACAGGTTCCGGAACTCTCGGAACCGAGGTGATGTAAAACTTTTTTTTTATGTGTGTACGTAAATAACATGACCAGGAAAGCGGGTGCCAGACAGAGATTGATTGGGGAATCTTACGGAAATGTAATTGGTCTACGATAGAAGTGACTTACTAAAGACATGTTCGGTCGATTCTTGAGTACTGTTCACTATTCTGGGAAGAATATCAAGTAAGATTAACACAAGAGGTAAATAAGATCCTAGGAAATGCAATACGTTTCGTCACGGGTCGTTAAGCCAGCGGGAGAGCGTTTCAGTGATGCCCAACAAACTCAATGGGCAGGCGCTACAAGAGATGCGTTGAGCATCAGGGAGAAGTTTACTCCTGAAATTTCGAGAGAGAACGTTTGAAGAACAGTTGGATAACATAATACTTCCTCCCACACACGTCTTGCGAAACAACGACAACGAGAAAATCTGAAATATTAGAGCCAATACGGAGCTTCACCGACAATCAATTTTTCCCGCTCGCCATTCGTGAATGGAAAAGGGAAGGGGGGATCAGGTAGTGGTCCCAGAAGTACCCTCCACCACAGACCGTAAGGTTGCTTCCAGGTGTTATTAGTGTAGACTCATTCTGGAATTCTGTGAATAATGCTCTCCACGATGCATAGCGTTTTTCTTGCAACGTTACCCACTACCCCGTTCGTTGAGTATTTCTGGACGTTCTTACGGTGACTAGTGTAGTGTAGCTCCTCATTGAATCTTTTCGATCTCATCCGTTAGGATTAGTTGGTAATGGAACAATAATCAATAATTGATGGAAAAAGTGTTTTGTAAGCGACTTCTTCGGCGCGAGAGTCATGCTTCTTTAGCATTCTTCCAACAACGCTCATTCTGACAGTTGGCTTCCCAAAGGCCTAATTTAAATCATTAGGTCGGGAAACTACTAGATAATGGAAGGATGTGACTGATATCCATGACAGCTCACCGATCACGTTGTTATGTCAACTATTTACGCGCATTGCATTACATGTATGGTCTGTACATTACTGGATATAGTAGAGGAACATTTCGGAGACGATCATTGTATCAGCATGGCAACGAACACTGTTATAAAGCAGTATCTTCGAAGCAATTGTTTGTGGACAGAAACATTTCTGCAATGGGTTGGCTTGCACAGAGTCCGGACCTTAAGCCAATGGAACACTTTGGGATGAGTTAGAACGTCGACTTCGCTTCCCTGGTTTCGGCTCTTGAGGAATGACTGGCTGGCATTTCTCCAAAGACATTCAGACTCTTCATTGGTAGTGTCCCCAGTAGAGTTCAAGTGGTCATAAAAGCGAAGGATGGACACACCCCAAATTAATGTCCACTAATAGCTATCGTTTTCATCAGATAGTGTATGCAGAGTAACTGAAAGTAAAGTATGTGTTCAATAAGACAAGAATGAAAGCGGGTTAAGACTTCTACAACGATTTTATCAAAAGACGTGATGACTGAAGGCTTAGTGCAGCTGAATTTACCCGGTTTCCAGGGAACAGCAAATTTCAGCGTGGAAGAAGTTGGCAGATTCTTTGACAAACCGCATGAGTTGATGAAAACGTTTTTGCAACGAAAATGACTTTTTCACAAATTCATGTACAGCAAAACCCTTTATGGATGGAGTTCGGGTTCACTGTATACATATGGCCAACAGTGGTGGCCCTAGGACGGTACGTAACTGGCGGCCCTATCACATTACCTTAGTGTACGCCGCACAGTACCTGAACGAGCCTCTGCCTTAAGAAAGAAATAAAACATAGGCTGAAAAATGCAGTCTTTTTTCTACGTATATTTGTATACCATTTACTGTTTCGTGAAAGTTCTAAACTTTGTCAAAACATGAAGGGGACGAGCTGAATCCAGTTTTGCCGAGCTTACGGAATCCTGGCGCGTCCGGGCGGTGCTGTGGTACAGAGCAGCATTTCTGGCCTCCTTTTTTCCCTTCTTCCTCGGGTCTCACATACTCGATACTGCTGCACGACGACGAACAAAAGGCGGGATGAAATTTCAAGCGAGTCCGCAGCAGCGTGAAAGCGATCTGGTAATTTTAATATGGGCCTGCGGCCTGCCACCGCAGCGCCAGGGCGACGCTCCGGGACGGCTCTGCCCTGCTTTAAACCTTGTGCTACCTTCTGGCCGGCACCATTCTCTTTCCTCCGGAACGTCCGTGTTACACACACGGATACCGCACGGAGGAGGCACTTTACAGTCACAGTTTGTGTAGTTGTTTAGCGTTTAGCTCGCTCATTTGTGTGAAAACTGGTCTCGACTACAAGTCAGCCACACACACGTTCACGCACAGATCAGCAATTTTTAACTATGATTGTTGTTGTAATCTTCAGTCCCAAAAAAGGTTTGATGCAGCTCTATACGCTGGTCTGTCCGCCACAAGTTTCTACATCTACGTGATTACTCTGCAAGTCTCATTTAAGTATTCGACACAAAGTTCATAGAACCATTTTCAGACTCTTCCTCGACCGTTGTACTCTCGACAAGCACATGATAAAAGCAAACAATTAAATCTTTCCGATCGAGATCTGATTTCATTTATTTTATTACGATGGTCACATCTCCCTGTGTAGGTAGGCGCCAAGAAACTTACGAGTATTTTTCATTCGGAGGAGAAAGTTGGTGATCAAAACTTGGAGAAAACATCTCGCCGCAACGAAAAACGCCTTTGTTTTAAGGATTGCCGAACCAAATCGTGTCAATCTCTCCCGTATTTTGCAATAACAGCCGGCCGGGTTGGCCGAGCGGTTCTAGCCTCTACAGTCTGGAACCGCGCGACCGCTACGGTCGCAGGTTCGGATCCTGCCTCGGGCATGGATGTGTGTGATGTCCTTAGGTTAGTTAGGTTCAAGTAGTTCTAAGATCTAGAGGACTGATGACCTCAGAAGTTAAGTCCCATAGTGCTCAGAGCCAATTGAACTATTTTTGCAATAACACAAAACGAGCTGTCCTCCTTTGAACTTATCCGATGTCTCCTGTCAATTTTATCCGGAAACGATCCCTTAACAATCAGCAATGCTCCAGAAGAGGATGCCCAAGCGCAGTGTAGAAAGTCTCTTTAGTAGATTGGTTTGTCTTCTCTGGTACTTACATAGAATTAATGCTGAATTTGTTAAGTCGCTCCAGTGGTGGATGCCGAGGAATAGGTGGGAGCTGAGACAGAGAGCAAAATAATTAGAAGCACACGTAATGTACAGTATGTAACGTCGTTCACTTAACTTTCTTCTGCCAGTCATAAACAACTACGACAACATAGAGGAAAACTAGCAACGCTCCGAAGCCTCCAAGTGAACACGATTAGACCGGATGGCATTGTTGCAATGTCTTCTTCAAGTCTGCTCGGTGGTGGCGCTACTCGCGCGTGCAGCAGAGCGTGTGTCTACGAGCCGGCTGCGGATTTGCCGGGCAGTCACATGTGATCTGCCAACCTCTGGAAGTTCACCCTAAAGTTATACACAAATGAAATATAACATTATCATTTATCTGTTCGCAGAATAAAATCAGTTTGCATGTGCCCTTCCAAAAACATTGCAATAATTATTGAATAACTAAGACAACTTTCACGTGACATTCTCTGACTGACCAAAAAATTGAAGCACCCAGAAGGCATGGTCGGATGTCAATGTAGGTTCGTACATGTACACACCATTGGCTGGCATGTAAAAGGTCCGAGTTGCAATTCTATTTGACAAGTAGAACGACCACGAGAGTGCATTAGTGTTGTTAGTGCTGAATGCTGCTACCAGGCCAGGTAAGGTATTTAAGAATCGTAATCAGCGTCAGATGTTGAGTGATCACTGTGCACGGGCACTCGTGTGAGACAGCGTTATGGGCATCTGACAGAGTTTGAAAGAGGCTTCATTTTGGGTTTGCATTTGAGTAGTCCGTCAAATCATACAATATCCATATTTATAGCACATTCACGTTTGAAAGTGGTCTAATGTTGGACTCCATGGTAACGTTCGGATAGGCATACTCGTTGTCAAGTTTCCACGGCTGACCACCAAAAGGGTGGAGCACCGTATTGTGCACCAAGTACGTCGTACCCGCTTCACATCTGCGCCTGCCATCCAGGAACAAGTAATGGACTTCCTGAAACATATGTGGTCATTCCGCACCATTGGTCGGTGACTAGCAGCAGCCAGACTAGGGAATTACCGTCCCATGTGTGGGCTGTCGTTAACACTGCAACACAAACCGCTGCGTTTGGAGTTGTGCCACGAGTACAAAGCGTGGACTGACGATGAATGGCGTTGTATTTTGCTCAGCAATGCATCACGGTTTAGCACTACCCTGAACATCACCGGCGAGTATGGCGACGACCTGGAAAGAGGTCCCATTCTTCCAGTATTTTGGAGGCCAAAGTGGTGTTACTTCTGCTGTCATGGTGTGGTGAGACATAGGGTATACTTCAGGTGACGGCACTCTGCTGACACAACAGTACATCTCGGACATCTTACGACCTAATGTGTTGCCTCTTATGCAACAGTATAGTAGTGCAATTTTTCAACAAAACGTTACTCGATCACAAAAAATGTTCAAATGGCTCTGAGCACTATGGGACTTAACATCTGAGGTCATCAGTCCCCTAGACTTAGAACTACTTAAACCTAACTAACCTAAGGACATCACACACATCCATGCCCGAGGCAGGATTCGAACCTGCGGCCGTAGCAGCAGCGCGGTTCCGGACTGAAGCGCCTAGAACCGCTCGGCCACAACGGCCAGCGCTCGATCACATATGGCACTTGTGGATGTTGACTGTCTGCGTGATGTTCAGGTATTTCCGTGGCCAGCAAGATTCTCAGATGTGTCGCCTATGAAACATGAGTCAGACCAGCTCAGACGTCAACCGCATCCCAGTAGCACTTTTCAGGATATCCGGGATCAGTTACAACAGTTGTGGGACAGCTTGCCTTAGCAAAGGATAAAAACGGCTTTTTGATACCCTCGCTATACACCGTGACGAGAGGGGGTGCAATGTCGTACAGATAAGTGGGTTTACACTGCCAGATTCTTTGTAAATTTGACTCATAGTTTGTTATCAGTGAGTAACATCACAACCCATGATGTTTCATTTCGTTTTCTCCTCCCTTTCCGCCTGCTTCACGTTTTTTGTAAGGCACTGCAATTATGAGCGTGTAAGAAAATCACCAACATTAACAACAGTTAATGCACATAGTGATAATTCTCTTCACCTACTGCAAGAAAAGCACATAACATCACAACAATAGCCTTTGCAATATATAAAAACGGTCTAGCTCTGCCTAATAAAATTTACACCTCAAATAATGAGAATTTCCAGTGGAGATGGCCAAGACAGTCCCCTCAATTAACTAAAAGCTCGAAGAAAAGAACTGAAATCCTTAAAATGACAGAATGAACTGAATATTATACCTACAAATAGTCACATTTCCCAGTGAAGCTGGTTACTGCATGTATTGACTCCCAAATTTCCACATACAAATTCATGTCTAACTGAATGTTTCATGCTATGATACTCGACCTTACTCTTAAAGGACAGATAGAAAAATTTCATTGCTTGCATAAAGAGCAATATTAGTAGCAGCACACACATTGATGATATTACTGACAGAATTATGCAAAAAAAAAAAGACTGAATCTAAATTCAGTATCAAATTATTCCTGAAAATAATCCTGCCTGAAATGCGGACCTTTGACAGGATATAACACAAAATAATTAGATTATCATTGAAGCTGCTTACTATTAGAAGATTACAAGGAACTGATCCTGGCACCAGGGTGTCAGTTGAATGCAGCTCGCCATATTTAAACACCAATGAGTTCATAAGATACTGTGACCCCTCAAACAATTCTCTCAAACAAACCCATTTTTGAATGAAATCCGACCCATAAGTTAACAACCTCACAATCTGACTAAGTTTCACCTGATATGTGGTAGTGAGCAGGAACTTTATCAAAGCACAATAATGTGAAGGGGATTTAACATAAGTTAAGCCAAGATAAATTGAAACCATAACCTTTCCAAGAAATCTCATCTAGTTACTCCCTGTCTGAGTCATGGAATTCCTACTAGCAGGAGAAATTCGTGCAATTTAAATGGTACTGCACACGGTATCCTACAACAGCTATTCAGTTGAAATGAGCTTGTATGGTAGCCAAACATTGTCTTTGTCACTGGAAACGTGTGCCTTGAAGTTCCAATGTGATATGTGCTTACCATGTTATCTGTAAATTGCATCAAAAATACACTCCTGGAAATTGAAATAAGAACACCGTGAATTCATTGTCCCAGGAAGGGGAAACTTTATTGACACATTCCTGGGGTCAGATACATCACATGATCACACTGACAGAACCACAGGCACATAGACACAGGCAACAGAGCATGCACAATGTCGGCACTAGTACAGTGTATATCCACCTTTCGCAGCAATGCAGGCTGCTATTCTCCCATGGAGACGATCGTAGAGATGCTGGATGTAGTCCTGTGGAACGGCTTGCCATGCCATTTCCACCTGGCGCCTCAGTTGGATCAGCGTTCGTGCTGGACGTGCAGACCGCGTGAGACGACGCTTCATCCAGTCCCAAACATGCTCAATGGGGGACAGATCCGGAGATCTTGCTGGCCAGGGTAGTTGACTTACACCTTCTAGAGCACGTTGGGTGGCACGGGATACATGCGGACGCGCATTGTCCTGTTGGAACAGCAAGTTCCCTTGCCGGTCTAGGAATAGTAGAACGATGGGTTCGATGACGGTTTGGATGTACCGTGCACTATTCAGTGTCCCCTCGACGATCACCAGTGGTGTACAGCCAGTGTAGGAGATCGCTCCCCACACCATGATGCCGGGTGTTGGCCCTGTGTGCCTCGGTCGTATGCAGTCCTGATTGTGGCGCTCACCTGCACGGCGCCAAACACGCATACGACCATCATTGGCACCAAGGCAGAAGCGACTCTCATCGCTGAAGACGACACGTCTCCATTCGTCCCTCCATTCACGCCTGTCGCGACACCACTGGAGGCGGGCTGCACGATGTTGGGGCGTGAGCGGAAGACGGCCTAACGGTGTGCGGGACCGTAGCCCAGCTTTATGGAGACGGTTGCGAATGGTCCTCGCCGATACCCCAGGAGCAACAGTGTCCCTAATTTGCTGGGAAGTGGCGGTGCGGTCCCCTACGGCACTGCGTAGGATCCTACGGTCTTGGCGTGCATCCGTGCGTCGCTGCGGTCCGGTCCCAGGTCGACGGGCACGTGCACCTTCCGCCGACCACTGGCGACAACATCGATGTACTGTGGAGACCTCACGCCCCACGTGTTGAGCAATTCGGCGGTACGTCCACCCGGCCTCCCGCATGCCCACTATACGCCCTCGCTCAAAGTCCTTCAACTGCACATACGGTTCACGTCCACGCTGTCGCGGCATGCTACCAGTGTTAAAGACTGCGATGGAGCTCCGTATGCCACGGCAAACTGGCTGACACTGATGGCGGCGGTGCACAAATGCTGCGCAGCTAGCGCCATTCGACGGCCAACACCGCGGTTCCTGGTGTGTCCGCTGTGCTGTGCGTGTGATCATTGCTTGTACAGCCCTCTCGCAGTGTCCGGAGCAAGTATGGTGGGTCTGACACACCGGTGTCAATGTGTTCTTTTTTCCATTTCCAGGAGTGTAAAATAATCTCTACTCTGAATGCAGATCTATCGCTTTCTTCGCGAAACATAATTAAACCGTTTTGTTGAACAAGCACGATTATATTCAAAAGATGCAGTGTCTACTTTCTGATTCGGCGTATCGCAAAATCGGTGCTGACCCTACTAAGAATGTTGAGAGAAAGACAAATAAACTCCTGAAGAAAAGTTCTTTGTCACAGGAGACTATCAAGAGTCTTAATTCTTACTGTGCTGTGCCATCTAGATTATATGGCCTCCCTAAGGTCCATAAAGAGGCTGACCCGTTGAGGCCTATTGTTTCTAATATTGGTGCTCCGACATATCGTGTAGCTAAACATCTTGCTAGTTTGTTGAGCCCACTATTAGGTAGGTGTGAACACCACATTAAGAACTCTGCAGATTTCTTACGTTGATTGCAGGGATTGCTTTTGAATGACTCTGATATTTTAGTCAGTTTTGATGTGGTTTCTCTTTTCACTCGCGTTCCTCTCTCTGATTCGTTGCAGCTAATTGAGGTTAAGTTTGGCGTCGAGTTAACAAACTTGTTTCGACATGTGCTGACTTCCACTTACTTCTTATTCAATGGTCAGTACTACGAACAGACTGATGGAGTTGCAATGGGAAGCCCGTTGTCACCTATTGTGGCCAATTTGTTTATGGAGGACTTTGAGGAACGTGCATTGGAGTCAGCGACCTTGAAACCTGCGTGTTTTTTCAGATATGTAGACGATACTTTTGTTGTTTGGCCTCATGGTAGTGAGAATTTAAACCGGTTTTGGGAACATCTGAATTCAATGCACCCGAATATTCAGTTCACTATGGAGGTGGAAAAGAATGGATGCCTTCCCTTCCTCGATGTGTTGGACAAAAGGAAGACTGATGGTACGTTGGGACATTCTGTTTATAGGAAGCCCACCCACACTGACTTGTATCTGCGAGCTGATAGTTGTCATCATCCAGCTCAGCGGGAAGGAGTACTTCGAACCTTGGTTCACAGGGCCCACGTCATCTCAGACCCTGAAAGTTTGGCAGCTGAGCTATCACATCTCGAAGTCACCTTTCGTCAGAATGGTTATAGAGAGAGGCAGATCAAACGTGCGTTGCGCCATCAGCCTTCTGTGCAACGGGTGAGTGACGATAGCAACGAAGTGGCACCTAAGTCTACGGCCTTTTTGCCTTACGCAGGAAGCATTTTCAACAGGATTGGCCGTATTTTGCGGAAATATGATGTGAAATGTGTTTTTCGACCACCTTCTAAGATTAAGGCCCTGTTGGCGTCCGTAAAAGATGATCTTGGTTTGCGTAAGGCTGGGGTCTATCGTATTCCTTGTAGTTGTGGCATGTCATATATTGGTCAGACAATCAAGACTGTGGAAGACCGGTGTATTGAAAAGCGTCACACACGCTTACAACAGCCGAGCAAATCCGCTATTGTAGAACATTACCTTGACACCGGTCATCCTATGGAATACAACAACACGGAGATTCTGGCTTGCACGTCCAGCTATTGGGATAGTGTTATTAAGGAAGCTGTTGAAATCAGACTATCAAGCAACCTTATTAACAGAGATGGTGGATTTTGTTTAAATGCTGCTTGGAATCCGGCTCTGTCTCTCATCAAAAAACAGAGGGACTGAATTAGTGCTACCTCACCTGTTGATTAACAGTAACTATCGATATTTCTGATGTTGGTTATCTTTGGTTGTGTTGACACTTGCTCCGTGTGTGGTGTCTTCCTTGTTTCTCCTCTGTGAAACGAGGTATTAAATTTGCTTGCACATTTTTTCATCCTTGCATTTGTGCCTTGAGAATGGCAGGGTGTGCTCCTGTCGAAATATCGGCGGTGTTCGACGACGTCACCCGGCAGCAAACCCGTAAGTTATTTGAACATTCGATTCGCCGGGAAAAGTTAAGGTCTCAAACCTAATCTAATTTTCTCATGAGCGACGTTCTCAAGGAAGCACATATGAGGATTTAAACAAAGATCGGAGGAGTGGAAAATGACTTCGTTAGTGCCGGAAATTACGTGAAATCTGAATTAGCACTTATGTAAGGGGTGAGTCAGGAGCAAAGATACATGCTTTGAGGGATGATAGTATTTTTGAAAATGAACAAAGAACTTAGAATGAAGGCATGTCCTTTTCTTAACTGTATTCAACATAGAGCTGTTTGAGAATCGCGGGTGTCACTTGCATGTTTTTCTGCACCAATATTCAAATGTGAATACAACCAAAGCGACATTAGGCTACGTGGTGTTGTCTTTACTGACCATTCCAATGCGGGATTATTGATGACCAACTCATCGGTCTAGTTGTTTTAGATAACCATCTGAGTGGAGTGCGGTATCTTGATTTCCTTCAAAATATGTTACCATGATACTTGGAAGATATTCCTTTGGCACCACGACGTCGTGTATACTGTCAGCACGGCGTAACTGCTGCATATTCTCTACGGCCAGTGACACAGTAACTCACTGAAACATATCTTGCGCGTTGGATGCGTCGCCGTGTAGTCATTTCTTAACCACCGAGATCACCCGATCGTACTCCATTACACTACTGTTTGTGAGGTTGGCTTAAGAGTGAAGTCTACAAGCGCAGAGTGGACACAAAGAAGTAACTTCTCGCTTGTATTTTAAATGCGTGTGCTCCAATAAATGACCATACGAATGAGTTCAGATCATCAGCTGCCTACAAGAACTGCAAAGTGCATTGCAGTTGACAGTGGACTTTATGAACATCTTTTGTGAGGAAATGTACACAATTAAACAAAACATCAGACCACAATGTTTCATTCACTATCACCGACATTTGTCGTGTACCCCATTGTTTTCATTAGTTTTCTCGGGAACTGTTAAGAACAGGACATATATTCGTATGACATTTTTGTTCAGGATCACTAATACAATCACCCCTCGAAGCACGTACATTTCCTCCTGACTCACTCTATATTCTGTAGAAAAATAATACAGAGTTTCATGTCTTACATACAGGTGTAGGTGCCTAAAAACAGACCCCGTGGCTTTACATGACCACACAATTACAAAAGCCAGGAAAACAAACCCACATTCATGTTAACGGCCATAATATTAATTAATGAGTGCAAAAGCAATGAGAAGAGCTGATGACGTAAAGTTTCTGATCGTAAAACCTTGTTCCGGTGTCCTGGATTAAATTACAAACCACTTCGCTGTGTCTCATGGCGTACCACTGTTGATGGTGATCTGTCCGTAAGCATGACGATGTTAAGCTCGGCGACCCCCTTGGGGCTATTTGAAAGGAGTAGTCCATGTGCCGACACTAGATAGCACTTTCTGTTTTTCTCTTAACCATCTTGCTCAAACGCGACACCTTAATATACGTATATCCACTACAGTCAGCTACACTCAACTGATACATTTATGACGCAAGGGTTACACACCGAGAGGGAAGTGGCCATTGTGTATGGATGAAGAAAATCCCTTCCCTATTAGGCTGTTGAGCCTACCCCTCCGTGTGAATATAATTACGGGTGAAACTGGATATTTATTGACATCGATAACTTAACTATGTACACATTTGAACATAATAAAATGTGATTATTGCTGGTGCCTAATATATATTAAGTTCCATACTTGATACTTGAACACGTGATGGTAACGAACAAAGGTAAGTATCGAACACATAGAAATTTCAGAATAAACGGAGTGGAATTGAACTGATTTTATCGTAAAGGTAACAAGATGAGACAGATGAAAGTTCTTACACATGAACACTAACACGTTATGGTAATGAACAAAGACAAGTACCGAATAATGGAAACTACAGAATAAAACGGACGGAAAACTCAGTGGCATAATCACAGCGGTATCATATAACGCACAATCACCCACGGTTAGAAAAATTAGAAGCTCCTTGAACTGAATCGTTACTCATTAAATATACCACCACCTGTTCAAGTGACTAGTTGAATCAAACAGTAACCTGCGAAATCACCTAAATTTCAAAGTACGGTATTCCACACTCGCAATATCAAAATAAAATTCGTCTCATAAACGAATAGCCTTTAAGTGAAACGCGCCAGGGCTTCAGCTAGATTGAAAACTTACACAAATTCAAACAATCAGACTATTGAGGAAAAGCTCTTACGAGCTACACCTCTTACCAAACTCCCAGCGGGCAGTGAAGAACTCCCTAACAAAAACGGGTTTATCCTTCCAACGTAAGTGACCAGCAAGCAGGCCTACTATATTGTGCCATCTTACCCAAAAGGTTCTACCAAGGCAAACTGAAACATCTTTGCTACCCACCAAGCATCTACTGGAATTGCTCATACTGTCGCAGTAACAGTCTACTCTACTCCAGAGGGTGATGCACATATAATTCGTAACTGCATATATATATATTATTACAGGAGGGAAAAGAAAGGTCAGGTACAGTGGAATATGGCACTAAGACATTGTAAACATGAGTCTGGGACTCACAGAAGTAGTGAAACTTAATGGACTTTACCCAAGTGTATCTGAATCTGACAATTAGCATACACGTTTAGTATAAAATATGAAAAATATGAAAATTGTGGCCGATATGAACGCACTCAGCTGCTCACTCTTTCTATGTTGGAAGAAGTTTACTAATGGAACCGTAAATTGTGGTGACACAGAAACTGAAAGGAGGTTACTTTAAACAAAATCTCGTGAAGGGACTAACATAGAAATCCTTCATCACACACAATTTCCAGGCGGAAGTCTGTGTAGGGTGTGGTTTTTCCATGCAAAGACATACCAAAATAGGCTCTAACTCAGACCTCCAACGTAGAAAAATTACGTATTTTGGAAAAAATATGAACGGTTAAAAAACATCAGAATTAAAAGCAGGCAACCAGAGCTATAATCTAAAATATTTCTTCATACTAAATATTTACATTTTAATTATTTATTCATTTAGCACTGACTTCAGTATTTAATTGAAACTGTGAGTTGAAGAGCAAAACTGTGTTAGACACTGTGTTGCTCTTTCACTTGAAGAAAAACGATGAGCCTTTTCATGGGCCAAGTAAGAATAGTTCTATGTAATACGAATCAAAGACTACTGGATATTTACAAAAAAATAATATGCATTTGTGCTTCAGTAAAGAAAATGAGCAACAATGATACTATACAGACACCATAAGAAAAACAAAACATTAAATACCAAATGAGGTTGGGTAAAGCATCATAGAAAACGAATACATTAGACACCAATAAGCAAAAACATATTCGACACGATCTAATAAGAAATGACTTTCAGATAAAGACAGATTAAGCAAAATATGATTACCATAAGCAATGACAATTAAATAAAGGACAAATAAGCAAACAATTATTTAGAAAATTTTTATTGTTCGCTTAAATGCGTCAAGACTTGAAAATTGAAACTGAGTTGGCTCAATCCAGAGAGTTTAATGTAAAAACAAACACCAGCTCAATTAACGTAATTACTGGTGACCATGTAACTCTAAATTCTACTTGAGGAAGGTCACTCGCAATAGTATTGTGTTCGTTGCACTCGAAATTGACACTTGTCACTGCACAAAAACAACAGTTGTAGGTCGAAAACTTTGCGAGTCCGTTGTCGAGGGAATAAGGTGGAGGGGCTCGTTGTCGCAGCAGCCAGTGGTCATAGAGTGTTCATCCGTGAGACGCGACCTTGCTGCAATCGAAGATCTGTAAACCTCTCCGAGATGACTCGTGTGGACCCTCTCTCAACGCATTTGTGCCAAGGTAATATTCTCGTTGCGATATGCCAAAGTACGGTCAATGGCAGGTTCCTGTGTAGGGGTGGCACGAATGAGCTTTTCTATGTGTCCCCCTCAGCTACAGAGAACCTTGCCCATCATCTGCTACGCCCGCAGCTCGTGGTCTAGTGGCTGCAAAGTCCCCGTGGTGTAGCGGTTATGGTACTAGACTGTTGCATGGAGGGTCGTGAGTTCAATTTCCCGGCACGGTAGCTCAGCGTGTTCGGTCAGAGAGCCGGTTGGCCTCTGTAATAAAAAAAATTAAAAAAAAACTGAGTGGAAGGATCAACAAAAAAAAACAAATTTGAACGGATGTCATTGTGACGTCCGCAAAAAAATAATAATAAAATAAAAAATAAAAAAAATAAAATAAAATAAAAATAAAAAAATAAAAAATAAAATATAAAAAAAGTGGCTGGCATTGCTGCTTCTGGATCACGGGTTCCCGGGTTCGATTCCCGGCAGGGTTGGGGATTTTCTCTGCCCAGGGACTGGATGTTTGTGTTGTCCTCATAATTTTATCCTCATCATCATCATTCGTGACAGTGGCTCGATTGGACTGTGTAATTAAAAAAAATGCACTGTGTAAAACTTGGGACTTTGTATGGGCGCTGATGAACGCGCAGTTGAGCGCCCCACAAACCAAATATCATCATCATCTACTACAGCGATCGTGCTGTCAACAAACGGCCTCGGGTGGGTAAGTCTATTGGCCTGCCCTTCTGACGCCTCATGTTATCTGTCGCCTGCGAATAGCACGATCCATGCGTAGTACACGCTCGCTGTGTACCAAGTTTTCTCCAATGACAACCTGGTCCTTTACAGCACGGGTAATGGCAGTTCACACACTTTCTACCCCATTCATGTCACGGTGGGCGGGTAGTGCGTGAGCACTGGTTGCAGCATTTTGACATGTGTCACCCTTGCAGGCGGCTCATGCTCAAACACTGGCCTTGCCGTTTTGGCAAGTGTCACGTGCGCGCCCAGTGGTACCGTCAAAACATCGAGTTGTTGACACCTCGGTGTGTAGTGCTCAGCCGGCCACGGACGTGATATCGCTCGCCGTCTTTCGTAATCCCTTTCCCAGTATCACCGTCTCGGTAGCAAAAACTTGTCCACAGGTAATGGGGGCTGCCGCTTCGCCACCAGAGTAAGGGTTGAGCGCGCGGCCTCTTTGTATTCCGGACGGCACCTGCACTGAGCCGAGTAGGGTAGGCCCGGTAATGGCCGTGAAATCCCCACTCTTAGTAACCGCTAAGTGCCTCGCTCCAAGAAGGGGAAGACAGCAAGCACGGCGCTGGCCTTCCGATTGCAGTTTCGCCTTTCGATACCAGAGCTGGACTCCAAGAAATATTCCACGAGGTATATTAACACAGCGTAAAAATTAATAGTCAATGTGTACTTCTGGTTGCAAGAAAACTATAATAATCCTATTGCTTAGTGACACATTAAAAGTGAATTGCCCTAAGAATTTTACTAATGGGCATTAAAACAAAGTTAATCGAAGCACCGTGGTGCGGTATAAAGAAAATAAATTATACCAAGAAGTTTCCAAAATGTGGAAACGAAACTTAATTTTAACTTACCACGACGCAATATAAAATAAGAAAACTCATTTGACTTAGCAAACGACTCACAGAAAAATGGAAATCACTGTTGCATCACCAATAACAACATTTAACTTACTCATTGCATTTCAAAAAATATAAAAGAAAATTCTCATCGCTTTTAATGAAATCATCATCAGAACACAGATCAGTCACACATCGCGCTATGTTGTGGTTTTGCTGAGCAAGACCATTATTTTAATCATTTTCAATTTCTCTTCAACAGAAATGAGACCAAATGTCTCTTACTTTGATTAGAAAATTTGCTGTTGGACTAGGAAGGGAAAAAAAGGATACTCTTGGTGTTATTACATCACAACATTTACCTAGACTAAATACTCCTACCTACACACAGACATACAAACATACTATCTAATGCTAACTACTTCGATATGTACACAAACACGTGACATGCCAATAGTACCACACCGAACACACACTACAAACACATACCAGCCACATCTAAACCATCTGCTACCAAACACATTGAACCAATGTGTGGCATTTTTCCTTCTGTACGACATTCCCACGCTTCTCAGTGATCGTCGAGATGCTTGTGGATTGAGCCCAAGATGGTTAATCAATAATAGAACATACGAGCATTTTCTAAAACATATATACAGTAAGATCATTTTCATTTTATCATTAAATACACACATATTCAGCGTACACAGCTTATACATTAGGCATTACTACACAGAATCTCACGGAAGTTACACTGACATTTTAACTTCTATGTACAAGGAACAAAGTAAATAGTCAAGATACCATTGTCACCCAACCATCCTGGTGGTTCTCTCATCGGTTGGCTTCCTACTCATTCAAGGAAGGGCTTTATGTTGGAGATATGCTGCAATCTTCTCGATCATCTAGACTGAAGTGTCTCCACCTCCAGCCCATTGGGTGTGGAATGCGCCGCACCCGATATGGTCCACCGAAAAAACTAAAGAATTTTTTCACAGAGGGGGGAACGCTTATTTGACAACTTGTGATTTCTGACGAGGACCTTTTGCCCTACGTGAAACACAATTCTCCTGAATTCGTTCTTGTTTGTCCTCTTACTAGACTCGGCAGCTTGCCTGATAGTCTTTAGTGCCAAATCTACAGTTATCTTACGCTGTAGTCTTCACTTGTTGCTCAAGAAAATTTTATTCGGCTGCTTCTTCTTTTTCAGCACCAAGGTTGGAGGTAACATAGTTGACGAATGTTGCTGTGTATTCAGTATGCCCTGTAAGGATTTAGGTGCGTATCCAATGTCCAAAGGTGTTTAGGTACCAGGTCCTTTGGCTTCCAGTTGGTGTATCTCTGCAACCCCAAGTATGATTAGCATAAGTTTCAAATCAAATTTTTGTCAATTATCCGAATTTGTAATTAGACCCTTCTGGCTGAGACACTCTGGAACACCCTGAAAGCTGGAAGACGACGGTTTCCTATAGTGACACAAATTACCTCATAAGTTAGCAATCGATTTGACGTTCAAAGTAGATGAATCCTAATTTATAAATACTGTAATTTCTGTGAAAATATTTATCCGGTTTTGGGAAGCGAGATGCGATTGAATTCGTCTTCATGACACTGTCAGCAGAAATTGGCTCTGAGCACTATGGGACTTAACATCTGTGGTCATCAGTACCCTAGAACTTAGAACTACTTAAACCTAACTAACCTAAGGACGTCACACACATCCATTCCCAAGGCAGGATTCTAACCTGCGACCGTAGCAGTCGCGCGGTTCTGGACTGAGCGCCTAGAACCGCTAGACCACCGCGACCGGCCAGCAGAAATTACTATGGTTCTTTTTAAAATAGAGAATTGGATATACAGATATGTGTAATTAATATATAGGGTGTTTATAAGTTAGTTATACAAAAGTAACCTTTAATTGTAAAGAGGGTAAATAACTTACAGAAATGTTTGATACAGTACCGAATGCAGTGTATCTTCAAGTTTTCTTCACGCCTAATAGTGTTAGTTCCCGACGTTCCAGCTAGCTGGTATATGCGAATCAGTTATTTCAACAGCAATCATGGAGACGTATAACGGAGCAGAGCGTGCGCAGTGTTGTTTGTGCTTTCATGAGTCCATACCCGTTACTACAGTTAAGAGACAGTTCAGGACTAAATATTGCTCGGCACCACCTCAAGGACCAACTATTATTAATTGGTACAGTAATTTCACTGAAACTAGCTGTGTATCACATAGGATGCCGGGTCACGGTTGGGCAGCAACCTCTGACGCAGCAATAGGACAAGTTCGGCAGTTATGTATTCTTAGGCTGGGTAAATCAACTAGACGTGTCAGCATAGAATTGAATATGCCTTGCGTTACGGTGTAGAAGGTATTACGGAAACGCGTGTCACTCAAACCCCACAAAATATAACTGTTGCAAGCTTTAAGAGAACGCGACAAAGCAAAACGAGCTGAGTTTTGTGCAGAAATGTTTAACAAAATCTAGACTGAAGATGATCTTCTTAATAAAGTTGTGTTCAGCCACGAAGCCACCTTCCATACCTGCGGTAATCTGCTTATTGTTCGGATATGGGATGAGCAGACACCACGTCACGTCATCGAACAAGTATGGATCTCACCTACTTTAATGTTTTTTTGCGCTGTAAACTGTAACAAGGTTTGCGGTTCTTTATTTTTTGCCGAGTTAATTGTAACTGGCATATCGTACCTAGCCATGCTTAAATATTATCTAATGTCTCTATTACAACAGGATATTGACAGAGAATTTATTTTTTAGCTAGATGGCGCGCCACCGTATTATCATCGTGAAGTTGTTGCATATCTCCGTAGCAATGTGCTGAAGAGGATAGGATGTGGTGGACCAATCTCCTGGCCACCAGGCGGATTCCTGCCGGGGACCGGCACGCCTTCCCGCCCGGAAAGCAGTGCGTTAGACCGCATGGCTAACCGGATGGGCTCATAAAACGATACTAAAAACAGCGACACAACAATTACAGGTCACATCCGTCACAATTCCGCGATGACAGAAATAACAAATGGACACAAGGCAATTCTTACAACGTAAATCGTGATCAAAACAGACACCACCCATATGACAACCGTTGGCAGAGTAGTAATAATTACAGGGAAAGATCACCTCTCTGCAGTAATGACTATCACAGAGACAATCAGAGAAACAGACAGTATGGGAACCAAAATAATTATTATCAAGGGAGACAGAATGACTACAGACGCAACGGTCCACCCTCAGTTACGATTCCGCGAGAAATTCTCCACCACATGACCGACAAAAAAGAAACTATGTAAATTACCGACAAAACGACAAACCTGAATTTCACCAGAACTGGCGGGATTCAAATAGAGCAGGGCAGTCTCGGCAAGGTGAATTTGTAGAAGTTAGGTTTCCTAATCCTAATAACGACGCGCGCCAACAAAGAGACAGACAACGACTCGCACCGCAGGCAGCCACGTGCGCCGGCTGGCTCAGAGAAAAATAACATAGCGCTAACCTTGAGAAAAAATTTAGCATTCCTTACCGACGTATACAACATGATCATTGCTTTGAAGTTGAAACTCTGCGTACTAGGAAGAGTAAAGGATTGCACCACATTTCACATGTAAAACCGTTTATTGAGAGATAATCTGTTTTTTTAACTTAGTCTTTGCTATAAAATTTTTCACTTCACGTTACTAGTACTCTTTGTCAGACTTAGAAACTGTTAACATGCAACTATGTTTTAAAGTTAACTATCCACTCTAGAACCTAGGGAACATATTTAGACAGTAATTACGAATGCATTGTTATAGTGAACAGACGACACAGCGTTATTGTGTGTGTACATTTTTGCTTGTTAGTTGCACGATTACGTAACGACTATAAGACTTACATACTTAGAACATATACCAGTACTGCTAATGAGATTTTGCTGCAACATTTTGGTTCACTTGAAAATACATTATGGATTTAAGGTGCTTTCTGAGAGATACCAGATGACGCAGTGGTTAGTTTATTTGACAGCTACACGACTATATCACGACGCTTCTAATATGTGACACAATTTACATTGTTGCTTTTGCGGTGTATCTGTTTTATATCTGCAGAGTTTTTCCGAATTCTTCTGGAAAGGAAAATATGTTTTAGTAGTAATTTTGTGGTATAGCTACAATGACACAGCCTTTTCTGTAGCACAACAATACATTACAGTACAGTACTTACTTCATCACGGCAATAAGCGTAACAACTACGATATCTATACGCATAGCAATTCACTTTGTTTATTACGAGGTAAGTACATCGACTTCTACAGAACTTTGCTTACAGACGACGATAATTACGACACTTGGCACATTTTTTACCCTTAAGTAATGACAGAGATTATCTTACAACAAGACGCACAGTCTAGCGCTACAGTATACGTATTTGAGTGATTAATTTTGTACTTAAAACATTTACACTCCTGGAAATGGAAAAAAGAACACATTGACACCGGTGTTTCAGACTTACCATACTTGCTCCGGACACTGCGAGAGGGCTGTACAAGCAATGATCACACGCACGGCACAGCGGACACACCAGGAACCGCGGTGTTGGCTGTCGAATGGCGCTAGCTGCGCAGCATTTGTGCACCTCCGCCGTCAGTGTCAGCCAGTTTGCCGTGGCATACGGAGCTCCATCGCAGTCTTTAACACTGGTAGCATGCCGCGACAGCGTGGACGTGAACCGTATGTGCAGTTGACGGACTTTGAGCGAGGGCGTATAGTGGGCATGCGGGAGGCCGGGTGGACGTACCGCCGAATTGCTCAACACGTGGGGCGTGAGGTCTCCACAGTACATCGATGTTGTCGCCAGTGGTCGGCGGAAGGTGCACGTGCCCGTCGACCTGGGACCGGACCGCAGCGACGCACGGATGCACGCCAAGACCGTAGTATCCTACGCAGTGCCGTAGGGGACCGCACCGCCACTTCCCAGCAAATTAGGGACACTGTTGCTCCTGGGGTATCGGCGAGGACCATTCGCAACCGTCTCCATGAAGCTGGGCTACGGTCCCGCACACCGTTAGGCCGTCTTCCGCTCACGCCCCAACATCGTGCAGCCCGCCTCCAGTGGTGTCGCGACAGGCGTGAATGGAGGGACGAATGGAGACGTGTCGTCTTCTGCGATGAGAGTCGCTTCTGCCTTGGTGCCAATGATGGTCGTATGCGTGTTTGGCGCCGTGCAGGTGAGCGCCACAATCAGGACTGCATACGACCGAGGCACACAGGGCCAACACCCGGCATCATGGTGTGGGGAGTGATCTCCTACACTGGCCGTACACCACTGGTGATCGTCGAGGGGACACTGAATAGTGCACGGTACATCCAAACCGTCATCGAACTTATCGTTCTACCATTCCTAGACCGACAAGGGAACTTGCTGTTCCAACAGGACAATGCACGTCCGCATGTATCCCGTGCCACACAACGTGCTCTAGAAGGTGTAAGTCAACTACCCTGGCCAGCAAGATCTCCGGATCTGTCCCCCATTGAGCATGTTTGGGACTGGATGAAGCGTCGTCTCACGCGGTCTGCACGTCCAGCACGAACGCTGGTCCAACTGAGGCGCCAGGTGGAAATGGCATGGCAAGCAGTTCCACAGGACTACATCCAGCATCTCTATGATCGTCTCCATGGGAGAATAGCAGCCTGCATTGCTGCGAAAGGTGTATATACACTGTAGTAGTGCCGACATTGTGCATGCTCTGTTGCCTGTGTCTATGTGCCTGTGGTTCTGTCAGTGTGATAATGTGATGTATCTGACCCCAGGAATGTGTCAATAAAGTTTCCCCTTCCTGGGACAATGAATTCACGGTGTTCTTATTTCAATTTCCAGGAGTGTATTTTTAAAGATTTTTGAATTACAAAGATACAAAGGTTTTCCGTGATACATTTCATTCCATTGCTGTAATTTGTAACACTTGAGGGTATAATTACACTAATCCTCAGGGGCGGTACACGCTTACTTTGTGTACCATGTGTTTGGCAAGCACAAAGAGCCCTAGCTAATATGGTATTTGCTTATACAACTTTACGCATCTGCACCATGTTTCTCTAACACATAAATTACACAGCTATCTGATCATTTAACTGAGAGAGACAAACATTTTTTTTACTACGTCAGTGACAGATGTTTACGTAGTTACACATTTGGATAACTTCACATTTATGAAATTGTATTTTGTCTGTACTTTGTGAACTGTTCATATTTTTGTGGAACTGTTGTGATACTATGAGAGCTTTGAATGATGTATTTGGTATGGGATCATGATTTTTAAAGTACATTTGAGGTACATGACACTATTGAAATGAGCAGAGAATTGTTGAATTGTTGAAATTATTGCAGAAAGCTACGACGTTTTTGAGATTTGACTGAGGTGTTATGATATTATTATGACGACGATGTGTATTATGCTGTTGATGTATGTTTATGATCAATGAGCTGATGCTATATGAGGAATTTGATTATGCTACATATTTATTATGATGAAATATTGAAGAAGTGTCGACGAATATGTGTACGTGTAATAAAGTAGGGAATAATGAGTAGTGGTTAGCGACTCTGATTTGTGAAAAAGGATGTTGGAAACCAAGAATCGTACTTTAAGAGTTATGAAATGTGTGTATATGCGTGAATGTATCACAATGCCGGCGAAAATTTTTTGGACACTGTTATATTTATAGGATTTTGTTTCTACACATTTGTAACGCAAATTCTCAACCTGTGAAATTTTTTTATATGAGACTGTCACTGCTGTCATAAATATTTTGGTAAGAAATTAAGTGACCTTCACGTAATGCGTCGTGGGCGCCCAGCTGTGCCACCTGCCTGGAGAAAAAGCCATTAGGTGGAGAAAAAAGAGGCCATTAACTTCGCTATTGACATTCCTTTGTAGAAAGCATCGCAAATATGACACGCTATTACTTGGAAACATATGATTATACTGTGGAGCATGTACTTTGTGCTACTTATTGAAATGCTTATGAATTGATGGGAAATATTCTTACATCTGCACACTTGATTATGACAAGTGTCTTTCTACGAGAATTGAGAGAATTTCTACTAACTTATGAAATGCCACATGACTATTGAATGACATTGTTATGCTTTGCTTTACATAGTTGGTTATTTCATTTGATATCTGTTTTCCAGCTGTGTTGCAGCACTGGTTTTATAAATTAAAATAAAATGCATTTGCTAATGTGAACACTTTCTGTCAACAGATCTATTAAATAATAATTTATGATCCACATTCTTCGAAAAAGAAGCACCTGGAAAGGAAAGAACAATAAGAAGCGACTAATAACAGTAACGGCATACATAATTTTGTTTTCAAGTACTTGGTAATTTTTTTTGTAGAATAAGTTGTGGTGCACCACTTTAACTACATAGACATTAAGATGTGAATATACATTTCCATTATCTGCATTGTTGACTTTAGTGTACTATTTTTTCTGCTTGTGGGTTTGTCATATTTAGATATAATTTACTGCATTTGCTGCTGCTGTTTGCCAGGCATAGTGCTACTGAATTTCACTTGGTATTACTCTGTTAAGCCAGTTTTACTACTGATTTATTTTTCTTATTTGCTGCACATTGCCTTATATTAGCTGTAATGCTGCATTTGCTTTGCTAATTTAGATATTCTGCTGCTTGCTTTGCCAATTTGCTTTTTTTTGTCATTGCTGTTTGTGTTAATTGTTTTGTACTGCTGCATTGCCTCGTCCGTTGGTTTAGCATCTGAGCTCAGTAGATTTAAGTTAGCTTAAGAGGGGGTAGGCTATATAAGAGAATGAGTTGTGATGAACTGGAAGTAATGCATTGACAAGGTATAAAAAAAGGTGAAACGAGATGAAACATCTATGAAATGAAGTTTTGGGTTGGACTGCAGTACCAAATGTCACACTGAAAACAAATCCTGTCCTGTCCTTTTGTGTCATTCCACTATGTGTCTGTGTACCTTGTGCATTTGTGTTCTTCCTGTATTTATGTGTTTATCTGATAAGACATATGTTGTAGAATTTTTCTAATACTCAGCTACATTCACTATGAGGAGGAATACTGTTATCCTCAAATATAATTTGCATTCATAATATGTTATTTACTTTGTCAAGATGTTTAGGCATTATTTATTCTGTTTTGTTTTAATGCTCACGTGTGAAGTTGGTGTTTCGAAAGTTATTCTGACCTTTTATGTATTTACTTATGTCATAATTCCTGTAACACTGATGTATATGTTTATTTCTATTCTTTTGTAAAGCCCCTATTACTACAAATGTTATCTGTATTGTTATGTTCTTTAATGATGTATTTTGTACCTTTGTAATTGTATTCTTATGTTGTAAATTTATAATTGTATAGACACCAGTTCTTCAAATTAAGTTACATTTCACTGCACACGTTTCTGTTGGTCATAGTATATACACAATAGATGAGAAGTTGGGACAGTTAGTGTTTGCATGTGTATTAATAATTCAGCAAGGCACTGGTTAACAGAATTGCTGGTTCTAAGGACAATTCCAAAAACTTTGTGAGTCCACAAGTGGTGGTTTTTGGACTTGCTATATTGTCTGCAAGACTCTTCGATGGTGATTGTGCACCTGCACAGTCGCAACAGATGGCTGCTGGCCGTCTCTACAAGGACTGAAGTGGGTCTGCACCTTTGATGGCCCACCAATACCATAATCTCTACCAGGACTACAGTGGGTCTACTCTGTGATGACCTACCTACCAATATTCTTCGAAACTTCGACTGACTCTGCTGTGGGCTTGCTCTGTTGTGGTCCATTACCTGTCTGCATGTCAAGAGTCAGCACTGTCTTTCCGTTGGAAGGACAACACTACTTCTTCAAGACTGCATGGAAATCCACTACTTCCATGTGTGTTTTCTATTACTGCTCAGACTTTGAAAAAAAGACTGCAATTTTACTGTGGTGAATGATCAGGACTGTCTTTATGGACTGTGAGATAATTTTAGCTTTTGACCAACATTATATCAATAAGCGTGAGCATTTGATTTCTTTGTTTTTGTAATTATGAAAAATTTTATCAAATCTGTATTGGTCACTGCCCAAAACAATTTGCAAAATTTTTTGTGGGGAGCATGGGGGCTATGTAAGTAGGCTGTTTAGGTTTTTATGTTGGTAACGCCACGTAGCGCTCTATATGAAAATCACTGACTGTGCTGTGTGCAGTCTGTGGCTGGTTTGCATTGTTGGCATTTGCTATTGTAGTGTTGGGCAGTTGGCTGTTAACAGCGCGTAGCGTTGCACAGTTGGAGGTGAGCCGCCAGCAGTGGTGGATATGGGGAGAGAGATAGCGGAGTTTTGAGAGCGGATGATCTGGACGTGTGTCCATCAGAGAGAGTAAATTTGTAAGACTGTATGTCATGAATTGATATATATATTATGACTTTTGAACACTATTAAGGTAAATACATTGTTTGTTCTTTATCAAAATCTTTCATTTGCTAACTATATGCCTATCAGTAGTTAGTGACTTCAGTAGTTAGACTCTTTTATTTAGCTGGTAGTATTGGCGCTCGCTGTATTGCAGTAGTTCGAGTAATGAAGATTTTTGTGAGGTAAGTGATTCATGAAAGGTATAGGTTATTGTTAGTCAGGGTCATTCTTTTGTAGGGATTATTAAAAGTCAGATTGCGTTGCGCTAAGAATACTGTGTGTCAGTTTAGAGATGGTCAGAATAAGTAAAGAGAGAAATGACTGAGTACGTTCAGTTTTGCTCAGCAATTTGAAAATCAAATAACGTATGAGGTTTATCAGCACAGTAATTCACTAATTTTTCTAAGGGGACCTTTCAATCTGTACGTACAAACAGCGCAATAACAGTAAACACATAAGTGAATCCGCGTTTAGAAGATAGTACTATACAATAAGGCACACAAACACGAAGAAACCGAAGCCGTCCGGAGTGGCCGAGCGGTTCTAGGCGCTACTGTCTGGACCCGCGAGATCGCTACGGTCGCAGGTTCGAATCCTGCCTCGGGCATGGATGTGTGTGATGTCCTTAGGTTAGTTAGGTTTAAGTAGTTCTGAGTTATAGGGGACTGACGACCTCAGAAGTTAAGTCCCATAGTGCTCAGAGCCATTTGAACCATTTTTTGAAGAAACCGACCGTATTCTGCAACACGACTCGAACCTCGCAGCTGACTGCATACCACCTAATGGTAGCTAGAGTACTGTGAATAAGACATCATAACACCCAGCCGACACATTTGATGGACTGCCAATGTGCTAAAATCCGCAACCAACTGTCTCGCAGCCCTTCGTATAAACACGTGTTTATCTCGGAAGGTATGCGTTTTGCGTTTCCAGAGCTATGTTTACTGGACGTATTACGTTCATAAGCTACATATTTCTTTAATGCGTGTGGTACATGACTATACAGGGTGGCGCAGTAAAAGTATCCCACCTCCCCCGACTTTTGAAATAAACAGCTTCAAAACTGGACAGTTTTAGGCAATAATCGATTGTTCTGTCAGCATTTCAGTTTATTTCATCAGTGAAGTTAGACGTTTCTCTTTGCGGTCTGAAAAATGACTTTCTCTATAGAAGACAGGACTGAAATTGTGGAAGCATATGTGAAAGCAGGTTCAGTTAAGGAAAATCGCGAAATTTTTGGGGTCAAGTATCCGGATAGAGAACTATCAGCAAGGAGACCAATACAGAGTCTGTATGAACATTGGCGCACCCACGGATCTGTGCAAAATGTAAAACTACAAAGAATTCCTTCAGTTTGCACACCAGAAGTTATGCAGACATTTGCCGAAGAACTATTCAGAGCCCATACAAGTCTGTACGTAAACTGGCCCAACACGTGCATGCAAGTAGGAGGAGTTGCCAGCGGGTATTGAAAAATCTTAAATTGAAGCCATGTCGTGTGACGGCTGCGCAGCAGATACAGGAGAATGGCTGTCAGAAACGTATAGATTACTGCATGTGGCTTTTGAATAACAACAACTGTGGTTTGTTAGACCCTTTCTATTACATCATGAGTGATGAAGCTTGGTTTCATCTTTGATGCTCTGTGAATTCACAGGGCACTGGAGAACCCTAAAATTTTGTGTCAGCAACCACTCCATGATGAAAAAATTGGCGTTTGGTGAGGTGTAACAGGAACGCGCATCATTGGACTGACATTTTTTGACACTAGCCTTAAAACAGTTACGTATATTGAAATTTTTGAAACATTTTTGCTCAACTCACTGAATGTGAAAGACAATACTGCTTCTCCCAGCAAGAAGGGGCAAAATGCCACACGTTTAAGGAATCCCTGGAACGGCTCCATGATGTCTTCACTGAGGAACGAACTGTCAGCAAACATTTATGCCCACCACGTTCGCAGGATCTAACATTAGGTGATTTTTTTCCTATGGGGACATTTGAAGAGCAAGGTCTATGATACAAACTCACACATAATACAGGAATTGAAAGACAACATTAGCTGTGAAGTTGCCGCCATCGAAATTCGAACTTTACTCCGGGTCTATCTCAATATGCTTACATCTACATCCATACTCCGCAAGCCACCTGACGGTGTGTGGCGGAGGGTACCTTGAGTACCTCTATCGGTTCTCCCTTCTATTCCAGTCTCGTGTTGCTCGTGGAAAGGAAGATTGTCGGTATGCCTCTGTGTGGGCTCTAATCTCTTTGATTTTATCCTCATGGTCTCTTCGCGAGATATACGTAGGAGGGAGCAATATACTGCTTGACTCCTCGGTGAAGGTATGTTCTCGAAACTTCAACAAAAGCCCGTACCGAGCTACTGAGCGCCTCTCTTGCAGAGTCTTCCACTGGAGTTTACCTATCATCTCCGTAACGCTTTCGCGATTACTAAATGATCCTGTAACGAAGCGCACTGTTCTCCGTTGGATCTTCTCTATCACTTATATCAATCCTGTCTGGTACAGATCCCACACCGGTGAGCAGTATTCAAGCAGTGGGCGAACAAGTGTACTGTAACCTACTTCCTTTGTTTTCGGACTTCATTTCCTTAGGATTCTTCCAATGAATCTCAGCCTGGCATCTGCTTTACCGACGATTAATTGTATATGATCATTCCATTTTAAATCACTCCTAATGCCTACTCCCAGATAATTTATGGAATTATCTGCTTCCAGTTGCTGACCTGCTATATTGTAGCTATATGATAAAGTATCTTTCTTTCTATGTATTCGCAGCACATTACTCATGTCTACATTGAGATTCAATTGCCATTCCCTGCCCCATGCGTCAATTCGTAGCAGATCCTCCTTCATTTCCATTGTTACAACCTCTCGATATACTACAGCATCATCCGCAAAAAGCCTCAGTGAACTTCCGATGTTAGCCACAAGGTCATACATATATATTGTGAATAGCAACGGTCCTACGACACTCCCCTGCGGCACACCTGAAATCACTCCTGCTTCGGAAGACTTCTCTCCACTGAGAATCACATGCTGCGTTCTGTTATCTAGGAACGCTTCAGTCCAATCACACAATTGGTCTGGTGGTCCATATGCTCTTACTTTGTTCATTAAACGACTGTGGGGAACTGTATGAAACACCTTGCCGAAGTCAAGAAACACGGCATCTACCTGGGAACCCGTGTCTATGGCCCTCTGAGTCTCGTGGACGAATAGTGCGAGCTGGGTTTCACATGATCTTCTTTTCCGAAACCCATGCTGATTCCTACAGAGTAGATTTCTAGTCTCCAGAAAAGTCATTATACTCGAACATAATATATCTGCATATCTGTTCGACATCCCTTGCTGAAAACGGGGATGACCTGTGCCCTTTTCCAATCCTTTGCGTATTGATGTTGCAGGAGGTCACGTCCAGCATCTTCTACAAATGATTCTTTTTTGTCTGCAGCTCGGAGTCTAGTGACGCCGGCACTGTGTAGCTCAACGTGTTCGGACAGGGTTAGACTGAGTGAGCGGATCGACGCTGAACTTGAACGGGTGTCATGGGACGTCCGCGTCGAACAAATGCAACGAACAATAACGAACAAAATGAGATACAAAAAAAGAAAAAAAGCTAGGCTAGCGTTAATGCCTCTGGATCATGGGGTCCCGGGTTTGATTCCCGACCGAGTCGGGGATTTTCTGTGGGGTCTTGCCCACTCGTATATGACGCCTAAAGGATGCTTTGTTCTCGGAATGCTATTCAACCATTCAAGCAAAATCATATTAATAGTTTTTATTACAGATAAGAAGATAGACAACAATTAATTTTGAATTTGCAATGGTGTCACAAGCGATTGGCGCATTCAATCAGTCAAAGTCCTTTGCTGTATACAAGGTCCATGTCAGCAATTGGTATGGATCACACGTTACTGCTATCGTAGTGTTCTGCTAGTACTGGGCGAATACTGTCCAGCCGAGGCTGCCAGGCATGGCGCTTGTACCCTCTTCGGCTAGAGGGCACTGCTGTCGTGCGGTCCTTGTCACCGGGCTGTTGGCTGACATCGTCTCACCGCCTTCTTTCTTCTTGCGATCTTCGTTTTCGCGCCGCTTCTTGTGGTTCCGGAACATTTTCTTCATCCAGATTGGATTGGATTGTTTAGGGGAAGAGACCAAACAGCGAGGTCATCGGTCTCATCGGATTAGGGAAGGATGGAGAAGGAAGTCGGCCGCGCCCTTTCAAAGGAACCATCCCAGCATTTGCCTGCAGCGATTTAGGGAAATCACGGAAAACCTAAATCAAGATGGCCGGACGCGGGATTGAACCGTCGTCCTCCCGAATGCGAGTCCAGTGTGCTACCACTGCGCCACTTCGCTCGGTCTCCATCCGGAGACTGGGTGTTTGTGTTGTCATCATTTTATCATCATTCGGGAAACTGACTAGACTGAACATTAAAAGATTGGGGCTTCATACAGGCGCTGATAACCAAGCAGTTGAGCGCCCCCAGACACCAGATATTATTATCATCATCAGTTTATTTTTAATTTTAAATAAATGCTAAGTCTATTTCAGATCTTCGTTTCTGTAATTTCGCTGCATTTCCTTTATACTTACGAGGGTTACTTTTATCTGCACCACCCTACCACCCTACCACCCTATATATATATATATATATATATATATATATATATATATATATATATATATATATATATATACTCCTGGAAAGTGAAAAAAGAACACCGTGAATTCATTGTCCCAGGAAGGGGAAACTTTATTGACACATTCCTGGGGTCATATACATCACATGATCACACTGACAGAACCACAGGCACATAGACACAGGCAACAGAGCATGCACAATGTCGGCACTAGTACAGTGTATATCCACCTTTCGCATCAATGCAGGCTGCTATTCTCCCATGGAGACGATCGTAGAGATGCTGGATGTAGTCCTGTGGAACGGCTCGCCATGCCATTTCCACCTGGCGCCTCAGTTGGACCAGCGTTCGTGCTGGACGTGCAGACCGCGTGAGACGACGCTTCATCCAGTCCCAAACATGCTCAATGGGGGACAGATCCGGAGATCTTGCTGGCCAGGGTAGTTGACTTACACCTTCTAGAGCACGTTGGGTGGCACGGGATACATGCGGACGTGCATTGTCCTGTTGGAACAGCAAGTTCCCTTGCCGGTCTAGGAATGGTAGAACGATGGGTTCGATGACGGTTTGGATGTACCGTGCACTATTCAGTGTCCCCTCGACGATCACCAGTGGTGTACGGCCAGTGTAGGAGATCGCTCCCCACACCATGATGCCGGGTGTTGGCCCTGTGTGCCTCGGTCGTATGCAGTCCTGATTGTGGCGCTCACCTGCACGGCGCCAAACACGCATACGACCATCATTGGCACCAAGGCAGAAGCGACTCTCATCGCTGAAGACGACACGTCTCCATTCGTCCCTCCATTCACGCCTGTCGCGACACCACTGGAGGCGGGCTGTACGATGTTGGGGCGTGAGCGGAAGACGGCCTAACGGTGTGCGGGACCGTAGCCCAGCTTCATGGAGACGGTTGCGAATGGTCCTCGCCGATACCCCAGGAGCAACAGTGTCCCTAATTTGCTGGGAAGTGGCGGTGCGGTCCCCTACGGCACTGCGTAAGATCCTACGGTCTTGGCGTGCATCCGTGCGTCGCTGCGGTCCGGTCCCAGGTCGACGGGCACGTGCACCTTCCGCCGACCACTGGCGACAACATCGATGTACTGTGGAGACCTCACGCCCCACGTGTTGAGCAATTCGGCGGTACGTCCACCCGGCCTCCCGCATGCCCACTATACGCCCTCGCTCAAAGTCCGTCAACTGCACATACGGTTCACGTCCACGCTGTCGCGGCATGCTACCAGTGTTAAAGACTGCGATGGAGCTCCGTATGCCACGGCAAACTGGCTGACACTGACGGCGGCGGTGCACAAATGCTGCGCAGCTAGCGCCATTCGACGGCCAACACCGCGGTTCCTGGTGTGTCCGCTGTGCCGTGCGTGTGATCATTGCTTGTACAGCCCTCTCGCAGTGTCCGGAGCAAGTATGGTGGGTCTGACACACCGGTATCAATGTGTTCTTTTTTCCATTTCCAGGAGTATATATATATATATATATATATATATATATATATATATATATATATATATATATAGGATAAACGTTAGCAAAAATATCGCAAATTTCGTAACCGATTTACTTCAGATTTTTTCACGATGCTCTGATAAACGTTCGGACGGACACAGTTTACTTATTTACGAAAATGTTTACACAGTACTCTAATAAACGTTTATACAGGGTGAAAAAAAATTTGCGCACTCGGACTTCTCAGCACAATTCCTCACATACTGGCAGTACAAAAATGTCTCTCATAAAATTTCGTCCGTTGCTTAAATATAGACGTTAAAGAGTGGCAATCTGGCAACACTCTAATCACAATACGGTAACTACCTCTGTCCGCAGGTAGAGTAGTGCTGTGCAGATTGTGCAGAGGATGGCGTTTTTGGTTAGCAGGCAGTTGGTCGAGGGTTCGATTCTGGGTCGAGGCTTATTTTTCATTATTTGCTAAAAGTAGTCTGCGTGGTACGGTATCTGAAGTCTTAATCGTCATATAGCGATTACACTGGGCCTTCTACACAATATTTGCAGTTACATACTATTAGTGGAAGTACATTCGTTTTCATTGGTCACCCTTTAAACAAACCTATTGCACGTCGTGAACGCGAATTGTTTCGCGCCACTGCATCTAATAGATTCCAAACCTGTTATTGTGTACCCTCCCCGAATGAGCCCATCGAAATTATTTGCAAACCACGTTGCTAGCACTACTGGTGATGTAAGACACAAACGAAATGTAATGGACCTGAACGTGGTAAGAATAACAGTTCGTATTAATCGAAGGGACCATTAGGAGAGGGTACACACAAAACAAGTTTGGAATCTAGTAAATGCAGTGGTGCAAAACAATTTGTGTCCACGATATGCAAAAGGTTTCTTTAAAAACTGACATACGAAAACGATTGTATTTAGATTTCTGTGCTCGTAGTATGTAACCGCTAATGTTTTGTGGAAGACCCATTGCAATCGCTGTATAACGATTAAAACACCAAATAAATATAAATAAATCTCGACCCAGAATCGAACTCTCGACATCCTGCACGCTAACTCAAAACGATATTCACAGCACCAGCTGCATTAGTGCTGGGCTGCCTGCTGTGAGATCTAGATGGACATAAATTATACGTTTTGTAAACACCAATGTACGTGTTTTCTGTTAAAACCAACTGCGAGAAAGAAAATGCGGTGCTGTGCTGTGAAATGTGAGGTTTTCTCTCTCGGACCCAATTTTAATTACAATGGCAGGACATTTAAACCATTAGAAATGGTTTCTTCTAGACATATTATTTTTCCTTGTACATAATTTTGTGCAAAAATTGTATAAACAAGAATGTGGTGTTTTGTTTTCTTCCTCGCATTCGGTTTTAACAAAAACTAGAAATCTGTAATTATGGCTTGTGGTTAGAATACTACGACCGATTCTGAATCGTCCGAAACTTTGTAATCCTTCCCGTTCGCAGATTAAAACAATGCGAAATACTGCTGACATTTTAGCTACTATCCTCATAGCTCGGGCAGCTGGAGAGGTCTCCTTCATACACCGTATACCAATGATCCCAACCAGAAACTTACCTATTAATTTTAAGCGATTTCAATTTCCAATCAAGGTGTTATTTGCAGTAACAGAAAACAAAGCTCAAAGTCAGAGAGACGGGGGAAGAGGAGATGGGCATAGAGGGGGGCAAGGAGCAGATGAACACAGAAAAGAGGAAAAAGGAGGTAAGGACGTATGTCCAGTTCCCACACATATTTAGCAATTGCGAAGCATTGCTGCGTTCGCTAGTAATAATACATGAGCAGCTAAGAAACTTTGTTCTTCTTTTGCAGAAGTTGCAGTTGTGGGTAAATACCGACAAAGATATCATCAATGATTACTAGTAGTGTGATTCTTACTGTGAAAGCTAATCATAAAGAAATGCAACTTACTGAAATGTTTTCACGGCTATGAAGTGCGTGGAATACGGATAACGGTAGTAGTTGTTAGATTAATTTTGTGTTTCTCGTCACTAGCAACACAGTGCTCTTAACAACGCATATCTGTTAAGTAGGACAGAAAGAAATGAAACAGCTGAAGATAATAAGGGTGCAGATGTTAATTCAGTGCATGCAACCAAAATGTATTACTGAGGCTGAAAGGTGTTGCGTTCAGTAGTGTCACAGCGATATTGTGACAAGGTATCTGCTCTTCACTTCAAGCGATGACAGAATCTGTTGGCAAAAGACAAAAGCAAAGCGTTAATTTTCGTGACAAAACACAAGCGCGCATGCAACTAGCGGAGGTCTTTAGTAACGCTGCAAAGGTCGAGAGCCTCAGAAACATTTAATACTCCGGGAAAGCATTAAACAACACATAGACATAATGGTTGCCCTTCCATCCTCAGAGTGAATATTAACGTGCGAGCGTTGTCTGCTGCAGAACGGATGAATGCCTATTAACGGACGTGGAACGACGGAGGTGAGAACGGGAATTACCTGCACGTGTACGGAACAATTATTATGAGGCTCTGAAAAACAGCTTCGGCGTTCTGAGATAAGAGCATTTCTCTTCATTGGCCAAAACGCGAGCTTCTCACCTCCGTTACCTATCCTGGGCGTAGTTTATTATTGCCGAAGCCAGCTTCCAAAATGTGTCATTCAGGGGAGGGCAACGGAGAGGAGGTACAAAGCGAGGTAAGAGTTTAACATCCCACCGCCAGCAGCGTCTGTAGAGCTGGAGCAGTAGTTTTGACTGGATAGGTACGAGGAAGCGGGACGTTGCCTATTCTAACCTAGACCATTTAATCAAAAATATCCGAACACCCCCATGTAATGAGGATATAAAAGGAAGCTGGGAGTATTGTGTTGTCAGTAGAGAAGCGAAAACAGCAGAATGGGTCGGTCAGGAGAGGTCAGTGATTTCGGACGTGGGCTAATCACTCGATGTCACCTGAGTAACAAATCCATCAGGGGCATGTCAACCCTTCTAAACCTTTCCAGGTCGACTGTTTGTGATGTGACTCTGAAGTGGAATCACAAAGGAACATCGTAGACACACCGAGCGTGGTGGCGCAGTGGTTACCACACTGGATTCTATAACGGATCTTTTACGTTGAGATAAATTTATTTTATTTTTTGGTAGATGTTTTCGTTAAATAGCTGAATAAATTGTAATTAGGAATAATTTAATTAAGCAGAGTAGACAAGATAAAGTCAAAGAGATGTTCATTGGGCGGACATTGTCGTAATGTAACGTCATTGCGTTGTTCGGTTGTTAAAACAAGTCGTTTGTGTTCCGTTCTGCTGTTCGGTCGTGCGCGTATCTGAAAGGAATTAATTCGGGGACTAGAATAAACTTTCACATAATAGTTACGATTCGATGTTCCGGCAAAAGGGATTAACGTCAGTGTTAATTTGAATTGTGGGCGACAGGATTAGTTTTGACAGATACGTGAAAAGGGACGTAACGAAAGTTGTTCGTATATCATCCTTGAACGTGACTTTTTATTTAATGAACGATTGCGGGCTCATTAAAAGCTGTTATCTCATGATTAGGATCAATCCCTCTTTCCTCATAGATAGTGATCATTCATTAACATTTACGTCGTAAGAAAAAGGATTATTAATAAAAGTGATGTTAAATGACAATTACGTGTTATTCCGTTAGTGTGGAACCGACGTAATATCTCTGAAATGACATTGATATATAATTTGTGTTAAATACTGCCGGCCGAAGTGGCCGTGCGGTTAAAGGCGCTGCAGTCTGGAACCGCAAGACCGCTACGGTCGCAGGTTCGAATCCTGCCTCGGGCATGGATGTTTGTGATGTCCTTAGGTTAGTTAGGTTTAACTAGTTCTAAGTTCTAGGGGACTAATGACCTCAGCAGTTGAGTCCCATAGTGCTCAGAGCCATTTGAACCATTTGTTAAATACTGAACTGAGATAGGGAATAAATTGAAACTAGTGAACATTTGATACTGAGACTATAGAAGCAGAAGCGCTTAAGGCAAAATAGATACGAACTTTAACTCAATAGTCGACATAATGTATTGCAAAGACATTAGTATTTCATACTTATTTTGACGACGCGCTGTTAAACAAAGGAACGTTGATTCTCTGTACGAGTAATAAAATTAAATCTAAAAATATAATTAATAACGGCGAACTCCGCTTTAACAAACTGTATTGCGTGTCGTCATGGAGCAATAACTGCTCAACCCTGGAGACTTGTGTGGTGAAATTAGAAGTCGGGCATATAAAACAAACTTGGCTTTCTCTCTGTTATCTTCCTTTTCGGTGCCGGTATGGTCGCTGGGAGAATGAATAGATGATTTTGATCCACTTACTGATTTTACATACGACCAAAATCTCTTAGGGTTTCTACTCAGATCGGTTGACAACGTCTTACTATCAAAATCATTGAACGCGTCTCTCATTGCTCTCCTTACGCTCATTTTCACTTCGTTCAGCATTTTTTTTCTCAGCTAGGTTTTTACTTCTCTTGAATCTGAGATGAAGTGCTCTTTGTTTACGTAGCGCTTTTCTAACACGGCAATTAAAAACTTTCTTGTCTGGGGCATATTGAACGATGCCGTAGAAATTTTTAAATTAGTTCTCCACATCTTCGCCCGCAGCTCGTGGTCGTGCGGTAGCGTTCTCGCTTCCCACGCTCGGGTTCACGGGTTCGATTCCCGGCGGGGTCAGGGATTTTCTCTGCCTCGTGATGACTGGGTGTTGTGTGATGTCCTTAGGTTAGTTAGGTTTAAGTAGTTCTAGGGGACTGATGACCATAGATGTTAAATCCCATTGTTCTCAGAGCCATTTGAACCATTTTTGAACTCCACATCTTCGTCCTCATCACCGAATATTTGATGCTGACTGCTGAGGTATTCTGAGGTTTGTGTGCTGTCACCCTTGCTGAGCAGATATATCTTCCTACCTTTCTTAACATTCCTTGTAGGACCCGTCGTCATAGATGCTGTCACAGTCTTATGATCACTGACACCTTCCTCTACGTTAACTGCTTCGGTAAGTTCAGGTCTGTTTGTTGCCAGTAGGTCCAAGACGTTACCCTCACGAGTTGGTTCTCTAACTATCTGCTCAAAGTAATTTTCGGACAAGACATCCAGAACAATGTCACACGAATCCCTGTCTCTGGCACCAGTTTCGATGGCATAACACTCCCATTCTATACCTGGCAAGTTGAACTCATCCCCTATTACAACGGCATGATCAGGAAAATAACTAATGATATTCAGCAAGTTCTGTCTGAAGCGCTCTACAACCACAGATCCTGACCCAGATGGTCTATAAAAGCATCCAATCAGCATTTTTTACCGTTCTTTCATACTCAATTTCGCCCAGATTAATTCACATTCGGAATCCGCGATAACCTCGTCAGATTTATCGAATTTTTTACTGCAATAAACACGCCAGCAGCATTGGCGACTAACCTATCTTTACGATACACATTCCAATCTGAACGTAGGATTTCGTTGTCACTGACGTCTGGTTTGAACCAGCTTTCTGTTCCCAATACTATCTGTGCGATACTAATTCTGGGACCTGTCCTTGGATGCTCCTGCAGTTTACTAAAATCATATTGATCTTATCTATCTCTGATCTGCGAGGACCAAGATTCTCTGAGTTCACTGCGGCTGATTTAATAGGCAAATCGTCTTTGATCCCAAGGGAGGGGTTCTCTAACCTAAAAAAGTCCCATGTGCACGCCACACGTACTCCGCTACACTAGTAGCCGCTTACTGCGTGTAGTGCATGCCTGACCTATTAAGGGGAACCCTACAATTCTGCACCCGATAGTGGAGGTCGAGAAATTCGCATCCGACACTGTCGCAGAGTCGCCTGAGCCTTTGGTTTAGACCTTCCACTCTGCTCCAAACCAGAGGATGGCTATGCTACAAATAGACAGTTTAGCCTGCACCCCGTGTGCGTTGCTAGTTGCCTTCACCAAATCAGCTAGACGCCGAATGGAGCCGAGGGTGGCCTCAGAACCCAAGCGTCATTCGTGCCAAAATGTACCACTAGATGGCAGCCGGTTGCACCCAGTGCGCTCGATAGCCGCCGGCAGGGACTCCTCGACATCACGGATGAGATCTCCCGGCAAACATACCGAATGCACACTGGAATGCTTTCCTGCTATCTCCCTGAGGGGTTCCATCACCCGCCTAACGTTGGAGCTCCCAATGACAAGCATACCCAGCCTGTTATAACCAGGAATAACACAATAACCTCTTCAGTCTGGTTTATTAAATCACAAATCACTTTTTAACAATTATGTCAGCCAAGCGTCTACCCAGGCTCACACTCAGAAGTAATGCAGAATTAAAGTTTGGTTATACCAATGTCCGAATGTGCATGGTGGGGTGCACGTTCCGTAATTATTCCCAAGTACAGTGAAGTTCAGTCTCTCCAAGTGAAGTCGCAAGATTTTCTGCCGAGCAGCCAGGTAACCTCGAGTGGTGCGGCGAGTCATCCACAAGCAGCTGGAATACGGCGTACTGCACTTCCCGATGAGAACTGTCGTTTGCGCCGGCGGCCGTGTTTGTATAAGGCTTGCTAGTTAATGGAGCCGTCGGCTGGGGTCGCTGTTTTCCAGGTAAAACCAATCGCAATGTTTCCTGGCGTAGCCAATTGCTGTGTGCTGACAAACGCGCGCGCGCGAAGGCGGCCAGCGATGGTAGCCGCGAGCCGCCCGGAGAAGTGCGGCCAGGATGTATTTCTCGGCCACGTAAGGGAGCGTACGTGTGAAAACGGCCAGCGATGGAAGCAGCGGGCCACCCAGAGAAGTGCGGCCAGCGAGTATTTGGCGGCCGCGTACTGGAGCGCGTTGTTCGGTGTTTGTTAGAAGATGTGTATACCACACGGCCCAACAGGAGAGACATCCAGTGCTGGCTTAGAGTTATCATCAACACTGGGTAGCACCTCGTACCTGTTGCTAAGAAGTAGGGAGCCTGCCGCACGGCCTGCTCACTCTTTCTCCTTACGCCCAGTGACAAGCGAACCTGCCACTGTCTGCCACCCACTCTGGAGTGAGGACGGATCGGGCAGATGTTGCGTATCAGAAGCCGCAGCGACGTCCGGGTCACCAGGGGATTCCAGTGGCACCAAAGGTGTCGCAGGTCTCGTTACATGAGCCCCGACGTCACCGCAACTTTGAGCATTAGCTAGAAGGTTGTCGATGGTAGCCGACGCAGCTTTCAGCTGTTTAAGGACAGCAGCCAACTCTCCTTGTGCCCGCTCACAACAAGCACAGTCTCTAGCTATATCGTTCTGTGTATAAAATAGATATAAGGTCTCAAATGGTGCTACTGAATTTGAAATGCATACAAAATATACCAAAGGAGAATAACCTAACACTAAAAGTTGCTGTGCATATTTCTCACTGTACTCTGAGACCGCAACCTATTAAACAGAAATAAATTTCTCTACTGAAATTGATGTAATTACAGATACCTGTTATTAGAAATCCTGCCTAACGAAAAGTTACTACACGAGATAAATATTCAAACTAGAATGCCCTGATCTAAACTGTATGCTGTCTACTAGCACAAAATAAAAACTTAGCGGAGTGACGGAGTTTCTGGCGACAGGAAAATTTACACTAGGAAGCCGCCGTACAAAAGGATATTCAGAAGAATTACGCATAAACAAAAACTACGCTTAATTTTCTAACCTCAAGACAACACAGTAAAATACACAGGTATAGTTCACTTCCTTGCGGAAGCACGTGAAAAAAACACAAAGACTAAATTAATTTACTGTTTATCAGACAAGTGTTGCTGCTGCTGGTGTGCGTCCTCTTGGCTCGGCGGCTGCCGCTGCTCAGTGTTAAGCGACGCTTGAGCTGATGTAAGGAGCAACATCATTGAATAATGGATGATTGGAAACGAATGATTTGGAGTGATTAATGACGCTATACCCTGTGGCAGTCCAATGGAAGCGTTGTGTTTGGCAAATGGCTGGAGACCATTACCTGCCATCATGTGAAGTGCCAAGAGGAAAGTACAGCAGAGGTAGTGTTACTGTATGGGTGGATTTTCCGTTGTTAGGATATGCTACCCTTATTGCGCTTAAGAAAACGCAAAATGTGAAAGCATATGAATATGTTTTTCAGTGATGTGTGTGGCGTACAGTAGAGGAACAGTTCGAAGACAACGATTGTTTGTATCAACATGTCAATGCGCCCTGTCATAAAGGAGCATCTGTGAGTCAATGGTTTGTGAACAATAAAATCCTGAAATGGACTGGCCTGGTGGATGAGTTAGAATGTCGAAATCGCTTCAGACCCCAGCATTCAACATCACTACTTTATCTCGTTTGGCTCTTGAGGAAGAATGGTCTGCCATTCCTCCCTAGACATTCGGACATCCCATTGAAAGTGTCCGCAAAGTGCCATAAAGGCGAAGGATGGACATATCCCATATTAATGGCCACTAATAGATGTCCGGATACTTTTGATCAGATAGGATATGTCTGTTCACCACAAATAACCGAATAGTCAGTATCGAAGTGTAAATGTTGTACACTTCCTGTTCTATTCAGGGATCGACCGACAAAAGAAAAGCTGTCGGTACCGCTTCCTGCATGCCCGAATTTCTTTAGTTTTGTATTCGTGGTCATTAAGCGAGATTTAAGTTGAAAGAAGTACAATTCAGTCCATTAAAATTGCAGCACTAGGAACGATAGCCAATAAAATTTTCTTTATCGCGCGTATACTGCATAATAAAAGGAAAACAATGATTAATTTGAAAGTCATTTGTGGGTATACAGGGTGCGAAATTGAGTACACAGTGCTGCCATCCCTATCAGCAACAATGACTTTAACCCAGCTCGGATTCAAGTCGAGAGCATTGATGAAATGTATGGGTTTCGACTCTGGGCCTTAGTTCGTCAATCGCAAAGGCTGCCTAGTGATGGTATACCAGTCTCTCACCAATACTGTCAATGGATGGGACATATAGAGAGTGTACTAACCAGAGCAACATTCAAACACCTTATGTATCGAGGTAGGTCAGCATAGTACGGGCAGCATGAAGTCTTATCTTGATAAAAAGTAGCGTTTAAGATTAAGCTTAAAAAACAGTCCCAGGTTGCACCATGTTCGTTAATGGTTCAAAAACAACGCGTTCACCCGTGTTGGGCATCATAATGTTATCCGGAAGTACAGTAGTGAACGGACGTAACAAATAACCGGACGTGGTCCTATCCTGAACTACTATACAGAAACGTGAAAACCAAAAACGGAAATATATAAGACGAAAAGGATAGGAAAGTGTGTTTAAAATACAGATAGTGCCAAAAGGCATTCGTAAAATACGCCTAAAATACCTGACAATCGAACGTGAAGAACACCGCAGAAAATGGTATAAAAACCACCGAGAATAAACCTTCAGAAGAATCCTTAAAAAGTGAAACCGTCGATTTACCTTTCGTAATGTGAGTCATCAGTCACAGCAGCGTGGAATAAGACCACGCTCATAAACTGTAAACACGAGCCCGGAACAAAGTGCCGGAGCCGATCTGCGCTCGCTCAGTGTATACACTGTAATTATGGAATCAGAAGCGACTCATGGTGGTAGAAAAGATAACAAGCACCACGTGGTGCCAAAGTCAGTTACGAAGCTATCAATAAGAAATGATTATGGTAGAGAAAAAGAAATTCTCATAAGGAAGAAGGAAATAAATTTTACAAATATTACTACAGAATACTGGCCAAGAACAGAAACAGGGGGTTCAAGTATGCGAACGTAGTACAATTAAATAGAAAAATATTACAAAAAAGAGAAAGAAATGAGGCAGAGGTACATAACACAGTAAACAGAGTCGGGAGGCTGCCATACAACAAGAAGATAAAGTAAAAAGAACTGTACAAGATCCAAACTGAAACCTTCCTAATAAAAACTATGCAGGGCACGAGGTAGAAGGTACATAACAGGGAATGTTGGTCAATAAAAAAATTGTCAAGCGCGTATAGCTAAAACCACAATTAGTTTATAATCCTAAAACTGGCATGTAATTCTGCTGTCATCAGCAGGAACATTCGGCATTAAAAAATATAAAACTGCAAACCCCAAATATTCCGTAAAATACAATGTATTTACAACAATAAAAATTTTTATGTTAAAACCACAAAAGAAACCTAAAGGAAGTCTTATAAATCGGAAACGCTACGTTCATAGTAAAGTGTTATGCACCGGCGGGGGATCTATAAGGCACAAGAGAGTCAACTCATGTGAGTAAAATTAAGTAAAATGACTGAAGCAAAAGCAGAAACTATGACTTTGAAAAATATATAGACCTATACGATTAGCTTATAAACTAAGAATTGTCATAAGACTCTGATGTGAATTCCAGGAACCAACAAGATAAAACAAGACAAACTGCAAACCCCATGTTCATCATCATCATTTAAGACTTATTATGCCTTTCAGCGTTCAGTCTGGAGCATAGCCCCCCTTATAAAATTCCTCCATGATCCCCTATTCAGTGCTAACATTGGTGCCTCTTCTGATGTTAAACCTATTACTTCAAAATCATTCTTAATCGAATCCAGGTACCTTCTCCTTGGTCTGCCCCGACTCCTCCTACCCTCTACTGCTGAACCCATGAGTCTCTTGGGTAACCTTGCTTCTCCCATGAGTGTAACATGACCCCACCATCTAAGCCTGTTCGCCCTGACTGCTACATCTATAGAGTTCATTCCCAGTTTTTCTTTGATTTCCTCATTGTGGACACCCTCCTGCCATTGTTCCCATCTACTAGTATCTGCAATCATCCTAACTACTTTAATATCCGTAACCTCAACCTTATTGATAAGGTGACCTGAATCCACCCAGCTTTCGCTCCCATACAACAAAGTTGGTCGAAAGATTGAACGGTGCACAGATAACTTAGTCTTGGTACTGACTTCCTTCTTGCAGATCGTAGCTGAGCGCTCACTGCATTAGCTTTGCTACACCTCGCTTCCAGTTCTTTCACTATGTTGCCATCCTGTGAGAATATGCATCCTAAGTACTTGAAACCGTCCACCTGTTCTAACTTTGTTCCTCCTATTTGGCACTCAATCCGTTTATATTTCTTTCCCACTGACATTACTTTCGTTTTGGAGATGCTAATCTTCATACCATAGTCCTTACATTTCTGATCTAGCTCTGAAATATTACTTTGCAAACTTTCAATCGAATCTGCCATCACAACTAAGTCATCCGCATATGCAAGACTGCTTATTTTGTGTTCACATATCTTAATATCACCCAGCCAGTCTATTGTTTTCAACATATGATCCATAAATAATATGAACAACAGTGGAGACAGGTTGCAGCCTTGTCTTACCCCTGAAACTACTCTGAACCATGAACTCAGTTTACCGTCAACTCTAACTGCTGCCTGACTATCCATGTAAAGACCTTTAATTGCTTGCAAAAGTTTGCCTCCTATTCCATACTCTCGTAGAACAGACAATAACTTCCTCCTAGGAACCCGGTCATATGCCTTTTCTAGGTCTATAAAGCATAGATACAATTCCCTGTTCCACTCATAACACTTCTCCATTATTTGCCGTAAGCTAAAGATCTGGTCCTGACAACCTCTAAGAAGCGTAAACCCACACTGATTTTCATCCAATTGGTCCTCAACTAATACTCGCTCTTTCCTTTTAACAATACCTGAGAAGATTTTACCCACAACGCTGATCAAAGAGATACCTCTGTAGTTGTTACAATCTTTTCTGTTCCCATGTTTAAAGATTGGTGTCATTACTGCTTTTGTCCAGTCTGATGGAACCTGTCCCGACTCCCAGGCCATTTCAATTATCCTGTGTAGCCATTTAAGACCTGACATTCCACTGTATTTGATGAGTTCCGACTTAATTTCATCCACCCCAGCTGCTTTATTGCACTGCAATCTATTGACCATTTTCTCCACTTCCTCAAATGTGATCCTACTTCCATCATCATTCCTATCCCATTCTACCTCGAAATCTGAAACATTACTGATCGCATTTTCACCTACATTGAGCAACTCTTCAGAATATTCCCTCCATCTGCCCAAGGCATCAACAGGATTCACCAGCAGTTTTCCTGACCTGTCCATAATACTTGTCATTTCCTCCTTACCTCCCTTTCGAAGACTGCTAATTACACTCCAGAATGGTTTTCCAGTAGCTTGACCCAAAGTCTCCAACCTGTTTCCAAAGTCTTCCCACGATTTCTTCTTGGATGCTTCAATTATCTGTTTGGCTTTGTTTCTTTCTTCAACATAACTTTCTCTGTCTACCTGAGTTCTAGTATGTAGCCATTTTTGATACGCCTTCTTTTTCCTTTTACAGGCTGCCTTGACTGTGTCATTCCACCAAGCTGTTTGCTTCATCCTACTTTTACACACTACTGTTCCAAGAAATTCTTTAGCCACTTCTAGTACTGTGTCCCTGTACCTTGTCCATTCCTTTTCCAATGACTGTAATTGACTACATTCAACTAACTGGTACCTTTCTGAGATCGCTGTTATGTACTTGTGCCTGATTTCCTTATCCTGAAGTTTCTCACTCTTATCCTCCTACATATGGACCTGACCTCCTGCACTTTTGGTCTCACAGTCCCAATTTCACTGCAAATTAAATAATGATCAGTGTCATCAAAGAATTCCCTGAATACACGTGTTTCCCTCACAGCCTTCCTGAATTCCTGATCTGTTATTATATAGTCAATGACAGATCTGGATCCCCTGCCTTCCCAAGTATACCGGTGAATGTTCTTATGTTTAAAAAAGGAGTTTGTGATTACTAAGCCCATACTGGCACAGAAATCCAAGAGTTGTTTCCCGTTCCTGTTGGCCTCCATATCCTCTCCAAATTTACACATAACCTTTTCATACCCTTCTGTTCGATTTCCAATCCTGGCGTTAAAATCCCCCATGAGCAGAACACTGTCCTTGTCCTTTACTCTAACAACTACATCACTGAGTGCCTCATAAAAACTATCCATCCTATCTTGATCTGTCCCTTCACAATGCGAATATACTGACACAATCCTCATTTTCTTGCTAGACACTGTCAAATGTTTACTAAAAGAATTATGTAATATTAAAACCATATTTTTTTAAAAGTAAAAACATTAAGAGTTATAAATGTATAACAAGCACTTTGTTCTGGGTTCATGTATGCAGTTTATAAGCGTGACCTTGTTATACACTGTCATGCTATATGCGTGGATCTCTTTATGAATGTTTAGGTTAAGGAACCATTGTTCTCACTAACTGCTTATTTTCCTGGTTCACTTGTGATGTGTATGAGTTAATGAATCATTTACTCTTGTACATTGATGATGTTTGAAAACTGACGTTGTCATGTCCATTGGATATCGTTTACTGCATTTTTTCTGTTTGTTGTTGTTAATGTTTTCCACAAGAAAGGAACCTGTTAGCGGATAGTTTGGTACTGACTGGAAAAATGACTGAGCTAATATCTATACATGACCGCCATAACTTCTTGAAAACTGAATTTTTATGCCTATAATTATAATATTAAATAGTGAAGCTTTTTTAAAGGTGGTAGAGAGCAGGTAGCTGGTTGAGGTTAATTGTTGTAGTGCGTATAGAGGGATATAAACTGGTATGATGATTAATGATAGGTCTGGCAAAACTTACATAAGACAGGACGGCAGTCTCAATGAGCCCCATGGAAGGGGAGCACTCAGTTCAAAATTTTCGAATGTGTGTGAGTTCTTAAGGGACCAAACTGCAGATGTCATTGGTCGCAGACTTACACACTACTTAAACTAACCTATGCTAAGAACAACACACACACCCATGCCCGAGGGAGGAATCGAACCTCCTGCGGAAGGGGCTGCGCAGTGCACTCAGTGAATAAGATGTATGATATTTGGATAAATACATTAAAGGAAAGTGCCCTTCATAATTTTGTTCCAATCGAGGGTGTTCACACTGTATTGTAACACCAGTGAACTCATATTTAAGTTCAGTTTATTGTTATTTCAATTCAATAACTTTATCTACTTTTGTGCATAACATTTGTTGATTTCTATAACTATACATGATTTTGTTTGTATTGAGTCTGTTGACAGTGTGGAGTAACATCACAGCCGCAGTGATGCCATATTATAAGATTACTCTCTAATTATTTTCTCAATCAAGTAAATCCTTTCAATTGAATTCTTTAGGTACAATTTTGTCTCTTCTATTAATTGTCAGGCCATATTATGGTCCATCTTCAAAATGGATGACTATACTCACTGTAGCTTTAAGTTATCTTGTATTCATTATTCTAATATCATGAGTTATATAGGTATTTTATTTTACCCTGCAGATATTCAGAGCATGTAAGGTTATTTATTACTTACAGTTACCTAAAAGGAATTTATGTATTAATAGGTTGCGATTTATCAGGACTGTGTGTCTTAATGTGTCTGTAAACGTAATGAATTTTTAAATAGGTCATATCTTATCCGTTTTGGTGAATGAACACTTCTGTTGATGAGGGCAATTTTTGACGACCAACTTGGAGGTCTTCCATTAATCACTCCACATAAAACATTCCAAGTTGGCTCTCCTATTCCAGGAGAGTCTGATGAAGAGTATCTGCTTTAATCAGCCATCTTTAATACGTTCCATTAATTTCTATGCCGTTGACTAGCAATCATGTTTGCTTTTGTATCAGTAACAAAGTGATCGATATTGGTATTTTCAGTCACAGTGGCTGCACTTACGCCTTTGCCTGTACTCTTTCGAGCGAATTTGGCTCAGGCAATGAATAGCGGGGACGTGGTAGCCTTACTTGGGCAGGCTACTTTTCTAAGCGAGGAAGTGGCAGCTGGAGTGTTGCAGTTATTTGGAATGTTTTTGTTGTTGTAGTTGCGAGCAGGCAAACAGTGCTGGCCACAAAATGGTCACTGGAAGTTGTATGTGATGGTCAGATAGTTGTCTATTGTACTCCATTTTGACACTGCTGTGAGCAGATGACATGACATTGGTATGAAATGTTAGCTAGCGTCGCTATTACAATAAGATGCTCTGAATGGACGGGAGGGAGAGAGACTCAGTAAGAGAGATGGAGAGAGAGAGAGAGAGAGAGAGAGAGAGAGATGGATGAGTGCAGTAATGAGATCGCATTGAGGACGGGAGAACAACAAGCATATAACGCTCAAGGTAATCTGTACTTTTTCTTTACAACTTGGCTTTTAACACTGGAGCAGTGTGGTTGCTTAGGTCTTCTTGTTGAATGTGTAACAGAACGACACTAACGGTTATGATTAATGCGTCGCGTATCTTGCCCTGTTTATGAATTGAATTTAACTCGTGATCGGATGTAGTAAGTCACCAAATTGATCTTGTAGTTCTCATTCCATTTTCAAGCGTGTATCATTTGAACTGTGTCTTTTGTAAATTTAGAAGTACAATGATAAAGTTAGCGCAAATCTCATATCTTTATTTCAAATTCACCTTTGTAAATTTACTTAATTGGAGCACGTTTTATCAGGTAGTAGAAGAGAGCAAGCGTGATTAGTAGCCCAATGTCTACGTGGAAGTACTTGCATGAAAGGTTCTCGTAGCTCATCCAAATCAATTTTTTACATCAAAAAACCATTTCTGCTCGTAATAGGTGCTCACAAAGGAAAGGTTTTTGGTTCAGTAAATTATTTTCCGGTCAGATAAGATAAATCACTTCGACAGCTTCGAGACGGCCGCTACGCGACATTTTACTTACTTGTTTTGTGGCGTTGTGAGGGTCCGCAGCTCGTGGTCGTGCGGTAGCGTTCTCGCTTCCCGCGCTCGGGTTCCCGGGTTCGATTCCCAGCGGGGTCAGGGATTTTCTCTGCCTCGTGATGACTGGGTGTTGTGTGATGTCCTTAGGTTAGTTAGGTTTAAGTAGTTCTAAGTTCTAGGGGACTGATGACCATAGCTGTTAAGTCCCATAGTGCTGAGAGCCATTTGAACCATTTGCGTTGTGAGGTTTTTTCAACGAAATATAACAACTTTGTACATGGAAGCATAAATCTGAGGTGGCAGAGCCGCTGACTTTAACGCGCCAGAAATGTAACGTCTGCTGACTAAATTACCGGCTGTGTGAACGACATATGACTGATGTGCATCCAATGGCACCTCTACGTCTTGTGCTGGGCCCTTATGAGGAAGACGAACGCAATCTGGCGACGTTTGTTCTTCTCGGAGCCTCGACACATCATGATTGTTCTGAATATTTCATACTCGCTGTATCGCCTAGTGCACAGAAGCCCAGTGAACCAGCAACATAAAATCCATTTTCTTGAGATTGGAGGTGCATATAGATCTCCTCCGAAGATTAAAGAAAAATTCAGTGCGATAGCTAAATTTCATATGCAGCAGTGTATGACCTAACATGACTCAAACGCAAAATTATAGTGACCCCTATTTTTGATTGTAAACTTTTCGAATTTCGTGTGATGTCATTAAAGAAAGTAAGATACTTACATGTTCCATGCACAATTTGAAAGATTCTTCTACAGAAATGATGTGGATTAAGTCAGTTTACAGGATATGTATACATCGATGGTGCTAACATTATTGAAGACATTCTTTTTTTAGTTCTACTGATGGAACTACACTTAAAAACAAAGCCGGCCTAGGTGGCCGAGTGGTTCTAGGCGCTTCAGTCTGGAACCGCGCGACCGGTACGGTCGCAGGTTCGAATCCTGCCTCGGGCATGGATGTGTGTGATGTCCTTAGGTTAGTTAGGTTTAAGTAGCTCTAAGTTCTAGGCGACTGATGACCACAGATGTTAAGTCCAATAGTGCTCAGAGCCATTTTTGAACTTAAAAACAAGTAATTTTTTACAGACTTCCAGTTTTTAAATAGAAACTCGTCCATGGAGTAGGAGTTGTCCAGGAGAAACGATTTCAGGTTGTATTTCAAATTTGCTTTGCTACGTACCAGACATTTTATTTTATTAGGTAGTTGATCAAAGATTTTTGTTGCTCGATATTGAATAGTTTTCTGAGCCACTGCCAGCTTTAATAATGGGCAATAATTGTCATTTTCCCCTTTAGGTATGGAGTTCACTGTTCTTCTCTAATTGTGATGGAATATTTATGACGAATTCCACTGGCGAATATATGTAATGTGACGGCGCAGTTAAAATGCTTACCTCCCTACGTCGGCGAATACCACATATTATTCTTACTGCTCGTTTTAGTGTATTCAGTACTTTCTTTCTGAGTGGTGTGTTAACTAAACAAATTATTCCGTAAGACATTACTGAGTGGAAATATACTAAATATGCCAGTAGGTTAATTCGTTTGTTTCCAGGATTAGCAACTGTACGAAGAGCAAAAGTAGTGGTGACACAAGGCTTAAAAATTCAGATGGAACAGATACAGTGCAGGCGAGGCATCATGCCGTCTTTATAGTGTTGCAATTTTACTGGCCAGCACTGTAGTATCATGACTCATACTGGAATATGGGCCCTCGTAGTTTTAAGCGTAAAGTTCTGTACAGTGAACAGCATTTTGTTTTAGTAAAAGGTGAACCGTAAGTGAAACGTTCAAAGAATTCGAAAGTGATATGCTACCAAATTATCTAACCCACAGTCCTAAAATGTTCATGTATTCTTTTCAGTCAGAAACGTTCAAATGTGTGTGCATTCCTAAGGGACCAAACTTCTGAGGTCATCGGTCCCTAGACTTACACACTACTTAAACTAACTTATGCTAAGAACAACACAAACACCCATGCCCAAGGGAGGACTCGAAGCTCCGGCGGGAGGGGCCGCGCAATCCGTTAAATGGTGCCTCAAACCACGCTGCTTTTCAGTCAGTAAATAGAACATAGCTATCTATCTAGTCAATGACAGCATACTCATAACGAAAATGCAGAAGGAAGTGCAACGTTAGTTCCCCGAGTATGTTGAAATAAAAATCGCAGTTAAAGTTCACGGAATTGCGGTGCGAAAAGTACCCAGAAAACATCACAGAAATACATCCATTCGGAATTACACCCTCCACACACAGCGGGTTAAATAAATTCCTCATTGGGACGTTGATGCACTGGACGCTTCACATCATATGAAAAGTGGCCAAGTCACAACTCATCGAACCACACTATACACCTCCAGTCGGCTACAGTCTAGTATCTGTGTTTGGACCATTTGCAGCATTATGTGACGCTCTGAGCAATGGCTTTTGCGAGTTACCCGACTTTGTGCCCATTGCATGGAGCTCTTTTCGCACTGTTCGCTCATAAACTGGTTGAGAAGGGCCTGCATTCACTGAAAACAGCATTCCTGTTGCGATTGAAACCGATTGTCATAGACAAGGATTGACACACGTCTTCAGTCCCTGCCGATTAGATCCTTTTTAGGACCGCTATTCTTAGGCCATGTTACATGGCCTCCAGTGGCGCACCATTCCTTCTAGACACGTTGTAGCGTCCGTGTTGATACATCAACTGGGATGGATAGTCTCAAAGTTTTAATTACCAGCTTGAGAAAAATTAATCTGCGATGATGAAATTTATTGATGGTGTTAGCCCTTTTCTGCATTTTCATCCTTCAGTTTGGAACATTGCTCCCAACGGTGAATGATTTGGTAGAGACAATGGTTGTAGAAGTCTGCATTTTAGCTGTTCAGGAAACGTTCCACTTCGAAAAGCACATCATCATTCTGGAAATGCCTGCCACGCGACTGTTTCTTCATTCGAGGAATGGGGAAGAAGTGAGTGTGTGCCATATTATCAGAACAAAGGGTGAGGCTAAATAAGATATCCCAAAGAAGCAGCATGTGTATCTATGACCTGTCGTGGAGCAGAAATGCTACCTTGGACAGCTTCCTGCCACGCTTCGCTGCCGTAAGCTCGTTAGTTTTCGGTAATATCTTCCTGCAATTATTTGCCCCTTGCAATCGCAATTTGTTCGCACCACATCATCACTTTCATAAAAAAAAATACTCAGCATCACCTTGCCAGATGTCTCACTTATCGTCTATTTCGGCATTGGTTTCCACTGCTTGTTTTGATCTCTTGTCTCGTCGTCGCATTGATATAACCAGCCTTCATCCATGTGATCACACAACTAGTCCGTGGCTACTAAGTGGCTACAGAAGTCATCTGGAATTGCCTGACACAGATGCATTACTTCCACCGATGCCACGGAGCTAAGGAGCCCAGTGGTTAGCGTGCTGGTCTTCCATTCGGAAGGTTGGCGGTTCTAATCCTCTCCCTGCCATACTTATTTAGGTTTTCCGTGATTTACCAGCATCGCTTAAGGCAAATGCAGGGATAGTTCCTTTGAAAGGGCACGGCCGATTTCTTTCAGCACCCTTTCCTAATCTGGACTTCTGTTCCGTCTCTAATGACCCCGTTGTCGACGGGACGTTAAACACTAATCTTTCTTTCTGAGATCAAAGCTCTTTTCAAATATGTGTGAGCAGTCATGGAAGACAGCGGACGGCGACCTTCGCTCATATTTAAAATTTTCACTTTTCCCAATGTCGCCTACAATGTGATATACCGGTTCACTAGCACCAGTGCCCTCCAATTGGCTTGTGATTCCGTTCCTTCACAGAGGAATGGCCTACCACTTCGCTCTTTGTCAGACACATTTTTAGATCGTACTAGAAGCGTTGCGCCACTCAACCACTGTTTCATTTTCATACGCAGAAAAGACATTACCGTACGACACTCCACTTTGTCAGTGGACTGTGCCATTTTGTTTTGGGTACCCTATGAACGGCGATACGGTACTACAGCGTGGGGATTTCTATGTGTATCAGGGCGACAGACATATGCTTGTAAATAAACAAAACTTAATTACCTAACTTTACTTTTTACAGGTGATAAAACTCTACAACTACCCCTTCTACTAGGACAACTTCATTCAGTGTGGTCATGGGGCACGTCCAAATACAATAGCTTCTTTTTGCCGTTGTCACGTCCCCACGTCGATACCTGTAACAGCACTGATTCCAAAGAACCGTTGCAGTGACGCAGCAGCAGAATGTTGTTGTTGTCTTCAGTCTGAAGACTTGTTTCATGTAGCTCTCCACGAAAATTTATCCTATGCACGCGCCTCTTCATCTCCGATAGTTTTTGACGTCATTACAGTTTTAACAAAAGAAACACCCCAGATGTCAATAAATTACTTATTCCAGTAACAAGTTTCGGTCTATATCACCATTTTCAGACCAGAGACTATGGAATGTATAACACGATGGACCATGTATGACAACCCTTATTCACCTTAAAAAGTAACATAAAACCAAAGCAGTTATGAACTAAAATTATGTGCTATCAGGTGACATGAGGAGCCAGTACACGGAGCTATCGTGAGTACCTGCTGGTACCTGACACCATCTGCTAACTAGCTACCAGAAATTTGGTTGGTTCAAATGGCTCTGAGCGCTATGGGACTTAACTTCTGAGGTCATTAGTCCCCTAGAACTTAGAACTACTTAAACCTAACTAACCTAAGGACATCACACACATCCATTCCCGAGGCAGGATTCGAACCTGCGACCGTAGCGGTCGCGCGGTTCCAGACTGTAGCACCTAGAACCGCTCGGCCACCCAGGCGGGCACCAGAAACTTGGCTTTCCCTTCGTGACACGTAATAAAAGTAATTAAAATTCATAAATAGCATGTGTATAAACAGAGAAACATTATGTTCTGCAAGTAAACATAATACAAAATTGGTTTAAAACCATAAATACATTTAAAAACTTTTAAAAAGGCCGAATATTAAACACTGCCTTCTGTTGTGCAGTTGACTGGACTATTTCATTATGGACACGTTGTCAAAGTTTGTAGCACAGACGATCCATTCAGCCAAGCCATGATTACGCTGCCGGCCGCGGTGGTCTAGCGGTTCTAGGCGCGCAGTCCGGAACCGCGCGACTGCTACGGTCGCAGGTTCGAATCCTGCCTCGGGCATGGATGTGTGTGATGTCCTTAGGTTAGTTAGGTTTAAGTAGTTCTAAGTTCTAGGGGACTGATGACCACAGATGTTAAGTCCCATAGTGCTCAGAGCCATTTGAACCATGATTACGCTGCGCCGGACGCTATAGAGACACAAACCGCTTGTTCTTCCATCCCAGTCATTACTCCTCCTGCTGGCGTGCCAATGTGTCCTGCCTAAATGCTCAGCGTTACGCTGTGTGTACTCACAACCAGAATGGGGCCTTTCGTGCCAGTTGCCAGGAAAACCTAATAATCAGCTTAATTACATGACAGGCGGCAATATTTCGTTAAAGGCGTTATTATATCTCATGTAATGTTCAACTGGCTCTGAGCACTATGGGACTTAACATGTGAGGTCATCAGTGCCATATAACTTAGAACTACTTACACCTAACTAACCTAAGGACATCACACACATCCTTGCCCGAGGCAGGATTCCAACCTGCGACCGTATCAGTCGCGCGGTTCGCGACTGAAGCGCCTAGAATCGCTAGGTCACAACGGCCGCCTCGTGTAATGTTTTAACTCATTTTATTTCATAACCGGCCAGAGTGGCCGAGCGGTTCTAGGCGCTACAGTCTGGAACCGCGCGACCGCTACGGTCGCAGGTTCGAATCCTGCCTCGGGCAAGGATGTGTGTGATGTCCTTAGGTTAGTTAGGTGTAAGTAGTTCTAAGTTCTAGGGGACTGATAACCTCAGGTGTTAAGTCCCATAGTGCTCAGAGCCGTTTGAACCATTTTTATTTCATAACTATGTTGTGTTTACGTTAGTTTGCAAGATGAATAAGTATTGTCATTCATTGACCCCTCTCGCCCCTGTGGGCTCACGGTTTTTTCGTCAGTCTGTGCATGCAGCTATTGCGACACATTCTTCCTTCCCGGGCTGCATTTCCTTCCCCGTGACTCTCCCTCCTATCCTCGCTCTTTCCCCTCTGCCCCCTCCTTCCCTTCTGTCGATATTCTTACTTACGCCGACATGGCTATCCATCTGGATTCTTGTATTCATTCCGGTTTTTGTTTCCCTTGCCATTTTCTTTTCATCCTTCGTTTTTGGTCCCGCTTTCGTGTTTGACCTCTACTTTTAAATTCTCTTTCCACAGTGTGAGTCATTTGGGGAAGAACTTCCTCGCTAGCATCTATGACGTGGCTTCCTTTACACCCTTCTTCCCTCTTCCTACCCCACTTTAGCTCCCCCTCCCCTCCTCTCCCAAGCCACCTAGAGGTCAACACCACATGTAGCCACTGTAGCTAGTCGGTGTGGTGGGGCCGTTGTGTACCTACTTGGCTGAGTCCCCTAACAACACAGGGATCACACTTCTGATACCTCAGCTGTTGCCTCCCTGTGTATGCGTAGGGGTGGTTGCTTATCGTTCTGGAGCATCAGAACTCCCGGCAACGGTCGCCGTGCCAGAGGGCTCTTGCTATGGCTGTGTGGTGCCCATGGGGAAAGCCCCTGATCAGAGTGGTTGGTATCAGGGCGGATGCTTTGCGTATGAAATTATTAAGCTCCAAAAAACTGGCCATTCGGGCCAGGCTTGCCGGCTTGGGGTGAGACACGTTCCCCACTATTTGGTCTGCACTAGGACTGATGGGGACACGTTCACATAAGCACTGCAGGCGCGTGAATAGGGCTTGCCTACGTCACTCACTAAGCACGCGGGAGCACGCGGCTGGGAGTTCACTCACTCGGTATCATGCGGTGCACACTCATGGACTGACGAACAACAGCCACGTGGCCTTGTCATGTGGATAAAGAAACATGGACCCCACCTATACAACTTCGACACAACGTAGCTGCACTAGTGGGCCTGGCAAGCGTTCAAATGCATTTTGAATTATAATTTCGTTTTAGTTATCGATTTGCCATGTTTTCTATGGAAAAGGTGTGTGAGATTCACAAAGTGTTAGCGCAATATAACGAAAATTAAAATGATAACCGAATATTGAATGTTACTGAAGATCATTGTTTCAGTTATAGAACTCTATATCTTTGTGAAATAATAGCTGATGAATTAATGCTGGCTTTCAGTCTGCTGCTAAAATCGCACTGACTCTTAGACATAGTTTGAACAGAACAAATGAAAACAAATTTACTTTGAGAATGTGACAACTGACTACAACTGTGAATTTTGTTTAGAATCAACTATAAAATTTCAGTCCAGCTACACCGTAGGATTTCGTGAGTAAATCGAGCAAGTGAACTAGTACGACTCGTTACATTCGATAATATGAACATAATAAGAAAGGAAGTGTATGTTGTAGTAGTGAAGAGAGACAGGTATTATTCGAAGAGATTTCTATCTGGATAATTATTAGAATAAGTTGATCATTCAAACAAACTTACTCGCTACTAAATTATCTGTAAATTAAATAACGAATGACATACAATGCCACTGTATTTTCTTTGTTTACTTCTTGTTCAGGACTAGCGTTTGTTCCCTTGGCCCAGTGCAGTTTCTGTTTTATTAATAACTTATTATGGATTTGACCAGAAAGCCGCGCGGGATTAGCCGAACGGTCTAGGGCGCTCCAGTCATGAACTGTGCGGCTGGTCCCGGCGGAGGTTCGAGTCCTCCCTCGGGAATGGGTGTGTGTGTTTGTCCTTAGGATAATTTAGGTTAAGTAGTGTGTAAGCTTAGGGACTGCTGACCTTAGCAGTGAAGTCCCATTAAATTTCACACACATTTGACCAGAAATGTGCCTTTGTCGCATAGGATTTGATCCGCAGTTGGTCCTACGATTTTCTCTGTTCTTATCGCTTGCTTCACCTATAAGAATGCCAACAATGCCAAGTCAAGTTGCACTATGTTTCGGAGTACGTGTTGAAAGGTAGATCCCTCACTAATTGACTGTATCTGTTCAGGGGTGGGAGGAAGAGAAGGGCGCAACACCATGACTAGTAGAGCACTGGCAGTGCTGAGCACAGCTTTACTTGATTTACAGCGTAACGAATGAAACATAAAAATGCTTATAGGTGGACAGCCTCAGCAATTTGGGGTGTAACGCGCAGGACAGTCGCAGCGATAATCAGCCAATTTAGTCAGTTAGCTCACGGTTAGTCGTAACCGATCAGCTGAGTGAGATGGACGTGGAATATTTTATGCCTTTTTTCTCATAACAACCGCATTTTATAACAATTATAAAAATTATTTTTCCCTCGTTTTAATTGCTTTATGCACTGCGGATTATAATTCACTTACATGGATGCTGGAGCACACTGAAAATATAGTTACTCCTCTATTTTTATGCAATCAATGTTGTCTGAAAAATCTCTTTAGTAAAAACTTACAAACATCGGAGAAAAGCCCCATATAAAACGAGAGAGTGCCGATGCCGTGCGTCATTGTCTGAGACGAGGCATTTGGTATATCTGAACATTTAATGCGTCCTTATGGAGGAAGGAGTTTAACAAACAATAAGAGAACCTTTAAAAACCGACTGTCTCGGAGTAGGCAGTTTATAGAATACTTTGCCAAATAAATGGTGAGCGGGCAATTTTTCATCGCGCAATGGATGTTCGAGATGAATTTGCAATTGTAGTAATAAATGCATGCTGCATTTTACACAATAATGTGCCAGAAAGCGATGGTTTTAAATTTAAAGACATATTATACGTTCCTCCGGAACTGGAAATTCCCCAAGTCCTACAAACTGTCGAAAGTCGTCATGAAATTTTTTTCAGGATGCAAGGAAGATCTGGCTCCTTCGACAAGTGTCCGGACACTGAAAGCAGCCACGTAAATTCTCCATAAAACAGCCTGCTCACTACTGCCAGTGCGGAGCCAGCTGTCTGTCGTAGCGGCCCAGTAAGGCCTGTTTCACACTGGGACACTGGTGACGGCCGCCAGTAACGGTCACAGGTAACTGTGGTGAACACTCCTGGATCAACGGTGGCCGACACCGCTGACGTTGCCAAATGATTAGTTAGTGAAATAGCCGGCCGCTGTGGCCTAGCGGTTCAACGTGCTTCAATCAGGAACCGCGCTGCTGCTACGGCCGCAGGTTCGAATCCTACCTCGTTCATGGATGTGTGTGATGTTCTTAGGTTAGTTAGGTTTAAGTAGTTCTAAGTTCTAGGGGATTGATGACCTCAGATGTTAAGTCCCATTGTTCTTAGAGCCATTTGAACCATTTGAGTTAGTGAAATGGACTCGAGAGAGGAGGAACTTTTGTTAGTACTTCCAAGCAGGAAGAGGAGGAGGAAAATGAAGACAAAACGTTCACTACACGTATATCCACTCCTACGTGTTCGGCTGGAGAAAGGATTGTTTTATACTCTTTATGTCGATCTGAGACTAGATGAGAAGAAGTTTTATCAGTATTTTCGGATCTCGACAACTTCATTTGATGAACTGCTAGGAGAAGTGAAAGAAGAAATCGCGGGAATGAACACTGCTGCGGAAGACTATCCCTGCAGAGAAAAAACTTGCTCTCACATTACGGTAGGAACTGTAATATTAAGTTATTTCATTGAAAGCATATTTCACAGATTTGAGCTGATATTAGTATACATTACACATTATTGTAAAACTTTCACAGACAGTCTACTGTCATTGTTGCTCTCCCTGTGCTGTTGAAAAGTACACTACTGGCCATTAAAATTGCTACACCAAGAAGAAATGCAGATGATTATCGGGTATTCATTGGACAAATATCTTATACTAGAACTGGCATGTGATTACATTTTCACGCAGTTTGGGTGCATAGATCCTGAGAAATCAGTACCCAGAACAACCACCTCTGGCCATAATAACGACCTTGATACGCCTGGGCATTGAGTCAAACAGAGCTTGGATGACGTGTACAGGTACAGCTGCCCAAGCAGCTTCAACACGATACCACAGTTCATTAAGAGTAGTGACTGGCGTATTGTGACGAGCCAGTTGCTCGGCCACCATTGACCACACGTTTACAATTAGTGATAGATCTGGAGAATGAGCTGGCCAGGGCAGCAGTCGAACATTTTCTGTATCCAGGAAGACCCGAACAGGCGCTGCAACATGCGGTCGTGCATTATCCTGCTGAAATGTAGGGTTTCGCAGGGATCGAATGAAGGGTAGAGCCACGGTCGTAACACATCTGAAATGTAACGTCCACTATTCAAAGTGCCGTCAATGCGAACAAGAGGTGACAGAGACGTGTAACCAATGGCACCCCATACCATCACGCCGGGTGATACGCCAGTATGGCGATGACGAATACACGCTTCCAATGTGCGTTCACCGCGATGTCGCCAAACACCGATACGACCATCACGATGCTGTAAACACAACCTGGATTCATCCGAAGAAATGACGTTTTGCCATTCGTGCACCCAGGTTCGTCGTTGAGTACACCATCGCAGGCGCTCCAGTCTGTGATGCAGCGTCAAGGGTAACCGCAGCCATGGTCTCCGAGATGATAGTCCATGCTGCTGCAATCGTCGTCGAACTGTTCGTGCAGATGGTTGTTGTCTTGCAAACGTCCCCATCTGTTGACTCAGGGATCGAGACGTGGCTGCACGATTCGTTACAGCCATGCGGATAAGACGCCTGTCATCTCGACTGCTAGTGATACGAGGCCGTTGGGATCCAGCACGGCGTTCCGTATTACCCTCCTGAACCCACCGATTCCATATTCTGCTAACAGTTATTGGATCTCGACCAACGCGAGCAGCAATGTTGCGATACGATAAACCGCAGTCGCGATAGGCTACAATCCGACCTTTATCAACGTCGGAAACGTGATGGTACGCATTTCTCCCCCTTACACGAGGCATCACAACAACGTTTCACCAGGCAACGCCGATCAACTGCTGTTTGTGTATCAGAAGTCGGTTGGAAACTTTCCTCATGTCATCACGTTGTAGGTGTCGCGACCGGCGCCAACCTTATGTGAATGCTCTGAAAAGTTAATCATTTGCAAATCACAGCATCTTCTTCCTGTCGGTTAAACTTCGCGTCTGTAACACGTCATCTTCGTGGTCTAGCAATTTTAATTGCCAGTAGTGTACATTAAGGATTCGTCGCTGGACTCAGAGGCCGTTTACGAACACACAGATGGTAACTGATTGGACAACCTGGACTGTCCTCCAGTGTAGCCATGAACTGTTCCACGATGTGCACGGTCGTGATATGGACCCCCAGCAGCGTAACTTGGTACTGGTACAAATCCTATCTAGGACGAAGAGGAAGCGCTGTAGTATTGTTGGGCATTAGTAATGACATTCATCAAATCAGATTTCACTTTCAGGCTTGCATGACTGGGAATTTTTTTAAATTCAGGTACTAAAGACTGCATAAACAAGCTGTCTTCGCCTGCTTGTTGTGTTGAATTGTGTTTTGTGGCGTACTTTTCCTTAAAAATGTTATACAGCATATCATCTTCTTCAAGACTTTTCTCTTCACGTGGCCTTTTTTTGCGGTCGCACAACAGTTTTTTCACGTGCCTCCTGGTCTAAATTTTCTCCTCCATCAAACTCATTTCTCTCACTATCATCATCGTCCTCAATACTAGAGGTAGTGTTCATAAAGTCAGTCGTTAAGAATCGCAGCTGATCGAAGTAGATGACTGTAGAGGACACTTGTGCCTGGGCCATAGCAGGTACCCACAGAGGGACATGTCTCCGTCATAGAGCAGAGTATAGAGGTCGAGCTGGACTCGGAATTCCCATGCACTACAGCTGCTGTCTTCCGCACTCACACCATGTCGGAGTGGTAAACAACAGCCAGTGACGCAGTCTCAAGCTGAGAGGGGCATGAGGCGAGTTAATTTAATTGTACATTTTTGACTTTTGCAGAAAAAATGGGTCAATTGGCTCTGAGCACTATGGGACTCAACTGCTGTGGTCATCAGTCCCCTAGAACTTAGAGCTACTTAAACCTAACTAACCTAAGGACATCACATACACCCATGCCCGAGGCAGGATTCGAACCTGCGACTGTAGCAACAGCGCGGCTCCGGACTGGAGCGCCTAGAACCGCACGGGCTTTTGCAGACAACTAGTTGCTACCACCATGAACTTTGGCGATTCTATTGGTGTTTGTACTTGCTTTTCGGGGTTTCTTCCTTTAAATCAGTAACCATTTTCACAGTCATTGACTGTATCCATGATATAACCGTAGTTTCATGTTATGCTTTTATGTGTCCACCCACCAGTGTCAAAACTATAAAGGGTTGTCAGAAACAGCCTGATAAACTTGTAAAGCTGTTGCAGGGTCGGTTGCGCTGAGAAACAATTGTTGAGAAAAAATTCGGCATGTTGCACCATTTCTGAGTTAATTAGGATTGACGTTAGACCGTTGTGTGTGCAAATTCAAGTGACTCGCCAGATTCAGTTAGTGTTATTTGGTCTCGTGGCGTATATGATATCACATGAGACTGCTAAGCCTTTGGCTCCAGTTCGATCCTTACCATCGACCCGTTTTTATACCGCTCTCTTGTACGGTTTCAGGCAACCAAACGAGGAACACGTTTGGCGACCACTGTTTCAAGTGGGCCGCTTGAATTGGGGTCAGGGATTTTATCTGCCTCGTGATGACTGGGTGTTGTGTGATGTCCTTAGGTTAGTTAGGTTTAAGTAGTTCTAAGTTCTAGGGGACTGATGACCATAGATGTTAAGTCCCACAGTGCTCAGAGCCATTTGAACCATTTGAACCGCTCGAATTTGCGTGTGCAACAGCTGATTGGATAACTTCGATGCTAATTACCCGGGAAACGGTGCAACGTATCGAATTTTTTTCTTAAGATTTATTTCTCAGCAAAACCTACCTTGCAACACCCTTACAAGCTTTTCAGACAGTTTCTGACCACTCTGTAGTTCATTATTATGACCTTTGGTCCCGTTATTAAATATTTACTTGCTTAATTGAGTAAACAATTCATTTGTTTGATCTTTTAGGGTAATAAACCAAATTGTTACAGTGACCGCTAATTTCCTTTTGCAGTTAAATGAGGCCCTTCATTAACACATTTGTTTGTGGTGTGGTGCCCATACTTTCACGCTTAATTTTGCCACCGCTAATAGTTACTCTTCAATAAGGCGTTACCTATTGCATGACATAGCTTCTCTTAAATTTGCATGACTGCATGGGGGGCTTTCCGTCCCTGTAGGTCATCGGGGGTCGGACGTGGAACATCGTAGGGGTGTGCTAAACAGATCAACCAATACCACACTCGGTGCTTGTACGTAATACATTTAAAACTTGTGACCTCATAACAACGGAACAATCGCTTTATGATCTTCATATGTATCCACATTCTTCCCAGCAGTACTAGAGATTCGTGTACCTTGGAACACTTTTCAGACTTTCACGCTAGCCACTTTTGTAACAGAACTTTAATATATTTTCTTATTTCGTTTTTAAATGAGAACAGTCACTCTGCTTCAGTATTTTCAGAAATTACAAAAATTACTACAGAAAAGTAAGTTTTTTCCAAATGTGCAAAAGTGTTCCACGATACGACATGGTAAAATGTAAATGTCGTGTGACTAGGGCCTCGCGTCGGGTAGACCGTTCTCCGGGTGCAAGGCTTTCAATTCGACGCCACTTCGGCGACTTGCGCGTCGATGGGGATGAAATGATGATGATTAGGATAACACCCAGTCCCTGAGCGGAGAAAATCTCCAACCCAGCCAGGAATCGAACCCGGAGGCGGACAATACAACAAGGTCATTGCAGTTTAAAAGTGCTGCAGTCGAAAAATCCTTGACCATACTGTATTTATTAGTCTATCTGTTACATTATTACTCTATAACATACAAGTAATCAGTAAATGAAATCAAATTACGTTGAAGTATTATCAAAAACCAGTTACAAATTAAATAAATTTTGAAATAGAAGCTATTGAAAAATTACCCAACTTTCTACATTCAAGACAGGTAAAATTTTTAACACATCAAAGAAAGTCAGGTCATTTGCAAATAACCCGTGTTCCTTTGTAGAAGACAAAGTATAACTTAACAGTCCACACGTTATATGATTAATTTTAAAAATATATAGAATTTTACTCCTCATGAAATTTTATAACTGAAGAATTTACCACGTCTTCCAAATAGCTTTACTATATTATGCAGCTCGTGCATATATAGAACTGAATATATTTGTAAATGCTGTACGAAACACAACCTAATTTATCACGACAATAAAACCAGGAGAACATGCCAGACTCTTAATATGGCTGTCTGCAGTGCGTATTCCTTCATGTGATCTTAAAATTGGTCATTAGATTACAACACCGACCAAGAAATATAAAGTACATGCCTGCTTTCGAAATACATAATTCCATTTTCAAATACATGTGTGCAATAAGAGAAGGAAAACAAGTATGTAAACATATATTAAGGCAGCGTCTGCATATCGCAGATTGTCGACACCTTGATGCAGCTTCCGCTAACCCGTGTCTCCCGGAGCCAGGAGACATGACAGATTATTAAACATAAATCAGGAGCATTCACATATCTGTTGAATACATAGGACTGCACAACGCTATTTCCGGTTTACAACGTCTAACGTAGTAGTAATAAAATGTTTGAAAAATATGTAAAAATCAGCCAACCGGTTGCATAGGTTTTCTATATACCTTGACCAGGTTTCGTCACCTCTAAGGGTGACTTCATCAGAAGGTAAGATAATTACATGAAGAACATATCGTCAAAGATGTACAGTGATTTAAGAGCTGAGTTGCTCGAGTCATACATTAAAATATAAAACATAATGTTCTTCAAAAGGTCAACACCGGTGTTACTTATGTTTTAATGTTTGACCTTTTGAAGAACATTATGTTTTATATTTTAATGTATGACTCGAGCAACTCAGCAACAGGTATATAGAAAACCTATGCAACCGGTTGGCTGATTTTTACATATTTTTCAAATTTGTGTATACGGTTGCTGCAAACGTCAGCCATGTTCAGAGTAATAAAATATGTTATTTTGTTAGTGAATAATGTAACTAGCCACAAACACTTTTAAAACGCTGCAATTATGGCTGGTTTGGTTATCAAATGGCTCTGAGCACTATGGGACTTAACTGCTGAGGTCATCAGTCCCCTATAACTTAGAACTACTTAAACCTAACCAATCTAAGGACATCACACACATCCATGCCCGAGGCAGGATTCGAACCTGCGACCGTAGCGGTCGCACGGTTTGGTTATCCACCCACAACCCTTAACGGCTGCAGAGTTCACGAGATCTAGCACGGCTAAGATAACATCAGAATAAATTGTCCAAACAGGAAGCATAGAAGCTAGAAAAACGTTGTTTTGTTCTATGTGTTGCAACGGACCTCCCCTCTATCACTGCCAAAAGCCATTAAGATGTTTGAACTTGAAAAATGTCAATCAAGTGCACTTTTTAGCAATGGCAACGCCAGTATCGTGGAGTTAATAAACGTCTGAGACTGAGGATCGTGAAATACTAAATTATATTACTCATTTGTTTCTTGTGGCTGCTCGACGATAACGTGGCTTGTTGAAAAACATGAATCACTGTATCAATAATTAGCCTCCAGGAAGCATGAACCATGTTTTTGTCTCTCGGATGAGAATACTACGTGTTTAAATTTTATCCATTATTTTCATTTCACATACAGTACTTTTATTATATGAATGCGTGGTACCAGTTCTTTTGTACATGTCCGAAAGAACACATACCACATGGGATCTGCAGCCGTGATACGTATTATGTAAAATGAATGGGAGGGGGGGGGGGGGGGGGGGGGGCGAGAAAGGAAAGGGAAGAGAAGGAACTAATGATATCAGCTGCATCGACACTTTTTACGGAGTCAGAGGCGACGAGTTAAAATGTTCGAATCCCGGTCTGTCACACATTTTCACTGGTCGTCGCTGATTCCGCACAAAGTCCCGATGCGGCTGATATCATTAGTTCCTTCTCTTTCCTTTCCTTCCTCCGCCCCCCCCCCCCCCCCCCATTTCAATTTACATAATAGTATTTTTATGTTCCCACATCGATGAAATTACAAATGTTCAACTTGGCAACATGTGCTAACAAAAACCACATCACTCTCCCACCAACTACCTAGTAAACCTTCAACTTACAACTGAACAGGACAAACTCCTCATAACACGCGTCGAAACATGTTAGGCCAAGATGATCAGAGATACAAAAAGTTATAGCACAGCGATCTTACCTAGCATCAGTGTCTACATCCAGAGAAATTTATATGTAATTATTTATTTTACAAATTTTTTCAAGTTGTTGTTGTTGTTGTGGTCTTCAGTCCTGAGACTGGTTTGATGCAGCTCTCCATGCTACTCTATCCTGTGCAAGCTTTTCCATCTCCCAGTACCTACTGCAACCTACATCCTTCTGAATCTGCTTAGTGTATTCATCTCTTGGTCTCCCTCTACGATTTTTACCCTACACGCTGCCCTCCAATACTAAATTGGTGATCCCTTGATGCCTCAGAACATGTCCTACCAACCGATCCCTTCTTCTGGTCAAGTTGTGCCACAAACTTCTCTTCTCCCCAATCCTATTCAATACTTCCTCATTAGTTATGTGATCTACCCACCTAATCTTCAGCATTCTTCTGTAGCACCACATTTCGAAAGCTTCTATTCTCTTCTTGTCCAAACTATTTATCGTCCATGTTTCACTTCCATACATGGCTACACTCCATACAAATACTTTCAGAAATGACTTCCTAACACTTAAATCAATACTGGATGTTAACAAATTTCTCTTCTTCAGAAACGCTTTCCTTGCCATTGCCAGCCTACATTTTATATCCTCTCTACTTCGACCATCATCAGTTATTTTGCTACCCAAATAGCAAAACTCCTTTACTACTTTAAGTGCCTCATTTCCTAATCTAATTCCCTCAGCATCACCCGACTTAATTAGACTACATTCCATTATCCTTGTTTTGCTTTTGTTGATGTTCATCTTATATCCTCCTTTCAAGACACTGTCCATTCCATTCAACTGCTCTTCCAAGTCCTTTGCTGTCTCTGACAGAATTACAATGTCATCGGCGAACCTCAAAGTTTTTATTTCTTCTCCATGAATTTTAATACCTACTCCGAATTTTTCTTTTGTTTCCTTTACTGCTTGCTCAATATACAGATTGAATAACATCGGGGAGAGGCTACAACCCAGTCTTACTCCCTTCCCAACCACTGCTTCCCTTTCATGTCCCTCGACTCTTATAACTGCCATCTGGTTTCTGTACAAATTGTAAATAGCCTTTCGCTCCCTGTATTTTACCCCTGCCACCTTTAGAATTTGAAAGAGAGTATTCCAGTCAACATTGTCAAAAGCTTTCTCTAAGTCTACAAATGCTAGAAAAGTAGGTTTGCCTTTCCTTAATCTTTCTTCTAAGGTAAGTCGTAAGGTCAGTATTGCCTCACGTGTTCCAGTGTTTCTACGGAATCCAAACTGATCTTCCCCGAGGTTGGCTTCTACTAGTTTTTCCATTCGTCTGTAAAGAATTCGTGTTAGTATTTTGCAGCTGTGACTTATTAAACTGATAGTTCGGTAATTTTCACATCTGTCAACACCTGCTATCTTTGGGATTGGAATTATTATATTCTTCTTGAAGTCTGAGGGTATTTCGCCTGTTTCATACATCTTGCTCACCAGATGGTAGAGTTTTGTCAGGACTGGCTCTCCCACGGCCGTCGGTAGTTCCAATGGAATGTTGTCTACTCCGGGGGCCTTGTTTCGACTCAGGTCTTTCAGTGCTCTGTCAAACTCTTCACGCAGTATCATATCTCCCATTTCATCTTCATCTACATCCTCTTCCATTTCCATAATATTGTCCTCAAGTACATCGCCCTTGTATAGACACTGTATATACTCCTTCCACCTTTCTGCTTTCCCTTCTTTGCTTAGAACTGGGTTTCCATCTGAGCTCTTGATATTCATACAAGTCGTTCTCTTATCTCCAAAAGTCTCTTTAATTTTCCTGTAGGCAGTATCTATCTTACCCCTAGTGAGATAGGCCTCTACATCCTTACATTTGTCCTCTAGCCATCCCTGCTTAGCCATTTTGCACTTCCTGTCGATCTCATTTTTGAGACGTTTGTATTCCTTTTTGCCTGCTACATTTTTCAAGTTATTACTCAGAAAAAATTATAAAAATAACAGTAACGCCAACAATGATTATTAATTCCAAACGTCTATTCAAAATTTGCAAATAACTTTTTAAAATATTCGCTTTTTGTTAAGAATAATTCATTACAATTATTTATAACTGAATAAAAATATATATTACTTTACTGTTTGTTCACTAAAAAGAAGAAGCCAAATCATTACTATATATGAAGAATATTTGTATATCGGACACTCCGATTATTCTTATAACGCATTCTGCTTCTTCGATCATATCGAGTACTCTAGTCTTCGAGTCGTATCATATACCCCAATACATAATATAAGTGGTTCACTGACAAGTTCCATTACAGTTCCATTGTGCACGACACTAATTTGCATTTCAGTGTTACTTTTACTTTATGGAGATAGGTAAACATTTTGTGTTGTACACATCAATCTAATGACTACAATGGGCTCTCCATAGTACTCAACCATGTTGTTATTGCGGTCTTCAGTCAAAAGACTGGTTTGATGCAGCTCTCCATGCTACTCTACCCTGTGCAAGCCTCTTCATCCCCTAGTAACTGCTGCAACCTACATCCTTCTGAATCTGCTTACTGTATTCGTCTCTTGGTCTCCCTCTACGATTTCAACACTCCACGCTTCCCTCCAGTACTTTAAATTAGTGATCATTTGACGCCTCAGAATGTGTCCTACCAACCGATCCCTTCTTCTAGTCAAGTTGTGCCAGACATTCCTCTTCTCCCCAATTCAATTCTGTGCCTCCTCATTAGTTACGTGATCTATCCATCTAGTCTTCAGCATTCCTCTGTAGCACCACATTTCAAAAGCTTCTATTCTCTTCTTGTCTAAGTTGTTTATCGCCCATGTCGCACTTCCATACAAGGCTACGATCCACACAAATACTCAGAAAAGACTTCCTGACACTTAACTCTATACTCAATGTTAACAAATTTCTCTTCCTCAGAAACGCTTTTGTTGCCATCTCCAGTCAACATTTCATATCCTCTCTGCTTCGACCATAATCAGTTTTGTTTCCCCAAATAACAAAACTCATCTGCTACTTTAAGTGTCTCACTTCCTAATCTAATTCCCTCAGCATTCCCTTCAGAATTTGAAAGAGAGTATTCCAGTCAAAACTGTCAAAAGCTTTCTCTAAGTCTACAAATGCTACAAACGTTGGTTTGCCTTTCCTTAAAATATCTTCTATCAGAAGTCGTAGGGTTAGCATTGCCGCGTGTTCCTACATTTCTCCGGAATCCAAACTGATCTTCCCGAGGTCGCCTTCTATCAGTTTTTCCATTCGCCTGTAAAGAATTCGTGTTGGTATTTTGCAACTGTGACTTATCAAATTGATAGTTCGGTAATTTTCAGACCTGTCAGCACCCGCTTTCTTTGGAACTGGTATTACCATATTTTTCTTGAAGTCCGAGGATATTTCATCTGTCTCATACATCTTGCTCATCAGATGTAAGGGTTTTGTCATGGCTGGCTTTCTCAACCCTATCAGTAGTTCTAACGGAATGTTGTCTGTTCCCGGAGCCTTTCTTCGACTTAAGTCTTTCAGTGCTCCGTCACGTTCTTCACACAGTATCATATCTCCCATCTCATCTTTATCTATGTCCTGTTCCATTTTCATAATATTGCCCTCAACTACATCTCCATTGTATAGGCCCTCTATATACACTCCTTCCACCTCCTGGCTTTCCCTTCTTTGCTTAGGACTGGTTTTCCATCTGAGCTCTTGATATTCATACAGCTGGTTCTGTTTTCGCCAGAGGTCTCTTTAATTTTCGTGTGGGCGGCATCTATCTTACCCCTAGTAATACATCATTCTAAATCCTTACATTTGTCTTTCTAGCCATTCCTGCTAAGTCATTTCGCACTTTCTGTCGATCTCATTTTTGAGACATTTGTATTCCCTTTCGCCTACTTCATTTACTGCATTTTTATATTTTCTCATTTCATCAACTAAATTCAATCTCTCTTCTGTTACTCAAGGTTTTCTACTAGCGCTCGTCCTTTTACCTACTTGATCCTCTGCTGCCTTCAGTATTTCATCTCTCAAAGCTACCCATTCTTCTTCTACTGTGATCCTTTCCCCTTTTCTTGTCAATCATTCCCAAATGCTCCCTCTGAAACTCTCTGCAACGTCTGGTTCTTTCAGATTATCCAGGTCCCACCTCCCTAAATGCCAACCTTTTTGCAGTTTATTCAGTTTTAATCTACAGTTCATAACCAATAAATTGTGGTCATTCCACATCTGCTGCTGGGAATGCCATACAATTTAAAACGTGGTTCCTAAATCTCTGTCCAACCTCTATATAATCAGTCTGAAACCTTCCTGTGTCTCCAGGTCTCTTCCACATATACAACCTTATTTCATGATTCTTAAACCAGGTTTTACGATTGATTACATTATGCTCTGTGGAAAATTCTACCAGGAGGTTTCCTCTTTCATTTCTTTCCCCCTGTCCACCTGCTATTTTTTCTTCTCTTCCGACTATTAAAATTTCTTCTCCCTTATTATCTGAATAATTTCCTTTATCTCATCATACATTTCTTCATTAACTTCATAAGCTACAGAGGTAGTTGGCGTATGAACTTGTACTACTGTGGTGGGTGTGGGCTTCGTGTCTATTTTAACTGTAATAATGCTTTTCACTATACAGTTAGTAGTAGCTTATCCGCGTTTCTGTTTTTTTTTTTTATTCATTATTAAACCTACTCTCGCATTACCCCTATCTGAATTTGTATTTATAACCCTTTATTCACCTGACCAGAAGTCCTGTTCCTCTTGGCACCGAACTTCACTAATTCCCACTAAATCTAACTTTAACCTATCCATTTCCCTTTTTAAATTTTCTAGCCTTCCTGCCCGATTAACTCTCCGATCCGTAGAACGCCAATATTGTTTCTCCTGAGAACGACGTCCGCCTGAGTAGTCCCAGCCCGGAGATCCGAATGGGCTACTATTTTACCTCCAGCATATTTTACCCAAGAGGCTGCCATCATCATTTACCATGCAGTAAAGCTGCATGCCCCCTGGTAAGAATTACGGCTGTAGTTACCCCTTGCTTTCTGCCGTTCATTGTACCATCACCGCAAAGCCGTTTTTGTTGATGTTACAAGGCCAGTTCAGTCAATCATCAAGCTGTTGCATCTGCAACTACTAAAAACCATATGAAAGTATTTTCGCCTGTCGGTAACGACTCTGACGTACATCCATTTGAATCTTCTTACTGTAGGTTAATCGTTGTCTCTTTCTCACTACGTTTTCACCCCCAACAGTTGCCTCAAACAACAGTTAACTATCCCTTGATGTCTCGGGAATGCCGGCCGCTGTGGCCGAGCGGTTCTAGGCGCTTCAGTCCGGAACCGCGCTGCTGCTACAGCCGCAGGTTCGAATCCTGCCTCGGACATGGATGTGTGTGATGTCCTTAGGTTAGTTAAATTTAAGTAGATCTAAGTCTAGGGGATTGATGACCTCAGATGTTAAGTCCCATAGTGCTTAGAGCGATTTGAACCTTTTTTTTCGTCTCGGGAAGTGTCCTATCAACCAGTCCATACTGTTGTCACATTAGGCCATAAATGTCTTTTCTCCTCGATTCAAGTTAGTACCTCTTCATTAATTATCCGATGTATCCATCTAATCAGCAACAGTCTCTAACACCACATTTCGAAAGCTTTTCTTCTCTTCTTGTCTTAACTGACCATGGTCCACGCTTTACTTGAGTGTAATGCTACGCTCCATACAATGCCTTCACAAAAGACTTCCCAACATATGAACTTGTATTCAATGTTAATTACTTTCTCATTTTCGAAACTATTTTCTTGCTATAGCCAGTCTACATTTTACTCCGCCCGGTCACATTAATATGACCACCTGTTAAAGGCCAAAGTAATCACCTCTGCAGGAAGAGTCGGCGAGGTTCTGGAAGGTACCGACAGGAATGTGGAGCGATGCCGACTCCAGTGCTGCGGACAGCTGCGCTAGGTTTCTCGGCTTGGCTCTGAGCACTATGCAACTTAACTTCTGAGGTCATCAGTCCCCTAGAACTTAGAACTACTTTAACCTAACTAACCTAAGGACATCACACACATCCATGCCCGAGGCAGGATTCGAACCTGCGACCGTAGCAGTCCCGCGGTTCCGGACTGCGGTTCAAATGGTTCAAATGGCTCTGAGCACTATGGGACTTAACATCTGTGGTCATCAGTCCCCTAGAACTTAGAACTACTTAAACCTAACTAACCTAAGGACATCACACACATCCATGCCCGAGGCAGGATTCGAACCTGTGACCGTAGCAGTCGCGCGGTTCCGGACTGAGCGTGAACACCTGTTAGTAAACAAAGACTCACAGGTGAACTTCGTATGTCAGCAGTATATACTTGGGGTTGTGGTAGTGTTGTAGAAACCAGTTACTTTGGTGTGTATTTAGCTCTTGCTTAGCTATTCGTGTGGTCACGTTCGCTGGATGGTGTGTGGCTGCTTTTTACACAGAAAAACAAAACTTTTGCACTTTGTTTCTGATCCAGGACATTACGCCATCTTGCTGTTCGCGTGTGTCGCCAGAGGCGTATCGCAAGTGGCGAGAAAGGCTATGAAAACTGTAGTGCGAATTACGACGACTTCTGTTCATTATTTATGTCTCTGTGTGTGATGGGAAAGTGGTTCTTTTGCGTGTGTGTGCTTTCTGTTCTGTGTCCTTGGTCAGTTCTCTCAGAGCGGTAAAGAGTGTGTTGTTGCAGTGTGTTGTGTTTTCATTTATTACATTTTTCCCTTCGACTATAGCCTTTTGTATGTGGTAATTTTCTTCTATTGTTAGTTGTCGGTATAGACTGTTGCTGATTCTCAGAATGTGTAGATCGTTTTCGATATTTGTCTGATTATGGTTTTTGTTCATTAGATGTTCTGCAAAAGTGGAATGTGTGCTGTCATTTCTTAGAGCTCTCATGTGTTATGTGTACCTCGTTCGGAAATTTCTGCTTATTGACGAGCTGTAAAAATGTAATAATGTTTTACTGTGTTTGTACAACCATACCATTTTTTTACGGTCGCAGGTTCGAATCCGCCTCGGGCATGGATGTGTGTGCTGTCCTTAGGTTAGTTAAGTTTAAGTAGTTCTGAGTTCTAGGGGACTGATGACCTCAGCTGTTAAAAGTCCCATAGTGCTCAGAGCCAGTTTTTGCATGTTTTAGATTAAAAAAACCCACTGATGATGGTGATATTTGTCGCCGAAACTAGTTTGGGATAATAAAGAAATAAACAAATAACACGGTGTTTTGCATCAAGGCGGACTCAATTTGTGATACTACTGTTTTTCTATGCAAACACGGACCAAATGGAAGAGTTCCAAGATAATAATATTGTCTCCTGGTGCTCTTCGAAAAACGCACGTGACTCGTTGCATTGAGTTGCTGGTAGATGTCATCGTGCCGAGGAAAAAGGGTGCACGTGGTCCCGAAGGATACATTCACACTTTCGTTGATGCAGTGTGCCTTCCAGAATGACTAGATCACCCAGGGAATGCCACGGAAACATTTCCCAGCCCGTAACACTCCCTCCTCCGGTCTGGACCTTCCGACCGCTGTTGCAAGATGTTTGGTTTCAGTCCTATGGAGCATAAAACACCATTCATCTAAAAGGCCACCTGTCGCCACCCAGTGGGCGCCCAGTTGCCGTATTGGCGTGCAAACAGCAGTCAGCAGGGTGCATGAACCAGACGCCTGCTACGGAAGCCCATACGCAGCAACGTTCTCTGAACGGTCGTTGAGGGTACGCTTGGATCGTCAAGTGCTCAACAGTTCCACATCCATTCGCCCGGACACATCTCCACAGCCGTCGTTGACCCTTGACATCTGTGACCCGTGGTGCACTACAGTTGCCTCAGCACCAGTTTTTGGACAGCGCCATTTTGCCATTCACGGTATATTTGAACTATGGCGGTGTAAGAACAGCTTAAAAACTTAGCCGTTTCCACCTGTGGTCCGAAACCCAATGATCATGCCCTTTTGGACTTCAGATAAATCGTCCTGTTTTCGCATTACAACGATTGCACTGTTTTCCGTATCCACTCGACACGCTTTTTATTCCTACCAGTTTTAGTGCTGTCTCCTGCCGTCGTAAGTGGTTATTACACGTTTATGTCGAACATAGTTGGTGGTCACACTAATGAGACTGTACCGTGTATATCCTCTCTATGTCAGCTATCATCAGTCATTTTTCTGCCCAAATAGTATAACTCGTCTACTACATGTGCTGTTTGCAGGTAATTTTGCTGTACTGTATGAAAATCTAGCCAATGCAGACATACAAGTCATTCTCTTGGAACAGATAGCTACTAGCGCAGATTAAGAAATCTCAGGAAAGAAATAAAAATTTTTACTATAATGAAGAAAGTTACCCTCGTCCGGATAGCCGTGCTTTCTAAAGCGCCACTTCCAGGATGGGGAGATGCGCCGGTTCCACGTCAAATCGGCCCGGAGGATTATCGACAAGATTCGCTGTGCCGGCAAGCCTGGTTGTGGGTTTTAGGCGGTTTCCCACATCCCACTAGATGAATACCAGGCTGGAACCCAAGTTCCGCCTGAGTTACATCATGCCCAAATATTTAGAAAACTTTCACCCACTTTCACATGAATTACACTACACGCAGCCAGTTGTGTTACACGCAATCCATCTCAGAGAATAACGGGGTGGCGACAGGAAGGGCCTTGAGCCTCCCCTTAAACTAACCGTGTCTTATCAGTTAATAGCTATGCCGTCTGTGAGCCGATACTGGACGAAGGCACAAGAAAAATATGCTTCGCAATTAATTCGCTTACTGCGAATTCCTTGACATCAGCTGTAGTAGGATAGATTTACTACCCAATAGTAACATACGAAAATTAGTGCCCGACTGGGACTAGAATCCGATTTTCCCGCTTATCGCGAGTGGTCGTATTAGTCATTTCGACAATCCGTGCATGCTCTACGGACCGACCCAAACTTCCACATGTCTCACTGTCAACGTCCTTATGCACTGAAGCGCCAAAGAAACTGGTATAGGCATGCGTTTTCAAATACAGAGATATGTAAACAGGCAGAAAACGGCGATGCGCTCGGCAATGCCTATGTAAGACAACAAGTGTCTAGTGTAGTTGTTAGATCGGTTACTGCTTCTACATTGGCAGGTTATCAAGATTTAAGTGAGTTTGAACATGGTGTTACAGTCGGCGCACGAGCGATGGGACACAGCACCTCCGAGGTAGCGATGAAGTGGGGATTTTCCCGTACGACCATTTAACGTGTGTACCGTGAATATCAGGAATCCGGTAAAACATCAAATCTCCGACATCGCTGCAGTCGGAAAAAGATTCTGCAAGAAAGGGACGACGACAACTGAAAACAATCGTTCATCGTGAAAGAAGTGCAACACTTCCGCAAATTGCTGCAGATTTCAGTGCTGGGGCATCAGTAAGTGTCAGCGTGATAACGATTCAACGAAACATGATTGATATGGGCTTTCGGAGCCGAAGGTCGACTAGTTTGTCCTGGATGACTGCACAACAAAAAGCTTTTGCACCTCGTCTGGGCCCGTCAACACCGACACTGAACTGTTGATGACTGGAAAAATGCAACCTGGTCGGACGAGTCTCGTTTCAATTTGTATCGAGCGGATGGACGAGTACGGGTATGGAGTCAACCTCATGAATCCATGGATCCTGAATGTCAGCAGGGGACTGTTCAAGGTGGTCGAGGCTCTGTAATGGTGTGGTGCGTGTGCCGTTGGAGTGAGATGGGACCCCTGATACATCTAGATACGACTCTGGCTGGTGGCACGTACATAAGCACGCTGCATCCATTCATGTCCAGTGTGCGTTCCAACGGACTTTACCAATTCCAACAGGGCAATGCGACAATCTACACGTCCAGAATTGCTACAGAGTGGCTCCAGAAACACTCTTCTGAGTGTAAACGCTTCCGTTGGGCACCACACTCCACAGACATGAAAATTATTGAACATATCTGGGATGCCTTGCAACGTGCTGTTTAGAAGAGATCTCCACCCCCTCGTACTCTTACGGATTTATCGACAGCCCTGCAGGATTCATGGTGTCAGTTTCCTCCAGCACTACTTCAGACATTAGTCGAGTCCATGTCGCGCCGTGCTGCGACATTTCTGTGTGCTCGCTGGGGCCCTATACGGTATTAGGCTACTCACAAGGGAACCTCCCCATCCCACCCCCCTCAGATTTAGTTATAAGTTGGTACAGTGGATAGGCCTTCAAAAACTAAACACAGATCAATCGAGAAAACAGGAAGAAGTTGTGTGGAACTATGAAAAAAATAAACAAAATATACAAACTAAGTAGTCCATGTGCAAGATACGCAACATCAAGGAATGTCTGAGCTCAGGAGCCGGTTCAAGTCTTCCCTCAGATGAAAATTTCACTTACTCTATTTTTGCAAAGTAATGGTCTGTCCGTTCGTTCATTGACGTCTCTGTTCACTGTAATAAGTTTAGTGTCTGTGTTTTGCGACCACACCGCAAAACTGTGCGATTAGTAGACGAAAGGACGTGCCTCTCCAATGGGAACCGAAAACATTTGATCGCAAGGTCATAGGTCAACCGATTCCTCCACAGGAAAACACATCTGATATATTCTATACAACACTGGTGACGGCATGTGCGTCACATGACAGGAATATGTTGTCGAGCCACCTAACTTGTACACTTGGCGAATGGGTAAAAAGATTCTTCTACCTTGCCCGATTTAGGTTTTCTTGTGGATGTGATAATCACTCCCAAAAAAGTGATGAAAACATAAGCGTTTGTCACATAAACTGAAAAAAAAGTTAAAACTTTTCACCCGGGGGAAGGCTTGAACCACGGACCTCCCGGTCCGCAGCTGCTCACGCTAACCAAAAGACCACGGCACTCCTGAGCTTGCTCTTTCCTGTTGTTGCCTATCTTGCGCATGGACTACTCAGTTTGTATATTTTGCTTATTTTTTCATAGTTCCACATAACTTCTTCCTGTTTTCTCGATTGATCTGTGTTCAGTTTTACAAGGTCTATCCACTGTGCCAGCTTATAACTAAATCTGAGGGGGGTGCGATGGGGAAGTTCACTTGTCAGTGTATATCGGGATGCAAGTTTACATCACTTCGAGGAGTGTGTAAGGTTAGCCCGCCGGCCGATGTGGCCGTGCGGTTAAAGGCGCTGCAGTCTGGAACCGCAAGACCGCTACGGTCGCAGGTTCGAATCCTGCCTCGGGCATGGATGTTTGTGATGTCCTTAGGTTAGTTAGGTTTAACTAGTTCTAAGTTCTAGGGGACTAATGACCTCAGCAGTTGAGTCCCATAGTGCTCAGAGCCATTTGAACCATTAAGGTTAGCCGAAGTGGTTAAGGTTATCGTTGTCAGCGAATTAATTTAGAAGTACTTCGTACAACTGTGGATTGTCAACAGCGTATGTTCCTTCAGACACATATGTAAGTAAAAAGAAGTTGAGTGAAATGAAGAAAGTTACAAGAAAGCAAATCATGCTGGTCCTATATCCTAGGTAGCTAAACATTTGCTACGTGTAGTTTGAAAGTACTACAGTGCTGTAATAAATTTACTCACTTCGTAAACTAGAAAACATACTACAATTACTGTTCTGCTAATTTATGTTCTCCATAGAGCAGTATAATTTCTACCATCTCTTCCCTAGTGTATAAGGGGCATTCAAATGAAACCCGGTCAATGGTATAAAGTAACGGTAACAATTTTATTAACTCAAAAATGTAGTTATACACAATGCACATACTCAAAAATAGTCGCCAAAACTGCTGGCACATTTATCCCATTGCGTCATTAGCCGGTCGATTCCATCCTTGAAGTAGCTAGTAGGCTGCTGTCGGATCCAGGCCTGGACCCAGTCATACACTTCGTCGTCCGTTGTGAATGGGTGTCAGCGAATAACTTGTTTTAGAGGTGATCCTGCAGTTGTCCAACACTAAATCATTCACTTTCGCAGCAATTTCCGGTATGACGACACGATGAGCCTGTCCAGGACGAGCATCGTCTTTCCGTGACTCGCGCCCCTCAAGGAATCGTTTGCGTCATTCCACAACACTTGAACGACTTAGACTGTACACACTGTACACAGCCTTCATCCGTCGATTCATTTCACGGCCTCCAACTCCCTCGGCCGCCAAAAATCGAATTACTCCTCGACGTTCCTGCTTATTCGCCTGCATGTTCGGTAGTGTACGATAACTTGTGTGACCACCTTCTCTTCGGCGTGAAACCACACTGGCGCTATGCAACGTCAAACGGTGCGCACGCGTCAGTCTCTCTACCAATAGATGGCGCCACCATATCCGTAGTTATGTGGTGCCACCTTACTTGTAAGGCAAAGGTGGACGCACTGCCCAGGTTTCATTTGAATGAACCTCATACCTTGCACTCATACAAACTTTCAACTGAGGACGTTAGACCGAATGACCAATGTGCGTTATCCTTGTGTTTAAGTCTGGCTACTGTCAACTGCAGCAAGTGGACGACATACGTTACCCTGGAATTTGCACTGTGTTCTCGTACTGGAGTCACAGTTTTGTATTATGTTTTAAAAACGTCGTATTTACATCAATGGTAAACTATGATACGTTTCTGAACGGGCCTTGAAGTGAGGAAGTTGATTACCGAATAAAAGTATAGGTCGCTATTTAAAGAAGACGTACTGCTGTTCACATCTTCGTGATGAACAAAGTCACGAGAGGGTAGTCGTCTTGGTCTGTGTCTCCCTGATATCTAAACGACTTTTGCATCATAAATTTATTTTGTTTCAGGCCCAAAATTTTTGGGGTGGTCAAAATAATTGGGACAGCCTGAAGAATAACTAATAATATTTACAATGCAAAGTGCAAATCGAGAATTGTGAAAATAATGCATTACACACTGATACTGAAACCAGACTGCCTCTATGCGAGCGAGTACCTGCTACTGGATTATAAACTAGACAAGCTAGGCATATTAGCGAAAAGAATTATGAGGAAAATGTTTGGGTGTAATAAGAAGCACAGAACCCTCAGAATTAAGATGCAATGATTACATTTAGAAAAACAGAAAAAGCTAACAGAAAAATAAGGAAAATAAAGTGATATTTCCTGGACATTTATACAGAGTTAACAACAGTATCTCTAAGACAAGAAATTAACAACACGCCTGATTCGAGACTTTAAGAAAGATTCACAAATACAAAAAAAATAAGCTGGAGAAATAAATATACTTACAAGGAAACTCTTAAAGTTAGAGGGATTCCAAGGTATAAGTAGAAAAAGAACAGATGTGAAATTGTCTGAAGAAAGGAAAAAAATTGGAAAAATGTTATGTTTTGTGAAATAATTTGTTTAAAAGTAAGAAACAAATATTGATCAGAGAAACATTTGATGCGCCTTTTAATGATGCTCGAAATCATGTACAGCACGTGATGTGTCGAATGAGAATTTAACATTCAATGTTTAACTTAGAATCTTACAATTTAAAGAATACTAGAGGGAATTTGTTTGGTGGGTTACGTAGACGTGGAATCTGCTGTTATGAGATCTTTAGCGCATTTCTATCATATGTGCCCGAAAGTGTAAAAATTCTCAATCGCACTCATTTGCTGTATATGATTTTGAGCATCGTTGAGAGGTGTGTCAGATGTTTCTCTACTGATTTTTAAAAAAAAATTCCTGCTTTTAGATAAATCACTTCACGAAAATTACACCATTTTTCAATTTTTTTATATTCATATCTTGCTTCGAAAGAAATGAAGAAAAATGTAAACTTGTACTCCTAATGTCTGCTGTTGTCGAAATGTTCTAAATTTAGTACTTGATTCGAAGGAGGGTATTTTAAAAATCAAGTATCACATCAACGCAACTTTTTGTATGCAAAATAGTTACGCTTTACAGAGATGAACTTTCTGATCCTTCATTTCATAGCTAGCACCAAAAATATGACCAATGAAAGAGGAATGGTGAAAAGATGGAAGAATATTGTAAGAAAAAAGAAGCCAGTGGGAAAGAACTGATACTGCCACGTGCTGCCTTGTTGATCGTAACCAGAAAAAGCCAAATCATATGTATGTGTGTACTGCGCTAGTCACTGTATGGTGAGAGGCGGAGCGTACTTCCCCTTCCCTTCCCTGTCCCATTCACGAATGGTGTGGGAAGAACAATTGTTATTAGATTTCCATACGAGCTCTACTTTATCTGATTTTGATCTGTAGTAATATTTGAAGCGATTGTGAGGCTCCTGCGGTATTTGGCATTGTGGCTTATCACTGCACGCTGACCTAGATTTCAATGCCGGCAGTGCGAGGGTGTCCGCTCATGCGCGCCCACGCCTCACCTTTGCAGCGACGCGATGCGATGCGATGCTGCTGACGTGGGAGTGACTTCCTCCCACACAAAGCGTCTGCCGACCCGCTAAACATTAACATTTATCGCGTTGTGAGTGACCGAAAACAGCGCCGAGTCAACAGGAAAAATTCAAACTCGTGCTGCTTCGTACTGTGTTAAAATTTGTTACACGTGCCCTATACTAATACCGTAGTGGCACTGAACACTGACATGCACCTCCCATACATCCGAGGTACACCAAATTTTAGACGACAGTTTAGTAGCAAGGAAATCTAGGCAGATTTACACAGATGGGTTTAAACAAAAAGGTCGAGCTGGAAGTGCATTGTAGATGGCAAGTCCAGGGTGCACATTCAGGCTACCAGTAGTAGCGTCTATATTCACTGGAGAACTTACTGTGACTTTAGAGGGACTTAAATATGAAAAAAAGTTCAAGAACAAATAATCATTATTTTATCAGACTCATGCGCAGCACTGCTGCTGTTAGAATGCTGCGATGTCAAGAACACAAAAGGTTATCCCGTACACAACATTACAGAAACATTTCAAGAGAGTTCTCGCCTAAATAAGAATACCATTATGTTCTGGGAGAAGGTACACAGGGGAATAAAGAGAAATAAAGAACTAGACACTCTGGCCAGAAAATCTGTGTACATTGGTGCAGTGAAATACAATAAAGTTCCGCCAGGCGATCTCCTACATACCATAAGAACTAGAACCAGGTCACAATGGCACTATAACCTGCACTGGTCTTACGAAATTAAAGGGAGACATTATGCTACAGTGGTGCCTAATCTCCCATCAAGTCCTTGATGCCAAAACTTCGAATAAAGTAAACATTTTGTAGTGACAATGGTAAGCCTTCGATTTTATCACAGGAGATTCCGGCAGCAACTCTACCACCTCACCATGATCCAATCTTCTTCGTGTGAATACGGCGGTGAGGAAAACGCTAATCACACTTTCTTCGGACGCGACAGAAGAAACAGGAGAATGTCAATTTCCTTCGGAAATGTATTACCAACGAACATTCAGACTGATTTAGCGACAGAAGATCTAATAAAATCCTTTAAGTTTTTATAGCAGAAGTACAAATAATGATACATAAAACGCGTTTCTTACATTGTAATACAGTAAATGAGTAAGTATGCTTTTTGCTAATAACCATCTTTTTATATTAATGAATTTATTTTAAATTTCTTCGATGATGGACCTAATTTCAAGTAAAATGGAAGCAGTTGTTAATTGTTGTTATAATGATACGTGTATCCCATGTTTCATTTCAAGGGTTTCAGGCTGTTACACAATTAAATCATTCTTAGGCTGGCTTCATGGCTAATGTCCAAAACTCATTAATAAATAAACAATAAAATAAGTTGTGGTAAGGAGACTACATCATAAAGTCACACGAAGCTACAGAAACATTCCAAAGAATATCTAATATGGATGACATAATCTAATTGTAGCATGTAGCTCTATTTTTTATTTAGTCTCATTATTTTGTATACGGGTCGGGGTGATGTCTAAATACTTATATTGCCTTCATATCTGTACTATGTTTGAAAATGTTATAGAATGAAAGCCTTACATACATACGTACATACATTAATACTTGTTCTATAGATCATGAATACGACATTTCACAATGATGTGGAACGTGTCACTTTAACGTAAGTTTTCTTTACATAAAATAATTAATTAATAATTATTTTTTTGCAGTTACTATTTCATATCTAAAAATTCATCTATTGATTAGAAGGAATTGTCATTCAGAAATTCTTTTAATTTGCTTTTAAATGTTGGTTGGCAATCTGTCAGATTTTTAATGCTATTTGATAAATGACCAAAGATTTTCGGGGCAATATTATTTTTGAAAATAAGAGACTTTTTCACCTCAAGAGGCAACAGCGATTGAATATGTATGAAGACAGCCATGGAGCAAATAGAGAAAAGACGTGTAGTTGACGACTGAGCGGACAAACAGCACAGGTGATTTTGAAGGCAACATTTCTGATTGTGAAAAATGTTGTGAGAAGATTAATTAAAGAGTTTTTGGATGGATGCAGAACGGAAGCACTAAATACATTGGGAAAGAAGAAGGCTGAAGATTTGGCACAAGTGGAAACATGTCCAAGAGTTATTAAAAGTGGGAAGCACGTTTATCTAAGACGTTCGACAGAACTGGTGACTTACGAATTAAAATTTTCTTACTGGAAATCACTGTGAGCGGAACACTCTTTTTGATATGTTAAAAATATTCTGTAACGTTTACTTTTATTACTTCCAATAAAATCTAAAAATCTCTACTGATTTCTGAAATCCATATATAATTAATGAAACTGTGCTTTTGATAGACTATGCACCTGATAATTTCTATGGTCGAGTACTCAAATTTCCAGAAAAACGTACCACCATGAGGCAGAAAACTTATCCTTCTCCGATGAATCATGGACCATGCAGCAGTGGGTTGGCTTGTGTGCCTCCGATATCCGTACCGTACACGTAACCTCTCAGAGAGGTATCTGTCGAGAACATATGGTTGCTGTCAGAGGGGGTGAAATACTTGAAAGAAGAGATAAACAGAAAAGTTAGTGTCCTGAAAAGATGTTGTAAGACGAATATCAACGTAAGTAAAACAAAAGAAAGTAAATTAGGTGATGTTGAGGGGATTAGATTACAAAATGAGACGCTAAAAGTAGTAGATGAGTTTTGCTATTTGGACAGCAAAATAACTAACGTCCAAAGATGTAAAAGGGGATGTGAATCGAAGACTAGTAATAGAAAGGCAGCCTTATCCGAGAAAGAGAACAATGACTGTAAATTTAACTGTTAGAAATTCTTTTCTGAAGGTCTGCACTGTAACCTTATACGAAAATGAGACGTGGGTGATAAGCAGTTGAGACAAGAAGAAAATAGAAGCTTTCGAAATGTAGAGCTACAGAACAACGTTGAAGATGAGATGGGTAGACCCGATGACTAATAAAACGTACTAAATGAAACTGGGGAGAAAATAAATTTATGGGACATCTTGACTAAAATAGGGTTTCGATTGCGGTAATCAGGTTCGAATGGATAGCATATTATGAATTATAACGATGTAGAACAGCATCATACCTGTCGGTACTTCAGACATCATGAGCTATTAAAAAACGATCAACCGTATTATTGGGTAAGGAGATTAACATTGGACAAAAGCACAGAAAATCCGTGGGAAACGTATAAGCTATATGAAAGTACTAGCTACTAACTATTCTGCGACAACCTGTTTGAAATAATCAATGTAGTCACTTATACGAGGGGTAGTTTCAATTATAACCTCGAAAAAATTAACCTGCAGGCTGAAACATGGTGTTGGTAGTAGTCCTTCTCTACATATTCACCCTTCAATGCGACATACTTTTTCAGAGATGGATGGTTCAGACGGAAACCTTGGTCTAAAAACCTGCATTTTATCTGATCAGGTAACGTTCCACCTCGAAAATCATTTCGTCGTAATTCCGGAAATGTCTGCCATGGAATAGTTTCTTTATCCGAGGAAAGAGGAAAAAGCCACAGGGTGCCAAGTCAGAACATGGGCGTTTTGATAGGCCAAAGAAGCAGTGTGTGTGAGTGCACCTGGGCAGAATGAACTGGGGCATTGTTGTGGAGGAAAAAACTTTCCTTACACTTCTTTAGACTTAGTTCCAAAATACTCAGTTTCAGATTGCTCAATAATAGTTGGATCATCGCCTTTCTTCGGTGGTGAGGAATCCACATGTTTCTACTCATTGCTTTGTTTCTTTGTCGTGAGGTCATCGTGATACAAGCAGCTCTCGTCGATGGCAGTTAAGTGGCTAAATAAGGCATTTTGATTTGAGCAGTCGTGGAACACAAAACGTTATGCAAAATGTGGAAACGTGTTCAATGGCAGATTTTCACTTTCCAACTATAGCCTCGATTGAGATAGGCCGGTCTTCGGTTTCTAGGGGTCCACTTCTCCTGACTTCTTTGACTACAGCAGAAGAATCTGCCAACACAGCAATGTGTTGCAGTGTTGTTCCCCTTCAAATGCAGACACCGAGTTACAGCGCAACACGCCATCGGTGGGCTGCGCCTTTTTGTTTTGCCCCCTCTAGTGGCGTGCTACGGTAGCGTGGCTCGGAGTTTTCAATGTCTCCCTGTACATGCATGTATGAGCGTGCCTACAAAAAGTTAATTACGTGATTTTATTTTGAAGATGACAATGAAACCTCTGACTACCTTTCGCGTGCACGTAGAACTTAGATTTTAGCGTTCAGACAGTTAATTGCTTATGTTATCCTATCTTTTGTTGCGTGGTGATCTGAGTTTGGCATACTTTACATTTAAGCTGTCTATGAGGTGTGCTGCTGCTGCTACGTTCACAGTCAAATAAAATTTTTCTCCATTGTAATTTTATACAACGGCGCCAACTTTCTAATAATAACAACAAAGTAACAGTATTTGATGAAATAAAGAAAACGCGCGTACACACACACACACACACACACACACACACACACACAAAATAGTGCTGTTGGGCTATGAGTTTAAAATTGGCTAACTTCTTGAATTTTATTACCATCTGTAACATACATCTTTGGAGTATATACAAAGCTCTGACACCAGTAGTTAATCATTATTCTGTCTTATCAACATACAAAATAGTAAAAAATGGGTGTCACCTTTGTTATACGGTCATGGAGCGAGATTTTGTGAGAAATCAGTAATCATAAAGTTGTATTTAAGATAGCTAAGTCGGCACTCTCATCTACAATAAGTAAACATTGTAAAGCAGTAAACCTCCAGTTGAATCCATGTGGTTTAGTGTACATCAGGGCTGGACTTTGGCAGTTAACGCTGTTTGTTTACAGACGTTTTTCTGGGTAGACATTTTGGAAGAAGAAGAAGAAGCAGTCTTGCAAGCACTTCGTGGATAATCTGCCTGTGTGGAGGAACCTGAGTCACTGCTGGATGCTAAAGAAGCCAAACCACACAAGGTAGGATAATGAACACAATTATTTCATTAGTGCATATACATTTACACAAGCAAAATATGGAAAAATCTCGATACAAATTGGGAATACAAGATATCTGTATTAACAGTAAACACTAATGAAATGTGGTTAGACATCAGTGTACTTCTGGAAAAATAGTGGGTCCAAAGGTGTATACTATATCAGACTGTAATAAAATAAAATCTATTTATAAACTTCCATTCCTATCTGAACATGTTTAAGAATATAGTGATTATATTGTATCAGTGTGTGGTGGATTTGGCGTTATGTGTCTTGTTATTCCAGAGGTCTTAAGAAAAATGTAACATAAACTGTTACTGTTCTGACAAATAATGTTATTTCAAAAGTCTTAGGAAAAAGAAGCAATGTATCAATCCCTATTAAAGGAATTACTCGTTTCAACAAAGTTAATATGAAAAACTATGTTATATTGTGAATACAATTGCACAAATTATAACAAGAAACTGCAAATGCAAGAAGATCGGGTCATTGTCGATGGGCAGGCAACGTTTACAAAATACGTTAAATGCGTTTTATGGAAAAAATCTGGATACAAAAGGGAGATACATGATATCTGCATTTGCTATAAATACCAGTGGGCCGTGGTCGCACGTTGGTGTACTTGCAGAAAAATGATTGGTACGATGGTGTTTACTATATTAAAGGTGATGACGGAAAAAGTCTGTTTATGAAACCTCCATTCCCCATTTGGACCTGCATGAAAAATCGTCGGGAAAAAGAGCATGATTAAAATCCTTGAATGTTCTTGGTTGTTGACAGCCATAGTGTACGCAGCCTCTTCAGTAGATATGCCACATCTTCTAAGTGTTATAATAATAAAACGCAGTACTGCTGTCACATACAGCAATACACATTAGTTTACATAATATCTGAAACATGAGCGATATAGAAGATACGTAAACAGTTAGGATATTAAACTTCCAGGCAGATTAAAACTGTGTGCCCGACCGAGACTCGAACTCGGGATCTTTGCCTTTCGCGGGCAAGTGCTCTACCATCTGAGCTACCGAAGCACGACCCACGCCCGGTACTCACAGCTTTACTTCTGCCAGTATCTCGTCTCCTACCTTCCAAACTTTACAGAAGCTCTCCTGCGAACCTTGCAGAACTAGCACTCCTGAAAGAAAGGATATAGCGGAGACATGGCTTAGCCACAGCCTGGGGGATGTTTCCAGAATGAGATTTTCACTCTGCAGCGGAGTGTGCGCTGATATGAAACTTCCTGGCAGAATAAAACTGTGTACCCGACCGAGACTCGAACTCGGGACCTTTGCCTTTCGTGGGCAAGTGCTCTACCATCTGAGCTACACAAATAAAGTTTGGAAGGTAGGAGACGAGATACTTCCTTAAAAAACTGGCCGACATAAAAGAACCATGATTTTAGTGGCAAAACGTAGAACTGTCCTACAAGAGTCTGCACAGTGCCACCATTTGTTGATTTGATTATTTTATTCACTGAAGAATGCTGTTGTTAAAAGAAAGAGCCAATCCAGTAATGACTCAAGGCAGTAGTGGGATGTATAGCATGGAGAAATCTGATTAAGATACCTCACAAACGCTCCATAACATAACAACTGTAATTTTGTTACCTACACCCATATGTCAGAATCTTTTACAATCCTTCCTTCAGTAATATTACATTGATTTATATATACTTGTAGAAAAATCAGCAGAAGTAATCCGACTTTGCAACAGAAACTGGGTGGGGGTAATGTAAACTTTAGATATAGGAGGGAGATAACCCATATGTGTGTAGTGTCATACATGTTATATTCAGAGTTCTACATAAAATTACATAGTACCTGGTTCAAATGAATGATGTAAGCACAAGCTGTCAAATACGATTGCACTAAAATATAAGAGGGAGATGACTTCGCATATCTATACTTTAGTAGAGGAATGTGGAAGCGTTCTATGTTACACATAAAGTTACATATTGCATGGGGCGAATATAAAGATGTAAGGACAAGTTGTTCAATAAGGTTATGTTACAATATAATTTGGAGGTGACAGCACATATGTGTACTTTAATACTGAAAACATTCTAGAGACACAGTGTAAAGACGAGATTACTATTTCTCCTACATGGAAATGAGAGTGTGATAGCAAGAAGAATACTGGGAAAAATCGGTAAAGAAACATTGCTAACCATTTCGAGGAAATAAGAAACATTCTGTGGGTATACCATATAAAATGAAGTTGGCAGTTGTTTAAACGGATGTCCTAATAAACAAACTGCCTGTGCTAGAGAAAAGCTTCATGTAGCCGACAGTTGCCTTATGGACATGGGTAGAACAGAAGATTCTGCTTGGATTTTCTATAAAAGTTGAGATTTGTGACTACCTAACATCAAACTACAACTTCTATGTGCAAGAAGAAGATTGCCAAGTAAACAGTAATGTTATTGAGAGCAACGATAAGTCATTAAACACACATTTCCCTATAGTTGCAAAGGTGAAATTAAAATATTCTCAATAACGATAAGGTTGTTTAACATAGACGAGCTCTTGTTGTAGAGAAAAGATATGAAACAAATTTGTGTGTTAAGTCACAAGCCAAATAGTGGGTAGAGTTATCGGGACACATTTATCGATGCTATGAAGTACTCTGACGTGAATCTACAACAAAATTTTTCGTCTTCCTTGGATAAAGAACATGGTACTACCAGACTAGAAGCTACCATTTGTACTAGGGTCATTCAATAATGAACACTTATACACTTGTTCCAACGGGCTACAAGATTTTTTATTTCGGCTGCAAAGAACTCTTTATCTTGATGTTTGAACCAATTTCCCACAAACTTTTTTTCACGTCCTCGTTGCCCTTGAACCTCTTCCCACGGAATGCCTCCTTCAATGCACCAAACAAATGGAAATCACTAGGTGATAAATCAGGTCTGTAACGGGAATGAGGCAGTACTTTCCAGCCCATTTTGTAAATGGTTTCACGGGTTAGTTGAGCAATATGAGGACGTGCGTCGTCTTGCTGGAGAATCACACCTCTCCTCTGAGCTCCACGACGTCTCTCTCTCATGGCTCGCTTCACCTTGTTTAAAAGCAAATCCGAGTGGTATTGACTGTTCATTGTACGCATCTCTTCGACATAATAACAAAACTGGGCCTTCAGCAACCAAAACACGGTCAACATGACTTTTCCTGCTAGTGGGTTTTGAATTTTTTCTTGACAAGTGAGTTGGTGTGCTTCCTCTCTATGCTTTATCTTTTTGATTCTGGCTCATACTAGTGTACCAAAGTTTCATCACAAGTTACAATTTTTTTGAGGAAGTGCTCACCTTCTCTTTCATAACGTTCCTTTAGCTCTGTGCACACTGTCAGTCTCGCTTCCTTGTGTAGCCGCGTCAACTCCTTTGGGACCCGATACTTCAACCTGTTACAGATAATGATATGAGCTGTACGAGTACTAAGTTGAACCTTACCAACTATCATTTCCACAGTCACACGGTGGTCAGAACGAATAATGTCACCAATGAGACTTTCGAGTGAGGGAGTTGAAATCGCAACTGTTCGGCCAGAACGGTTTTAGTCAGTCACTGAGTCGCGACCATTTTTGAACTGCCCTACACACTTTCAAAAATTTGCATGATTCATACAACCTTCACCATAAACTTTAGACATTCTACAGTATATATTCACTGGTTTCTCGTCTTCAGCAAGTAAAAACGAATAACAGAACGTTGCTCGACTAATGCGGACGTTTCAAACGGACTCGCCATCTTGAAATGTACTTTTGAGGTTATAAACAAAACAATGCTGATACAACAGCTGACCAGGGCTCACACCACTGATGCCAACTTAATGCCACAAAAGTACCAAACTTGCCTTACTAACAGTTTTTTCCCCAGACCAATTTGTCTCTTTAATTATTGAATAACCCTCGTAATTATGCAATGGATGATGTGGGTGACCCTGTGAAAGATTTTCTAAATGTATTAAATGCAAACAAACAGTAAACAATGTGCTCCTCTATGCAAATCAGTTATGTGTCGTATAAATTATCAGGTAGCTTACAAAACAGCTGATATGTTGTACACTCTAAGACAAAAAAACGATGCACCATGAAGGAGTTATGAAAATTAGTCACAAGCTGATATCCATGCAGGTATCGATGGAAATTGCAAAATTGTAAACTTTGGCAGCCAGTGTGTGAATGTGTGACACTGTAGCGCAATTTCACAGCACAGCTGAAAAGGATGATAAAGGGGGACATGTTAATACCAGAGCTTCGTGAATTTCAATCCATGTACTCAGTCGGACAGTAACGATGCCACTATTCGACAATGTTGGCAGGAATGGGTGAACCATGGTCGAATACAGCACCAAGAACGAAACGGTCGAGCTAGAGAGACAACAGAAAGTGAGGATCGACCAACCGTCAAAGAGGCAGTGAGAGCCCCAGATTCGTCATTATTGTCGATCTCATGTGTAGCTGGTGCTTCAGCGACCACAAGGACCATTAGTAGGCAGCTCACAGAAAGGAGGTTGAGCTCACAGCGTCCCTTGCACCGACTACTATTGATCTCTGTACACTAACGAGCCCGTTTGCGGTGGCGTTGGGTACATTTGACCTGGAACTCATTGACTGGAATAAAATTGTTTTCAGCGATGAGTCCCGCTTCGGACCGAACCCCAATGACCAGCGAAGACGTACCTGGAGTTGCCCTGGAGAGCGGTGGGATACCAACCTGACTGTCACCTGACATACAGCCCAACAACCAGGAGTGATGGTCTGGGGTGACATTTCGTTTCATGGCAGGACCCCTTCGGCTGTCATCCGCGGCATCCTTACAGCAACAATGGTACGTCGACGATATTCAACATTCCGTTTTCTTTGCCATTCTGGGCTTCCACTTCAGCAAGATAATGCCCACCTGCAACACGGCGCGAATTTTTACTACTTGTCTTCGTGCTTACCAAACCCTACCTTGGCCAGCAAGGTCTCTGTGTCTCTCCCCAATTGAGAACGTTTGGAGAAATATGGGCAGGATCTTCCGACGAGCTCGGCGTTTTGATGATCTAACGAGCCAATTGGACAGAATTTGGCACAATATCCCTCAGGGATCAACAATGTAGTATTGGAGGGCAGCGTGGAGGGTAAAAATCGCAGAGGGAGACCAAGAGATGAATACACTAAGCAGATTCAAAAGGATGTAGGTTGCAGTAGGTACTGGGAGATGAAGAAGCTTGCACAGGATAGAGTAGCATGGAGAGCTGCATCAAACCAGTCTCGGGACTGAAGATCACAACAACAACAATCCCTCAGTAGGACATCCAGCAACTCTAGCAATCAATGCCAAGCCGAATAACGGCTTGTATAAGGGCCAAAGGTGGGCCAATGCATCAGTTCAAATGGTTCAAATGGCTCTAAGCACTATGGGACTTAACATCTGAGGTCATCAGTCCCCTAGAACTTAGAACTACTTTAACCTAACTAACCTAAGGACATCACACACATCTATGCCCGAGGCAGGATTCGAATCTGCGACCGTAGCAGCAGCGCGGTTCCGGACTGAAGTGCCTAGAACCGCTCAGCCACAACACAATGCATCAGTGACTTGCTCAATTTGTGAAGCTCTTTCTCTTTAATAAGTCATACAATTTTTCTGAAATTGTAATCATTTGTTTCTCTGTGCACGTACATCACACCTACCGATTTCCATCCCATGCGTATAATTTTTTCATGCTGCGTCGTTGGAATATATTTGGAATAGATTTAGAATATATTTAACAATGTTCTGCAGTTTGTCTACTGGGCTAATAAGAATACACGAAAGTTGACTGCTGTACAAATAAAACATCCAGACAATTAAGAAAGAGAAACGATTATGAAGTATGTTCTGTCTGCCCATGGTTTCAATTATCTGTTTATAAACTACACGGAGATCACGTAAATTGAAGGTGGAGGGGGAAGAAAGGAAAGGGAAGGAACTACTGACGTCAGCTGCGTCAAGACATCGTGCAGAATCAGTGGCGATGAGTGTAAATGTTTGCCGGACCAGTATCTGAAGCCGGGAGGGATCCAAACTCGGGATCTCACGCTTACTAGGCAATTACATTAACCACTGCGGCATCCAGACACAGTACTTATTGCAATTTCACGGATTGCCTTGGCATACCTCTTAGCCAAACCACTTTGTTTGTTCTTTCAGACATGTCCAAAAGAACAGGTAGCACAACACATTCACATACACAGAAATTGTTAATACAGAGTACAACAATATATTGTATAGAAGTGTTATGTTAAAGCAGAAGCATATTTTTTTCTTCAATAAAGGATATTATTCTCCACAATACCATAAAATATAGAAATTATCGAATTAGGATTTGTTCCCAAAAGTAATGTTACTCCACAAGTCTTAAGAAAAAGAGCCTATGTGTCAATGGACTTAATCAATTCCCTATAAAAGAAATTACTTCTTTAAGTGCAGTCAATGTGTTATGACTAAGCAAAAAAAACTTTAATTGGAATAGAGCAAAGACAGAAGACGAAAACTGGTGTATATGGCGAAAAAACAGCGGCGATGGAGAGATACAAACTGCTACTGGAAAAATATCAGGCCATTACAGATGTGCAAGCAAGGCTTACAAAATTACTTTAAACACAATAATATACGGAAAAATCTGGGGAACACAAAATATTAGCATTTACTGTAAATAGCAACGGAAAGTCATACTATCTTGGAGTTTCTTCAGTAAGTAGGTGTTTTACTGTATAGGCTATCACTATGAATACAGAAAAAAGATCCATGGTGTTTGTCATAATACGCCTGTATGCTTATAGAACTGTGATCATGAACGAAAAAATTCAATTTTCGATCCAAAATTTAAAACTGTACGTGTTAATTATCAAAATACATAAGATTTCGAGTATAATACACACAAGTAGCACTCCTGTTGTGATTTAATTGTTGTACAGCAGTAAGAAATTATACATAGCTCACATATTGGCAGTACTGGGGCAACAGGTGACTGTATGCATACAATAGCAAGCGTGGAGCTTTTAATTTTGATTATTTATACGTTTCCAGAACATAACATATATTACATATATTGTTAAAATATATATAACGGTTACAAAATATATGCATCTGATTATATTCCATGTGGTGCCCAGAATTCTCCTGTACAAACTGCCTTATCATTGGGACAACCAGATCGTCCATCGAGACAGGTTATGCCAGTTAGCTGCAGTTGAGTAGGTGCTGGCGGTGTTCAGGTTCACCACACTCAGATAGCTCGTCCTCTGAGATGTATCCCCATGTCTTCATTTTTACCTTAGACCGAGACACTCCAGTTCTCATTCTACTGAGGACCTTCCATGTCTCGTAAGGGAAGAGGTGACCTTCAGCAAGTTCTTCTGTGGGATCATCAAAATTTTCCTCCGATGATGAACTACGCCAGAGTTGTATTCTATGCATTGAAGGTGGTGTCGGAATTGGTTGTGTTGCCTACAGGAAACTTTTTCTCTATTTCAGTCTTGGTGACTGATGATCACGTCCAAACAAAACCAGAACATAAAATCTGATTACAAATAAAAAAGGCGTTTTTCAGAGGCAGTTCTTAGAGTAATTTCCAGAGCTTTTAATGTAAATACTGGATATAAGAGATAGGCTGCACCACGTCTCTATGCTTTAATAATACATAACACTAAATTCTTTACAGACGAATGGAAAAACTGGCAGAAGCCGACCTCGGGGAAGATCAGTTTGGATTCCGTAGAAATGTTGGAACACGTGAGGCAATACTGACCCTACGACTTATCTTAGAAGAAAGATTAAGGAAAGGCAAACCTACGTTTCTAGCATTTGTAGACTTAGAGAAAGCTTTTGACAATGTTGACTGGAATACTCTCTTTCAAATTCTGAAGGTGGCAGGGGTAAAATACGGGGAGCGAAAGGCTATTTACAATTTGTACAGAAACCAGATGGCAGTTATAAGCGTCGGGGGGCATGAAAGGGAAGCAGCGGTTGGGAAGGGAGTGAAACAGCGTTGTAGCCTCTCCCCGATGCTATTCAATCTGTATATTGAGCAAGCAGTAAAGGAAACAAAAGAAAATTTCGGAGTAAGTATTAAGATTCATGGAGAAGAAATAAAAACTTTGAGGTTCGCCGATGACATTGTAATTCTGTCAGAGACAGCAAAGGACTTGGAAGAGCAGTTGAGCGGAATGGACAGTGTCTTGAAAGGAAGATATAAGATGAACATCAACAAAAGTAAAACGAGGATAATGGAATGTAGTCGAATTAAGTCGGGTGATGCTGAGGGAATTAGATTAGGAAATGATACACTTAAACTAGTAAAGGAGTTTTGCTATTTGGGGAGCAAAATAACTGACGATGGTCGAAGTAGAGAGGATATGAAATGTAGACTGGCAATGGCAAGGAAAGCGTTTCTGAAGAAGAGAAATTTGTTAACATCGAGTATTGATTTAAGTGTTAGGAAGTCGTTTCTGAAAGTATTTGTATGGAGTGTGGCCATGTATGGAAGAGAAACATGGACGATAAATAGTTTGGACAAGAAGAGAAGAGAAGTTTTCAAATGTGGTGCTACAGAAGAATGCTGAAGATTAGATGGGTAGATAACATAACCAATGAGGAGGTATTGAATTGAATTGGGGAGAAGAGGTGTTTGTGGCACAACTTGACTAGGAGAAGGAATCGGTTGGTAGGACATGTTCTGAGGCATCAAGGTATCACCAATTTAGTACTGGAGGGCAGGGTGGAGGGTAAAAATCGTAGAGGGAGACCAAGAGATGAATACACTAAGCAGATTCAGAAGGATGTAGGCTGCTAGATGGTACTGGGAGATGAAGAAGCTTGCACAGGATAGAGCAGCATGGAGAGCTGCATCAAACCAGTCTCAGGACTGAAGACCACAACAACAGCAACAACAACAACAACAAATACTTTATTCATACTCTGTAAAAGTTTGGCGTAGGACTTGACACATCCAGACTATAAAGCTGACCCAGAAGTACCATTTGAACACTAAAAATACTAGAAATTTTTTCATTTGTATTTTATCACAGAAAAATCTACACACCTCAAACTGATTTCCGACTTTTTCATCATGCAAATTAAGATACGTGTCCATATTGGCCCTTCATAGCATTCGGTCAATTGTAATGAGAACCTGCTTAAGAGTTTACCTCGATCTAATCATCTCTTGCCAAGTGCAGGCCAGCAAGAAAATTGTTGATCAGGAAACAAATGCAAATTGGATAGAGCTAAGTCCGGGCAGTAGGAGGGTGAGAGAATTGTTCCCAGTGAAATGAATCAAGTAGTTTTGTTATGCATGCGGTATGCAGTTGCGGGTTGTCATTCGTGAATATAACACAAGTCATTAGCCCAGGCGTTTTCTTTTGCATCACACGTCGTAACTTCTTTAGCGTCTCACAGTAAGCTGTAGCGTTCCATCCTATCCAATAACAAAATTCCGTAACAATCCCATAAAACCTTGCTCATGACTTTTCTTGAAGAAAGAAAGGCTTTGCTTTCTTGGCTTTGAGGGAACCAGTATGTCGCAACTCCAGTGACTGTCGTTTCGTTTCACATGTCTTGCAACAAATCCATGTATCATCGACGGTGACAATCTTTTTCAAAAGATCATTATCTTCTGTAGCATTACACTGTAAAGAAACCAAGGCTGCTCATATGTAAGGTTTCGAATGTCAGTCAGTGTTTCCGGTACCCATCACACACACATTTTTTTGTGGTGCAAATGCTCAGTCATGACTTCGTGTAATAAAGATCGCAAAGTGTTTTGAAAAGGCGCTGAAAAATAAATCGTTACTCGCCTATTAGAATGAACTTGCATGGCAATGCAGCGTACCAGTTCTTTAGTGATTAACAACGGGCGCCCAATGTGCTCCTCGTCGTGGAAATTTCGCCATAGTTTATAAAATATCCTAATCCAGTTTTGCACCATATCTTCTGTAATACCCATGACACTATGTTCTAGCCACAAGATGTTAAAATGAACTAAGTGAACAAAGTTCAACAAATATTATCGATACTACGTATAAAAAAGACTGTATCGTGTAAAAATGACGATAATTATTTCATTACTTCTGTAATAATTTAATTTCTGTATGAATTAAAACTATTATCAGACAACTACAATTATATTTTTTTGTTATCTGTGATAATTGTGGTTCAGTTTTTCTTCCTGTGCTAACAGATGTGAGACGTGTGAGGTCTGTAAACAGAAAACCTGTAACTATATTCGTAATTATTATTTGAAATATAGAGTCGCTATTCTCTGGACGTGGATTTTTATTTATTTCAATTGTATTCCAATCTAATTAATATTTTTAAGTGTTAATTTTTCAGCTCCGCAATTAGGAGCGCAGCCATTGGCGCTAGTAACTTACAGCGTAGTTTACTAGTAGCTGGTATAAAAAATATGAAACATTTTTCATTGGGAATAATTTTAAATGCTAAAGAATAGAGAACAAAAGGCTTAAAGACTTTTATTTGAATGTATTAACTTGATATAAAAGGAATCGAGAATAACAATCGACAAATTAACTATCGTCTGTCTGCCACCATCTTAACAAAAATATCTCCGCAGCAGTTCTGAATCGAGAATTTTAACAAACATAAATGTTGTTAGATATAAATGAATGGAACTAAATGGGCACCGGTGGTCCTGACTCTACTTTAAAAGGTAGAATTCACCTCAGATTGAATCTTTAAAAATAGTGCTCACAGCACCTTACATAATATCGATTTCTTATTTGCTGATGTATGAAGCCTAATTATTTAGGACGTTTTACATGAAATATTTTAATAGGAGACATACGTCAGTGTTGTGCGCGGATAGTATTTCGTGACTAAATGTTCCTTTTGCTAGAGAAAAGCGCTACCATCTTAAGTAACAGTTGTGTAAAATCTGATAAATGATATGCAATTTAGTGCCACTCACACGACTTAACAGGCAACGTTTCTACAGAACGTCAAGTGGAAATTTCTTTGACAGAGTGACAAATATTAGCCGGGATAATCATTTTTGAGATCAAACGAATTGTTATGGTGACAATAGGTAACTGGTTTTATATTTTTTTTTTTTTTGATCTACCTGAAATAGAAGTAATTAAAGTCACGAAATACTACAGTACTTGCCATTAAAATTGCTACACCAAGAAGAAATGCAGATGATAAACGGGTATTCTTTTGAAAAATATATTATACTTGAACTGACATATGACTACATTTTCACGCAGTTTTGGTGCATAGATCCTGAGACATCAGTACCCAGAACAACCACCTCTGGCCGTAAGAACGGCCTTGATACGCCTGGGCATTGAGTCAAACAGAGCTTGGATGGCGTGTACAGGTACAGCTCCCCATGCAGCTTCAACGCGATACCACAGTTCATCGAGAGTAGTGAGTGGCGTATTGTGACGAGCCAGTTGCTCGGCCACCATTGACCAGACGTTTTCAATTGGTGAGAGATCTTGAGAATGTGCTGGCCAGGGCAGTAGTCGAACTTTTTCTGTATCCAGAAAGGCCCGTACGGGCGCTGCAACATGCGGTCGTGCATTATCCTGCTGAAATGTAGGGTTTTGCAGGGATCGAATGAAGGGTAGAGGCACGGGTTGTAACACATCTGAAATGTAACGTCCACTGTTCAAAGTGCTGTCAATGCGAACAAGAGGTGACCGAGACATGTAACCAATGGCATCCATACCATAGTGCCGGGTGATACGCCAGTATGGCGATGACGAATACACGCTTCCAATATGAGTTCACCGCGATGTCGCCAAACACGGATGCGACCATCATGATGCTGTAAAAAGAACCTGGATTCATCTGAAAAAATGACGTTTGGCCATTATTGCACCCAGGTTCGTCGTTGAGTACACCACCGCAGGCGCTCCTGTCTGTGATGCAGCGTCAAGGGTAACCGCAGCCATGGTCTCCGAGCTGATAGTCCATGCTGCTGTAAACGTCGTCGAACTGTTCGTGCAGATGGTTGTTGTCTTGCAAACGTTCCCATCTGTTGAGTCAGGGATCGAGGTGTGGCTGCACGGTCCGTTACAGCCATGCGGATAAGATGCCTGTCATCTCGACTGCTAGTGATACGACGCCTTTGGGATCCAGCACGGCGTTCCCTATTACCCTCCTGAACGCACAGATTCCATATACTGCTAGCAGTCATTGGTTCTCGACCAACGCGAGCAGCAATGTCGCGATACGATAAATCACAATCGCGATAGGCTACACCTCGACCTTTATAAAAGTCGGAAACGTGATGGTACGCATTTCTCCTCCTTACACGAGGCATCACAACAACGTTTCACCAGGCAACGCCGGTCAACTGCAGTTTGTGCATGAGAAATCGGGTGGAAACTTTCCTCATGTCAGCACATTTTAGGTGTCGCCACCGGCGCCAACCTTGTGTGAATGCTTTGAAATGGTAATCATTTGCATATCACAGCATGTTATTCCTGTCGGTTAAATTTCGCGCCTGTAGCACGTCATCTTCGTGGTGTAGCAATTTTAATGGTCAGTAGTGTAATTTAAACTGGGAGTATTCCTGGTTGTAGCGGCAGTGTATATAGTAGGTGACACTGAATGGTCTATGCAAATGTACACCTGGATGAATAGGAACCAGAGACTACACTACGACTGCAACCAGCGACTGCTTCCAGTATGCATTCCCTATCTACATAAGTCACCAAGGTAGTTTTATTTTATTACTAAATTTTGTAAACCAGGAAAAGTCGTTTTTCCCAGTAGGCGTTATACTGGTGACTGGTTCAAACTGAACACATTCAACAAAATGTGCATCTAATCCTTCCTAGGAATAAAAATAAAACGGGCATCATTAACATATTACAACGATGAGAAGGAATAATGCTACATCATGTAGGCCTTGACAAGTTTTTTATGTAACAGAAATGACATACTTCTGTATTACCAGCGACCAGCAACGTTAACAGATTCACATGTCTCTAAGGATGGTACTCTGTAATATGCAGTTGTACAAGTCTAATTTCCTTGTCGCCCTATTATCCTTTAAAGTCATCCATTCATAATCCATTCAAAGAAGTTGACAGAGGCGTTTTGATTCTGTCTTTCTAAAACGTGAGCAAGTTAGAGCTCTGTAGTGAATGGTGTGTTGGTAAAGTTTAATTGGTTTTCATACCACTGATATTTAGTGCCACGTTGTGCATCCTTATTTATTCGATACAATCCCGCTAGAATTGACCATTTGAAACATACATAATTCTTTGACTCGATGTTCATTACTGCGTATTTGCATCTATTACGTTAGGATGCTTCATGTGTACTCTTGCACGGACGCTCTTATTTTCGTTAATGTGCAACTGAATTATTTCCTCCAGTGCTAAGCCACAACCACGAGCTTAGAAAATTTGCAGTCGCTGTGTGACATTGGTTCAGTACCATTCACTGATATTAGCAGCAGTCAGCGACAGAGCAACATGCATTATATTGAAGTATATCTGCTCTTTCTGAACTGTCTTCGGCAAGAGAAAGCTGAAGACTAGCAAACAATTAATCTTAATTTGTTGGTTAAATTGAGAAACTCGACTCTCGAAAATGGGGAAACAGGCATCCAAGGAGTATGTGAGGTCCTTAAAGCCTAGCCTATTATCTTTAACACCTGTAAATATCCTTCTTGGAAATGCAGACTCGGCATCATGGCATGGAGATCATCTAATTTAATACGGTTTGCTGCTGGTTCAGCCTTTATAATAACAGTATTATTAGGTTAGTCGATGAAAGGTGAGCCTAACAATGTGATGATCTTCTTCCGCAAGTTCTCTGTTGCCGCTGCTTGTTGCTAATTATTTTCTCCTCAGTGGCTCGATGGGACCGCTTCCCAGTTAGGAGGACTGCACATTCTCTTCGCTGCTCGATCAAGAAGACTGCAGCTTCTGTAACATGAAATGAAGAAAAAAACCATATATTCACAGATATTCCAAACCATTTTTGAATGTTAGTGTGCATAAGGAAAAGGTGATACCTACATTTTTTGTTGAATTTCTTATTTCCAACTGCTTTTTTAGTCCAGATAAAACTCTAATGCTTCTTTTTTCAGATTGTTTATTTTGCAGCTGCTTCAGGAGCTCAAAACAGTCGTTTACGGCTTCAAGGACAACGGAGGAATTACTACTGCTAGATGAAGCTGGGCATTTCATTCCTCTCAAATTTTTCCGAATACTTCTTGCTTCTAAGACAGCATTCTTATCTCAAGTGTTCAGTGAGAATGACTGCAGATTCTGTAACATTAAATAAGGAAAAACAAAAGTGTTTTAATGACAGACAGGTTAAGCAGAAACATTCTTACATGTTTCTTGTCGAATTCACCGACTCTGCTCTCTCAATTCGCAACTGATTCTACAGTATTGACTGTCCGGCATTTCAGAATCAACAGATAGCTACTGAACGAGCCTTCCTGCTTTTATACCCAAACCACCCTGCTGAGTCAGGAGAGATGCCTTATCTCGTTTGTTGATTCAAGGCTTGCGTAGCCATATCCCCAGGAAACACAAGTTACCCACAAACATCAAGTGTGGGGAAGCAGATAGACCTAAGCAACCTGAGCTATTCGTTTCTCCTGTATTCAAGAAACAGGCGAGCTGAGACTTGTTCCCAAACGTTTTTGTTAGGGCTTCTCTCCATTGTAGAAACCTCCAGCCTCCCTCCCTGTCTAGAAACGGGAGTTGTGTTCTCCATTAAATTAAAAAAAAAAATATTTGCGTATACAAATCACAATGAAATCTAATGCCCACACAAAAAATTCCAGAGAGAGAATGACTGCATCAAGGTGATGTACCACATGTGTTGCATGACATCACGTCACAAAATTTCCTATCTCTTGTTGTTGTTTCCTAAGATTAAAAAATTCCAATCTTTTAACACACATTATAATTTAAACAGTAGCGCTTGTCTCTTGTAAGCAATGGTAATGTGAGCCTTCAGCACTGAGTGCAGCTTTTCGAAAAAGAAAAGGTAGCTCGTGCTTCACCTTGAAGACATCTGACCTCTGTCATATGCACACCAGACAAATCAGTGCTTTTTGCAAGATGTCTCGTAAACTTTTTAGTCTCTAGATGTTACTGCTTATCACTTTCGTTTGGTTCATGTTATAACAATCTTGTAAAATTATAATGTGCAGAAATTTCTGCACAATTTGTAGATATGAAAAGTAGAGCTTCATCTGACAAAAACTCTTTCAATCTCAGAGCAGTTATTTAACGAAAATATTGTTTTCATTTATCTTAACAGACTAAATGTCGTCTTCTACAATCCAGTAAAGATTGGAATGCTGATTTTTGATATTTCAAATATTGTTCTTTTTTTTCGACTACGTGTTTTAGACCTCCATGAATGAAAGGCTTTAATTAGTGAACAAGATTACTGATTTTCCACTATGTAATAGTTGTACTGATAATAATTTTGGGGAACTTTAGACTGGACATTACATACCCAAAAGAACCAGATTGTATTGGGAGGGAGAGGGTCTTTTTACCTTCATTCCCATCTTGAAGATTCTAACATGCATGAGGTAATACTACCTCACTCTGAGGGAGTTGTGGGTTAAAGCACATATGCTCTCCAATACATTACTGATACATACGTCTGGTGCGAGAGTTCCAGCAGACGTGTCGCGTTTTTCATGTATGATGTCTTGCCAAAGTTGATTCTGTCGCCCTAGTTTTCGTTAAAAAGATCTTGAAGATACGATTTGCCTCAAGATTATTTGAAAGATGAGTGCACATACATTTCTTTTGGAAAAACTGTACAATCGTTCTAGCATCACCACGATAGGAGACTGTATCACTTACATTTGCAGTCAATTCCAGGAAACACCTTTCCACCCATTCCCTCTGCGTAGTGCAAAGGAGGTCTGACATCTAATTACGAAGTGGAAGAGAGTAATGCAACAGTCTGTGGTCTCTCTTGCAAGAACAGAATGTGTCGGTGAGTATTATATGAAGAATGTTTTGGTAAATAACACCTTCCTGATGAAAGGCAGTAATTCATTTCTTTGTCCTTGGAGTTAGTTTTTTACTTACTCCAGATGTACGTATGTGCACACAGTTTTGCATGTATGAAGTTAGGTATCATGCGTTATTCCTTAACGTTACCCAATAAGCATCAGGTGTTTCTGGATCTTTATGTTAAATTGGACTTGTGTGGAGACATAATGCATTACATGTTAGTCATCAAGTATTACTGGGTCTTACATTATATTCTAACACCAGGCGCATGACAGTTACTGGAGGAATAGGAACTGTAGTCCACCTGTAATATATTATAATGTTGTTGCCTGGAGGCATTATGCATAGCTGTTAGGTTGTAATTAAAATGTAGGCAGAAAGAGCACAGTTTATAACCTTTCCAGAGTCATGATTGGAAGGTACACCAGCTAACATTTGTGTGTTACTACAAAATGACAACAGTGACGATGGGCATATGATGATGGGGAGGAGGGAGAAGGGGGAGGGGAAAAGGATTTTTAATTGCCCAGACTATTTTCAAATACTGCACTCTGAGTCATTGGAAAGATGACTGGGAGAAGGATATTAAAGTGATTTATAAGAATGGCATCAGATATGTATTAAAATTTTCATAACCTCCACTTAAAAGTCAAAGAGATTCATTAATTCTGTCATAAAAATGGTGCTAAGTTACATTATTTACATACAGATCAATTATGTACCTTATAACCCTACTACCCTTCTGTTTCCAACACTGTATTAAAAAATCCAAGTTGACGGAAATAGACCAACTGTGTGTTTTGTACTCCACTCCCCCTCTAGCTATTGCAGTATACAGATACAAGTACAGATCTGTTCCCGAATTTACAATGCTTAAAATGTGGCCCTCAAGTAAAATTATTTCTGTGAGAGTCAGAGATGGTTCGCATAGGCATACCGCTGACATACTATTTAAAAAAATGGTTCTAAGATCAAAATGTTACACATTATTTACATGTCCTACACCAAAACTACTTTACACACTCCGTTGTTGTCTAGTAATTTTTTGTCTCACACACAACTATATCAAAATTAAATTACTATTTTAATATGTTACTAAGGAATAATAGTAAAAACATAATATAAAAATAATAATTTTATTATAAAAATTTCACAGGAAACTTCCAGTTTATACTGTGGAAATATACGTATTTAAAGCACATTTACACCGTCCTCTACACTTCTTCCAGCATTTTCTAGTACAAACAGTATTTATTTATTTATTTGCAATTTGAGCAGATATTTGAAACAGCTCCATTAGACAACCATGATTCCAGTGCTGTATCTGCCTTAAGGAAATCGAAACGGCGCTGAATACCATTTTGCGAGCAAACTGTATACTTTATGAATGATATGCCTGTAATGTAGCTATCTACGAGCTTTTTATACTGAGACAGTAACAGTTCTGTGTTGTAAATACACTCACAAGTATCATATACCAGAATGAGATTTTCACTCTGCAGAGGAGTGTGCGCTGATATGAAACTTCCTGGAAGATTAAAACTGTGTGCCGGACCAAGACTCGAACTCGGGCCTTTGCCTTTCGCGAGCAAGTGCTCTACCATCTGAGCTACCCAAGCATGACTCACGCCCCGTCCTCACTGCTTTACTTCCGCCAGTACCTCGTCTCCTACTTTCCAAACTTCACAGAAGCTCTCCTGCGAACCTTGCAGAACTAGCACTCCTGGAAGAAAGGATATTGCGGAGACATGGCTTAGCCACAGCCTTGGGCTCCGGCACACAGTTTTAATCTGCCAGGAAGTTTCGTTACCTATCACGTACTTCAAAACAACATAGTGTTCATAATCGGTAAAGCATTCTCTCTGAAGCGATTGTATTATGCATTCATTGACTTCTGTAAAAGCTTATAGTCACCAGTTACTTTAAATGTGAGAGCTAAACACTCTTGCAAATAAAACAAGTCTTGTAATATTAACATCTATTATTCTTCCACTGCATGATACTTTGTGAACAGAAACTGACCTTTTTATATATGCAAACAATTACGTATTAATTTCAAACTTGACTGTGTCTGTATTTTTCTCTCTTCACACTATATTGCACATACGTTAATCTTGCAGTCTTTCAGATGAACCTGCACCGTTGTTCCAAATTTGATGGCGACGTGTTCTGCGCTTCAAACGGATGACAACGGTCCTTTTCCCAATGCCGACAGGCTTACAGTACGTACTATGGTCCCCAGGCTCTTCAAATTCTGTAACATGGAACCTCTGCTTTGATTTATTACATACAGCAAGTAATTGATAAGCAAAATGTGTATATTGTTGTTATTAGTAGTACCTGTTATAGTTACACATTTTACAAAGACAGAGACAGTGACGTTGAGTCTCCGAAGATTCAGCATCAACTGATAGCTTCCTAACGAGTTTTTTTTTCAGCTCTTATAGCACGCTTCTCTGCTGAAACAGCAGATAAAAATATAATTTTTAGGCGTTAGAAAGTTTATCATTATATTGTTTACAACACACATTTCCCAAGGAAAGAGGACCCATCTCGAGATATTCTCGGAAACACAATCTCTCCCTCTGCGGATGCGTGTGTGTGTGTGTGTGTGTGTATGTTGGAGAGGAAAACAGATAGGACCTCGCTTCTCCACAACACAAGTTTGCGTTAAAAAAGGAAATTGTGGTATAAAATATTTTTAACGAGTGTGCCGTGATAATTGTGGCAGTAGTGTGCTTGTGTTAGGTGCAATGGTAATGGAAGCCGTCTCAACATTGGCCGTGGCCTTCCGACACATAATGCTGCAGCGTTATCTCTTGCAGACTGTTGACTGTGTATGCTCGCTCATTTCGTGTTACGCGCTGTTGATGTAAAATTGGCCCAGTTATTTGGCTAATATTTTCAATCCTTTTGTGGAAGCGAAGACAATCCCCTTCCATCTGTTCCCATAACGTAATGAATGCTGTTCGATCCAAATCAATAAATATATGAACTGTTTCCAAACTTACAAAATTGACTTTTTGCAGACGTCTCTCAGCTGATGGAATGTCTCCACACGCAGTCTCCCAGTCCTTCGCTCTAATATGTTTGACAGCCATCGTCAACATCAGACAATAATCAAAACATGTTAGCATGGTACCTATTTATTTGCACTCCTTAATCTCATTCACAGTGAACTAAAAGATATTTTAAAAATTCAGCTGTCTTATTAATCGATTAACCTGCAGCAACAACTTTTTTCATCTTTTCCAATTCTTCTACAGCCTATTTTCTACCCATCTGTAACATAAAGCAAATGGATAGGATTAGTTTCTACAAGTCGACCAATAAATGGTTTTATTTAATAACTATGTGGTGCAAAAGTACAGCTGACCTTCGGATCCGTTTCATTTCCACTCTTAAATCTGTATTGCTGACTGATATGAGGTATTTCAAAAGTTTTAGCTACCTTTACAATCGATAAACCTACACAAATTGCTTGTTTTTCCTTTCACAAATCCATACCATATTGATGTAGTGAAACACAGTTCATATCCTGTTCCATACAAAACCATCACTTCCGCAACCCTAAAACATAAGCACATGCACCATATATAGTCGCTGCACTAGATACACTACTGGCCATTAAAATTGCTACACCAAGAATAAATGCAGATGATAAACGGGTATTCATTGGAGAAATATATTATACTAGAACTGACATGTTATTACATTTTCACGCAATGTGGGTGCATAGATCCTGAAAAATCAGTACCCGAACAACCACCTCTGGCCGTAATAACGGCCTTGATACGCCTGGGCATTGAGTCAAACAGAGCTTGGATGGCGTGTACAGGTACAGCTGTCCATGCAGCTTCAACACGATACCACAGTTCATCAAGAGTAGTGACTGGCCAGGGCAGCAGTCGAACATTTTCTGTATCCAGAAAGGCCCGTACAGGACCTGCAACATGCGGTCGTGCATTATCCTGTTGAAATGTAGGGTTTCGCAGGGATCGAATGAAGGGTAGAGCCACGGGTCGTAACACATCTGAAATGTAACGTCCACTGTTCACAGTGCCGCCAATGCGAACAAGAGGTGACCGAGACGTGTAACCAATGGCACCCCATACCATCACGCCGGGTGATACGCCAGTATGGCGATGACGAATACACGCTTCCAATGTGTGTTCACAGCGATGTCGCCAAACACGGATGCGACCATCAAGATGCTTTAAACTGAACCTGGATTCATCCGAAAAAATGACGTTTTCCCATTCATGCACCCAGGTTCGTCGTTGAGTACACCATCGCAGGCGCTGCTGTCTGTGATGCAGCGTCAAGGGTAACCGCAGCCATGGTCTCCGAGCTGATAGTCCATGCTGCTGTAAACGTCGTCGAACTGTTTGTGCAGATGGTTGTTGTCTTGCAAACGTTCCCATCTGTTGAGTCAGGGATCGAGACGTGGCTGCACGGTCCGTTACAGCCATGCGGATAAGATGCCTGTCATCTCGACTGGTAGTGATACGAGGCCTTTGGGATCCAGCACGGCGTTCCGTATTACCCACCTGAACCCACCGATTCCATGTTCTGCTAACAGTCATTGGATCTCGACCAACGCCAGCAGCAATGTCGCGATACGATAAACCGCAATTGCGATAGGCTACAATCCGACCTTTATCAAAGTCGGAAACGTGATATTACGCATATTCTTCCTGTCGGTTAAATTTCGCGTCTGTAGCACGTCATCTTCGTGGTGTAGCAATTTTAATGGCCAGTAGTGTAACTTGCACCTGTTTTGCTCGAACCAGACTGTAGAGGCTCCTATGCTCCGCACAAAGGATGTCTTGTGACTCTCTGACATCATGGAACTTCCTGTGAATGGAGCATTCTGATTGGTTTCCATTGAGTTTACCCGTCAAACTACTGCTGCTGCTGCCGGTGTGAGAGCACAGTCTGCCACTTTCTGCAGACAGGCAAAATACTGGAAGTTCAGTGCCAAACTATTTTTTACAGATTGAAAAACGTACAGCAGTCATATTGCACTCACAGTTAGACCCTGCATAAGTGATCTACAGATCATGAAATACGGAAACTATCGACAAAGACACTCCATCAATTACACTGCTCTTCTACCGTCGAGGCAAGCTTCAATTTTTCAGCATGAAACAGATCTCCAACCAGACTATATCACCACACAAACGATTGTAGCACCATACCATATTGATGTAGTAAGACACAGTTCATATCCTCTTCCATACAAAACCATCACTTCCGCATCCTGCATATAGCTATCGGCCACCAGACACTCGAACATATAGCGCGAAGTCAGACAGATCCCAAGAACATAAGCCCATGTACCGATGTAGTCGCTGCACTAGATATTTCCGGCAAAGTCAGTTGGTCATGCACCACTGGCAACGGTCACGAGGCAATTACCTCCTCACATGCTGGTTTTCTGCACGATGAGAGCGCCTTCTGCGGACTGCAGCCGCTCTCCGAACTGGTGTGCAAAGGCCGAGCTGGTTCCCATGGCACAAATGCGTTACTGTTTCCGATCTGGTCCGCTTTCTTACTGCCATGGTTTCTACAGCCATTTCCACACTCTGTTATTGCAAGAACATTAGTATTTTTACATGCTTTCCCAGAACATCACATCATGTATGCGCTAGTTCTCGATGTAATGCAGATAGCAGTATGCTACCGATCGCTTGCATAGTATAATTCTGAAGATAAAGAGTGGAAAAAATATATGTCTAGAAACCCAAAACTTTAGCGAGATCATTATGTGGGACGTGCTGCGAACCACTGAGGGAATAGAAACATCTCCTCTGTGAAGATCTTTTCACGAAAACTCGAAAAAAATATAGGAAACTAATAGCTCCACTCGTGAATGCCGACGTCGGTGATATAAGTGATTCCAAATCATCCTTCTAATTTACAAGTCCACTAAGGTGTATCTCATGTCCAGAGAACTAGCAAACGTGTCTTCCACCCGTCCTTCACCTGCTAGATGCACACAACACAAACCGCAATCGATGTTCTCTCAACCAAATAAAGACGGGAAATGCCCAGAAGCAGTCAACCGGATTATTTACATGGGAGGGAGTAACTGTCCAGCACAAACACATGTCCATATTGAATCTTCTCAAATTTCCACAGAGAAAACATGCGATCACGAAGGCTGCCCAACGCATACTGAGTGTAAGTCCGCTATTCAGTCGTCTAGACGGTGACACGATTACATTAGCTACATTCCTGTACCCCAGATGGCCTCTCAATTAAGACGACTCCCGCCGTAACCCAGAAACGTCAATCGTTCCCGCCACAGGCCACAGCCGCCGCGCTCCCCGCCCACTAGACAGAATCGTCGTAGGAAACGAGCCACATATATCTTATCACAGTACTTACAGTTCAATAATACGATTGCAGCCTCAATCGGACGACATTCGAACATGAGAGAAGTATCAGAAATACCCCATCCTGACAGCTATGGTTCTGGACATATAAAAATCTGTCCCATTCTTACGACTGGACATAATTTTCCACTTAAAAAAGTCTTTCATCCCCTTACAGCGATCGATGCCTTGAAATCGTAATTCTCCACGTCAAATTTATACCATATTCATGACAGGACAAAGCCGTTTTCTTTGCACATGTCGGAACAATGACGACAGTAACTTTACGCCTCAACACATACTTTATAAGCCGGCTGATCACAGTGAATCTATCACGCATCCCCTACTAAGTGTAACACTTCGCCAGTCACTGAATGCTGGTGATACCAAACAATACTGAGTGAAAATCCGCGATTTGTTTTTCTTGCGAATGGTACCAGTGTGTCTTATGAAGATAGACATAATCGTTTTATAAGCGACCAGCAATTAAAAACACGATTGAAACGACGTATGTTACTGTCACCCTGCATAAAAAGCGGTCTTGTTTCTACAGGCCCACTCAAGTATCACTAACGATATCCATGTTAAAAATTATATGAGCTTTGTTAATCGAGATAGAATATTGCTTCTGAATGGTCTTCTACACAAAGACCGCAACACTGAATGTAGACAGTGATCACTGGGGTGTGTACTAACAGACCGAAAGCGCGGGTGCACGTCGCTGGTGATGTAAGCCCGCAATAAAATCACCATTCCAACCGAATTTAGAAAGTGTTGCAACTCCTTCATGCCACCGCTAGATATTTCTCACGCTAACAAACAATATTTGTAACGTATTCTATCTCAGTGCCATGTCAGACGTTCTGCGATAATTCTACTAGATTATAGGCGAGGGAGAATGATGGTTGATTGAGGATGATCACATACTGTAGATGGTGTGCTATGTGAGGAATCACTTTAAAAAATGCAATGCTAGATTGAGGTCATGAGAAATGTACAATATCCTATGACCAATACACTAGCTTTTCAGATCTATTGTGTTACACTTTCCGGTAGATATGCTGTCTATGATTAGGAATGAAGTCTCTCCATTCAACCATATACTTGCGTTGGATTCTATGGAGATGTCTTTTAATGATTACAGCCAGTAGTCAAATGGTTCAAATGGCTCTGAGCACTATGGGACTCAACTGCTGAGGTCATTAGTCCCCTAGAACTTAGAACTAGCTAAACCTAACTAACCTAAGGACATCACAAACATCCATGCCCGAGGCAGGATACGAACCTGCGACCGTAGCGGTCTTGCGGTTCCAGACTGCAGCGTCTTTAACCGCACGGCCACTTCGGCCGGCGCCAGTAGTCAATCATATTCATAGTGCTCTCATTTCTCGAAACGAGTCACCTTTTTTTAACCTGTCTGCTAAGGACCCCATACAGCAAAACTCCAACGTCGTTTTAGACAGTCCCTCTGTATCTTGTAACTGGTCCTCAGTCTCTGCCCCGCCCTCCCAGCAGTTTTGTCCATGTGATCGTCCCAATTTAAATCGGAACTGAACAGAAGTCGGAGAGCGCTATATCTGCCACCTTCTGCAACCTGTGTAGAAACAGGGTGAGATGAGTTAATACGACACGACCATGTTTCGGACCACTCTGTGGTAACAGGGACATGTCAATCCTCGTTACAGTACTGGCCCTTAAAATTGCTACACCACGAAGATGACGTGCAACAGACGCGAAATTAAACCGACAGGAAGAAGATGCTGTGTTATGCAAATGATTGGCTTTTCAGAGCATTCACACAAGGTTGGCGCCGGTGGCGACACCTACAACGTGCTGACATGAGGAAAGTTTCCAACCAATTTCTCATACACAAACAGCAGTTGACCGGCGTTCCCTGGTGAAACGTTGTTATGATGCCTCGTGTAAGGAGGAGAAATGCGTACCATCACGTTTCCGGCTTTGATAAAGGTCGGATTGTAGCCTATCGCGATTGCGGTTTATCGTATCGCAACATTGCTGCTCTCGTTGGTCGAGATCCAATGACTGTTAGCAGAATATGGAATCGGTGGGTTCAGGAGGGTAATACGGAACGCCGTGCTGGATCCCAAAGGCCTCGTATCACTACCAGTCGAGATGACAGGCCTCTTATCCGCATGGCTGTAACGGACCGTGCAGCCACGTCTCGATCCCTGACTTAACAGATGGGAACGTTTGCAAGACAATAACCATCTGCACGAACAGTTCGACGACGTTTGCAGCAGCATGGACTATCAGCTCGGAGACCATGGCTGCGGTTACCCTTGACGCTGCATCACAGACAGGAGCGCCTGCGATGGTGTACTCAACGACGAACCTGGGTGCATGAATGGCAAAACGTCATTTTTTCGGATGAATCCAGGTTCAGTTTAAAGCATCTTGATGGTCGCATCCGTGTTTGGCGACATCGCTGTGAACACACATTGGAAGCGTGTATTCGTCATCGCCATACTGGCGTATCACCCGACGTGATGGTATGGGGTGCCATTGGTTACACGTCTCGGTCACCTCTTGTTCGCATTGGCGGCACTGTGAACAGTGGACGTTACATTTCAGATGTGTTACGACCAGTGACTCTACCCTTCATTCGATCCCTGCGAAACCCTACATTTCAGCAGGATAATGCACGACCGCATATTGCAGGTCCTGTACGGGGCTTTCTGGATACCGAAAATGTTCGACTGCTGCCCTGGCCAGCACATTCTGCAGATCTCTCACCAACTGAAAACGTCTGGTCAATGGTGGCTGAGCAACTGGCTCGTGACAATACGCCACTCACTACTCTTGATGAACTGTGGTATCGTGTTGAAGCTGCTTGGGCAGCTGTACCTGTACACGCCAGGCTTATCAAGGCCGTTATTACGGCCAGAGTTAGTTGTTCTGGGTACTGATTTCTCAGGATCTATGCACCCAAATTGCGTGAAAATGTAATCACATGTCAGTTCTAGTATAATATATTTGTCCAATGAATACCCATTTATCATCTGCATTTCTGCTTGGTGTAGCAATTTTAATGGCCAGTAGTGTATTTTGTACCATCCAATGGAGGAAAACTATGAACTATAAATACTCCACTAATGTCACCCAGTAGAGAACTCTATATGATATTACCACATCCCTGTCTTCTGATATATCAGCAAATAAATACTGTCTGGATGCTGGCAACGACCAAATGTGATGATCCCATTAAATATATCATGTTTTGGGCCATTGGAGCAGATGATCAGTGATCGAAGTCGCTTCCACAAACTAGTGTAAAGTTTAATTACCTGTACAGTAGGAGGTCCATATCCCACAGACAGTCACAAGAGAGGGTGCCTGTGTTATTGTTTGATACACTGGTTTTTTTCTGCTGTAACACATAGAAGCAGTGTATGACTGCAGCTTTGTACCCCACCACACATTTTGTTTGTCCAAAACGACTTCGAGGTCTGTACCTAACCCAACATTAACACATTTTGATCCATTGGCTCTCACAGAAAACTGGACGCCACATGATGTAAACTAAGCTGTTGCTTCCACAACACACACAAGATGATTGAAACAGGAGACAGAGGCAGTGTATCTTTTTGACAAAAATGCAGAAGACATCACAACATTTGGAAACTGGAAGATTCTGCGGCATTGTGGAGCATTGTGAAACAGCTGCCCCAAAGGACCCAAAGGACCTCTACATTTAATCTTGTGCCCCAAAGGTGATCACCTCTACATTTAATCTCATTTCTGAAGGGGTAGCAGGTGTGGCCGTGTTACATTTCGATTGACTTCTCAATTTACGGTCATGTACGCTATCGCTATTTTGGTGCTGGCGAGCCCTGGAAGATGTTACTCCCACCAATATTCTCTCTCCACCTCAAACAAGTGATGTCAGTCAGTCATTATATGGTAATCAACTGCTTACCAGTGGATGGATGGGATGGGAAAACACTGTCGATTTACTGTGATAAGCACCACAGTTGATAGGATGATAAATTTTTAGAAATTTTATGTTTTTCTGTAATTTCAACACCAACCAGTGACATGGCAGCATGCTTCCTAATTTCTGTATCATCATTAAACCACACCTCCACTACTTTGTGTGTACCATATGCTAGATTTGCGAATGTAGATAGATGACTGTGCAGTATATCCATTCATGGTTAATTCTCGAAGATATATAACAAAGTATAGCAGACAGTATTCTATACCGATCTATATATTTCTAGCACTTCGATCATAGTGCGTAGTTGACGATTACTATTGCCCATCTTCCCTATGTGGATGGGAGTCACAGAGCATTCTCGCATTCTTAGGATAAAGTTAGAGATAGAAATATCTCCTCTCATTGTCTTTCATCAACCCTCCCTGCAACACTAACACATATTTAATTTGTAGCTGACCAGAAGTTGACCACTACATTCCATGTCTCGTGAAGGAATAGAGTGAGCCAATTCTGTAACTGCTAATCAGCGAAGATTGTTCTGCACCAATCTTACTCTCAGCACCCATCCAAGTGCACAAGATCTCTCCAGATGTGCACATGCCGAGGTGGTTAGCACCCCTTATCGGTGTACAGTAGATATGAATCAGACGGTTAAGAAGAAGAAAAGTGCAGTTTTGTCCATGATGCAGCTCCAGACAGATGGAGTTTGAAGCGTTTTACATAAATCAACTGCGCTATCAATTCTAAAGTATTGTTCTAGTGTCTGTGATCAGTACCAAGAAGGTATTGGTAAGAGAGAATTGATTGTGGAACATAAACATATGCACTCTAACGCTGGACGTAAATTTCCAACATCTGACATACATCCACCCTGCAATTTTTCTTTCCCACTCACTATGGTGACAAACTTTCAGAAGAAACTGCTTCCTTGTACACACATAATACAAGTTTCTGTAGGTGTATAGCGCCCACTGTTCACATCCAATCACAGTTCAGAAATTATACTATGCTCCCAGAGTGAAATTTTCACTCTGCAGCAGAGTGTGCGCTGATATGAAATGTCCTGGCAGTTTTATACTAAGCTCACACTGGTCAACTATGATCGCATTGGTCCTATAAATTGAACATCAGCAACAGAGAATGCCTCTTACAAGGAAAGAGACAAACACATAGCAGTGGCGTTTAACATGTGAAATTACGCGCCATGCTGCCACTAACACTGTAAACAGGACATCTGTCTAGCAGTTGTATACACAGCGACTGCAGTACCTCATGAACACCTGCCACTAACTTAGAATCACGGTAGTTACGAAACTGAAGACTCGATTTTATGTCCCAAAATGCGGCAGGGGAATGGTTCTCTTTTCCAGGAAAGCATCAAAGACAACAGACAACTTGCATGTATCACTATTATATCAATAAACATATAGTAGAATGTTGTTAAAAGACATACAGGAACTGTTTGTAATGTATTTAACTGACAACACAAGATTGTGGAGAGTATAGAGAAGTACATCGTAAATACTGTTTGTTGGGGCTTAAAACATCTAGACAGTGCTGCACAGAGTCAAACACACAATCCATTCTGTAGTGGTATATTGGAGTCAAACAGCTGGTAATACAATGCTCCTTAGCCAAGGAGACTGCAAAATTGAAGCCGACTACTGTGCAGTGATCTTTTTGAAAGTGTATTTAGAGACATATTCATTTGTATTTAGTAGCTCCTGAAACAGCTTGTACCCAAAGACAAGAGAAGGGTGTGGTATTTCCCACAAAAGCACATGAAGTGCCTCAGTTATGGTTTCACAAGTGTGCTACGATCTTTTTTTAGATTCTATATTGTGGTTGTGGTATTCCTCGGAATAAAACTTGTAATTAGATGACACGTTGTTTTAGTATTCTTGCATCATTTGCAAAGCTCTCTCTCTCTCTTTGTGCAGTGGTACTTTTAGTTCCCGTGACATCTTCAAGACATGTATGTGACAATATTCCGCACATTACTTAAACACAAGATTTAATAACTCCTGAAGCAGTTTCTGTTCAACAATAAGGGGCATCTGTCCGGCAAGGATGAGAAGGATTGTGCAGGGAGTGCTTAGTGCATGGCTACCCTGTGGCTACCATGTGCTGGCGCTGCAAGCCCAGTGCATCGCTTCTTCCAGTGCCGGTATGGACACCGACAGTTCGAAGTCCCTCCGGCACACCCTGACTCTGGGCAGCCTGTGGCTGGTGGCGAGGTGCGAGAAGGTTTTCCAGATATGTTTAAGAGATCTGTGACAGCATAACTACATGGTTCCTTACACGATTGGAATGAAAAAGCGCCGCAATTGTTTAACATCACCTAAATTATTTAAAACACCAGCATCAATTTCGAGGTGTATTGCGATTTCTGAAATAAATAAACAATATTCTTAAACAAATTGTTCAAAAAATGCCTTTTGTATGCTGTATTAGCCTACCGTCATGTGATCCTCCCAGTCGGGCAGCTAGACACAGAATGAGCAAATTACCCGCCATTTTTCCCCAGACTACCATCTTGGATTACATCACAGGAGGGTTCAAAAATGGCTCTGAGCACTATGGGACTTAACATCTTAGGTCATCAGTCCCCTGGAACTTAGAACTACTTAAACCTAACTAACCTAAGGACATCACACACATCCATGCCCGAGGCAGGATTTGAACCTGTGCGACCGTAGCAGTCCCGTGGTTCCGGACTGCAGCACCTAGAACCACACGGCCACCACGGCCGGCCATCACAGGAGGGGAGGAGAAGGGAAGGGGGAGCACCAGCAGCATCCTCTGGTGGTGGTGCTGTGAACTAGATCAGTTGGACTCCAAGTCAGAACGTGAACACACTGGATGTACCTATTGTCTATGCCAAATCAAATTGTTTAAGTAAACAATATACTGCAATGAACACTGTTATCCACCTGCCCAGCGCAGACTGAGTCCTTTTCCCACCGATTTCCTTTTTGGGTGGGATGGGGGGAGAGGGGAGAGGGGAGGGGGAAGGGGAGGGGGAGTTAGGTTAGTGGAAGTAGCTGAATTGATCTATTTTACTGCCGAAATTTGAATTTCCCCATGACGTCAGTGTGACATTGCCACCACTATGGGCGCCATCTTGGATTGGCCTCCTTAAATAAATTTGGCAACAATGCAGGGGAGTCTACACTGGCTTTGCCCTACTACTCACATTTCGTGTTTGTGGGGAAACCGGCGTTTTCAGGAATGTCACTGTGCAATCCCTGATCCAGTGCACGATATAATCAGAGACTGCTGACTCAGTAGTGAAGTTTGAGCATGAAAGCAGGGAGGCGCTCTTAGTAGTTGTTAGTTAATGCTGAATGGGGGATAGTGAACACCATGGTATCAGTTGTGAGTTGAGACGGCTGAGCTGGGAATTCGACATATAATATAGTCTAAGTATTCTTCTGTTTATCCAGTCTGTCACTCAAACATTTTCTTCGTGATATCTGTGAACACTTTTTGTTTGTCATATTCATGAACACATTTTGTTTGTCATATCCATGAATACATGATTTTTTCTCATTTAATGTCACAGAATCTCTGGTCCAGTAGTAGAAACGTTCTCTCGGAAGTACTCAGAGGTATAAAGAGCACACATTCCAACTTGCAGAACTCATCCTTGCTTTGTCCTCGGAGCTGTCAACATCTGTTTTAGGTCCTAAGAAATATGTGCAAAAAAAAAAAAAAAACAGTGGAGTGTTTTCTGCACTAAAACAACAGTTAGCAATCGGATATTCGATAAAAATGTAAATATTATTGCTCTTGCACTTACTATTATTGAAACATTCTGTTTGCCATATATATGAATACATGTTTTCTTTTCTCGTTTAACGATACAGAACCTGTAGTCTGGTACTGAATCTGTGGAGTTTTCACACTACACTCAAGCTCTGATTTGGCAAAGCAATTTCCGGGGGAGTCGCCTGGACAATATTTTGCAGGGTATAGAAAGCCCAGCTTCACCTCACAGAGTCATACATGCTTTATCGTTAGATATGTAAAGCCGGCCGAAGTGGCCATGCGGTTAAAGGCGCTGCAGTCTGGAACCGCAAGACCGCTACGGTCGCAGGTTCGAATCCTGCCTCGGGCATGGATGTTTGTGATGTCCTTAGGTTAGTTAGGTTTAACTAGTTCTAAGTTCTAGAGGACTAATGACCTCAGCTGTTGAGTCCCACAGTGCTCATAGCCATTTTTTTTAGATATGTAAACAGCTGTTTTGAGCTCCTGGAGCAGTGGGAAACTAACAAAATCTGCAAAAAGAAGCAGTACAGCTTTTTCTGCACTAGAAAAAGCAGATGGAGTCGGAAATTCAAGTTCTTCTTCTTATGCACACTATCGTTCAGACATTCTGTTTGTCATATCTATGGACAGATTTTTTTTCTTCTTTCATGTTACAGAACCTGTTGTCTTCCTGATCGAACAGCGAAGAGAATCTGTGGTCAACCTGATTGGGCAGTAGTCTGATTGAGCAGTTGAGATGAAAATAATCGGCAAGAAGCAGCGGCAGAAGATCATCATCATATTGGTAAGCTGAACTTCTATCGACTAACCTAATAATACTATTGTTGTAAAGGATGAACCAGCAACAAACTGTATTAAATTACACTCCTGGAAATTGAAATAAGAACACCGTGAATTCATTGTCCCAGGAAGGGGAAACTTTATTGACACATTCCTGGGGTCAAATACATCACATGATCACACTGACAGAACCACAGGCACATAGACACAGGCAACAGAGCATGCACAATGTCGGCACTAGTACAGTGTATATCCACCTTTCGCAGCAATGCAGGCTGCTATTCTCCCATGGAGACGATCGTAGAGATGCTGGATGTAGTCCTGTGGAACGGCTTGCCATGCCATTTCCACCTGGCGCCTCAGTTGGACCAGCGTTCGTGCTGGACGTGCAGACCGCGTGAGACGACGCTTCATCCAGTCCCAAACATGCTCAATGGGGGACAGATCCGGAGATCTTGCTGGCCAGGGTAGTTGACTTACACCTTCTAGAGCACGTTGGGTGGCACGGGATACTTGCGGACGTGCATTGTCCTGTTGGAACAGCAAGTTCCCTTGCCGGTCTAGGAATGGTAGAACGATGGGTTCGATGACGGTTTGGATGTACCGTGCACTATTCAGTGTCCCCTCGACGATCACCAGTGGTGTACGGCCAGTGTAGGAGATCGCTCCCCACACCATGATGCCGGGTGTTGGCCCTGTGTGCCTCGGTCGTATGCAGTCCTAATTGTGGCGCTCACCTGCACGGCGCCAAACACGCATAATACCATCATTGGCACCAAGGCAGAAGCGACTCTCATCACTGAAGATGACACGTCTCCATTCGTCCCTCCATTCACGCCTGTCGCGACACCACTGGAGGCGGGCTGCACGATGTTGGGGCGTGAGCGGAAGACGGCCTAACGGTGTGCGGGACCGTAGCCCAGCTTCATGGAGACGGTTGCGAATGGTCCTCGCCGATACCCCAGGAGCAACAGTGTCCCTAATTTGCTGGGAAGTGGCGGTGCGGTCCCCTACGGCACTGCGTAGGATCCTACGGTCTTGGCGTGCATCCGTGCGTCGCTGCGGTCCGGTCCCAGGTCGACGGGCACGTGCACCTTCCGCCGACCACTGGCGACAACATCGATGTACTGTGGAGACCTCACGCCCCACGTGTTGAGCAATTCGGCGGTACGTCCACCCGGCCTCCCGCATGCCCACTATACGCCCTCGCTCAAAGTCCGTCAGCTGCACATACGGTTCACGTCCACGCTGTCGCGGCATGCTACCAGTGCTAAAGACTGCGATGGAGCTCCGTATGCCACGGCAAACTGGCTGACACTGACGGCGGCGGTGCACAAATGCTGCGCAGCTAGCGCCATTCGACGGCCAACACCGCGGTTCCTGGTGTGTCCGCTGTGCCGTGCGTGTGATCATTGCTTGTACAGCCCTCTCGCAGTGTCCGGAGAAGTATGGTGGGTCTGACACACCGGTGCCAATGTGTTCTTTTTTCCATTTCCAGGAGTGTAGATGATTTCGAATGGCTTGATGCCGAGTGTGCATTTACAATAAGAATATTTACTTGTGTTATAGATAATAGGCTTGGATTTAAGGACCCCACATACTTCTTAGATGCCTGTTTTCCCTTCTTCGAGAGTCGAGTTTCTCAAATTAACCAACCTATTAAGTTTAATTGTTCACTAGTCTTCAACTTTTTCTTGCTGGAGACAGATCAGGAAGAGCAGAGGAATCTTATTACAATGAATACGTCTCTATTGCTGACTGCTGCTGACATCAATGAATGGTACTCAACCAATGTCACAGACGACTTTTGAAGAACACTGGAAACTTTCCAAGCTCGCGATTGTGGCTATGCAATTAAGGAAATAATTCAATTACACGTTTACGTTAATGAAAACATGAATTTCCAAGCAGAAGTGCACATGAAAACGTCGAGTCAAAGAATAATGCATATTTTAAATGGTCAATTCTAGCAGGACTGTATCCAGTAAATAAGGATGCGCAACGTAAGACTATATATCAGTGTTATGAAAACCAATTAAACTTTAGCAACACACCATCCACTACAGAGTTCAGACGTGTTCACTTTTTCAAAAAACGGAATCAAAACGCCTCTGTAAACTTTTTTAGCATCCAGTATTCCGTTTACGAATGAATGAACGTAGAAGATAAGTGGGAAGACAAAGAGATTAGAGACACGTGAATGTGTTAATGTTTCAGGTTGTTGATAATACAGAAACATGTCATTTCTATTACACGAAAACTTTGTTAAGGCCTACATGGTGTAGAATTACTCCGTCTCTTCAGTATATTGTAATATGTTGATGATGCCTGTTTTATTTTTATTCCAAGGAAGGATTAGATGCACATTTTGTTGACCGTTTCTAGTTTAAACCAGACATCTGTATAACAACTACTAGCAAAATCGAATTTGTGGAATTCACAAAACTTAATAATAAACTGGAACTACCTTCGTGATTTATGTGGATACGGAATGCATATTGGAAGCAGTCGCTGGATGCAGGCGTAGTGTAGACTTCGGTTCCTATTCGTCCGGGTACATTTGCATAGACCATTCAGCTATAACAAGAAATACTCCCTGTTTAAATTATATAGAGATAGAGATTGAATAGAATGCTTTACGCAACAATTCTAAGGTATCACCGAGACTGTGAATGGCATTTTATTATAAAATAAACTAATAACAGTTAGCGCTACTCAGAAAATGTCTGTCATATTTATGAGAAACCCTTCGGGGAATACGATGTGAACCACTGGGACCACTGTCATTTCACAGGTTCAAATGGTTCAAATGGCTCTGAGCACTACGCGATTTAACTTCTGAGGTCATCAGTCGCCTAGAACTTAGAACTAATTAAACCTAACTAACCTAAGGACATCACACACATCCACGCCCGAGGCAGGATTCGAACCTGCGACCGTAGCGGTCGCTCGGCTCCAGACTGTAGCGCCTAGAACCGCACGGCCACTTCGGCCGGCCATTTCACAGGTGCGTACCAAGGTGCAGCCCATCCTGGCTGCAGTGTGATTCACAGGCATCACTATGATGTGCCCGTCGTTTTTCATAATATGAGCAATTACGACCGCCGTTTCGTGATAACGAACCTATGTAAAAAAAAAAAAGAGAATAGCTGGAGATGAAGGAATTACGTTAAATCCAAGTCGTGCTTCTATTACACCATCGAATATGGAAAAACACAAATCTTTCACAAAGCGTATTACAGTAATACATCAGGAGAGGGAGGAGATGCAACATAAATTTTCAATTGATTGAGTCATTAAATTTTCTGACATGTTCCCTCAAAAAGTGTGCATCTTACCTGAAACAAGTTACAGCTCAAAATAATGAGAACATGTTTTCCCGATGATCATGAGTTTAATTTAGTTAACCACAAGGAAATTTTACCATATGATTACGTCACCAATAAATCGATTCTTCTGGAAGATCGTCTGTCCTCAGTCGAAAAGTTTAATAAGAGCTTGCTGAAACAATAACTGAGGCTGAGTACCAAAGAGCGTGCAGCGTATAGAACGTATTCAGTTGCAAGACACTCTGATTTCTATTTAGAGTTCGATGTGTTGTTCCTTGCTGATGTGTTTGAAACCTTTTGTGGTCTTTGCCTTAAAACATATGCCCTGGACCCTGCACAGCACATTAATGCACTTTGCCGTGGCACGCTCTGCTGAAAATTACCTAAGAGGAGTTGCAGCTAATAAGCAATATCGAACAATTACAGTCTTTAGAACGAGGCATCAGAGCTGGAACTGTTCATTGTTCTTGAAGACATGCAGTTGCCAACATTAGATTCATGTCCGATTACAATGAAAAAATCGTTGAAATCGTTGTCCGAATACGGTGACAAACATATTGGGAGATGTTGTAACATCTTCCTGTATCTACGTATTTCCTTCAGATGGCATAAAAAATTTTGATTTGGAAAGGATACCAGTCAGATCAAACACAGAGTACATAACTGAAGTAGAACTTGGATAGCCCAAAAGTATTCATAATTTACATTTAGATTTACCCTTGTGTCCGGAAAAAATGGCACCACAGTCAGACAGCAGAAAACCAAAGAAGCTTTTCGACCTTGAATGATAAGAAAATTTATGTCATTCATTGTATAAACTTGAAACATTGCATGGAAAAGATTCATCGAATCTTATCATTTAGGCAAGCTCCCTGGATTAAGCCATACAATGCACAAAACCGCAGGAGTGCACAGAATGAGTTTGAGAGGATTTTATTCAAACTTATGAATAATGCCGTATTCGGCAAAAGCATGTAAAATGTGTGGAAGATACGGGACACTACACTTGCAATATCATGGGAGAGATCTAGAGCAGATGCAATAATCGCAAAAACTTAATTTTCAAAGGTGCGTCATTTTTAATCTTGTCGCCAATGAACTTCGCCCTTTAAATGTTGTATGCGGAAAACCAGCTGCCGCTGGAATGGCGATTTTAGATATTTCTAAAAGGCTCCTTTTTGATTTCCGTTACTGATATGAATTGAAATAACTCCCGCCAGATTGTGTAACACTGTGTTACAGACATTGCTAGCCTCATATGTCACATCAAGACGACCAGTGTCTATGAGCATCTAAGGAGTGATGTGCATACAAGGTTCGATACTTCGGGATTCACAGAGAATAGCCAACACACTATTCAGTGGCGAATAAAAATGTGGTTGATTTGATGAAAGACGAAGTGAATGGTGAGCCTAGCATAGAATTTGTGAGCCTGCACACAAAAATGAATGCACTTGAGACCGAGTCGGTGCGCATAATGAATGCACAGAGCAAAAGGTGTAACTCAGTCGCCGGCCGTTGTGGCCGAGCCATTCTAGGCGCCTCAATCCGGAACCGCGCTGTTGCTGCGGTCGCAGGTTCGAATCCTGCCTCGGGCATGGATGTATGTGATGTCCTTAGGTTAGTTAGGTTTAAGAAGTTCTAAGTCTAGGGGACTGATGACCTCAGATGTCAAGTCCCTTAGTGCTCAGGGCCATTTGAACCATTTGTAAATCAGTCGTCTGCAAATGGCCTCCTTCTTGAGGATTACAAACAGTGCATCCTGGATACGGAAGTGGAAACAACGGAGCAGTTCGGTATTCACCCGAAATATGTTGTTTCGAATATTAAACGAGTGAGACTGACTTTATCTGTCGAGGATCAAAAACGATGTATATTTCCTGATAAGATAAATATACTGGCCTTGTGAAATACACTGGCCTGGGGACTTCACTGAATCCAAAATTAGATGATTATTGTAAGTAATTAATTGATGTTTATTATTAAACTCTAAGTATTTGGCATGAATGGTGATTGTATATAATGTAAAGTATCTAATTTCCTTGTACAGAATTTAAATACTTGAAAAATATACAAATAATTCAAATACTGAAAAAATGATCAGTCTTTTACTGGTTTTTATTATGAAAACGCAAATACTAAAATAAAAGTAATGCCAATATTATAATAATGTAAATAATAAAGTATATGAAAGACATTGTATGAAAAAACAATTAGCTTTATAATACATTTTATATGTACTTTTTTTGAGTTTTCTACCTCCAAAGTTTGTTTCCACGAGGAATTAAACGAGGAATTTAAGTGACGAGACTGTACAGAGTGAATGAAGGAGATTGAGGGAGGAAGGGAGGGAGAGAGAGAGAGAAAAATAGAGAGAGAGAAGTCCTAAAGAACTATAGTATTGGCTGTAAGAAATACAGAAGAATTTCAAGTTCATAGGAATCACAGAAATTGACAAAGAGAGATGGCACTTTGCTTATATAATGCACACCTTCGAATTTAAAGTAAAGGTATGTAGCAATATGTACATAATCATCTTTGACTTCCATAGAAAATATTGTATATTGACATCTTTTTTTATTAATCATGATAATGTTATTAAGCCAGAGGTATGTAAATATCTTCTGGAAATAATGATTACCTTTCAAGGAATCTAACGCTCTACTTTGACTTTAAAGTTGAGGTTGTGTGATCTTTTACAGCACCTAGCACATCATTTTAATGCTGTGCTCTGACTGGATCACAAATGAAGTAAGTAGACACCACTTTTATACTATGTCCTGACTAGAATGAGAGTTTCACTCTGCAGCGGAGTGTGCGCTGATATGAAACTTCCTGGCAGATTAAAACTGTGTGCCGGACCGAGACTCGAACTCGTGACCTTTGCTTTTCGCGGGTAAGTGCTCTACCAACTGAGCTACCGAAGCACGACTCACGGCCGGTACTCACAGCTTTACTTATGCCAGTATCTCGTCTCCTACCTTCCAAACTTTACAGAAGCTCTCCTGCGAACCTTGCAGAATTAGCACTCCTGAAAGAAAGGATACTGCGGAGACATGGCTTAGCCACAGCCTGGGAGATGTTTCCAGAATGAGATTTTCACTCTGCAGCGGAGTGTGCGCTGATATGAAACTTCCAGGCAGATTAAAACTGTGTGCCCAACCGAGACTCGAACTCGGGACCTTTGCCTTTCGCGGACAAGTGCTCTACCAACTGAGTACCGAAGCACGACTCACGCTCGGTACTCACAGCTTTACTTCTGCCAGTATCTCGTCTCCTACCTTCCAAACTTTACAGAAGCTCTCCTGCGAACCTTGCAGAACTAGCACTCCTGAAAGAAAGGATACTGCGGAGACATGGCTTAGCCACAGCCTGGGGGATGTTTCCAGAAGGAGATTTTCACTCTGTATCGGAGTGCGCGCTGCTATGAAACTTCCTAGCAGATTAAAACTGTGTGCCCAACCGAGACTCGAACTCGGGACCTTTGCCTTTCGCGGGCAAGTGCTCTACCAACTGAGTACCGAAGCACGACTCACGCCCGGTACTCACAGCTTTACCTCAGCCAGTATCAGGTCCCGAGTTCGAGTCTCGGTTGGGCACACAGTTTTAATCTGCTAGGAAGTTTCATAGCAGCGCGCACTCCGATACAGAGTGAAAATCTCCTTCTGGAAACATCCCCCAGGCTGTGGCTAAGCCATGTCTCCGCAGAATCCTTTCTTTCAGGAGTGCTAGTTCTGCAAGGTTCGCAGGAGAGCTTCTGTAAAGTTTGGAAGGTAGGAGACGAGATGTTAAAATTTAAATGTAACTCCCATGTCGCAATCACAACATAATTTCGATGTTACATATACATGACTACATCTACAGGATTTCTCTGCAGTTCGAAACTTACGTGCCTGGCAGAGGGTTCATCGAACCACCTTCGGACTACTTCTCTAGTGTCCCATTCTTTAACAGCGTGTGGGAAAAAGGACCACTTAAATCTTTCCTTATGAGCCCTGAATTACATTATCACTATGGTCATTTCTTCCTGTGTAAGAATTCGTAACGATCTGGGGTATTTTATCTTAGTGAAACAGTTATGTTATCTCGATAAGCTGAAATTCATTTTATTAGTACAGTTCATACTAATTAGCGTTTTTCTTTCATTTATATCTTATATTTACGTGTTGTGTTTAACACACTAATCAGCATTAATATAGTCTTACACATGACTGAAAACAGTCTGACAAAGTTCGGATGGTTTTCAGTTTCACGCCTGTGCACATTATGTTGGTAGCACTTCGTTGCCTTACTTGTTATGCTGTGTAGCAGATTTTAAAGCTGTGCAGATCAGCATAACGAAAAGGCGAGTACTCCCTCGGTCATGGTTGTGTTTGTCCTTAGAATAATTTAGGTTAAGTAGTGTGTAAGCTTAGGGACTGATGACCTTAGCAGTTAAGTCCTATAAAATTTCACATACATTTGAACATTTTTGAAAAGGCGAGGGGTCTCGCTCGTTTTGTCGACGACTGTACCTTGTGACCACATGCTGCAGATTTCGTGGATTTATGTAATTTAATGCAGTTCTTTTGTTCCACAGTTTGTCATCTGCTACCATATAGGACTTACTGTGGAACAGTTACATACTATACGGTTCCACTCTTTCACAATCTTGTCTGTACCATAACAGGGCGATGCCCGAACTGAATTTCGACTACCTGACGGGAAGTAAATTAATGAAATTTCCTGCCAAACTGACGACTTCTTTCACTGCTCCTTCGCTTACGAAGGAACAGGAACCACGTTATTGTCCATTGGTCCATCCTTCTGAGAAGCTACTATAAAACTGAACTGGTGGTGGTAATCGTTATTCTTCTGCTTTTACACAAGCAAACTTCAAAAATCACTCGTAGGGTGTATCTTTACTTACTGACAATGTCGAACAAAAGATAACTGGTGAGTATGCGGTTGGCAGAACATCAGGAGATGGTATTGAATGCTGTAGCCCATCTCAGGTTGTTAGCGATCTTACAGGGGAACTTGAGGGATGACGGGAGGATGGTCCGCGATCGAGACCCGCATGGCCCACTGGAACCGTTAAGGCTTGCTACACTACTGGCCATTAAAATTGCCACACCAAGAAGAAATACAGATGACAAACGGGTATTCATTGAACAAATATATTATACTATATGATTATATTTTCACGCAATTTGGGTGCATAGGTCCTGAGAACAACCACCTCTGACCGTAATAACGGCCTTGATACGCCTGGGAAGTCAAACTGAGCTTGGATGGCGTGTACAGGTACAGCTGCCCATGCAGCTTCAACTCGATACCACAGTTCATCAAGAATAGTGACTGGCGTATTGTGACGAGCCAGTTGCTCGGCTACCATTGACCAGACGTTTTCAATTGGTGAGAGATCTGGAGAATGTGCTGGCCAGGGCAGCAGTCGAACATTTTCTGTATCCAGAAAGGCCCGTACACGACCTGCAACATGCGGTCGTGCATTATCCTGCTGAAATGTAGGGTTTCGCAGGGATAGAATGAAGGTTTGAGCCACGGGTCGTAACACATCTGAAATGTAATGTCCACCGTTCTAAGTGCCGTCAATGCGATCAAGAGGTGACCGAGACGTGTAACCAATGGCACCCCATACCATCACGCTGCGTGATACGCCAGTATGGCGATGACGAATACACGCTCCCAATGTGCGTTCATCGCGATGTCGCCAAACACAGATGCGACCATCATGTTGCTGTAAACAAAACCTGGAATCATCCGAAAAAATGACGTTTTGCTATTATTGCACCCAGGTTCGTCGTTGAGTACACTATCGCAGGCGCTCCTGTCTGTGATGCAGCGTCAAGGGTAACCGGAGCCACAGTCTCCGAGCTGTTAGTCTATGCTGCTGCAAACGTCGTCGAATGATTCGGGCAGATGGTTCTTGTCTTGCAAACGTCCCCATCTGTTGACTCAGGGACCGAGACGTGGCTGCACGATCCGTTACAGCCATGCGGATAAGATGCCTGTCATCTCGACTGCTAGTCATACGAGACCGCTGGGATCCAGCATGGCGTTCCGTATTACCCTCCTGGACCCACCGATTCCATATTCTGCTAACAGTCATTGGATCTCGACCAACGCGAGCAGCAATGTCGCGATACGATAAACCGCAATCGCGATAGGCTACAATCCGAACTTTATCAAATTCGGAAACGTGACGGTACGCATTTCTCCTCCTTACACGAGGCATCACAACAACGTTTCACCAGGCGACGCCAGTCAACTGCTGTTTGTGTATGAGAAATCGGTTGGAAACTTTCCTCATGTCAGCACGTTGTAGGTGTCGCCATCGGCGCCAACCTTGTGTGAATGCTCTGAAAAGCTAATCATTTGCATATCACAGCATCTTCTTCCTGTCGGTTAAATTTCGCGTCTGTAGCACGTCATCTTCATGGTGTAGCAGATTTAATGGCCGGTAGTGTACATCGCGGATCCATCGGTTTGTCGGATAGAGCGGCCACCGTACCAACAGACTGTCGGCACTCACCAGCGAGTGAACGCCACGTGATGAGATACTGCACAGTCACCTGCCCCTGTCTGACGCATATCGCCCCACCGCGCCGGCCACACCGGCACAGCTAGCGCTGAATCTGGATCTCTCCTCGGGAGCTAACCACTGAACTACCGCGGAGCATTCTATGACTCACCAAATGCAGTTGACTGGTCCCAAGTTGGGAAAGAGTCACATTGCAGATTTACTGTCGGTATTAATGGGGATAAACGTTAAATTGGACAAATTGGCTGAAGAAAGCCAACAAACAGAATGGGGAAATTACAAATCGTTTTAAAGGACAATCCTATGGTTTCAACAAATAATTTCATCCGATAAACAGATCAACAGCCCAGAAAAAATGCTGGCTTTAACACGCGGGTTGATCGTCTGCAGGCTGTCTTTACTTTTCTGGCCAATCGATTGGGCGATGTCCATCGCCAAGTTATCGAAAAAGGAGAAAAACTGAAGTCATTCGGAACTGAATTAGCTTTTCTAATCAGTAACGTCGGTAGGGAACTCGCCTCAAAGGAAGTAGACACTAAGAAGCCTATTAACCCTTTAACTGCTCTGGACGTGTTAACGCGTGCACCTTTGTACCTGTCCCTGTATGCTCTGAACCCGTTTACTCGCGCCACCAGTCCTTCTACCTGGTACTCTGAACGTGTCTGATTAATTTACTTCCGCCTCCTTAGACAGGCGGATTTCTGCGTTTGGTGTTGATGTCAGAGGAGAAGTTATTGTGTCCGTTTGCAAAGGTTGCAGGACGCTTCAAGCAGCATCACTGGTTCAAGTTTTAGTATTTCATACATCTTTTAGAAATTATCCCTAGATTTGTTAACTTGTACTGGACGTCAGACCTACATCTTATTTGTGGTGACATAAAAGATTTTGTGAGGGGTAGCTTCCATGAACTAATCCTGCAAAGCCTGATGTGAGAGCACCGCTCACCTTAATTTTAACTTCCTTAGAATAAGATTTTGAAGCAATTAAGATATTTCAATTGAATCCGATCCGAAAACGCCTCGATTCTGATATCTCGATTTACTTAAAGGAGAACATTTTAATTGCTATTAATGAATAAAACATCGTTAAAGGTATATCTGTAAATTTTGTAATTCTTTGCCTAGACAAAATCCGGCTTAAGTTTCGTAATCCTCTTATTAACAGAATGGCTTGATATAACAGGTGATTATACTCGTAATTGAAGTGCAGCTACTTACAGAGGTTGTAACGTTTACAAAAATAGAACAATACCGACGGTTTATTATTATTCTGTTCACCTGCCTATCCATTAAACGGTGGGTTTTTAAAATGACCTACCCACCTTCCCGAAATACCAGTTTCTATCAATACTACAGTTCATGAAGGTTCTCTAATGCTCTTTTGAACCTGAGCACCATATTGCTTTAATTCCTGGTTATTCGCATCAATATTTTTACTTACAGATTCTTCAATTTCTTTGTCTACTCTATTATAACACTGAGAGCTGACATTACTTATTTCACAGCTATTGTTATCTACTTTATTTTAATTTATTTGGGTAATTCCAGCACTGAAATGTGTTGTGCTGTTACGACAATACTGAGCAGTATTATCTGATATTTTCTCACTTGATCAACAGCAGATGTTAGTTCACTAATTAGATCATTATGTTCCTTCGTTTTATTTTATTGGAGCTAATCCTTTGTGATAATTCTCCATCTGTTTTCTCCAGTGAATGAATCAGCTGATCAATTCTAGCTTTTGTATTTTGATTTTCAGTGCTAAACATTTAATTTTATTTCAGCCTTAAATTTAGAAAATTGAACCATAACTTCCTTTTTTAATTCCTCACAAGATCTGATCATCTGATCAGTTCTCTTATCAATATTCTTTGTTAGATCCTTTCTAGTTTGCCTTAACTCATTATTAGTTTGCCTAATTTCCTTGCTCAAATTCTCATTAGTTTCTTTTAATTCATGGTTAGTTTGGTCAATTTTCCTATCCAAAATCTTATTACACTCATTAATTTTAGTAACACTCCTAGTCAATCTCTTATTATTCCTATGATTTGCTGTAGACATATGCCTTAGTGTATACATAATATTCTGAAGACTACACTCTTCTGGTGTTACAACACTAACCTCATCATCACTGTTTGATAAAGCTTCAGTAAGCCTTACACTATCATCAATTTCTTGTTCCCCATTTTCTCCAACAGTATCATGGGATGCTACATCATGAATTTTACTCAATGCTAGTAAATTACTATTATCATTTTTATTAACTCGTAAGTACTGTTTTCAGCGATATGAACACCGCCATGGATAGCAATCCTGTTAGTCACATTAATATTAGCTAATTTATTATTGACTATTACTCTCGACATTCACTTGAGTGATGGGTTCATTATCCACATTTACACTAGCAGAAGCCATGTTACCCTATTACTGACTCACAAAGTAAAACAATTTTAAATTACAAAATTCCCAAGTTAATATTTCTTAAAATTATAATCCCTTTTGTTGTGTTGGCAGAAGAGCCAACACCGTGTTACTACAGGAGGCCGAAATGCACGCGTTTTAGCTCACGCAGGCTGGCGTGAGGAGGGAAGAACTATACTGACGTGAGGTCTGGAACATGACAAGGAATTAGAATTTAGAAAGCGGACGTAATTAGTTAGATACTTAACTTTAATCCATTAATGATGAACGTCGCTCTTGACGGTACATGATTCACAATATTGTCTGTTCAGAATACATTCTTGAAGTTATTACTTATAGGAACTAAATATGGCGCCTTGCTAGGTCGTAGCAAATGACGTAGCTGAAGGCTATGCTAAACTGTCGTCTCTGCAAATGAGAGCGTATGTAGACAGTGAACCATCGCTAGCAAAGTCGGCTGTACAACTGGGGCGAGTGCTAGGGAGTCTCTCTAGACCAGACCTGCCGTGTGGCGGCGCTCGGTCTGCAATCACTGATAGTGGCGACACGCGGGTCCGACGTATACTAACGGACCGCGGCCGATTTAAAGGCTGCCACCTAGCAAGTGTGGTGCCTGGCGGTGACACCACACCTTTCTCTAGTAATAATGTAAGCACAACTTACATTAACAACTGCGAGGTGAAGCGTCACATCGTTAAGCCAGTGCGCGCTGAAAACCGCGTCTCCGGCGAGATCCCTGTCAGACGCAGGTAACCACTGCTGCCAATACTCGGACGTGCTTTCTCGGCCGCCGCTCCGCACGCCGCCAAAGTTAAGATGAGAATGACGCCGCCGTCGTTATGCGCTGTCAGCCGCCGGCATCACACCTCCGTCGTAGCCCTACTGCAAAATGCGCACGCCGTCCGATTTCCATGTCTTCATTATCGAGTTCCGTTTGTAGTGGAAACTGCTCCATCATAACAGTTCTAATGCACTGTATTGCTAAACATCAACTAACGCCACCTCAGTTCATCAAACAGTTTCTGAACTATTTATCCACTCATTTGTCATCAAAACCCAACGTTCAAAATAACTGCTAATCATCAACAGTTAAAAAATGTTTCCTGCTACTATTCAAAGTTTTGCCAACTCTAAAAATTCAGTGCTCTTCAAAATTTTACCAATATCAAAAGTCACTGTTCTTTTTATGCACTGATATAAAATCTCTCCCACTTTGATCACTGTCTAATCACTGTTTTGCAAAGTTAAAAACTGATTTTAAATTCCACAATGCTCACTGTCCATTAACACTTCCTGCAGAACCGATGACGCACAGTCCACTGGCCGTTTCCCCAGTTATAGAAGCCAATTGTAATGTTTTTCTAAACAAATAAAGAATGACGACGGTGGATTATTATTATAATGTTCCCCTACGTATTCGTGACACGGTGTGGTTTCATAAAATGCCTTACCCACCTTGCAGAAATGTCAGGTTCTATCAGTACTACCGTTTATGAGGATATGTCTTTTCACTTTCCTAGCATCACTTATTTTGGTTTGCTTACCTCGCATCTTCTAAACCTGTCCTACAGGTGTTGTTCCGATTGTTATCTTCTCCACATAGGCGCAGGATTCGACGTACGAACAACAAACTGAGCTAAACTGAATTGGCAGTGTGGAAGAAAATTCAATGCTACGAAGTAAAGTTATCAAAACACAGGATGTCACTTAATTTTTAGTCATTAATGATTAGCGATAGTCAAAAAGCGCAAGCAAGACCCCAATTATGTTCATTCATTACACCAATTTACTTGTAAGCTAATTATGTTCACAGTACCGCAACAGGACACACACAGTATTACAGGATGTTTAAAAATTCACACGACCGTTCACCAAGGCACTTTCAACGCGAAAAACGATTTTAGGTAACTCGTTACACTATACCCTTCAAAGAGCGTGTTGCACTTGTTCGTTCCTGTTATATCGTGATACAAAAAGCATACAGCTCCGGATCTGGACTTATGATCAAAATTGGAACTAATTTTTTTCCAGCGGAAATCAGTTCTGTATTAATCCTTTGGCAAGTCTACCAAGTTTCGCTGCCATACGATAATTGCAGCCCACACTGGACTTCCATGAGTAGCTGCACTTTAATTGTAACCACCCAGTACAGCATGATAACATATTGTTTGATTTTTAATTTTGCCATTTTTCTACGAATTTTTGTTTTTGTGTTTTTTCATTTCTTCCATCTCCCTTTCAACCCGATTCAGTCAATATATTATAAACACGATTTGGATATGATCAGGACCAGGAGTTTGTGAGGGACTCCAAACATCATTGCTTAAAAATGATTTAGATAAGATATCTATACGGTGCGAAAAGTGGCAATTGACTCTGAATAAAGAAAAGTGTGAAGTTATTCACATGAGTACTAAAAGAAATCAGCTAAATTTCGATTACGCGATAAGTCACACAAATCTGAAGGCTGTAAATTCAGCTAAATACTTAGGGATTACAATTACAAATAACCTAAATTGGAACGATCACATAGATAATATTGTGGATAGAGCAAACCAAACACTGCGATTCATTGGCAGAACACTTAGAAGGTGCAACAGGTCTACTAAAGAGACTGCTTACACCGCGCTTGTCCGCCCTATTCTGCAGTATTGCTGTGCGGTGTGGGATCCGCATCAGGTGGGACTGACGGATGACATCGAAAAAGTACAAAGAAGGGCAGCTCGTTTCGTACTATCGAGAAATAGGGGAGATAGTGTCACAGACATGATACGTGAATTGGAGTAGCAATCATTAAAACAAAGGCGTTTTTTGTTGTGACGGGATTTTCTCATGAAATTTCAATCACCAGTTTTCTCCTCCGATTGCGAAAACATTCTGTTGGCACCCACCTACATATGGAGAAGTGATCATCACGATAAAATAAGAGAAATCAGGGCTCGCACAGAAAAATTTAAGTGCTCGTTTTTCCATCGTGTCATTTGAGAGTGGAACGGTAGAGAGACAGCTTGAAGGTGGTTCACTGAACCCTCTGCCAGGCACTTTATTGTGAATAGCAGAGTAATCATGTAGATGTAGATGTAGATGCATTTCAATACACTGGCCATCAGCATAGCTTAAAATTGCATGAAATTTAATTTAATTTGTAAAGCACTTCGTAATTCTGATGAAGGGCTTCTTTGATATCATGGGTGAGGTATCGACGGCGTCTTCGTCGACTGCGCCTGGGAAGCTGCGAGTCGCTCACAGTTACGCAGGAGACAGCACATTCACACCTCCCGTTATAAAATCGCCGACGAACTCGCTCTTCCGTCACGCGCTATCTCCGATGGAGGTGCCACGCATACACGCCGCCAGAGGACGTCGAATTCATTTGACCTCGCTATCTATGACTCTGACTGGCCAGCGTGTCTTTTTAAGTAGCCACATTCAGAGCTTCGCTCCAGATTCAATGCATCTTCAGACTTGTATCGGCCTTAGTACAGAGTAGTGCAGTGAGAAAGTACATTGATGTATCACTGCACTACTAAGCATTACTACTTGATAGTGCCTCGACCATATGTTTCAGCAGTCATGAGTCTTTGCCTCTGCTGAGAACGTTACCCTCAGCACCACAGTAGAATGCACAGCTACGCAGAAGAATGCAGTACAATTGAAAGTTGTGTATATCTCAATTGTTAATTGTATGTATTGCAAATAAACTTATTAATGTGCTATCTTTTTGAAGTTGTCTCATTGTCTTTCTTGACCACATCAGTTACCAAAACATCAAATGGAGTCACGTCATGAGCCACCGCAATAAAAGAGATGGCCTCAGCTGAAGGTCAACAGTTGTAGCAATTGTTGGGAAATGCTCAATGCGATATCAATGGGTGCAGCTAGGAGATACTTAGGCAGCTTGTAGTATTCACGGGAAACGGCCAAGTCTCGTTAGTTCCCAACATAACTAAGGGAAAATTATGAGACAAGAAGTGGCACAAAGTGGGCAAGAGGACACTTTGTTAGTGTGGGTTGCCTACATCAGGAGCAAGTATACATTCAGGGGCAAACCTATTGTTCTCATTTGACTGATAGATCCTTAATCTGTTGTTATGCTAAGAGGACTATGAACCTGGGGATAATCCATCCTTTTGATTTACAGGTCCTTGTTTGGTTAAGTGGTTTTCCAAGGAACACCCACCACTCCCCCTCCTCCCCTCCCTCTCACCTTCCCCTTTCTCCTGCCCCACCTCACCTGAAACTCCCCTCGCCAATACAAGCACACTTTTGATATCAGTCTGAGTGACTAATTAATTAAATCGATAAATTAATTAATCCCCCATTTGGGAAACCACCCAGCCCTACCCTCCCCTCCTCCACCTGGAAATTGGTGGGAAAAGACTGTTGATTGGCCATTTGGAGAGCAATCGACTGCAGTGTATGGAATGTTGTTTAAACAATTTAGACAATGTGTGTAACATTGTTTTTTTAAACAATTTGTGTGATACAAGGTGGCGTTTAGAATATAGTTCATTTATTTAATTAAAGAATTGGTCGGGAAATTGACTGCAGTATATGGATTACTTTTTATTTAAACGATTTACACAATACAAGATGGTGTATGGGATATAGTTTATTTAAAGAATTTGTCAGGAAATCGATTGCAGTATTGAATATTTAAATAACTGCAGCGCTTTCTTTATGCTGATCGAGCATGGAAACGCTGAGTAGGCTTAGTTTATATTTGCTGTCGGAGTCAGGGACCTTATTTTACTCACTTTTCGAAACACACACTGGTATATAACCACAGACGGAAAAATGAGAACAATTACATATCTAAATGTTCATCACATATTTGGAAACCCACCACCACTTTCTGCAGACAGACAAGTTATTAGAATCTCAGCAGCAAACTATTTTGTACAGATCGAGAAACATACAGCGGTCCTATTGCACTGACAGTTAAACCCGGGCCCGCATCTCGTGGTCGTGCGGTAACGTTCTCGCTTCCCACGCCCGGGTTCCCGGGTTCGATTCCCGGCGGGGTCAGGGATTTTCTCTGCCTCGTGATGGCTGGGTGTTGTGTGATGTCCTTAGGTTAGTTAGGTTTAAGTAGTTCTAAGTTCTAGGGGACTGATGACCTAAGATGTTAAGTCCCATAGTGTTCAGAGCCAGCCAGTTAAACCCGGCAAAAGGGGTTTACGGATCATCAATGGAATGAAGTGCTATATAGTAGCCACTGTTTGGTTTCTCCCGTGCGTGTATCTATCGTCAGGGCACCGTCACGAAGGTCAAAACCGCCCATTGTTCTAATTACAGATGACGTTGCTAAGTACCATCGACCATGGACCGCGCGTCGGCCCCCAAACAAAGCATCAAGTGGCGACATTCTTTTGATCGGGAAATCCCAAAGGTGGTTCAAATGGCCCTGAGCACTATGAGACTTAACAACTTGGGTCATCAGTCCCCCAAAACTTAGAACTACTTAAACCTAACTAACCTAAGGACATCACACACATCCATGCCCGAGGCAGGATTCGAACCTGCAACCGTAGCGGTCGCGCGGTTCCAGACTGAAGCGCCTAGAACCGCTCGCCCACAGTGGCCGGCGTGAAATCACAGACTCGCTGCCTGTCTCTGTCTGTCTCGAGACCACTGCCTGTTTGTCTGTGTGAACCAACGTCCCGAAACATGCACAGGGTGGTTTTTATTTCTCCTCAGAATACAGTATTCCTATTGGCTAATGTTGGAGACAAAGGGAGAGCTGACGCAACTTCAATTACAGAAATAGAGTGAAATAAGCCATTTGCACTACTCTCTCAAATTAATTATTTAACAATTACGGGAGTCAAATAGTACACTTAAAACACTCACCTCCACCTCACGATGATCCTTCTTCGTAATAAAACAGTTTTCAACGTTTGAGTCTCACATACAAACAATATGAAGATCAAGTAATGAAATTTCCACCACAAATAGATCGTAGTGCTAAATATATTCAAGGTTTTGTACACACCAATGTTTGAGAGGACAAAGACTCTCCTCCACCACATCGTTCCACTAAACGTATCTGGTGAAAAAAAAAAAAAAAAAAATTCCTACCGGTCACACAGACTAGTGATCCCGTGATACACGCCAATCGCCGATCACAGGGTAGTCCCTGACTAGCCGGCCGTTGTGGCCGAGCGGTTCTAGGCGCTTCAGTCCACTACGGTTGCCTCCAACATTAGCCAATAGGAATACTGTATTCTGAGGAGAAATGAAAACCTCCATCTGCATGTTCCGGGACATTGGTTCACACAGACAAGCAGGGAGTGGTCTCTTGAGAAAGACAGAGACAGGCAGCTAGTCTGAGATTTCCCGATCAACAGAATGTCGCCACTTGATGCTTTGTTTGGGGGCTGCAAGATCAAAGCAGGAAGTGGCCGTGGATTTCTAAATATGTCATGAACTTTAAGATATGTAATTGATCTGATTTTCCTGTCTGTGGTTAGATACCAGTGTGTGTTTCGAAAAGTGAGTAAAATAACGTCCCTGACTCCGACAGCAAATATAAACTAAGCCTACTCAGCGTTTCCACAGGTGATCAGAATAAAAAAGCACCACAGTTGTTTAAATATTCAATACTGCAACCGATTTCCTGACAAATTCTTTAAATAAACTATATTGCATACATCACCTTGTATTGTGTAAATTGTTTAAATAAAAAGTAATCCATATACTGCAGTCAATTTTCTGAGCAATTCTTCAATTAAAGAAATGAACTATATCCTAAAAAGCACCTTGTATCACATAAATTGTTTAAATAAACAATGTTACACATATTGTCTAAATTGTTTAAACAACATTCCATACACTGCATTCGATTTCCCACCAAATGGCCAATCAACAGAGCCTTTTCCCACCAATTTCCATGTGGAGGAGGGGAGGTTTCCCAGATGGTAGGTTAATTAATTGATCGATCTAATTAATTAGTCAATCAAATTGATATCAAAAGTGTGCTTGTATCAGCGAGGGGAATTCCCAGAGAGATGGGGCAGGAGAAAGGATAGAGGGAGGGGAGGAGGGTGTGGGGGATGGATGGAGTTTCCTTGGAAAACCACTTAACCGAACAACGGATACAGGAGCTGTCAATCAAAAGGATCGATTATTCCCAGGGGTTCATAATCCTCTTAGCAGAACTATAGGTAAAGGACCTGTCAATCAAAAAGAGAACACTAGGCTTGCCCTGAATGTATACTTGCCCCTGGTGTAGGCAGCCTACACTAACAAATTGTCCTCGTGCCCACTTTGTCCCATTACTAAGAGATACTGGTCACCAGTGCATAGAAACAGCCAAAGCTTGGAGGCCAGCTACACGAAATGTCAGAGGTTCCTAAATGCATTGTGGAAAAATAGTTATGAAAGGCGCCTGGGTAGTGACGGCCGCGTTCAGCGATAGCACTATAACTTGTAAAAGAGTGATATTATTACAGACAAACAGTAATCGTAAGACAGATATGAAGGGACCAAGTCTTTGGAAGGGGCATCTGTATGTCATGAAAGGCCTATAGCAGGCCTGAGACATCATTTAGTGAGAAATTCCTCCCTCCCTCTATACAGCCTCCGAAGAATAGTGGATAATTAGAGCCAATGAGATCATGAGTGCTCTTCGATAACAGGCTTTGTCGGGCACTGGCGTGGGCAAAGGGGAAAACTGAATAAAGCTCGTAATCAGGACGCTCCGAGAGGTCTGTTACCGTCAGATTAAGAAGTTGGTAGGTGTATCAGCAGAGGCAGCCGAAAAGGGTACCCGGGCAATGCTAAGGAGAGTTATCTGCAGTAGCTGCAGCGCAGCTGATGAAATCCTTGTCCTTTAGCTAAGGACCTCTACATGTCATATCGTAGATGCGTGCTCAGTTATTGCAGACAGTTCCATTTTAAGAAGACGGAACGGCGTTTGTTAGTCACCGTCTCTGTGTAAAGACTTGGTCTCTTCGTGGGTATATTTCCTTGAAGCAAGTATGTCAGGAGTTGATACTGTTTTCTGAATAAAGCCATAAGTTGTAATCAGTTGTAATAAGGGAATTCGAACGACATACTCACTTAGGCTGACAGACTACATCCATTATTCCCGAACCCCGTAGGCGAATTCCCAAGCTATACTGACATCTGGGACGCGACAAGCTACAGATGTGCGTATATTTCAAGATTATTTCTTCCTAGCGTGAAGGTGGCAACACTGGAACAGAGAGATATTTCAGTGCACTGCAGATGTGCTTTTTTTTGTTTGTTTGTTAGTTTGGGAAAATAATAAGAAAATATTACTCAGTTTTCTAATTTGTAAGACAAAGATCACGTTAAGCATATAATGGAACTGTGGATCAGCAATCCTGGAAAAACAACGACCACAAGATAATTATGTCCACAGGAAGTCAAGCATGAGTTCTACGGTTTCCTTCAGCCTAGCTATGCATGAAAGCAAAAAAGTTAGTAGCTTCACTACGCATGTGAACAAATTTTTGTACAATGATGTAAACTGATTATAAAACAAAATATTTATTGAACATCACGTCCTGCGAGCGTATCCATATATGGTCACACACTAGCGACAACGTTCGCATGTAACACATAAGCAGCCAAATTGTAGCAAATTAAAAAATATTAAGATAGTTGAGACTGACGTGTAACTACTTACTGCTCTACACACTTTGCGTTGCTCATTGCTTCACTAATTATTAACACACAAAGATTAGAGGAGAGTGGGGGAATTTGGAGCAGCGGGTAGAATGAGGCACGTCAATGTCTCTTTAACTGTGAGCGTTAGACTTACCTGATCGGTGCCACCTCCTGCTGCTTAAGTAGAAATAACCATACAGAGCGCGGGAACCGTCACTTGCCAGTTGTCGGCGCAAGAAACAAGTGTGTGTTTTGTCTTTGTTTCTTCTAATATTTGATCTCTAGTTTCTAAGACTTGAGCCATTTCCTGTTATGATAAAATACAAGTTTTTGTTGTTATGCCTGTCTTTGCACATTAACCGCGAGCGTGGAACTGTAGTCTTATATATACCATGCTTGGTGGGGTAATTTCACACACAGAGGACGAGTGCGTCATTTTACCCCACTTCAGTTTCACGCTAATGAATGTTGGTAGCTAAATGAGATATATTAGTGTATATTTAATGAAAGTCAAAATGACATGGTGCATCATTTTTGTAGGAACGGGTTCCTCCGATCAGATGCCGAGGACGTACACCTGTAAAACAGAGAGAGAGCTTCTTGGACGAATTAAGAAATACTGTCAGTGCTTTTCATAATGGGACTTCTATTAGACAGAGTGCCATCCAGCACAACATACCAGAGACCTGTGCATAGTGTGTGGTGAAATCGGGAAAGATGGTGAGAAACGGTGCCGGTGTATTTCTTGAGCTTTATGGTGTCATTCTGAATGCAATGGGTGGGACAGTTCTGAAAATTGTAACTGTGACTGCTGTTTGAAGAAGCGTTTGTTCTTTTGCAGGAAGCAAGACGCCAGTTACTGAATACACTTATGCTCGAGTCTTATTCTTCATTTTGTCGTTATTTTATAAGAAAACTATTATCATTGTTTTGTGTCTGTTCTACAGTTAATTCAGCTGATATTTTCGCTATTTTCTTTTTGTAAACTATGTTGTTGAGCGTTTTGTTTAATAAACATAATATTCAATACGTATATTTTGTATTATAATATGTGTGGAATTCCTTGCGCCAGTTTACCTCACTTATTGCATCATTTTACCCGGCATGTCCGGTAAAATGACACAATGCAATGATGTCATAATGCAGCTAATGCTATACGAAAATTAGAGCCTCTGGGTATTATAGAATAAAGGTTATAGACAAAATGCCTTAGGGTGCCGAATTCTCGAATTTCCCCTGACCTAACACACACCAGACATTGAATAACAGTTCATGCATATTCGTGTACATTATGGAATGATGGTTGCACATTACAGATGTCTATTGTTTTTTGTACTATTGCTAAAATATTATTTGCATAGTACTGCAGCACAGGCAATAAATAGTTTCCCTCATATCTCTATCTTTAATAGTTATTGGCTCGAGTTAACAATTAGCACTAGGTTTGGCGTCTATATTGGTAGCCTTTTCTGACGAAACAAAATCAACGGTCATTGTCTTTTTTTCAACAATACGTATTCTGTCTTCAGCATGGGCTAACCACATATCGCTGAATTCAGGTATATTTTCTTCTCACACTTCTAAAAAGCACTCCCACTTACGTTCTTCAGTAACACTATATTTACTCTGCTTCAGGAGTCTTCTTATGAGATCTGTAAAAATGGACTACATAATATAACGTAATGAATGAATGTTAGTTTTATAAAGGAGATGTCATGGGTACACTGCTAGCCATCGCCGTTGTGGCCGAGCGGTTCTAGGCGCTACAGTCTGGAATCGAGCGACCGCTACGGTCGCAGGTTCGAATCCTGCCTCGGGCATGGATGTATGTGATGTCCTTAGGTTAATTAGGTTTAAGTAGTACCAAGTTCTAGGGGACTGATGACCTCAGAATTTAAGTCCTATAGTACTCAGAGCCATTTGAACCATTTTGTTACGGTCGCAGGTTCGAATCCTGCCTCGGATATGGATGTGTGTGATGTCCTTAGGTTAGTTAGGTTTAAGTAGTTCTAAGTCTAGAGGACTGATGACCTCAGATGTTAAGTCCTATAGTGCTTAGAGCCGTTTTTTGACAACATTACGAAGACAGTAAGCGACAAACGTCAAACTGACATGAAGTTTTGGTTACTACTCGTAAATGCTTGGATATGCCAATGATTGGCTTTTCAGCGCGACCACACGAAGTACATAGGTGTAAAGCCGTCTACATTCTGTATAAAAGAAAATTGTACGCAACGGGTTTCTCGTCAGTTCGATAGATTGTCTACGACGTTTGCTGAAGACGATTAATTCGTTCCTGGAGGAGAGGAGATTTTTCGTCAGGGTTGAAAATGATTGCAGCAGTACAAAATCCTTAGTGGCTGGGGTCTTGCAGGATTCGATTCTGGGACCCGTGCTGTGTTCTGCCTACACAAACAGCATACCTACCTAAACAGATAGGAGGGAACTCGTTCTGTACGCCGATAATATTGTCCTGTTCAAGCGCTGCCACAACCTAAACTTTATTGTTAGGCACCTCCAGAGAGATCTAAACAGAAGCACACAGAGGTGCACTATCCAGAATGTGCAAATCAATCCTAACTATAGCCAAGCAATTCTTTTCGCTATCAAACTTAAGCTCCGCAACCGCCAACTCGCAACTGGAGGCACGGGCTTGACTTGGTGCAACTCAGAAAAATACCTTGGGTCTTACCATGGAAAAGATACTGACTGAGAGGTCTCATAACCTGTGCTTTCAATTAGGACTGTGGCATGTTATAATAACTGTAACTGCGCTTCAGCAATGAGACATTACCAGACTAAGCAAACCTGACAATTCGGCGCGTCATCGTACTTCCGACTCATGTGATGTTGCGAAGTGTGGTCAATGGGCGCTGACAAACACTTGGAAAGACTGGACACTCTCAAAACAAAAATATGCTAACATTCAGGCCAACTATTCATCGAACAAGTCATCAAAAGGAAACCTACTGGTTTCGACAGGAAAACGACTTTTTCTTCCCATATTATCATAAAACCACTACTCCAAGAACACCCAAATTCGCTTCGTTAAAGACTAAAGATGACCTTTACACGATGGTTAGAGACTGACGCATATTTACGGACTAAATATCCAGCAACACTATACACGGATAATATCGCCTCACTTTTCTACTCATGTGCACCACAGTCAGAAGGCACACTAGCACAATATCCTGTGCAGATTCTATTGTTTATACAGGGTGATTCCGTGATGACACAAACTTTCAGGGATGCTGGAGGACGGTAAATGTATCAATTTGATGCAAAGGACCCAGGCCCGGAAATGACCGAGTCGAAAGTTATAAACGAAAATCATTCTGATACCTCAGACAGTGGAATACATATACCGAAGCTGTTGTTAATATTGTAGGGTAGGCAACTGTCAGAGGTGATAAAATGTACAAAAACAAGAAAAAAGTTTGTAGTAAACATGGGTTCTAAAATGCATTCCTTAATAGCTGTGGATACTTGTCATCTTCGATACAACACAAAAGATAACGCAAGACTTCAAGTTGCCTCTGTTTCCTGACCTGCTTCGATAAAGAATGTGCTGGACTGTTTCCTTGCCCAACAAGTTCTCTTGACCTCTCACCCACTGTAAAGATCTGGTGAGTGGTTGCCGAGGGACTGTCGCGCCACCAGCTCCCCTAGGAGTACGACTCATCAGCTCTGTCAGAGAGATGAAGCAGCATGGAATAACGTACCCGTATGTCATACAGACTCAGTCCAACTCTACGCTCAGTTGGGTTAGAACTATTGTTGCTGTCAGAAGTAACAGTTCTGTGTACTAATTTTGGGCCCCTTTATGCCCTGAAATTGTCTACAAATTTAATAATGTATTCTTCGTACTGTGTAAAGCGTCAGGCAAATCCAACACCTTCCATGAAAACCCTGACATGATAGCAAATCCGGCAGTATGTCACATAGCTCCAAATAAATCCTGACATTAAATTAACCAAAGGAATACGATCAACGAGTGAGCAAATGGAATACCACAGGCTAACACAAGAACGCCTAAATGCATGTCATACCTTCCCACTGTGAGACAGAAGTAGTTCCGAGGGGAGAAACGAGAACAGAAGCCGAGAGCAGAACCGTGTTAAGCTAGGAGGCCCTACGATAAGGGACGGACACCCACGTCGCCAGCTGACCGCCAAAACCACACCCCCCAGCCCATGTTAAAAGATAGAGCCCTCCAGGAGAACAGTATAGATCTTACGATAACACTAAAAGGGCCACACCAGCTGCAAGTTTTAGCGTGAGACTTTTTCGCGTCTCTGTTACGTTGCAAACGTTAAAAACATTGCCCCACCACGAAAAGTATAACGTTTCTCATTGGATAGACAGAATTTTGCAGGCGGAGCTTAAGGTTAACATTGAGACCCTGATTGGTCAGTTGAAAACACAGCCAGATAACTTTTTTTAAACCAACTTCGATAAATTGTAGTAAGGAGAAGTTAGGAGAGAGTTGCTTCCGAGACGGCGAGGTGAGCGGAGCTGTGCCGCCTGCCGCCCCCTGACACTGCTTAAACACCGTCAAGGTAATGAACGCACGTGATGCCGCATAACAGCGCATAACGCTTCACTCAGAACTGCAGAAGTCTTATCTGTTACATCCCCTTTTTACGTAATACTAGTGTCGATCGTCAATTAAATCTCATGGTGTTCACATTTGCTACTTGAAGTAAAAATCTGAAACGCGATGATTTTTCTGTTATATAATTATTGAGAAGCCACATCAGCCACTGTAATTTACTACAAGTTATACAAGTGATTAAAGATAATTGAGGGTCACTGTAGACCATTTTCATAGTTTTCTCTTTTATGAAACTTAACTTAAATCTAGATTATAGATGTGATATGGCATAGGTCATCCTTCGATCCATTGTAGAACTTGGAAACCCATTCAGGGAATATTCGTTCACGTTTTTTGTTGAATGCAGTTGGTTTTTATCACCCTGTATTAAAATATTTCCTTTTATCAATAATGCAATTTATAAAGAATGTTTTGTGAGTAGAATAAAATTTCCAATGGTAAACTTAACTGCTTTTTCGACGTTATTTTACCAGCTAACTAAAAATAGGAAAGCCTTGAACGCCTTCCACTAAATTTAGTTAGTATTAAGATTCTTTTACAGGGAGTGCAGTGGAGCTGACGCTGAAATCATTAAGTATTTCATTATATCATCGCTAGTCTCACTGAACTCTTCTGAACTCTACATGTCATGTGTGGTCTGGCGTCTCCTTACCAGCAACAGGTCCCAGGTTCAAGCTAGTCAATTCCCTAAAAACCACGCTCAGAGCGTCGTTGCGCGAAAGTGGTAGGGAGACACGACTTAGAACAAACAGACACCATGCAGAATGTTAGAACCATGGTGTATATGCACGCTAAGTAAAACTTCCCTATTTGCTATCCTTACTGGTACTGCAACCTAATTGTCAGCAGTGTAATTACTAGATTCGGATTTCAATCCGAAGAGTAATTTTAAGAGGTGGAGATGGGTGTCTTAGCGAGACTTCCCCAAAATTCGAGCGCATTATAGCACTCGGGAATGCTCGACGGATTTAGAGCGTATCTGATGCCGACGCTGGAAATTTCTTGGCCGTTATTCTGCCAAATTTGATCATGAGTGTGCTTTTGCTAGGCTACAGCATCGGGTAGACAGTTGTTATTAGCTGTAGAGGGCCAATAAGGAAGTATACAGAGTGGTCCATTGATAGTAACGGGGCCAAATACCTCACGAAATAAGCATCAAACGAAAAAATTACAAAGAACGAAACTCGTCTAGCTTGAAGGGGGAAACCAGATGGCGCTATGGTTGGCCCACTAGATGGCGCTGCCATAAGTCAAACGGATATCAACTGCGTTTCTTTAAATAGGAACCCCCATTTTTTATTGCACATTCGTGTAGTACGTAAAGAAATATGAATGTTTTAGTTGGACCACATTTTTCGCTTTGTGATAGATGGCGCTGTAATAGTCACAAACGTATGAATACGTGGTATCACGTAACACTCCGCCAGTGCGGACGGTATTTGCTTCGTGATACATTACCAGTTTTAAAATGGACCGTTTACCAGTTGCGGAAAAGGTCGATATCGTGTTGATGTATGGCTGTTGTGATCAAAATGCCCAACGGGCGTGTGCTATGTATGCTGCTAGGTATCCTGGACGACATCATCCAAGTGTCCAGACCGTCCGCCGGATAGTTACGTTATTTAAGGAAACAGGAAGTGTTCAGCCACATGTGAAACGTCAACCACGACCTGAAACTAATGATGATGCCCAAGTAGGTGTTTTAGCTGCTGTCGCGGCTAATCCGCACATCAGTAGCAGACAAATTGCGCGAGAATCGGGAATCTCAAAAACGTCGGTGTTGAGAATGCTACATCAAAATCGATTGCACTCGTACCATATTTCTATGCACCAGGAATTTCATGCCGACGACTTTGAATGTCGTCTACAGTTCTGCCACTGGGCACAAGAGAAATTACGGGACGATGACAGATTTTTTGCACGAGTTCTATTTAGCGACGAAGCGTCATTCACCAACAGCGGTAACGTAAACCGGCATAATATGCACTATTGGGCAACGGAAAATCCACGATGGCTGCGACAAGTGGAACATCAGCGACCTTGGCGGGTTAATGTATGGTGCGGCATTGTGGGAGGAAGGATTATTCGCCCCCATTTTACCGATGACAATCTAAATGGAGAAGTGTATGCTGATTTCCTACGTAATGTTCTACCGATGTTACTACAAGATGTTTCATTGCATGATAGAATGGCGATGTACTTCCAACATGATGGATGTCCGGCACATAGTTCGCGTGCGGTTGAAGCGGTATTGAATAGCATATTTCATGACAGGTGGATTGGTCGTCGAAGCACCATACCATGGCCCGCACGTTAATCGGATCTGACGTCCCCGGATTTCTTTCTGTGGGGAAAGTTGAAGGATATTTTCCATCGTGATCCACCGACAACGCCTGACAACATGCGTCAGCGCATTTTCAATGCATGTGCGAGCATTACGGAAGGCGAACTACTCGCTGTTGAGCGGAATGTCGTTACACGTATTGCCAAATGCACTGAGGTTGACGGACATCATTTTGAACATTTATTGCATTAATGTGGTATTTACAGGTAATCACGCTATAACAGCATGCGTTCTCAGAAATGATAAGTTCACAAAGGTACATGTATCTCATTTGAACAACCGAAATAAAATGTTCAAACGTACCTCCGTTCTGTATTTTAATTTAAAAAAACCTACCTGTTACCAACTGTTCGTCTAAAATTGTGAGCCATATGTTTGGGACTATTACAGCGCCATCTATCACAAAGCGAAAAATGTGGTCCAACTAAAACATTCATATTTCTTTACGTACTACAGGAATATATAATAAAAATGGGGGTTCCTATTTTAAAAAAACGCAGTTGATAACCGTTTGATTTATGGCAGCGCCATCTAGCGGGCCAACCATAGCGCCATCTGGTTTCCCCCTTCAAGCTAGACAAGTTTGGTTCTTTGTAGTCTTTTCGTTTGACGCTTATTTCGTGAGATATTTGGCCCGGTCACGATCAGTGGACCACTCTGTATAGGCTAGAAAAAAACTAAACCATCAATAGTACTAGTGCTGATGGTCTACGGTTTAAAAAATTGTGAGAGTATCTAAGGATGAAAGCAAATTCAGCGGAATATTGACGCAGAAAGTAACCAGCATTTCTAAACTTCATTGATAACTGTAACGGTTTAATGCAGCAGCACACCAATTACTGACTGTAGCTTTGCTTTGGTGGTAATGAATCTTCAGTTGTGACTTTCAAAGTCGAAAATATGGTGACATAGTCCAAATTAGCGTATTATTCGGGGTAATTTTGTGTTAGGTGAGGGAATAATGGTTAGTTGAAACAGATGCTGGTCATAAAACGGAAATACTAAAGCTCTTAAAACGGGGTAAACAGAGTTCTTTCCACGAAAATGTTGTGTTTTACTTCAGTCTGCTGTTCTGACCCTTAAAGCTCGATTACATACAGAGCGGGTTCCACGCCACGGTCTGTCGTGTTTAATGGGCGTGCAGCGATCCAGTTGAATGGCGCTCGTTATGTGTGAGCTAGTTGCTGTGCAGCAAACATGAATACTACTTCCGATGACGACCAACCGTTGCTTTTATGTGTACTCTTTTCGAGGAAGCAATGAAAGCCGTCATATCATATGAATAGCAAACTACACGTCTATGGTGTGTTTCTCCGACCTCGCGAGGAACTGTGGTCTTTTGAATAGCGTTTCTTTAGTTACTTTCGTGTGCCTTGTCAACAATTTGGAACGTTACATGATTTTCATTGAAGCGAAAATCTTGAATAATTCCAGTTGTGTATCGTTAATCGACTATTCAAGGAATACAAAAGGAAAATAATTCGACTATCGAGAATGTTCTTTAGTGATTCTTCAGAATTATATTATTACAATGTGCAGGTCCAGTCTCTGCATATGATTGATAATGATATAGAATTGCTCCCTCTGAGTTGAAGGAAGCATGTTATTATATCATCTGAACTACACTTTACACAGAAATACTTATGTGGAAGTATATACCATTAAACTAAACTCCCGAGTCATCAAAGAATCTAACTCCCATGTATAAAAGTACTGGGTAATCAAAAAGTCAGTACAAACTTGAAAACTGAATAAATCACGGAATAATGTAGGTAGAGAGGTACAAATTGACACACATGCTTGGAATGACATGGGGTTTTATTAGAAGTAAAAAAATACGAACGTCCAAAAAATGTCCGACAGATGGCGCTTCATCTGAGCAGAATAGCAATAATTAGCATAACAAAGTAACACAAAGCAAAGATGATGGTCTTTATAGGAAATGCTCAATATGTCCACCATCGTTCCTCAACAATAGCTGTAGTCGAGGAATAATGTTGTGAACAGCACTGTAAAGCATGTCCGGGGTTATGGTGAGGCATTGGCGTCGGATGTTGTCTTTCAGCATCCCTAGAGATGTCGGTCGATCACGGTACACTTGCGACTTCAGATAACCCCAAAGCCAATAATCGCACGGACTGTGGTCTGGGGACTTGGGAGGCCAAGCATGACGTAAGTGGCGGCAGAGCACACGACCATCACCAAACGACGCGCGCAGGAGATCTTTCACGCGTCTAGTAATATGGGGTGTTTATTTTTTGGTTCTAATAAAACCCCATGTCATTCCAAGCATGTGTGTCAATTTTTACCTCTCTGTCTACATTACTCAGTGGTTTATTTTCAAATTTATACTGACTTTCTGATCACCCGGTATCTCAAACGCCTGATTACTTTACAAATGAGTTAATGTGTTAAATATTTGATGTTAAGCATGTAAGCGAGAAAAAGTTTGGAAAAAATTTGAAATTATACTTAATATTTGTTGGACGTCGCTAAGTGTTTTTATTATGAAACACTGGATGAATATAGTCTGGGTAATTTGCGCTCCATTTTACGCAAAAACTAGTTTTTCAAGCATCTATTTATTTATGACGTCGTATTTCCTGAACTACACCATATAAGACTCAAAGAAACTGGTACACTTGCCTAATATCGTGTAGAGCCCCCGCGAACACGCAGAAGTGCCGCAGCACCATGTGGCATGGACTCGTCTAATGTCTGAAGTGCCGGCCGCGGTGGTCTAGCGGTTCAGGCGCTCAGTCCGGAACCGCGCGACTGCTACGGTCGCAGGTTCGAATCCTGCCTCGGGCATGGATGTGTGTGATGTCCTTAGGTTAGTTAGGTTTAAGTAGTTCTAAGTTCTAGGGAACTGATGACCTCAGATGTTCAGTCCCATAGTGCTCAGAGCCATTTGAACCATTTTGAATGTCTGAAGTGCTCGAGAGAAATGACACCATGAATCCTGCAGAACTGTCCATAAATCCGTAAGAGTACGAGAGGGTGAAGATCTCTTCTGAACAGCACATTGCAAGGCATCCCAGAGATGCTCAATAACGTTCATGTCTGGGGAGTTTGGTGCCCAGCGGAAGTGTTTAAATTTGGTGGTGTGTTCCTGGAGTCACTCTGTAGCAATTCTGGACGTGTAGGGTGTCGCATTGTCCTGCTGGAATTACCCAAGTCCGTCAGAATGCACAATGGACATGAATGGATGCACGTGATCAGACAGGGTGCTTACGTACATGACACCGGCTGGAGTCGTACCTAGACGTATCACCGGGCCCGTATCACTTCAACTGCACACGCCCCACACCGTTACAGAGCCTCCACCAGCTTGAACAGTCCCCTGCTGACATGCAGGGTCTATGGATTGATGAGGTTGACTCCGTATTCATACACGTGCATCCGTTGGATACAATCTGAAACGAGACTCGTCCGTCCGGACAACATGTTTCCAGTCATCAAAAGTCCAACGTCGGTGTTAACGGGCCCAGGCGAGGCGTAAAGCTTCGTGTCGTGCAGTCATCAAGGCTACATGAGTGGCCCTTCGGTTCCGAAAGCCCATATCGATGATGTTTCGTTGAATGGTTCGGATGCTGACTCTTATTGATAGCCCAGTATTGAAACTGCAGCAATTTGCGGAAGGATTGCACTTCTATCCCGTTGAACGATTCTCTTCAGTCTTCGTTAGTCCTGTTCTTGCAGGATCTTTTTCCGGCCGGAGCGATGTCGGAGATCTGATGTTTTACTGGATTCCTGATGTTCACGGTACACTCGTGAAATGGTTGCACGGGAAAATCCCCACTTCATCACTACCTCGGAGATGCTGTATCCCATCGCTCGTGCGCCGACTATAAGAGCACTCACTGAAATCTTGATAATGTCTTATATAGGCGTTGCCGACCGCAGCGCCGTATTCTGCCTGTTTGCGTATTTGAATGCGCATGCCTATACCATTTTCTTTGGCGCTTCAGTGTACGTGTCGTACAACGATATAATTTTTCTGGGATATTCATTGGTAAATATGGATCCTGTCTGAAAACGTTGTTGAGAGTAGGTTCGCTGTTAAAGAGCAATAATTTAAAACGTCAAGTGTGATGCTAAAGTTTTACTTCGTGAACAGCGAAAATGTAGTAAGTGATAAACTTTTTCCCTTTCATCATTTTGTGGGGGTGTGGGTATATGTGAGAGAGAAAAAATTTCGTAAAGGTTTGAAATTCAGTGTAAAGTTTGTTGTAATTCTCTATTCTGAAATACTGGATGAATGAAGTACTTGTATTTGCGCACTGTCTGTTACATTACCTCATGAAAAAAACAAATTTTCTGGCTGTAATACTTTTCTTCGTGTGTTAAACTTAATGAGTTGAATAATCAACTCATTAAGTAACAATCAACAGTAACGCGAAATACTGAAAATCTAATTTTTGTGCACCTGACAGCCGTTAGATAGGCAACCTACAATTGGATTTGTTCTGGGATAGTCGCTTAGTAATACAGATGATACAAGTATGCATTCATTTATGAATATAATGATTACCCGTTTCATTCAGATTTGCACTTATTTTCTTTCACGTTGCCGCCTTTTGCGTCCCTTTTTGCATTCCGTACGGTAAGTCTTAGGAACAATATGTTTGTAAGCATCAGATCAATGAATCTTCTAATTTGTTTCGACGTTTCGCACGCTTGCCCAATACGGCAAGAGCAGTCCAACACGCGTGGCCATCTTCTGTTTGACTCAGACGATGCCCCAGTGTGCAACACAGCTCCCTGTCTCACAAAACCTTCACTTCTTCAAACTGCTCTCTCGAAACTCTCATTGCTGTGACTGCAGACATGGTTACAAAGACCTATTGTAGGTTAAATGGAGGTTATTAAAGTCGTGTTTTTTCGTCAATCTGAGTTACTGAGGTCCTTGGGACAGCCAGCCATGACAAAACTGTTCCATCTGGTATGTAAGATATACGAGACAACCGAAATATTCTCAGACGTCAAGCAGAAAATTATATCCCAACTCCAAAAAATGGTTCAAATGGCTCTGAGCACTATGGGACTTAACATCTGAGGTCATCAGTCCCCTAGAACTTAGAACTACTTAAACCTAACTAACCTAAGGACATCACACACATCCATGCCCGAGGCAGGATTCGAACCTGCGAGCGTAGCAGGTTCCGGACTGAAGAGCCTAGAACCGCTCGTCCACCGCGGCCTGCCCCCAGTTACAAAAAAGGCAGATGTTGAGAGTCTGAATATTACCGAACCACCAGTCTAATAAGTAAAAAATTATTTTGTTTCTTTATAGACACAATCACACGTTTATGACACAGTCATAAACGGTTTCGGCCATACAATGACGGCATACACTGAACACAGGTGCATGCGTTGTGTCTATAAATAAACAAAAAAAATTTTTACAAGAGAATCAATCAGGCACCCCATAGAAAAAATGTCGTTTTTTTCCAAAAGTTTAATAAGTCATTGTTGCAAAATAGTAACACGAATTATTAACAGTATAATGGAAAAACTGGTAGAAGTTGAACTCGGGAAAGATCAGTTTGGGTTCCGGAGAATTGTAGGAACACACGTTGTAATACTAATCCTACAACTTATCTTCGAGGGTAGGTTAAAGAAAGGCAAGCCTTTGTTTATAAAATTTGAAGAAAGTTCAAGACAATGTTGACTGGAATGAACTTTTTTGAAACTCTGAAGGTAGCAGGGGAGGGAAAGGCTGTTTACAACTTGTACAGAAACCAGACAGCAGTTATAAGAGTCGAAGGAAATGAAAGGGGAAGGTTGTAGCCCATCCTAGATGTTTTTCAGTCTGTGCACTGAGCAATCTGAAAAAAAGGAGGAATTAGAAAAGTAAATTTAAGTTCAGGAATAAGAAATAAATACTTTGAGGTTCTCCGGTGACATTGTAATTTTGTGACAGAGAGTAAAAGACATCGAAGAATGAACAGAGTGGACAGTGTATTGAAAAAAGTTCGTGAGATGATATTCAACAAAAGTAAAACAAGGGTACTGGAATGTAATCGAATTAAATCAGGTAATGCTGAGGGAATTAAAAGAGGAGATCAGGCATTAAAAGTAGTACATGAATTTTCTATTTGGCCAGCAATATAACTGACGACGGCGAAAGTAGAGAGGAGACAAAATACATCGTGGCTAGAGGAAGAAAAGTATTTCTGAAAAAGACGAATTTGTTAACTTTTAGTATATAATATTTAATTGTTAGGAAGTCTGTTCTGACAGTATTTATCTTGCGTTTAATCATGTACACAAGTAAAACGTGGATGATAAGAAGTCCAGACAAGAAGAGAGGAGAAGCTTTGGAAATGTGATGCTACAGAAGAATACTGAAATTAGATGGGTAGACCTAGTAACTAACGAGAAAGTGTTGAATCGAATTGGGGAAAAAGGGATTGTATAGCATACGTTGACTAAAAGAAAGCCGGCCGAAGTGGCCGTGCGGTTCTAGGCGCTGCAGTCTGGAACCGCGAGACCGCTACGGTCGCAGGTTCGAATCCTGCCTCGGGCATGGATGTGTGCGTGACGTCCTTAGGTTAGTTAGGTTTAACTAGTTCTAAGTTCTAGGGGACTAATGACCTCAGAAGTTGAGTCACATAGTGCCCAGAGCCATTTGACTAAAAGAAAGGATCAGTTGATAGTAGGCTACACTCCCAGGGTCATCAAGGAATTGTCAGTTTGATAACGGAGGGAAGTGTGGGGGGTTGAAACTCTCGAGGGAGACCAAACAATAAATACAGCAAGAACGATCAACCGGGTGTAGGTTACAGTAGTTATTCGGAGATGAAGAGGCTAGCACAGGATATTACACTACTGGCCATTAAAATTGCTACACCAAGAAGAAATGAAGATCATAAACGGGTATTCATCGGACAAATATATTACACTACAATTCACATATGATTACATTTTCACGCATTTTGGGTGCATAGATCCTGAGAAATCAGTACCCAGAACAACCACCTCTGGCCGTAATACCGGCCTTGAGACGCCTGGGCATTGAGTCAAACAGAGATTGGATGGCGTGTACAGGTACAGCTGCCCATGCAACTTCAACACGATAGCACCGTTCATCAAGAGTAGTGACGGGCGTATTGTGACGAGCCGGTTGCTCGGCCACCATTGACCAGGCGTTTTCAGTTAGTGAGAGATCTGGAGAATGTGCTGGTCAGAGCAGCAATCGAACATTTTCTGTATCCAGAAAGGCCCGGACAGGACCTGCAACATGCGGCCGTGCATTGTCCTGCTGAAACGTAGGGTTTCGCGGGGATCGAATGAAGGGTAGAGCTACGGGTCGTAGCACATCTGAAATATAACGTCCACTGTTCAAAGTGCCGTCAATGCGAACAAGAGGTGACCGAGACGTGTAACGAATGGCAACCCATACCATCACGCCAGGCGATACGCCAGTATGGCGATGACGAATACACGCTTCCAATGTGCGTTCACCGCGATGTCGCCAAACACGGATGCGACCATCATGATGCTTTAAATAGAACCTGGATTCATCCGACAAAATAAATTTTGTCATTCGTGGACCCAGGCTCGTCGTTGAGTACACCTTCGCAGGCGCTCCTCTCTGTGATTCAGTGTCAAGGGTAACCGCAGCCATGGTCTCCGAGCTGATAGTCCATGCTGCTGTAAACGTCGTCGAACTGTTCGTGCAGCTGGTTGTTGTCTTGCAAACGTCCCCAACTGTAGACTCATGGATCGAGACGTGGCTGCACGATCCGTTACAGCAATGCGGATAAGATGCCTGTCATTTCGACTGCTAGTGATACGAGGCCGTTGGGATCCAGCACGGCGTTCCGTACTACCCTCCTGAACCCACCAATTCCATATTCTGCTCACAGTCATTGGATCTCGATCAACGCGAGCAGCAATGTCGCGATACGATAAACCACAATCGCGATAGGCTACAATCCGACCTTTATCAAAGTCGGAAACGTGATGGTACGCATTTCTCCTCCTTACACGAGGCATCACAACAACGTTTCACCAGGCAACGCCGGTCAACTGCTGTTTGTGTATGAGAAATCGGTTGGAAACTTTCCTGATGTCAGCACGTTGTAGGTGTCGCCACCGGCGCCAACATTGTGTGAATGCTCTGAAAAGCTAATCATTTGCATATCACAGCATCTTCTTCCTGTCGGCTAAATTTCGCGTCTGTAGCACGCCATCTTCGTGGTGTAGCAATTTTAATGGCCAGTAGTGTACTTTATACAAGGTGGACAGAATCTGTCTGAAAAGCTTGTACGGGCGTTGCAGTGTAGGTTATGCTGAGAAATTATTGTTCAGAAAAAAAAATCGATACGTTGCGACATTTCCGTGTTAATTAACATTGAAGTTAGCCAGTCATTCAGTTACGCATGCGGATTCAGGCGGCCCGAGCGATAAAACTAGTGTTATTTATTTTCATAGCGTAAATGATAGTGCACGATACTGTTCAGCCTTTGGCTCGGGTTCGACCCTTACTACCACTCCATGTCCATTTTTTGTTGGAAACCAAACGCAGCACCCGTTTGCCGACTCCGTCTCTGGGGGCCGCTTAAATTCTCGAGTACAACGGACTGATTGACTAACTGCAATGCTAGGTAACTAATTAACGTGTCGATTTTTTTGTTAACAGTTATCTCTGAGCACAACCTGCCCTGCAATGCTCAGGCTGCGATTACGTTGGAGCGGTGCAGTGCTGCGCAGTATGTGTGATTATAGTGGCGCTGCAGGCAGGGTGGCGTTCGGGGAATCAAACATATTTGTTTCTAAGAGAGGCGACCAGAGCGGCGTGGAGTGATTCCGACAATGTTTGGGCAACGCCGGCAGTGTTCGACTGTTGTTGCGGGTAGCAACGTCAGTACTGTTGCTGGCGCTTGTGTTTCTTTTGTTGCACTGTTGGGAAAATGGCATGAGCGGAATCCATAATAGCAACTGTTTTTACTCGGCGTCCTTTCTGGCACCAGAGAAACAACTGTAAACACAACTGATTCATTTTGGACAAGTTACCTGAAGAGGTGGCAGCAGAATTACAAACTGGCCGATGTGCACGAGTGGGACAGAACAATATGCAGCACGTACACGCATGCGTTGAGGCACATGGAAACCATTTTCAGCAGATGCTGTAACTGTGGCCGCGTGGCACAGCGCGTATTAGACCGCAGTCTCTGTAACAAAATGTGATTCAATAAATGGTCTCTAGCATGGAAATTGTGCATTTCTGGACATAAGTTCATTAGACCTTTTTTGTTCCGTATCCTCTCATCGATCAATCCCTAGAGTTTGTACACGGTGGAAAAAATCACCCTGCAGAAATGGTGTATCAGAACACTGCACCACCAAACGTGTTCTGTAACATCATGCCGCCAGGAAAGCGTTATTCGCTCTGGCGTACAGCATGCATTAGCATACAAGAAAAACATATAATAAACTACTCAGAGAAAGTATTTAATCCTTAACTCACGAGGTGCGGTTTCTCGGACAGGGTGAAAATGTTCGAACTCGCTCTCCAAGGCCAGTTGTGGTGGAATGCTTCTATACTCCCCCAAAACTCCTTAAATTGCCAAGTTTACGATGTTTTGCTGTCGGTTGCGTTATCTCCTTCTGTGCTTATTGTTGACACGTGTTATTGATAGATGTTGGAGTCTCCTAGACCGCGCCTCGTGAACTACGTACCTGTTTTGGGTGTGTTCAAATGGGTGTGAAATCTTATGGGACTTAACTGCTAAGGTCGTCAGTCCCTAAGCTTACACACTACTTAACCTAAATTATCCTAAGAACAAACATACACACCCATGCCCGAGGGAGGACTCGAACCTCCGCCGGGACCAGCAGCACCATCCATGACTGCAGCGCCTTAAACCGCTCGGCTAACCCGTACCTGTTTTCTTCAGTATGGTACCGTATAGCTCAAACTGTGTTGGCACGAATGTGTTATTTTTAACTTTCCTGAGTTTGATGAAATTGTTAGTCGGTGTATGGAGGAAGGTGTCAGTGATATAGATCAAGAAATAAACGAAAAAGACGACCGTTTTACATTAGCCAGTGATCACAGTTCTGCTATCGAACAAGAGTATCATTCAGAGGAAGAACTTCAGGAAAGTTGTGATGTGGACCTGTCTGTTTCTTCAATGGAATACTTGTTGGTGTCCGATAAAATCGAATGTGTTCTGAGTGGTGATAAAAATGTAATTCTCAGCAAGGAATGACAATTTGACAGACTTTCTTTTTGTACCTATCGGGTGGAATTTTTATGCGCAAATTTAACCCCTGGAATTTAGTTTTATTTGTAAATTGATTTGCTACAGAAACTGTATAATTTTTCAGAATGTAAAATTCAGTCTATTTATATGCACTATTTAAAAGAACCACACAAAATTCTGTGCTTTTGTGTGATAAATAGTAAAATGCTGCAGGCTTTGTTTAGTGGAATAAAGTGCACTAGAAACACTTAAAAAATACTTAAATAATTTAAAAAATAGTGTTATAGCATTAATTAAAAATCTCAAATGATTTTTGCCATAAATCTCGCTTTAAACATCGGGATCACAGATACCCCACCTCGCGGTATACGTTACAGGAAACTCACCTTGCGAGTTAAGGGATAAAACTAAACTGAAGACGTTCCTAGCGTTATTTCTTGTATGTGCCAGGGAACTCGTAGGAAACTTTCGCATTTTTATAGTTGTAAATAATGACAGTATTTGGAGTAAGTGTAGTCGTTGGGATATGGATAGTTGTGGGGATGAAGAGAAAATACCTTTACAAATGAACCGAACGACGTCTAATAATAATCATGAATTCATGATACATCCTTATATATACATTTCCATGCTCATAATTTTGAACATAATTATTTACAGAACATTACAGTACCTCAGTCTAAACAGTATTTGACGTAAGAATGTAATCTTAGTCTACATTTGTTTTTCATTTTCTTTAAGGCTTAAGGCCAGAGAGAATGGACAACTGCAGAGGTCACGGTTATCATATATGACAATGCTGCATACGAATTATCCGGTAAAGAAGTACTTTAAAACAAATAGAATGGTATCTGTAATCAGATGATATGAAAAGGGAGTCTCTTATTCGTGATTAAGTTAGCTTCGTAAAACACAGGTATAAAGCTGCGTAATATATCTTTATATCGTACTAATTGTCCCTGCACAATTCTATGAGTGAATTACGTTTCCTACTTGACCATCTATAGACTCGGAGAATCGATGCGCAAAGTAGTACAGTACTATTGCTATTCCATGAGCGCATAGTTACTCTTTGTAATGTCTTCTCTGGTGTGTGTTGAGAGGACTTCTAGGATTTTCTCCGTGCCGAATAGCCGCATTGAATAATTGTAATTTTCCTATCGAGATTACTGGAAGAAAGATATTGGAAATATATTGTATGCTAATCAAGAGAATATATATTGACCATTTACATAAAAGGTCTGTAAGGAATTCAATTATATATGTATTCTCTAATTGGAAATTTGCACGGAGGTGTCGCTTCGTTGGTAACCAGAAGGGAACTTCCGATGAATTGGAAACGAACCTGCAATTATTAGAGCCAAGAACTCCATTATTTCATCGGATAATTAAACTCTATCAAAGCAAACTTTCCGCTTGATCTGAGGTTTCCCAACTGACTACGCAACGCAAGAAAACCAAGACATTTTATTTACGCAGGATTGCAGATCGCTTCGAATCATCGAGACTGCGGACAAGGAGAGTCATCGACCGAGTCTGATTAAACAAGGAAAGCTTAATTATAACTTTCGTGAGCGACTGTGATGACTGTGATATGGCTGCTTATGAATGAGATCATTAATAAAATACTAATAATTAAATTTCCTCCTCACCAGCATCCAGTATAAACACAATATTAATTAAAAATATATTGGCGCCACTGTGACAGGACTCTCTTGGATTGTTCTATAATACATGTATTTTCTGTTTCATGATAAACTACGAGAACGAACTGGAACTAAGCTGCAGAAATATCCTGTGCTGACAGTAAAGGTTGCTGATAGGAAAGGTTTCACCTACTAGACAGGAAGTGCACTCCAGATAAAGGCCAGAACAAACCAATTTTTAATATTGTAGTTAAAATAGAATTTGAAGTATCTTGGAAAGAAGTTTTTCAGAGAGTAGTTAGCTTGTAGAATTTTAATGTTGTGTGAATATTATTTCGTGCGTGAGCATTTAACTTGACTACCTCAGTGAATTAATCTAAACGTTAAATTTGGTTAAGACATTAATTTTGAAACAATATTCAGTGATTTATAAACTGTGATAGATAATTATTTCATGGTAGTGATGGGCTAAACTGCGATTTTCCGATATCAGTGATTTCTGTGAATGCTACTTTTCAGTATCTGTTATTCTTAACTGTGATTTGTCGCAGTTAAGAGTCGCAGTTAAGGAACCTAAGTCGCGTATCCCTCCGCCACTGCTATTTCTGCTACTTCCGCGATTTCTGCGACTTCTGCTACTTCTGCGATTGCTGCTACTTCTGCGAGTTCTGCTACTTCTGCGATTTCTATGACTTCTGCTACTTCTGCGATTTCTGTGACTCCTGCGATTTCTGCGACGTACCACCGTATGAAAAAGTTACATCTGTCCACACAGAAAATTGCATCTCAACAAACCTGTCATTGGTAAATATGTTTTACGTTTATTCTTCCGTTGGCTTTAATTTTGTATTAAAGAAACAACTGTGAAAATATTAATAGTGTAATTAATATGTAAGTAGCCGCACAGTACTGTAATAGTTCGTGTTTAGAAAATGAATTGTAACATATTGTTATGTTCATAGGTACCTGAACTACATTTCAGTCACTCAGTAAAGTGATAATTCAAAATATCATTGTCAACAGATCTGAAGAAATTGCCAGTCTTTAGACCGTTTTCGTCAGACGAGAGGTTAGTTTCTAAGCGTTTTGATGGACTTAATTACTTCAGTGAGATCGTTCTTGCGAATGTGATATAGCAAATATTAGCAAATGTGATATAGCAAATATTAGCAATCTACTCTGTCAATTATATTGCTAGTAATTAATGACAGCAAAAATTGTTTAATAATCCTTGTGTTTTTGCAGACGCAGTTCTGACTGATTACTGGTTGCTGTACATATCTATCCACATCAAGGCTGTTGAGAGAGACTCGTGAAGATTCAAGACAGCTCTTAGAGGATTTGCAGTTTAAAAGTGAAATAATTATGAAATAAGTGTGTGACTGATTAAAGTGTTTTATTGAAGTTGTTGTGCGGTTTTAAAGGAATAATAAATGTTAAATACATTGAGTGAATAATAAAAATCTCATTTTCCACATGTTAAGCCGTCCTATACCCGTAATTTTACGCCACTTATTTATTGGTAAACACTAGTTGGATACCGACGTGCCGCCCCCCCCCCTTTCTCCACAATCTTGGTGTGACACTGACCTGTAACATATCCCGAAGTCTAAAATATGCATTTTGAGGCTGTTGATATGAAAGTGGGAAGTACAGATCTTCCAGTTAAATCAGGAATAGCTTAAGTGCATTACTTGAAAGTGATACAGGAAAAGCTTACTTATGTAGGTGGTAGTAGTGTCGGCAAAAAGTTCTTGTGTGTGAAGTTGCCATGTAGAACACCAGGTATAAAACTTTTCTCCCGAGTCTTGAACTGTGTCGGAACAAAAGTGAGGCATTCATATGACTGTTTTCATTTCTCTACACTTATACAGATGTTTGAGTTCTGCTGTGTTAACATTGCAAAGCCCTGTAGGCATGCGGAGTATTAACCAAAACTGTCATATTGGAAGCAGAATCAAACAAATTTGTTACGTTACTTGATATTTTCAGGAGAAAAAGGCAATGTAGCTTCTTATTAATATAATACATTCAGAGTCACAACAGTATTTGACCAACCATAACTGATGCTGAATGTGCATGTCGTCATATAATATGAAGGGCTTATTTCAATAGTGGTACAAGTCCATTACCTACACTTTTCTGTCTATAATGCTTCTGAAATTAGTGATCCAAACAAACATAAATAAAGGTTCATCTCTAGCAAGAAGCCATATGCTTGAATATTTCTGGTATCTCAACTGCAGATTTTTCAGCGCTCATTTAACTTTACGACTCTATATCTCAAAATTAACAAAAATGGACTTGTACCACTGATCCCTTCTTCTGGTCAAGTTGTGCCACAAACTTCTCTTCTCCCCAATACTATTCAATACTTCCTCATTAGTTATGTGATCTACCCATCTAATCTTCAGCATTCTTCTGTAGCACCACATTTCGAAAGCTTCTATTCTCTTCTTGTCCAAACTATTTATCGTCCATGTTTCACTTCCATACATGGCTACACTCCATACAAATACTTTCAGAAATGACTTCCTGACACTTAAATCTATACTCGATGTTAACAAATTTCTCTTCTTCAGAAACGCTTTCCTTGCCATTGCCAGTCTACATTTTATATCCTCTCTACTTCGAACATCATCAGTTATTTTGCTCCCCAAATAGCAAAACTCCTTTACTACTTTAAGTGTCTCCTTTCCTAATCTAATTCCCTCAGCATCACCCGACTTAATTAGATTACATTCCATTATCCTTGTTTTGCTTTTGTTGATGTTCATCTTATATCCTCCTTTCAAGACACTGTCCATTCCATTCAACTGCTCTTCCAAGTCCTTTGCTGTCTCTGACAGAATTACAATGTCATCGGCGAACCTCAAAGTTTTTATTTCTTCTCCATGAATTTTAATACCTACTCCAAATTTTTCTTTTGTTTCCTTTACTGCTTGCTCAATATACAGATTGAACAACATCGGGGAGAGGCTACAACCCTGTCTTACCCCCTTCCCAACCACTGCTTCCCTTTCATGTCCCTCGACTCTTATAACTGCCATCTGGTTTCTGTACAAATTGTAAATAGCCTTTCGCTCCCTGTATTTTACCCCTGCCATCTTTAGAATTTGAAAGAGAGTATTCCAGTCAACATTGTCAAAAGCTTTCTCTAAGTCTACAAATGCTAGAAACGTAGGTTTGCGTTTCCTTAATCTTTCTTCTAAGATTAGTCGTAAGGTGAGTATTGCCTCACGTGTTCCAGTGTTTCTACGGAATCCAAACTGATCTTCCCCGAGGTCCGCTTCTACTAGTTTTTCCATTCGTCTGTAAAGAATTCGTGTTAGTATTTTGCAGCTGTGACTTATTAAACTGATAGTTCGGTAATTTTCACATCTGTCAACACCTGCTTTCTTTGGGATTGGAATTATTATATTCTTCTTGAAGTCTGAGGGTATTTCGCCTGTTTCATTCATCTTGCTCACCAGATGGTAGAGTTTTGTCAGGACTGGCTCTCCCAAGACCGTCAGTAGTTCCAGTGGAATGTTGTCTACTCCGGGGGCCTTGTTTCGACTCAGGTCTTTCAGTGCTCTGTCAAACTCTTCACGCAGTATCATATCTCCCATTTCATCTTCATCTACTTATCTACCAGCTTATACTAAGAATACTTAAATCCAGATTACCCACGAATATAAGGAATCAGCTTTTGTACATAAATGATAAGGACTTAGACTCGTTTATGACCACTCTGGATCACATTGATTTAATTGAGGAGGACGATCAAAGGTCAAGAGAAATGTTCCATCAAATAAGACCGATTGAAGCAAAACCGAGCTACACCAGGAACGGAAATGGCAACAGTAGTAACAGTAATAATAATCACGACCAACCATCTTATCCGCGATGACTTAGAAATGGATTAAATGGAAACAACTATTATTATTATAATGGAAATTTCAATAGCAGTGCCGCGAGGGGCAGTTTCAGGAACAACAAAAATTTTAATCGATTTAATCCCATGAATGGGAATGCAAGACAGTTCTACCAATAGCCGCAGAATAATAACAATAACTATACGAACCAATCGAGGCAATACCGCCCAAATTCCCCTCAACAGACAGAATGGAATCACGACTCACCACAACAACCTATCATTACTGAAATAATTGACGACACAAATAAAAATCGTAATACAAATCATTCAAACTAATTCTGACCGCATCGTGCCCCGGAGGAGCGGTCAGGGGATCTATTAGGGCGAGTCAGTAAAAGAGCAGATGTTACGATATAATGACGGTGAGCTATTAACTGAAGAGTTGACGAAAGATTTAACAATGTGTCAGAATGAAAGATCGAGTGTTCCTGTATCGGAGGTATTTGTCGAAATAGAGGAGAATCCAACGAATGTAATACTAGACACCGCCGCTTCCGCCAATGTCATCTCAGGCGATCTTTTTAGGAGAATTGTTAAGAAGAAGAAGGTACCAATTTTACCGGTACAAAACTGTAAAATCATCGGAGCTGTAGGAGCACGCTATCCCAATGTCGAAGTACAAACCAAATTGGAGATTAAGATGGGAAATGTAGCAATAAGATGCACGTTCCTTGTAGTAGAGAAGTTGTTAGTGGATTGTATTCTTGGTATTGGGAGTATGCAGGAGTTCGATTGTAAGATTGATTTTTCGGAAGGGAAAGTTAAATTTAGAATAAATGGAGGAGAGATAGCACTGGACTTAAATAGAAAGGAGACGGTGCATAAGAAGTATTGTCGCGGTGCCACCATTCAATTAATTGATACTACAAACGGTTGTTGGAAGGATTTTTCAAATAATTCGATGCAGAATGAAGACTTTAATCAAACAGCAATACTTAAAGCCAGTGAATCAAGTCAGCTTACCGTAGAACAAAGGCAACAGCTTCATCATCTGTTAGCGGCTTATGAAGAGATTTTTGATGAGAAACCAGGAATTATCAGAGGGTATATTTGCCACCTGCAAGTAAAGCAACATCAAACTTACTGTCACACGAACTATCCGATCCCCTGGCGATTAAAACAATCTGTTCAAAAGGAGATAAATAGAATGCTAAAATGGGACCTGATTGAGCCATCAACGTGTCCATATTGTTCCCCGTTGTTAGTCGTTCCAAAACCTGGAGGCAACGTAAGATTAGTTCTTGATGCGAGAGAGATCAATAAAATAATAAGGAAAAGATTCGACCAGCACTTGTCAGTTTGACTGAAAAGGCAGCACAACGGAAGTTGACATATGATCAAAGGATACACCGGATTCAGGCGTTTCATCTCGGAGAAAAGGTTTTATTGAGGCGACACCTGCATTCCTCGAAACTGAGAAAGAACACCAAGAAATGGAATCTTATATATACTGGACCATATGTTATTGTCAGTATACCAAATCCTGCATAATACTTGTTGGCCTATACCGATTCAAAAGGGGTAAAGGGTTTATTCCCGCATAATGATATTAAGAATTTTTTTGAAGGATCTTAGAACTTCGTCACCGGACTTAAAGAAGAATCAAGAATGGATTTTTATTATTATTTGAGTGAGGTTAAGAGACAGTGTACTCCTGTGATAGTTTAGTATAATCTTTAGAATAGGTATCGGACTGTAGCATTTGCTAGTGTGTGTACGTATTGACTATAAGTAACAGCCATAGGGAGTGTTAATGTGCAGTTAAAGTGCACCTATATTCTCTCAAGACACAACAATCATATGAACATGTCGTGTGAAACTTTAAACGTAGTTATTATGTATGGAAGTACGTTGAGGCAGGACGCGCCCTGTCGCGGTAAAACAAGTGAAGTGAAATTACAGTCGATAATATCACCGCTACGAACGGTTAAAGAGACTCGCTGGTGGCGCGAGAGAAAATATATTATATTTAAAAGTTCTCATTGTGCATTCTTTTTCAGTTGACTTAATTTAAGAGTTTTAATTGAATTTTTAAGAGTTGGGTTTCTTGTGTTTTCATATTATTGACATGATTGTTGAAAATATGTTTTTCATTAATGTTCATGAGAGAATGACAAAGATTCTGCGAGTGGAGAGAATGACAAAGATTCTGCGAGTGGATGCTGAGCTAAATGAGCATACATCACCATTAATGATGTTTAATTGCAGGTGGATCTGCAGATCAAATAATGATAGTAAGAAAGATTAAAATTTTTCAGATATTTGTACTGGAAGAATATAATTTTATGTGTATTCGATGTCACATGCCTATATTTTAAAATTTTCCTCATGCATAAACTTAATTTTTATCCATAATTTCGTACTTGAAAACAAAATTCGGACAGATTCAGTACCTTACTTCCACCTGAACTATATCAAATCGAAGATTAGAGTAAAAAAATTTTTGGGACGAATACATTCGGTAAGTGCTACGGCAAAATTAAATTAACACAGTTTCTTTTGCAATACTTTGGACGATCTGCCGTTGTGATTCTGAACATCTTCAAAATGGAGGACGACAATAAAATTCGCGATTTTCAGGACTGATGGATATTCCACTCTATTACAGATGGAAGAATAAACGAATCAATTCCGACTTTGAATTCAACGATGAAATATGGACTCCAGTGCCTTAATCCACTCTCTTCCAGTGATTTATTCAATCAGAACCTTTTCTCATTCCACTTTAAACTTGTTCCATGTTCACATCCCTGACCATCTGTTCCTGAGACCATCTTGCTGTTACTACGGCACATTACCAGCTTCTGTCCTGTACCGCCACTCATCGCCTGTCCTCCGTACCGCCTCCACCAAATGCTGTACATCGCCTACCCGCTGTCCGTACCCAGTGTTCCTGTTTCATCGGCTCCACTACGAGATCTCCGCCTACAGCGTCGAAAGAAGAAATTGAAAAAAAAATTTAAACACTGTTGTAAAGATTTTTATTTAGCTATGAGGCACTTTTCTATCTACCTCATCTATCAAGTTTTTATACATTTCAAAATCACTCTGTTTAGGCTTTCCTATCGCCTTTAACACCTGAGCTGGGGTCTATTCTTCCGTGTTTTCCATGGTTTCCCTGTGAAGGCCAGTTCCCAAATGGGTAGACCTTTTCCGCGATCATGCTGATTTATGTCTTCCCTGGTTATGTACGCGGGATGCGGATATACCCCGGTACATGTAAAAGTCACAGCCTAGGTATTCCGGTAACATGCAGTCTTAACATGTTACCCATACATTCTATGGTAAATTTCTAAGAAAACTAATCTTCAAAATATTTCTCTTTTGAATAAACGAGCCAACAAAATTTACGGTTAGCTCGCAAAGTGTATTACCATTACCTTTGCTCGCTGCGAGGGGCAATTGTAACATATCTTTATATTCTACTAATTATCCCTGCACAATTCTAAGAGTGAATTACGTTTCCTACTTGACCATCTATATACTCGCAGAATCGATGCACAAAGTAGTACAGTACTATTACTATTCCATGAGCGCATAATTACTCTTTGTAATATTCTCTCTGGTGTGTGTTGAGAGGACTTCTAGGATTTTCTCCGTGCCGAATAGCCGCATTGAATAATTGTAATTTTGCTATCGTGATTACTGGAAGAAAGTGATTGGAAATATATTGCATGCTAATCAAGAGAATATATATTGACCATTTACATAAAAGGTCTGTAAGGAATTTAATTATATATGTATTCTCTAATTGGAAATTTGCACGGAGGTGTCGTTTCGTTGGTAATCAGAAGGGAAAACCGATGAATTGGAAACGAACCTGCAATTATTAGATCCAAGAGCTCCATTATTTCATCGGATAATTAAACTCTATCAAAGCAAACTTTCCGCTTGATCTAAGGTTTCCCGACTGACAACGCAACGCAACGCAAGAAAACCAAGACATTTTATTTACACAGGATTGCAGATCGCTTCGAATCATCGAGACTGCGGACAAGGAGAGTCATCGACCGATTCTGATTAAACAAGGAAAGCTTAATTATAACTTTCGTGAGCGACTGTGATGACTGTGATATGGCTGCTTATGAATGAGATCATTAATAAAATACTAATAACTAAATTTTCTCCTCACCAGCAACCAGTATAAACACAATATTAATTAAAAATTATAGCTGGTCATCCATGATACCCTTTTATCTGTCGATAGTTAAAAAGTTCCTTTTATGTTAAAATGTTTCTCAAATTGTAAATTTTAGCGCAAAATCTTTATGCAGTGTCAGAAGCCAGCTATAAAACAATTTTAACGATACCTCGTAAATAAGAATTACATCATAAGAGAGTGTGAGTCATATTACGTTCATTTTATCTGTTTATATAATTTTTACAATCTGTGTTGGGTGATAAAGCGGGACCAATAAATACATACTACATATCCTGAGTACTTCCTTTCTCGTTCCGTGATGTTCTCAGCAACACGTCATGTGTGAGGCGGATGTAGTCCAGAAGATGTGCCGTTTCCGACGGCATTAAATGGACACGCACATAATGCCAAGCTATTTCTCAGAACTGCTGCCAGTCAACCATTCGTGTCACGCGCACGAAATACGCAGTTTCCGTGCGGTGCTGCACGTGCTGGAGCTTTCATCGTACGCGGATAGATGGCGACGATGCCCACACGGCGACCCCAGCCTGGAACTCCCTGCTGCTGCTACGTGCGCATGATTCTTATGCTACTTGATGCAACAGGATGTCACACTGTCTCTCAGTCCGCTCACGTAAGCGAAGAACTTACGTAAACAGCAGTTTAACGGATATCCGAACCAAAAATGTAAAACTACTTGTGCTTACACGTAAGCAATTATCAGGTAGGCGCACCGTAATTCCGCAAAGGAAGCTCCCCCACAGTGTTACGTACGTCGGTAGCCCAAAAGTAGAAAGTGTTCGAAAATTTTAGGTTATTTCAGCAGATTCGTTTCAGAGTCATAAAACAAAGATGACCGCTTGGCTTTGTTGGCAGAGCACTTTTCTGCTGTCTCAGAGGTTTCAAATTCGTGTTCCGGAAAGTTAATTTGCATCGACATCTACTTTATACTCCGCAAGCCATCTAACGGTGAGTGGCAGAGGGTACTTCTGGTACCACTAACTGATCTCCCCTTCCCTGTTCCACTCGCGAATGGAGCGTGGGTAAGCGTCGGTAAGCCTCAGTATCGGTTCTAACTTCTCGAGTTCTCTCGTCGTTGTCATTTCGTGAGATGTGTGTGGGGGGGGGGGGGGGGGGGGAAGTAATATGTTGCGCTACTCTCCCCGGAAGGCACTCCCTCGAAATTTCAGTAGTACATGTAATGCTTTCGCGCTGGTTAAACTAACCCGCGACGAAATGCATCGCTCTTCGTTGGATCTTCTCCATTTCTTCTGTCAGTCCTACCTCGTAAGAATCCCAGACTGACGAACAATACTCGAGAATCGGTCGAACAAGCGCCTTGTAAGCCACTTCTTTAGTGAATAAATTACATATCCTTAAGATTGTTCTTATGAATCTCAGTCTGGCAAGGAGACCGCTTATAAAACACTAATACGACCTATTCTTGAGTACTGCTCGAGCGTTTGGGATCCCTATCAGGTCGGATTGACGGAGGGCATAGAAGCAATTCAGAGGCGGGATGCTAGATTTGTTACTGGTAGGTTTGATCATCACGTGAGTGTTACGAAAATGCTTCAGGAACTCGGGTGGGAGTCTCTAGAGGAAAGGAGGCGTTCTTTTTGTGAATCGCTACTGAGGAAATTTAGAGAACCAGCATTTGACGCTGGCTGCAGTACAATTTTACTGCCGCCAACTTACATTTCGCGGAAGGACCACAAAGATAAGATAAGAGAGATTAGGGTTCGTACAGAGTCATATAGGCAGTCATTTTTCCCTCGTTCTGTTTGGGAATGGAACAGGGAGAGATGCTAGTTGTGGTACGAGGTACCCTCCGCCACGCACCATATGGTGGATTGCGGAGTATGTATGTACATGTAGATGCTCTTCCTGCTATATGTTTTATGTGATCATTCCGCTTAAGGTCGCTCTGGAGATATTTTACGGTAGAGACTGTTTCCAGCAATTTGTGGTCACTAGTGCAGTAATACAGAAGCGGATATCTTTTCCTATGTATGCGCAATATGTTGCATTTACTTACGTTCATGGTCAACTGCCAGAACCCGACAGACAACCATACAATCCCCGAACAATCTTAAAGAGCTTCGGACGCTTTCTACTAGAGCATTTATGTACTTTGTAAACACTAACGGTACTATCACATTCCCTTGGGCGACTCTGGAAATTACATCTGTCGATTTCGTTCCGTTAAGAGCGACGTGTCGAGTTCTGTCTGCAACAAAGTCTTGAATCCAGTCGCAAATCTGGTCCGACACTCGATAAGCTCGTACTCTTTTTCACTAAACGACAGTGTCAAATGCTTTCGTGAAGTCAAGGGACACCGCATCGATCTGAGAGCTGTTGTCTACAGCGCTATGGATCTCATGGAAAAACAGAGCGAGCTGAGTTCTGCAAAGTCACTCTGTTCGCGGAATCCGTGTTGATTTTATTGATGAGATTTTTGTTCCGCAAAAAGTCATGATTCTTGAGCATAAAATAGATTTCATAATTCTACAACAGATACAGGCAGCGCGGTTTGAGGCCCCATGTCACGGATTGCGACCCCTCCCCCCCCCCCCCCCCTCATCACCCCTCCGGAGGTTCGAGTCCTCCCTCGGGCATAGGTGTGTGTGTTGTTCTTAGCATAAGTTAGTTTAAGTTTGTTGGACCGATGACCTCAGCAGTTTGTTCCCTTAGGAATTCACACACATTTGAACATTCAACGATACAGGTCTATAATTGTGTGCATCTGTCCTACAGCCCTTCTTGAAAACGGGAATGACCTTCGTTTTCCTCCAGCCGCTAGGTACCCTTTGTTGGTCCAGCGATCTACGATAAACTGCTGTTAAAAGGGGAGCGAGTTCTTTCGCATAATAAATGATTAAAGAGAGAGACAATGTCACGATCCTTCGCGGTGAAACAATGTCGTAAGACCACATGTAGTTTCAGGGTCGTACTGCGGCAATGACGAGATAGGCCCTCGCGAAGGCAGCAAGCACATAACGGGCGAAAAAATTGAATCTCCCCCCCCTCCCCCCCCCCCCAAAAAAATTGGAATTAACCCGAAGCGGTGCCTGAGTTGACCTTCCCTGTCCCTGAGCCCGGGACTGTAAACGTACGCTGTTGTCATTGTTTCCAAATAGCATCATAAAGGAATTATTACTACCGAACTGGTGTCACATGATTTATGTGTCAACAGAAAATTTGGTTCAACAAGCTGCCGACAACGCAGCTAGCTCATGTTCAGTAATGGAGGTTTTGCGTCAACTTCGCTACAATATTGTAGGATCTCAAAGGTTGGCGAGTGGGTGCTGAAGCAAAAATATCATTTGATCGTGGGTGTCCGATTAATACCGATTTCTACCAACTGAGGCCTGGAGTGAAACTGCTTAAACTACAGTACCTCAAATTATTTGATGGAATAATAAGTGAAATGGGAAATAGATCTCACACATAACTTAACATTTCATCTCACTTTAATTTCCTGTTAACATCTTAATCGAGAGATTTGTATCTTATTTTGAAAATATCGATTTTGATGTCAAGCGTAACACAATATTGAAAAAGCCGAGCTAGTTAACGAAATAGCTGCTTTAATATGCCAGTGGAAAGAGATGATGAAGATCTTGCTATTTCTGTATTAAGTAGTTTGTATTTTCGAAGTATGGGTGAGAAGTTGCTTATCGAAACGTCATAATAGCATTGAGAATATTCATGACAATTCCAGTGAGTACAGCATCTTATAAAAGTAGTTTCAGAAAATTAAAGATGAAGAAAACACTTAAGATCGAGGCTAGGTGAAATGGACTATCAAATTCAGCTATCTTGTTGACAGAATGCGCCACATCTGATGAATTTGACTTAAATGACATAATCAATGAGATTGCTTCTCTCAAAGCAAAGAAATGGAAAGAAAATTGAAACTAAAACATAATTTTTGGAAAAGGATATGTTCTCAACATTTATTTACAGCCCCATCTCTCAACATTTATTTGTAGCCATTTTTTGTTTCCAATTAATAATTTATACACTATTAACAATTTATGAAGATCAGATAAGGAATGCTATTTGTCATACATCATGCTGAAAGCAGTGTGCAGTAGCTGATTTACAAAATGAGACATAGATTTTGTTTCACTTCAATTTGTTTAGAATGTTTCTACAATTTGTAATTTATTTACAACAATGATGTATTTAATTAGGTGTTTTTCAAGTGTTGTTGTAATCTTCAGTCCGAAAAATGGTTTCATTCAGCTCTCCATACTAGTCCATCCAGTGCAAGCCTCTTCATATCTGCGTAACTATCTCAGCTTACATCCATTTGAAACTGCTTACCGTATTCAAGCATTCGTCCCCCTGTACAGTTTTTACACCTGCAACACTTATTCCATTTCCGAACCGATGATACCTTGATGCCTCTGGATGTGTCCTACCAACCGACCCCTTCTTTAAGTCTAATTGTGGCTGAATTTCATTTTTTCCCATTTAAATTTATTTTTTTTCCATCAACAAATGTAATATTCAGCATTCCTCTGTGACACGAAGATTCAAATACTTTTGTCTTCTTCTTTTGTGAACTGCCTTTCATCCGCGTTTCACTTCCATACAATTTACACTCCATATAAAACACTTCAGAAAAGATTTCCTAACATTTAGGTTTGTATTATATGTCAACAAAGTCCACTTTTTCAGAAAATCTTTTCATGTCATTGCCAGTCTGCATTTTATTGCTTCCATACTTAGACCATCCTCAGTTACTTTTCTGCACAAATAACAATTCTCGTATATGTAGTCCAGTCTACATTTCAAAGTTTTCTATAAGTCTACAAATGCAATAAACTTAGGTTTGCCTCTCTTCAACCTATGTTCTAGGTTAATTGATTTAAAGAGATCAGCTTCAGTTGTACTAATTACTTATACAAACCAAGGCCAGTTTCGTGATTTTAAAATCCCATCTTCATGTGAGTAAAAAGTTACATATAAAGGAGACGAGGGAAGAAATCTAACGCACATATTTGTAAAAACCAGAAGAGCAGACTACTAAAACAAGTCGACTAACTTATTGTAATTGGTTACGCACAACACGCCGTCGGGCCAGTCAGTGCATAGGCTCCATACGACTGCATCTTGGCGGAATTAGAGGAAAGGAGACGGCCAAATCATCAAATGGACCTAAATATATAATGCCCGGGGGGCAGCACGAAGGAAACAGAAATGTCAGCCGCTGCCATTATTTCCGTTCTTCGGAAAAAATTCGTCTCAATATGTTGCTCCCGTGACTTTTCGTTTGGCAGTATTTACATCTGTAAACACCTGCCTTCTTTGGAATTAGGATTATCATATTTTTTCTTAAATCTGAGTGTATTTCGCTTGTGATATATATCTTGCACATCAAACAGAATAATTTTGTCATCGCTGGCTCTCCCAAGTGTCTCAGTAAGTCTGATGAAATATTATCTACTTCAGGGACTTCTTTTCCATATATATCTTTCAGTGCTTTGTCAGACTCTTTCCGCATTATCCTATCTCCCATCTCATCTTCATCTGCTTACTCTTCCCTTTCTATAATACTGGCATCAAGTTCATTTCCACTATAGAGGCCCTATGTACAATCCTCCCAGTTTCAACTGTCCCTTCTTTGCATAGCATTGGCTTGCTATCTGAGCTCTTGGTAGTCATACAGTTGTTTGTCGTTTCTCCAAAGCTATATTTAATTCTCCTACAGGCAGCGTCCATTTTTTCTTGTTATGTATGCTCCTGCAGCCTTTCATTTTTCCTCTGTCCCTACTTGCTTTACCTTTTCGCACTTTTTGTCGGTATCAGTATTCTCTTTCACCTGCTTCTCTTGCTGCATTTTTATATTTACTCCTATCATCAATGAAATTCAATATCCTATTGCATAACCAAGAATTCTTTTTAGGTCTTGTATTTATACTTACGTGATCCCCTGCTACCTTCACTTTTTCATCTCTCAAAGTTACCTGATTCGTTTTCTATTGTGTTGCTTTCCCCTGTCTCAGTCAAATGTTGCCTAATACTCTTCTTGAAACTCTCATGACCTCTGGTTCTTTCAACTTATCCAGGCTCCATGCTCCCGGTTTCCTACATTTTTGCAGTGTTTTCAGTTTTAGTCTGTAGTTAAAAACCAATACATTACGGCGAGAGTCCATATCTTCCTTTGGAAATATCTCATAGCTTAAGATCTGGTTTCGAAATGTCTGCGTTAACATTATACAAACAATCTGAAACATTCCAGTTCCCATAAGCTGCTCCTCGAATAAAACCTTATTACGTTTCTTAAATCAAGTATTGGGGATGATTCAATTACGCTTTGTGCAAAATTTTACCAGTCAGCTTCCTCTTTTATTCCTTTCCTCCAGTCTATGGTCTCCTACTATTTTTCCATCTCTTGCTTTTCCTATTACCCAATTCCAGTCACCAGTCACAATTAAATTTTCACCTCCCTTAACTGTCTAAGTAATTTGTTTTATCTCGTCATGTATTCTTTCAATCTCTTCATCATCTGCGAGGATAGTTGGCATACAAACATGTGCTTTCGTGGTGTAAGTTGGCTTCATGTCTCTCATGGCTACAATAATGCATTCATTATGCTGTTCATAGGGCTTACCCGCATTCTTATTTTCTTATTCTTTATCAGCCCTACTCTCGCAATACCCCCATCTGATTTTGTGTTGATACCGATTTGACCAAAACTCCTGTTCCTCCTGCCAACGCACCTCACTAATTCCCAACATACTAGGTCTACAATTTGCTTCCGCCGTTTTTTCTCGAAGTTCGGGGCTTTGTTGTGAAAAACTTACCAAAAAAATATGATTCATAGTATTGCTCATCGCTGGCCACTATATTCTCCCATCTTTCGGACAGCATACGAATCCCTTGGCGGAAGAACTGGGCGTCTTTTGTGGGGATTCATGAATCTATTCAATTTTGCACTTGTTCATATGGTTGGAAGTGCTGGTCAGCCAGACTATATGCCACTGATCGAAAAAGGTGGTAGTCAGAGAGGGAAACGTATGGAGAATGCGGCAGGAGGGATAGGACTTCTCATTTCAACGTTTCCATGTATATTTTGACGGGTTTTGCGACATGGGGTCGAGCACTGACCTGTTGCAAAATTACCTTTACGTGTCTAACGCTGTATTGTGGCCGTTTGTGTTTCAGTGCTGGGTTCGAACGCATCAACTGCTTTCGATAATGATGTCCTGTGACTGTCCTCGTCCGTTTCAGTAGCTATGAAAACGTTCTGTCTTCCACCGTCAAGCCGGTCTTAGACGTCAAAATCACCGTTCTTAAGGCGTTGAAAACATTCTCTGCACGTTCTTCCACTAGTATTTCGCTCACCATTGGTTTTACCCAACATTTTAAGAGCCACAGCCGCAAATTTCTTCATGTTAAAGTAGAAAATTAAAACTTCCCGCAAATGGTGAGAATTGGGTACGCAAATTGTCGTACTTAATCGAGAATAGCCTTAGGATGCAATCACAAATCGACTAATATTTTTATGGCATTATGTTTACAGATGCCTAAGCTTATTGTATTACACCTATGACCCGAACCCCACTTGCAACTAATGCCGTCTATTGCAAAACGGCGGAAGCAAAGTTCTACACCTAATATCTAACTTCAACCTATCCATTTCCCTTTTCAAATTCTCCAACTTACATACTCGATTAAGAGATCTAACATTCCACACGCCTACTCGTAGAATGCTAGTTTTGTTTTTCCTGACGTCGACATTCTCCTTAGTAGTCCCCGCCCAAACGGAGGACTACTTTTCCACTAGAATACTTTACCTGAAAGGGTTCCGTTATCATTTAACTATACAGTATGACAGCATGCCCCCGGGAGAGAAAAGGCACGGCTGTAGTTTCCCTTTGCTTTCAGCCATTCGCAGAATTAGCACAAGAAGATCATGTTGGCTAATGTTACACGACCAGATCAGTCAACTACGCTCCTGCAACTTCTGAAAAGGCTGCTGCTCCTCTTCAGGAATTACAGGTTAGTCTGGCTCTTCACAGATACTCCTCCGTACTGGTTGCACCTGCGTTGCAGTTAGCTGAGTTGTTCATTACACAGCTGTTTCATAAATAAACCGCCTTCACTCACAGGTTGCGTTTATTTATTGCACTATGCATTTCGAGCCCTGGAGGCTCATTTTCAGGTGCTTTTTAGTGATTTATATCAGGTTTTTTTAGTTGTTTGCCTGTTGATATTACATTTTTGTGTTACAACATGGTATATTGTAGATATAAGTTTAACAGCGTTAATAATATGAAACTAACTTACAGTTCAACATTGTATAATGTCTGCTTCTGTTGTGCAGTTGGTATGCACAATACACATCTTTAATTTTGCAGTACATACTGGGATATATACATAGTCACACACTTTTTCGCACAATATAGTAGCAGAACGTAAACATGCCAAAGATTCTCATTCATACAAATGTTCTACTTATAAATATAATCGATTTTCTTGTTTCACAGAAGATAATATGATATAGTATTACTAGTACACAGGTATTATTAAAATAATTATTTGGCACCATGTTGTAGGTTGTCAGCTGTTTGTACTATTATAGATTTGATTTCTCAGGAAAAAATAAACTTTTAAAGGTGTAGAAAAAATTGTGGCTGTTAAACTCTGTTTGTTCATTCAACAAGTTTTCGGAATATTTTTCTTTGTGTAGCATTATTTCTAACTGTTCTAGTAGATTAAGTTTTTTACTGTTGGGTTCTGTGTGAAGTACAGTTAGGCTGTTGTGGATGTCGTCAGGTCTGTGTTTATTTATATACATGTGGTTAGCTATTGTAGATTTTTCAAAATGGTTTAGTCGAAAGGCGTCGGTGTGTTCTTTACACCGTGTGTGGAAGGTTCTTCCAGTTTTTTCTATGTAAAATGCAGGGTAACTGTTACATTGTAATTTATGTATTCCACTGTGTTGTGTTATTGGTTTGTTTGTGTTCACTGTGTGAGGTAAGTGGTATCCAAGTTTGCTGTTTGTGGAGAAAGATATTTTAATATTGGTTTTTCTGAATAAGTTAGCTATTTTTGTGATACTGTGCCTAAGTATGGAATGCTTGTGAAGATTTGTTTTGTGTCGGTAGTTTTCGTTTCAGTGTTTTTGTGAGTGACGTTGGTCTGATTTTTTCTAGATAGTTTATCAGTTGATTTACAGAGTAACCATTATTTACTGCAATTGTTTTGATAGTATCTATTTCTTGTGTTAGTACTTTGGGTTTTAAAGGTAATGTATGTGCCCTGTTCAACATTGAACTAAATGCAGCATACTTATGTGTGTTCGGGTGGTATGAAGATTTATTTATTGTGATGTCAGTGTAGGTTGGTTTTCGGTAAATGTAAAAGTTATGTTCTTGTTGTTCATTCACAATTGTGAGGTCTAAGAAATTTATGGATTGATTTGTTTCATGTTCTTTCGTGAACTTTATTTTATTGTGGAGTGAGTTGAATGATGTGAGGAGTTCTTCAAGTTCATCTTCAGTGCCATCAAATCAGAGTAGTGTGTCATCTACATATCTCTTGTAATACACAATTTTTTGAACAAGTTTATTTTCTCCTTTGAAGAACTTATTTTCTAAGTGGTTGATGAAAATGTCAGCTAGGAAACTTGACATGCAGTTACCCATAGCAAAGCCTTCTTTCTGTTGACAGATTTTATTATAAAATAAAAAGTAGTTGTGGGACAGTACTAGTTCAAGTAGATCTATCAACTCTGTAATCTCTGGTATGGTTAGTTTTTTGTGTGTGATGAGGTTTTTTCAAATAATTTCAATCGTCTGTTTAACAGGTATATTTGTGAACAGGTTGATAATGTCAAATGAGGCAAATCTAGCTTCTCCGGGGATTTTTACATCTTTGATGAGTGTTGTTAACTCATGTGCATTTTTTATTGTGTATGTGGTTTCAAAAGTGTAAAATTCTGTTGACACATAGAGAGCACAGATTCAGTAAATATCATTGTTGCGAAACGAAATTGACTTTTTATTCACACGAAGCATAGAGTGCTATCGCCAGGGGACTTCAAGTTGATTTAATTTATCTAGATTTCGAGAAGTCTTTTGACATCATTCCTCACAAGTGGCTTCTAATCAAATTGTACGCCTACGGAATACTGTGGCAGTTGTGCGAGTGGATTCGTGATTTTCTGTTGCAAACGAGATGTCATAGAGTAAAACAGAAGTGATAGCTGTTGTTCCCCAGGGAAGAATTATGTTCCCTCTTCTGCTTATAATCTGTATCAACGATTTGGGAGACAATGCGGATAGCCCTCTTACATTGTTTGCAGATGACTCAAATGGCTCAAATGGCTCTGAGCACTATGGGACTTAACATCTGTGGTCATCAGTCCCCTAGAAGCTAGAACTACATAAACCTAACTAACCTAAGGACATCACACACATCCATGCCCGAGGCAGGATTCGAACCTGCGACCGTAGCGGTCACGCGGTTCCAGACTGAAGCGCCTAGAACCGCACGGCCACACCGGCCGGCCATTTGCAAATGATACTGTGGTTTACCATCTAGTAAAGTCATCAGAAGATCAAAACCAATTGAAAAATCATTTAGAAAAGACATCAGTATGGTGCGAAAAGTGGCAAATTATTCTAAACAATAAAAAGTGTGTGGTCATCCACGCCAGTACTACAAGGAATCGGCATGTTTCAATGTCGCACCCACACTTGATCACACCATAGGAGGACACGAAACAAGAGGGTTAAAAAAGCATTAACACGCTTTGCTGCAAAAATGTCCAAATATCGTCGAATGTTCTTTCAACGTCCCTAGTGGTTCCAGCCTGAATACCAGCGCAAAAACTGCGGTCGCGCAACACACCGAAAGCATTAAAGCACTTACAATGGTGTTGCAGCTCCGCGAGGCCCTTCGAGACATGACGAAACGTCCTGGGGGTGCCAGCACTGTCGTCCTGTTGCTCATCGCACTGAGAACAGACGATTTCGACCGCGGAAGGCGTGGGAATCAACGCCCCAAGGGAAGGGATGGTTTCACTGACGCCCTTTATGCCGCCCCCTGCGGCCTTTTCGTGTCAATTCTGAGCGGCGGTGTGGCTCAACTGGTTTCCTTGGCCACTCGTAAGCAAATCGCGCCATTCCAACACTGAGAGTCGCAGTTCTAACCTTCATTGCAGAGGCGTCAAGAGAAGGGGTAAAATGTGGGTAAGAGTGGGTGTGAGAACCTTCCCCTCGAGTGACACGTCGACTGTAGCGTTGGGCAGAATTGTGGCGAAATTTGGTGCTAATGCAACATCATTAACTCACCACGTACCTCACACGAAATTCTGAGTTCTGGCCGTTTTCTTGCACGTGTCGACACCTTACTGTTTGAACCGTCGACGAGCCCGAGGGTGACGTAGCATAGGAGGGATGTAGACATCTTACAGCGGAATTTCAGACTTCTGCGTAGCAGTGAGAGCTTATTGCTGGGTTTCAAAGAAGTGTGACTCTTTAATGTGTTGCACATTGTACATGACATAGTCACGTTACGGAGAATGCAATTTGAATGTGCAATATACATTTTATTCGAGTGTTGATAGCTCTGTCCCGTGCTCTTCCTGACAGATGATGCTGCATTCTCTGCTTTGACCAAAAGCGTTTGTTTAGGTGGTGCAGATGTTCTCACTATCAGGAGTTTTCAGCAACTGACCTACCGGCAATAGTTAACGTTTTATGCAGATATATTAGACTCATCTACATATACATACATACATATTTGCACCACTACAGAGGAAGGATGTAGACACCTTATATCAAAAATTTCAATCTTCTGTGTAGAAGTGGAAGATAATTGCGAGGTTTAAAAAAGTGACCCTTTAATGTGTTGCACACCGTCCACGATATAGTCAAGTTAGGGAGAGTGCGTTTCGAACGTGCAATATACATTTTATTCGAGTGTTAATAGCGCTGTCCCGTTTTCTTCCTGACAGATGAGGTTATTTTCATCGTACCCCACCACCACTGACCGCTCCTGCTGCACTATCTGCTTTAACCAAAAGCGTTCCCACTCTCAGGAGTTTTCAGAAATTGACCTACCGGTAGTAGCTTACATTTTATGCACATGTATTTGACTCATCTACATCTACATACATACATATTATGCAACGAAATTTCCCATTACTGAACTTTATTACAGCTTATCATTGTAATTACGTATAATTTTCAAGTATGAAAAGATGTTGCCAAAGAAGAAGAGAGATACAAAGGCACAGAAAATTTCTTTCCCGTTATCAGCATGGGTGTATCAGTCAACAGAGAAAGAAGTCATAAGGTTTAACATTATCGCGTCCATGTTAACACTAAGCAGATAAGAAAACAATGGTCTGCTGTTTTTAACAGAGCTAACGGATATCGTTCAAATTCCGTATACTTCAATTAGCTAATCCGAGGTTTAGTTTACTTCTACTAACGACCGGAACCGCATCTCTGGGCACCTCTGGCATATTGCTACACAAAGGGTTGTTCAAACTTGGCACAAAGGACTCCCTTACATCGGAAAATACTTAGCGAAAATTGCTGACTTCTAAGTTCCTTGCAGTTACGACGGTCATAAATTGCGAACAATACTCTTATACTGGGGCATCATTACTGTCTGTTTGGGATTTCTCGTGCGCCCTCTCTACACGCGTAAAACCTCTCATCAAATTTTACTCATATTTGATATTATTGCTAGCCTCAAGAGCTTGTTAATCTCTAACGAATCTACTTCTGACATGGCGATAATTTTAGCGAGACAGTCGATATGCCAAACGATGCCTGACTGTTCAGCAGATCAGGAACATGTTCGTACAGCCATGTATATACGTCTATAGTCATACTGGAAAATTGGAGTGTCCACATTCATGAAGATTTAGAAGAGAATGTTGAAATATGTATCCTGATTCATGAAACTTCCAGTCATATTATAACCGTGCGCCAGACTGTACCTCGAATCTGGGACCTTTGCTTTTCTCAGACAAGTGCACTTCCGCCAGTACCTCATCTCCCGCGTTTCAAAATTCATAGAAGCTCTCCTGTATACCTTGCGGGCTGTGGCTAAGCTAAATCTCCTCAGTATCCTTTCTTCCAGGAGCGCTAGTCCCGCAAAGTATGCAGGAGAACTTTTGTGAAGTTCGGGTGGTAGGAGATGAGATACAGGCGCAAGTACTCTGCAAGGACGGATCGTGAGTCGCGCTTGGATAGCTCAGTCGGTAGAGCGCTCGAAAGGCAAAGATGCCAGAGGAGACAGCAAGTAGCTTCGGATATTATGGTCAGCTTTGACATAAAATCTTTGTTTACCAACGTGCCTCTATTCGAAACCATCAACATCCTACAGGAGCAAATACTGCCAGACATCTGCGATCCAGTGCGATTGTGCTTGTCATCGACATATTTTAGTTGGCAGGGGAAATTTTATCAGCAAACAGACGGAATGGCAGTGGGCTTATCCATCTCACCTGTAGCAGCTGTCATATATTCATGGAAGACTTCGAATAAACTATGCTAAATTCCGCGCCATCGTGCGCACACTGCTGGCTGAGGTACGTGGAAGCACGTTCGTCGTATGGCCGCATGGGGAAGCAGAACTACGCATATTTAATGAACACCGCAACAGCGTACACAATAACATACAGTCCACGCTAGAAATGGAAAACAACGGAGAGATTCCTTTTCTGTATGTGGAAGTCCACAGAACATCTAGCGGCAGACTAGGTCATGAAATCTTCAGGACGCCGAAGCACAACCAGCAGGTACCTACACGCGAATTCACACCACCATCTAGCACAAAAGAACACTGTGCTACATGTGCTGATAGCCTAAGCTCACTGGATTAGTGACCGCCAGCCACACACAACAGGAACTGGAAGAGCTCAAGATAACATTCCGTGAGAGTGGATACAACAGGGATATACCAGGGTTGCCCAGAAAGAAATGCACCGCATTTTTTTTCTTCAACAATTCTTTATTGAACATAATGAGAATTTCACACACAAAAGAATGGTGTTTTATCTACACACCCTATTTTTCCACGTAATCTATGGCCTTCCTCCAGCGTGAAACAAGGACGTGTATGCCCTGTCGGTACCAATCCTTGTCCTGGTGGCGGAGCCAGTGCTTCACTGTGTGAACTTCCTTTCCTGATTGACAGATGAAGCGCCAGATGCCGAGTCGTAATGCGTCAGTCCTCGCGAATGACATCAGCTCGCTGCAACATGTCAGGTGTGACAGCCGTGGATGGTCTCCCCGGCCGCTGCAAATCATGGAGCTCCAACGAAACGCCTTCTGATGGCCTCATCCTCCGTGCCCAGCGACTAACTGTACTTCTGTCGACAGCAAATACTCCACAGACTTTGCGGAACCGTTTGTGAATATTCCCATAGTTTCTCTCTCTTTCTGCAGTGAGAAATTCAATGACGGCACGTTGCTTGTAACGTACATCACCTACAAACGCCATTTTGAAACTGTCCTACCGCTACGCTATCTGTCGGAAGTGACGAAAACTTGGCGCCCTCACTCAGGGGACTTCAATTAATACATACGTAACGTTTCGCATTCGTAGAATTGTTTTCAACTGAGAAAAAAAATACGCTGTATTATTTTCTGGGCAACTCTCGCACATCGAACCATGAGGTACAGCGAAGGCAAAACAGACAAAGGTACAGAAACACTTCTGTTGCTCGCATACCTTATGTGAGAGGTGTCAGCGACCTTGTAGGCAAGGTTCTGAGTCGTGTGTCCACACTGCAGGTGTGTACGAACGTCAGTGTGAATACGGCGAAGTCTATGTTGGTGAAACCGGGACACCCCTTAGCACTCGTGTTTTTGAGCATGAACGTCACGTACGACTGGGACAGAGAAACAAGTCATCTGTAGCAGAACTCCAGCACTTATGCGGCCGTCTTACCAGTTTTCAAGAACCTCGCGTGCTTTCTCGGTAGCCGTGGACGCAGCAACGGAAAATAAGAGAGACAATTGAGATAATTAAATGTCCTAACAACACGAACAAGGTGGCTAGATAGAAGTTACCTGCGGCCTGGCTGCCGGTGATTCCATCCCGACGGACCGCGTGTGTTCGCCTGCCAGCGGCACCACTTGACCCGGGTTTGGCAGTGTAGTTGGCGGCCGCGAGAGAACCACTGTACAGTCTTAACGTCTCGCTGTAGGAAAACTCCATCCCCTGGATACAAGCTGACGATTTACCAATGCCTTCCAGTCACCGACGACAGTTGCCCACCAGTCACTTACCAGAGTGGCACAGGCAACAGACCGCCAACATGTTACTTTCTGCCATTCACACGCTAGAGTTTCCTTCCAATCAGCGACCAAAATAGCATAGGCAATAGCGTACCGTACAGCCACTCCTCCATAAAAACCTCTTCAAATTGTCCAATGACATCTCAAATATGTGACATCGGTAGCCATCACATAACCGAAAATGACAGTATATAAAGAAAGACCTTGACCAGTATACAGCAGTGAACCACCCTGAAGAGGACCGCAACAATTCTATCGAAACCTTTGCAATTTAGCAGTTTTAATAGTTACAATGTCACGTCCAATGCTCAAAATTATTTCATCCAAAAGGTCTCAGGTTCCAGATCCAGTCAGGCACGCACTTTTAATCCACCTGGGCGTTTCAAAATAGCGCACACGCCGCTGCAGAGTGAAAATTCATTCTGGATCCTGGTTCATGTTCACAGCAACTTCAGTCAGTGGGCCTGTGTCGTGATACCAAAACGAAGTAACATTCTCCACCTACTGCAATTTAACCGTCTCCATAGGCCACTGGTGCACTTGCACCTTGCATCATTTGAAAAGTGATAAAGCTGTGACTCGCCTACATTCAGCTTCTGTGTAGTCCAGCCCGTTGATGACGCTCAACAATATGTGCCGCCCTGCGCAGTGGCGAGTTGTCCAACCCCAAATGCATGCACTCCAATGCATGCGCTTCCATTCACAATGTTCATTCGGAAAATGGTTGAGATGGACCTGCATTTATTGACAGCAGCAGTTTCTGTCGGGTTTGAAACCGGTTGTCACTGACAGGACGTGACATTCGTACCCTGGCCCTGTAGGTTAGTACCTACACCGTTAGTTGTAGACATATTGATAGTCCAAGTTGATACAATGACAAATCGGGAACATTTTCACAATTTGGGCTAAAGCACGTCCAAGCTCCCATCTGTCATCTGTTACGTCTACACGGCGACCCATTTTAATGCGCTGATTCCATAAAACCTACTGCAACATACGCATCACTTTTAGCCATTACTTATCATCAGAGTGGGTGCCCGCATGTCTGCTCGATACCAGTTTTATACCATCTTTATCACTCCGAAGCGATCAGCGTGCTCTTTTAATCTTTTTGACTAATAATTTGTCCAGTGAGTCAGTCTCTTTAAGTTAAAACTTGTGTTACATATTGTTTCCGTAAGGTTGTCAGCAACGTCCTGAGATTCCCTGGTTACTTCTTTGACGGCGCCGTGTTGTCTTTACAGCGCCTCTACACAGTGGTGATTTATGGAAAACCAGCGTCAAGAGTAGGGAACGTCGCTGATGCACGCAGTGCGGTACAAGTGCAAGGTCGGTAAAGCGCAGTAAGGTTCAAATGGCTCTGAGCACTATGGGACTTAACATCTGTGGTCATCAGTCCCCTAGAACTTAGAACTACTTAAACCTAACTAACCTAAGGACATCACACACATCCATGCCCGAGACTGCGACCGTAGCAGTCTCACGGTTCCGGACTGAGCGCCTAGAAAAGCGCAGTAAGGTTCAGCACGACTTACTGCATGACGCCATCCTCGTTACTTGGTGGCCACAGCCATACAAGGACACTTTTTTGTTTGGCGCGCGTCCCTCACCTTCAGAGTACACTCTTTGCCGGCCGCTGCAGAGCCTAAATCCCGTCGATCGCGAGTCGGGGACAAATACTCTGGCCACACTGATAAATATTGTAAGTCCAACCATCTGCACGATCTGGCAACACTGTATGCGGCGGCACTTCCTGGACTCAAAAGCCGTGTCGTTCGAATGTGAGGTCTCGCGATCGGGACGACCCTCCGTCGGCTACATTTTCATAGCGCGCTTCGTCTGAATGTCGAAGTTAAAAGTGAAATGACAGCACAGTTACAATTTATTTCACTTTATGACACACCAGTAATAACAGTTTCATCCAATAAGAGTAATCGATAGCCTGGCGGATTGTCTACCTCTGGACGCCCCACAGGACACATTATCCGGGGCCCCTTTGCTAGTTAGTGGCAGCGGCTGCAGCGGCGACGCTGCTTCCCTCGCCCCTTGCCAAAGGCGCCTACTACCGCTAATCGCTTTGGGTGGTATAAATTGCTTTAATGTTGTAGAGTGCTGCTCCAACAAAAATATCCACGATTTGCATTTCACGCTCGACAACAGGCATACGACCGTTCTCAAAATGATGCCTTTTCTATAACACTCATATGGCACAAAACTATTTCTATAGTTTGTGATCCAATTAAAATACCCCACTGAGTTGTTTAACGTTATTATTACTGTTTTTATATCTCACTTCTTTTCCTTTTAGAGGCGGTTCTTCATGCAATTATTTCGTCAGGAATGCGTGTGTTTCCGTCAAGCCACAGCAAGAAACGGTGGTGCAATGCTTTTCACTGTCGTCGTTTGAGTCTGTACGATAAACATATGCGCCAAACTGTGTGAATGTTTTGCTGCGCATGATCTGCAGCGATAAAGCACCCTGCAAATTTTGAGGACCACTTACGAATTCATGGAGAACTGAACACTAATTGAAAGTGATTTTTGAGGTATTCAGTTGCATTTAAACCAACAAAACTCACCACGTTCGAAGCTATCCTGAGGAGAAGGAAGTTGCGAAGGCCGATGTCAGCAAACATCTACAGGGGGTGGCAAATTGCTGTTACAGAAATTTAGCTCAGAGGAAGTATATTAATCAAAATGTTCATTTCATACCTACTCGCCTGACATGTGGGTCCTACGCGACGAGCAGACCTCAAATTCGTATCGTTGAGGATCGATTCGAATCTCTTCAGAGACATTTATATAATGCTGCAACTTGGTATTCGTCACACATCTATGGTCATTAAAACAGCTTACTGAGTCAAGAAGGCGAGAAGACTTAATGTGCGAATGTTTTCTCCAGATTACTATCAATTTTTAGGTCTATGAAATAAAACAGGAAAAGAACTTTTAATGCTTTGCTACCCACCGCGATTGGAACTGGCAAACCACACTACCATCGCATCGTAATCCATATGCAAAACCACGCAGCTCACGGAACGTTGCTAGCAGAAGCCCTCTCATATCGCGAGATTGGTTGCTGACCTTGATAACGCACCGATAAACGTAAGAACAGTTGTTACTTATGTATAGTACTGGATACCTGAAGTTGAAAAATGAAATTATCCTTGTCATTGTCTCATTTTACGTGAAGATTATACAGCATAAGTCATCGAGGGAGCAGGTGCATTCAAATGAATTTAGCGGGTGTACTCAGTGACCTACGCGGAAGTATGAGCACTCTCACAGGGTTGCCAAATATTTGTGGGGGTGTTTCCAATTCTTGACTGTGCTAGAAGCAGCTATGTAGCAAAATGCTTGACGTGCTCGTCTTTTACGAGCTCTCAGAGGGGAAACGCGCGCGCGCGCCGTTCAATTTATGCTGCGTTGTCTCCTGATACTTTCTGAAATCAACTTTTAGGATGTATGTATTTAAGTCAATAAATTACATCTAATCAGAATTCCTCATTTCTAACCTATCCGGTGTGGAAGGAGCCTGTTAAGTGTGGTGTTAAACACACTGGTGTCCAAAATGAAAGCAACAAGCGGAAATAGCCGCCCAGTGTGGCCAAGCGGTTCTAGGCGCTTCAGTCTGAAACTGCGCGACCGCTACGGTCGCAGGTTCGAATCCTGCCTCGGGCATGGATGTGTGTGATGTCCTTAGGTTAGTTAGGTTTAAGTAGTTCTAAGTTCTAGGCGACTGATGACCTCAGATGTTAAGTCCCATAGTGCTCAGAGCCATTTGAACCAAGCGGAAATGTTGCAAGGTTGCGGGTATTTTGCCACAAAAAAAAAATGGTTCAAATGGCTCTGAGCACTATGGGACTTAACATCTGTGGTCATCAGTCCCCTAGAACCTAGAACTACTTAAACCTAACTAACCTAAGGACATCACACACATCCATGCCCGAGGCAGGATTCGAACCTGCGACCGTAGCAGTCGCGCGGTTCCGGACTGAGCGCCTAGAACCGCTAGACCACCGCGGCCGGCCATTTTTGCCACAAAACAATATCAGTAGGTGATAGTAAAGTACAAAAGATGTAAAAAATACATAACTTAAACAATTGCAACATGCATAATGGTAAACAAAAAAGGTTCTTCGTTTTTTTTTTTTTTCACACGCATTCCAACGACTGGTTAACGTGCTCAGTAAGGGGTGTGACCATCTCTGGCAACAATACAGGCCTCACAATGACGGGGTGTGCTGTGAATGATGTCATCAATCTCATGTTGAGGCAATAACGCCTATTCTTCCTGCAGAGCTGCTCACTAGTCTGGGAGAATGGTTGGTGGATGCTCACGTGATGCAACCAATTTCCCTAGGGCACCCCACACGTACTCTATGGGATTCAAATCGGGAGATCAAACAGGCCACGCCATGTGCGCAGTATCTTCCGTTTCCCTGGAAACGTCAACCACATGTGCTCTATGAGGTCGAGCATTATCGTCTATCATTACGAAGTCCGGGCCAACAACACCTCACAACGACTGCTCATCACGTTACCTGACAGCAGTAGACCTTACCGATTCACTAGTAAAGTTTCTTCAAGGGGTGTTTGGCTGACCAACACAATCCTTGCCCACACCATTAGGGATCCTCCCTCGATATCGGTCTCTTTCTACAATGTTTGGGTCCCGAAATCGTGTTCCACGTTCCCTCCAGATACGAATTCGTCGAGAATCACTCTCCAGACCAAATCGGGATTCATCTGTGAAAAGCACATTGACCCACTGTTCGGCCGTCCAGCTGACATGTTGACGACTCCACTCCAGAAGTTCCCTTCTGTCAAGACGCGTCAGAGGTACACATACAGCAGGTCTGCGACAGTAAAGGCCACTCTGCCGAAGCCTTCTGTACACCGTTTGCCTCGATGCAACAGATCCACTGGATGCTGCGAGGTAAGGCGGTACCGTCGTGCCATTACAGCCAAATAACGGTTCTCTCTTCTGATGTCACGCGATTTCGGCCCTACCCTGGTATTCAGGATACAGTTTCTGTCTCTATGAATTGTCGCCACATTCGAGATACAACCGAACGATTTACATTAAGCCATCAGGCCACATCAGTTCTGCCATTCTTCCAAAAAAAAAAAAAAATGTTCAAATGGCTCTGAGCACTATGAGACTTAACATCTGAGGTCATCACAGTCCCCTAGAAGTTAGAACTACTTAAACCTAACTAACCTAAGGACATCATACATATCCATGCCCGAGGCAGGCTTCGAACCTGCGACCGTAGCGGTCGCGCGGTTCCAGACTGAAGTGCGCTTCCATTCTTCCTATGACCACAGAGTCTGATAGGCGTATTCTCTGTGCCACACTGCAACGACTGTGACTCTGTATACAGCGATTATGGGTGTGGGACTACCCGGCAAACACTATCCCGTTTTATAGGTGCCCTGACGTCATCTTTGGCGTGGTTTCCCCTTGACTGGTATGCCGTCTTCCGTGCAGAACACGATCGTACGGACATCTGTTGACAATTTGTACGATTATATCATGAATTAGACACACGAGAACGAAATAGCGGTTTGTTGCTGTAATTTTGGACACAACTGTAGTAACAACGTAGGTATATCAAAGCTAGTGATATTAGTTCGGCTCATGCAAAATACGGCATGCGAAGTATTGAGGAATCTAATCTTTCCATCACGAATGCAACTCTCCCAGAATACAAAGCAATGAAACACTTACATTGATAATGTGGAACGAAAACGTATTTCAATGAAATAAAAAGATGTTGAAAATCAATCTTGTGTCACACATCACGAAAAAAATTCGTATTTATACACTAACATAACTCATTCGAATAGGAGCACAGCAGAATTATCAAAGACAGTTTTCCATTTATAGTTGTTAGTCTACAACCTACAGCTGAGTCAAGGGTAAACCATGGTTGTGGTCATGAATTCGTAGCTATCTGTAGCAGAGTCCGTCCATGCTACATATTCAATTGCTGAGTAATACACTGCGATGTGAAGTTATCTGTCGTCATGTTGTGAAATCGACAGAAATTGTTTTGCCTCTGTCATCAGTTGTCGTTTACTCTTATTAGGCTATTCCTATTGATCTGAACACAAGACGCTAAGTTAAGTGTGTGTGGTCTGGGTGACGAAACATCCAACATTCTATTCTTCCAGCTTCACTGGTCAAGCGCATTGGCACTGTCAACAATTATAGTAAGAATAAATAACGAACGAATTTTATTACATTACAGAAGAAGACATCGATTAAAAACAAAAATAGGCTGATTGTTCAGTTGGAGCGATTCTCAAGACAGGTGGATGGCTTACAAATTTCTACATTTAGAACGGCTAGAGCTAATACTACACTGTATTTAGTGTTTCAGTGTATGTGTCACGTGGTATAAAATAGTCGAGTAACTTAAAACACTGTGCATATGGCGTGTGCAACTGTCCAAAAACGCACAGGCCACTCATCAAGGAACCAATATAGTAAGACAGTCTATCTGAGTTATGAGTACAGTAAGACAATCGACTCCTGAAAAGAGGCATGTTGTCTCCACAGTATTATTGTTGGCATATGAAATTAAATGACAATGGTTGATCTACGTCTATTTCACCATTTCTGTTTACGGGGAATAAACAAAAAATACGGTGTTTAGCATTGGATGACTCGAAAAGGGTCAGTTCCAAAATGTGCCACATCTCGAGCCTGAAAATTTCACCCGAGTCGCTTAGTATGACAATGGCCGATTGTTTCTTAAGTTGTCCAAGCGCTCCGCTTCTACTCTCACTGCTGTCAACAGGACTTTGATAGTTCTCTCTCTCTCTCTCGCCGTGAGCGTTGAGGCAGTCATCCCACCTACGCATCAGGTTGAAGATACCCGTATGGGAAAACACCATGTCTCCCTGCGTGTAGAAGTCCATAACTGCCTGCTACACATCTTCGTCCTACTGGAATTGTCGACCCTCCGAGGGCTTTTTAAGGGATCGAAGGCGTGATAATCACATGGGAAGAGATCAAGACATTTGCGATAGGGGATGTGTGTTGTCATGAAGCAGCAGCACCGTTTATCGCAGCATTCTCAAAGGTAGTTTTCGACAGGCGTACTGCTCCATACACATTCTTTATTCTCCGTTAGTCCGGCCCCGGTAGCTGAATGGTCAGCGTGACGGATTGTCAATCCTCTGGGCCTGGGTTCGATTCCCGGGGAATTTTCTCCTCTCACGGAATTGGGTGTTATGCTGTCCTCATCATCTTCCTATCATACTCATCGACTGCAGGTCGCCGAAGTGGCGTCAAATTGAAAGACCGGCACCCGGCGACCGGTCTGCCGGACGCGGGGCCCTAGCCATACGATTAAATAAATAATTCTCCATAGATGTCTACCGGTGTTTGTCCTTCGGAAGCCAAAAAGAATAACAGCACGTTGGTCCTGTTTGGACGGATTTGTAAATAACGTCGCCATAGTTCACACTGCCCCATTTACGGAACGTTCGTCGGAAAGACACGAATGCCACACTACTACTTTGCCTACATGTCGGTGCTCATATACCCGCATCGGAGTCACGTAAACAAAATTAAATATCGTGGGCTGAAAGGGTATGTCACTCTATTTCAGTGATTACAACAAAAAAGAGTCAAATTCACAAGGGACTTGGCAGTATGATCCCACTTATTAACAACGAAGGTAATCTGATGTTCAGAGACTTTCAAAAAATTTATTTCAGTACCAAAGCGATGCGTGTAACATGAAATGCTGTTGTGTGGCGCCTATAGCCAGGTGCATGACTGAACTGAGGACTTTCTGGCAGGCAGAATGTTGCATGATTCTCCACACAGAGAGTCAACCATACGCACAGAAATAATTTAGATTGCGTTCCAGCGCGGTATTCGTGAAATACGTTACTGACCTTGAGGACACTCCACCAATATTCTTAAGTTACCTATTTGTAATTCCTACAGTGATTGTGAAGGTAAAATCAGGCTAACAAAAGTTCGACCAGCTGCATATGACTACTTTTCCAACGCTCCATTCGAGAACCGAACGAGAAGACATTTTAACGTATCATACAATATAATGTACCCATTACCACATACCTGACAGTGATGTGGTGAGTAGATGTAAAATAGAACAGAAATCTATATCTAATTGACTTTTCTCATTTTAGAGAGTGACAATTATTGAACTATATAAAATAAACGTAAATTAGTTGCAAATTACGGCGTGTACACACTTTATTCAACATGTAAACGTCACTACAGATATTCGGATTAAAGTTATGACATTTCGATATGCCTGCCATCATTGGCGATGATGTGGCGCAGACGAATAGCGAAATTCTGCATGACCCGCTGAAGTATCGGAACATCGATGCCGTAGATGACCTCCTGAATGGCTGTTTTCAGCTCAGCAATGATTCTGGGGTTATTGCTACACACCTTGTCTTTAATATAGTCCTACAAAAAGGGTTCACGTGTGTTCAGACCCGGGGAATATGGCGGCTAATCGAGGCTCAGGCCTGTGGCGTCTGGGACCCCAGAACCAGAATGCAGTCTCCAAAGTTCTCTTCCAGGACATCAAACACTCTCCTGCTTCGATGCGATCGAGTTCCGTCTTGCATGAACCACATCTTGTCGAAATCAGGGTCACTTTGGATAATGGGGACGAAATCATCTTCCAAAACCTTCGCATACCGTTCGGTAGTCACCGTGCCATCAAGGAATATCGCACAGATTATTCCGTGACTAGACATTGCACACTACACAGTCAACCGTTGAGAATGAAGAGACTTCTTGATCGCGAAACGCGGATTCTCAGTCCCCCAAATGAGCCAATTTTACTTACTGACTAACCCATCCAAATGAAAGAGGTCTTCGTCGCTAAACCAAACCATACAGCGCATACTAATTCCCAACATGCCCTGCGGCCAACCCTGCAGTTTGAAAGACCTGTCGCAAACCGTTCAAAAGTTATGATGATTTTATTTCATATAGTTCAATAATTGTCCCCTGTACATGCACATAGTAAAGAGAAGCGTCTCATACACATCACACAATAAACAGATCCTGTCTGTGTTTTGTAGATTTTGTACGAAATCTATCAAGATCAATATGTGAAAAAAATCATTCTTGTAGCAAGATTGAATGTCTCGTTCTTAAGTAACATTGAAATTCGGGGCATTTATTTCACAGTAAGCTCGACAACAGCTTTAGGATTTCTCACAAAGTGTACTCCAATTCGCCTGTGACATCGTGCAGGAAATACATGAGCCACTCTTCGATTGCCCTGTCAAAAATACCGACACGATTACAAATGACTTGTACGCCCGAGAGGAATACGCTGGAAGCGAATTTCTCTAGAGGAATGAATGGAAACGAGATAAGCAATCATTTTTCTCTTTGAAAAATTGCGCATAGAATAATTTTTTACGTCTCGCGCTTATACGTTTGACAGTGTTTCGGTGCAAGACGCAAAAATTAAGAAAGGTACCTCCAGCGGACTGGCGGATGTAAAAGAAATAATACAATCTTCTCTGTTTAAACTGAAAGTCTGCAAAATGATGAAATTGGAAAACTCTTGTCGAGACCATAGCCACCGCCTAAGGACATTTTTTACTTCAGCTAGTTTTATTCTAAAACGATTAATATTTAAAGGGCAGCTATTTCATCCTTTCGTGCAAAGTCTAATATGATGGATTCAGTTTCACTTATTTAACAATCCTGTTATATCAGACTCTTTTTTGAAATTTCCCCTAAAGTATTAAATCGAACTTGGCTGTATGAAAAATGAATCTGTTGCTGAGCTATAGAATAACAGAAGCAAGAGGGAATCTGTCTTTTAATAATGAGTGTATTTAAAAATGTTCATATTGTTGACTGCAAAAGAACCTCTGGGCCTTCATTAAACCGTCGCCCTGAATACCTCGAAAACTGATATGGATGCGACAGAGGTGGCGAAGAATGGCCACAGAATACGATGGACAAACTTCCACAGTCAGCAGATATTTTTTGAGAAGAAACAATTCGACGTTGTACTGCAACTGCCTCAATCACTGTTTTATATTCAAACTGGACTGACAACTTTTTGTTGCGCTAAGCTAGGACAATGTTTGACTTAGTCCTTCACATTCTGAAATTTATATCAGATAAAGACACTCACATGCTGAATTTTTGAAAGGACAGCATATCAACTGATTACCTTCATACAGCCTTTATTATTTAATGAGTGAACTGATGAGAAATATGGGCTTTCAACATGTACATTTGTTTTAGAGTGGCATTAAATTATAATATGATTTTACAGTGTTCGTGTTGTTAAGAAGAATGATACACTGTACCTTCGGACACACATGCGAAAAACCATCACTTGTGTAAGGGAATGACGACAATGAAAATTTGTGTCGGACTAGTACTCGAACGCGAATTTCCCGTTTTATGCGAGCGATCGTCTTAATCGCTTTGACTATCCGTGCACGACTAACGTTCATGCGTCACAACCTGTAGTCGTACACACATTAAGTAATTTCCGTACAGAGGAGGACATTTTAACTGAAATACGCGAAATGTATCCGCATTTGCGGATATTGACGACCTTTAGCTGTATAATGGAATGAAAACAATGAAAATTTGTGTCCGACGGGGAGTCGAACCCGGATTTGCCACTTATCGCGAGTAGTCGTCTTATCACTAAGCTATCCAAGCACGACTTCCGGCCAGATACAAACTTTCATATGTCGTCAACAACTTGTCTACAATATGCACTTGTACATTCATTACGTATATTCCCGTACTGAGGAGACATTTTAATTGAAAGTCGCAGTTAAATACGAAACTACAGTGCCGGTGTTGTTCAGCATTACACTACGAAGTTCCCTGCTACGATGGGCCACAGTTGACTATTGCAGTACTGGACGGCGACATATAATTGTATGTTGCTGAGGGAAGAGAAGATGATCTTGATGACATGATGTGGACAGCAGTGAAATAAAAGTTTGTGAATGAGCCCCCCAGTACCCGGCTTTATCAAACACCTCAGTGCCGAGTAACATGATACCGACACTATGTCAGATTTGTCGGACAGTGCAGATGTGTTCAACTAAGGAGATAGTTTGGAAAACCGTGCAGTGGCTGGTGTGGAAGCCAAACTGCTGGGGAATGAGGATGTTGTTGAATGTAAGGAAATCACAGAGAAAATTAAGAATGAAGTTTTCAGATATTTTACTGGAACAACTGAGAAGGGAGGTCGGCTGGTAGTTATGGGGAAGGAGGAGATCCACACCTGATGTGGATGCACACTGTCACGCGGAGGATAGGTGAATAGCGGTCCGAACTGGGGAATGCAATTGGTGGACAATGCTCCTGACAATCTTTTCCTTGTGGTCGCCACTTTCCTTGTTGTCGGAGTTGGGAGTGGTGGATTGTAGCTACAGTGTCGAACATGGCTTCAGTCTCCTGTTGGGGATCATAGACTAACCCATTTGGATCGTGTAGCGGTTTAATGGGAGCGGCCTGGCTTTTCCATGATTATACCATCCTCCAAAACTTGTCCGAGTTGTTGTCGGCTTCTTGAAGGGATGCTTCCCAGCACTGTGATATGTGCCATTGGAGTAATTTTTTGAGCTGACAGCTGAGATGGTCCATACGGCGTCAGTCTTCCGGGTCGCAGTAGTTCTGTCAAAGTCTGCAGAAGCACCGTTTTCGTGACGGAAAATCTAGGATGTGTTGAGAAAGGGAACGTCGATTTGTGCGATGAATGTTGTAGGATGCCAGCTGCTTTCGATGGTGTCATAAGTGAAGGAGTCTTGGTTGATAACTGCTTTGGAGGGTGAGTTAGGCAGCAGAGGACTATGGGTGGAGATGAATGCATTATAGCAGTCGCAGACGTTGGAAGAATTTAGGAAGGGATAGCCATGACGAAGCATCAAGCGTTGTCACCCAGTGTAAGAAGGATAGGTTTATGAACTGAGTCCAGATCATTGACGACAGTCAGGTTGTACTGTCAAGGAATGGACTGGAGTAGGAACAGCGAACCCCCTGACCGAACCCCTCAGCTACCGGGGGCGGACATTTGAAGTGATAACAGATTGTTTCCGTTCGATCTTCAGAGGTAGCGTGGTTAGTGGGCTGGAGCGTCGGCAACCAGTAGTGGACAACTGTATGGCTGGTGGATGTGTCGCAGGCGTTAGCCTGGGGATGAAGCAGCAGCCAAACAGCTTAGCAGCCAACGCCGCCTTCTTTCACTTGGCCAGTTGTAGGCCACAGTCTCTCCTCCCGTTTCCAGCCAGTTACTGGTGGTAAAAATTTCTTGTGCTGCCTTAGTTCTAATCAGCTACCTCTTAGCTGGGAACCACCGCACAGGCGTTCGTTAGAGACCTCAGCTACGGAGGCGGCTTATGCGTTATGTAATACTACTTAATTGTAAGTGATAATGACGGAATGTGGATTTCTTAATATTTGTAGTTAATCACAACCTAAATCAAAGCTTGTACCTCATCTTTAGCTGACATGCAGCATGTTTTAGTAGGAAATGTAAATTATTTGGAAGGTATAGTATAATTCAAATAAAACGTACCATATAATTTGCGTCCAGTTTTTACTGATTACAGAGATAAGTTTTCATTTCCCTTTTCGGTTCTCCAGTTGCTATGGATTTATTGGTTGAGTGTAAGTTTTATTTTGAAATTCAAGTTGTAATGTTTTTCTTGAGTTTCCATAATAGAATTTTCAACTCTGGCCAGTTTTATTGTATAGTTCGAATATTCAACATGCTGGGTATGCCAATATGGTATTTTTGTACGGGTTTTTCAATAGAAACGTTGTTGCTGTTTGTACAGAATACGGTAGACTATTTCCTAAATGCAGAGTGAGTTCTCGTGTTTTCGTTAAAATACATGAGATTGGTTCAAAATGGTTCAAATGGCTCTGAGCACTACGGGACTTAACTTCTGAGGTCATCAGTCCCTAGAACTTAGAACTACTTAAACCTAACTAACCTAAGGACATCACACACATCCATGCCCGAGGCAGGATTCGAACCTGCGACTGTAGCGGTCGCGCGGTTCCAGACTGTAGAGCCTTGAACCGCTCGGACACACCGGCCGGCACATGAGATTGGTAAAACGCCCAACAGTCATATTTGATCTGAACGTGCAAATGAACAGCTTATGGATGAATTAGAAGCATTAATCACTTGAAGGAATTTAGTCCTTCAACAATCACACGTAGAATTTCTACAGGTATTGGTGTTCCACAAACAAGAATATGGCGGAAATTATATATACGCGGCCTCTATCCGTGTCGTTTATAGCCTTTTTACCCTCGAGAAGGAGATGAAGGTAGACGATCGGAATTTTGTCATTGACTAATTGCATTCCGCCGAGTAATCGCGTTAACAGTGTTCACTGAAGAAGCATCTTTTGCTCGTGACGGTATTAATAACACAATTCACATCGTTTGTCCGAAGGAAAGCGACATGTCTTCGTGGAGGTACATTTCCAAGAACGCTTCTCTGTAGATGTGTGATGTGATATGATAGATAACCGGTTGATTGAGCTTGTTGTGTTACGCCATCGTCTCACAGGACTTCGTTATCTAGACTTTCTTGGGAACGAGCTTCCAGCATCACTGAGGGTTATGAGGGTGTGTGTACGTTCTTCCAGCACGACGAGCCCTGCATTTCTAGTCGTGAGGAGACATATCATCTAAACCTCACATTCCTCGGACGGTAGATCGGCAGAAATGATCACATTTATGGCCACCAAGCTCTCCAACTCTTCTTTGCTTACCACTTGTGAGCTTATGTTTGTGCTACATGTAACAGCCGTATCTCTGTAATCGATAAAAATGGGACACATGTTATTTGGAATGTTTCATTAGAAATAATCTATACTCCCACCTCCTAAAATATTTACTATTCCTGCTGAAACACCATGCAGAGGTAATTCTTTGGTTTGCCTCCTTTCAATTTGCGCCATCATATCTAGTTATTTCTCTGAACGCAACAAAAGACATCCAAAATTTTTATCACTGCATGTTTGCAAATTTATCTAACAATAGCCTTACTTCTATTATTATCTCATAAACTATATAAAATTCAAATGCGCATTAACAATAATAAAAAATATTGCTAGAGGTACGTATTATTGAACCTTTTTTTTATTTTTATTTTTATTTTTATTTTTTTTTACAGAATCTGTCTGAACCATCTGTAAAGAATCAGCCCTGTAAATTAAATTGAACTCTCCTAACTTATCTAAACGACGCTGACACACTAGATGTAGTATTCACATAATCTGTACTTGAATAAAGCGCCTAAATTGTAATCTGAAGTAATCATTCTAACATATCACATCGGACAGAAAGGAAATCGGTCAACTACCACACGAATGGCGTGTTTCAAACTACGCAACGGAATTCACGACATTGCAACGTACAATAAACCATGGTTCCCACTAATGAACACAGCGTAATCCAAAGTCAGTTTTATAAATATGAGAACGCAGTAAATAATTACGCACAAGCTTTCTGATGAGCCGGCCGAAGTGGCCGTGCGGTTAAAGGCGCTGCAGTCTGGAACCGCAAGACCGCTACGGTCGCAGGTTCGAATCCTGCCTCGGGCATGGATGTTTGTGATGTCCTTAGGTTAGTTAGGTTTAACTAGTTCTAAGTTCTAGGGGACTAATGACCTCAGCAGTTGAGTCCCATAGTGCTCAGAGCCATTTGAACCATTTTTTGAACCTTTCTGATGACACTTCGGAGAGCACAATAGCAAAGAACAAAAGATATTAACTAAGAACCGTTTTATGACCCAAATAGCCGTGATAAATCTCACGGAAATTGACTGTACGACACCTGTCGAAAAGGAGTTAGTCATTCACTCTATCCCATATTCTTTTGTCATTCACTTCTCGGAGTCTTTTAATTTGTGCTGTGCATGTTGTTGTTGTTGTGGTCTTCAGTCCTGAGACTGGTTTGATGCAGCTCTCCATGTTACTCTAACCTGTGCAAGCTTCTTCATCTCCTAGTACTTACTGCAACCCACATCCTCCTGAATCTGCTTAGTGTATTCATCTCTTGGTCTCCCTCTATGATTTTTACCCACCACGCTGCCCTCCAATGCTAAAATTGTGATCCCCTGATGCCTCAGAACATGTCCTACCAAACTCCTCTTCTCCCTAATTCTATTCAATACCTCCTCATTAGTTATGTGATCTACCCATCTAATCTTCAGCATTCTTCTGTAGCACCACATTTCGAAAGCTTCTATTCTCTTCTTGTCCAAACTATTTATCGTCCATGTTTCACTTCCATACTTGGCTACACTCCATACAAATACTTTCAGAAACGATTTCCTGACACTTAAATCTATACTCGATGTTATCAAATTTCTCTTCTTCAGACACGCTTTCCTTGCCATTGACAGTCTACAATTTATATCCTCTCTACTTCGACCATCATCAGTTATTTTGATCCCCAAATAGCAAAACTCCTTTACTACTTTAAGTGTCTCATTTCCTAATCTAATTCCCTGAACATCACCCGATTTAATTCGACTACATTCCATTATCCCCGTTTTGATTTTGTTGATGTTCATCTCATATCCTCAATTCAAGACACTGTCCATTCTGTTCAGCTGCTCTTCCAGGTCCTTTGCTGTCTCATACAGATTTACAATGTCATCAACGAACCTTAAAGTTTTTATTTTTTCTCCATGGATTTTAATAGCTACTCCGAATTTTGCTTTTGTTTCCTTTACTGCTTGCTCAATATACAGATTGAATAACATCGGGGAGAGGCTACAACCCTGTCTCACTCCCTTCCCAACCACTGCTTCCCTTTCGTGCCCCTCGACTCTTATAACTGCCATCTGATTTCTGTACAAATTGCAAATAGCCTTTCTCTCCCTGTATTTTACCCCTGCCACCTTTAGAATTTGAAAGAGAGTACTCCAGTCAACGTTGTCAAAGCTTGCTCTGAATCTACAAATGCTAGAAACGTACGTTTGCCTTTCCTTAATCTTTCTTCTAAGATAAGTCGTAAGGTCAGTATTGCCTCACGCGTTCCAACATTTCTACGGAATCCAAACTGATCTTCACCGAGGTCGGCTTCTTCCAGTTTTTGCATTCGTCTGTAAAGAATTCGCGTTAGTATTTTGCAGCTGTGACTTATTAAACTGATAGTTCGGTAATTTTCACGTCTGTCAACACCTGCTTTCTTTGGGATTGGAATTATTATATTCTTCTTGAAGTCTGAGATAGGAATACTAAAATCTGCTCAAAATCTTCCTCCGATTTTCGGTGTATATTTTGTCCATTACTGTTTACTGAAATGTAATAAAAATTCTACTCCTTGCTCGTCTTCGTTTCCAATTTTTTCTGACACGGAAGAATTCAGTACATGTGTGTTTGCTACCTCAAAAGTTTATACAGTCTCCGAGCGTTTGGCAAAAGCCGGAAGTTGTTTGACCACTGCTACAGCAATCCGGCGAGAGGCGGCTGTCAAGAGCATTCCCTGGGGCCGTGTGGCCGCTATTGATCTAGGCTGGCCGGTTCGTATACAAACACGGGCCGGGTCCCCAGAGACCAGTCGTGTCAAACGAGGCCAGCGCGGTCGCCTGTCGCAAACAAGCAACACAGCTGGCACACTGTGAAACGCGCCGCAATTTCAGGACAACATATTGACTGAACGCGGAAACTGATGCTTCGACATATTTTCTCAGCGCAGACTACATTTCGTCCTTTCTGTAACTGAAATTATGTAAACCATCCCTTACTCTCTTTCTACATTCACCAACAAATATTACAAGTCTCAAATAACAAATTATCGCCACGTGATATTTTTTGTGATCTGTCCAAGATGTTTGATTGTGTATATCATGTTACTCTGAGAAAACGTAAAATTTTACTGGACTGATGGTTTTATAAACAACTGGTTTCAATCATGCGCAAAAAACAGAATGCAAAAGGTTGTGCTGAATAATGCAAACAAAGATGGAAGGAAAGAAAATTTTAGTGACTGAGGATAAATCATGGCCCAACGGCCTTACTGCCGTAGTAACACCGGTTCCCGCCAGATCGCTGAGATTAAGCGCTGTTGGGCTGTACTAGCACTTAAATGGGTGACCATCCGGTCTGCAAGCGGGGTGCACTCAGTCCTTGTGAGGGAAAATGAGGAGCTACTTCCTTGAACAGTAGCGGCTCCTGTCTTGTAAAGTGACAAACGGCCGGGAGGGCGGTGTGCCGACCATATGCACCTCCATATCCGCATCAAGTGACGCCTGTGGGCTGAGGATGACACGGTGGCCGGTCGGTAGCGTTGGGTCTTTATGGCCTGTTCGGGCGGAGTGTAGTTTAGTTTTGTAGAGGAGAAATCATGAAATCCCACAGGTTTCAGTTTTGGGCCATCTCCTATTCCTTATACAGGGTATAATAAAAAGGTATGGTCAAACTTTGAGGGAGCATTTCTCTTACGTAGGGGGAGAAAATGTGTTATATTGACATGTGTCCCGAAACAATTTTTCAACCAATTAATCATGGTAAGCCGGCCGATGTGGCCGAGCGGTTCTAGGCGCTTCAGTCGGGAACCGCGCTGCTGCTACGGTCGCAGATTCGAATCCTGCCTCGGGCATGGATGTGTGTGCTGTCCTTAGTTTAGTTAGGTTTAAGTAGTAGCCGGCAGGAGTAGCCGAGCGGTTCGCCTGCACGGTAGGTCAACTTGTTCGGTGAGAGGGTTTAACTGCCCTCTGTAATAAAAAACTGAGTTAATCGATTAACAACGGACTTAAACGGATGTCTTACGACGTCGGCCCCGAGCAGATGCAACGAACAAAAGCGAACAAAATGAGATTAAAAAGAAAAAAAAGCGGTTCTAGGCGCTACAGTCTGGAACCGCGCGACCGCTACGGTCGCAGGTTCGAATCCTGCCTCGAGCATGGATGTATGTGACGTCCTTAGGTTAGTTAGGTTTAAGTAGTTCTAAGTTCTAGGGTACTGATGACCTCAGAAGTTAAGTCCCCTAGTGCTTAGAGCCATTTGAATCATTTTTTAATCATGGTAAACACACAGAAAAAGAACATATCAGCATAATATGAAACACTTATCTAAATGCACTTTACACAATATCCTCTGTTAGCAACAACACATGCGTGAACCTGTCGTCTCGTTGAATCCCTAATGCACTGAGAGGCTTTAGGTCCGGAGAGCGTGGAGGCCAAGGAACTGGACCACTTCTACCTACCCACCTGTCTGGGAATCTGTTATTCAGAAGCCTCCGATCATTAACACTGAAATGAGGAGGAGTTCCATCGTGTATGAAGTACATGTTTTGTCGCACTGGTAAAGGCACATGGTATAGCAGAACAGGTAGAGTATTCTCTAAGAAAACGCTGGCAAGTTTCTTCAATGAGCCTGGGTGAAAGAACATGAGGCCCCAACAGTCACCAACAGTGCCGGCCAAACTGTTAGCAGAAAAAGTTTGTTGATGACGTGATTGAACAATTTTGTTAGCATTCTCGACACCCATACGTGCTGACTGGGAGAATTTACAATCTGATCACGTAGAAACGAAGCCTCATCCTTGACCAGCGCATTTGCACTAAAGTGGGCTTTGATACATTGTTGAACGAACTATTCAAGAAGTGTACCCTTGCAAGAAAATCAGCTGCTGATAGTGCCTGCACGCGCTGTATATGATACATATAAGTGGCTTCACATGTAGCACTCTCAAGACAGTCATATGGCCAACAATACTTGATGCAGCTAATTGTCTTACACTGACACAAGAGTTGTCGTCAACTGCATGAAGCCGTTCCTCCTCCAGTTGAGGTGTCCTCGTCCTTCTAGGCCTCTCCCAGTCGCGAGTAGAAAGCTTAAACGTCCCGTGATTCATAAGACGGTATTTTGAGCACTTCAAGTAGGAAAACTTTTCATGTTACGCTGGTCTGTTCCGTTTCTATGTGTTTGTCATGATTAATGTGATTACAGAAAAAGTAGAAAATGAACTGTAACATGGAAATAAAGTATTTCTGGCCCCACGCTCCTTTAATACATTTTCTTCCTCGATGTATGACGAATATTTCCTGAAAGATTGGCCATACGTTTTTGTTATACCCTTTAAATACACTACTGGCCATTAAAATTGCTCCACAAAGAAGAAATGCAGATGATAAACGGGTATTCATTGGACAAATATATTGTACTAGAACTGACATGTGATTACTTTTTCACGCAATTTCGGTGCATAGATCCTGAGAAATCAGGATACCACAGTTCATCAAGAGTAGTGACTGGCGTATTGTGACGAGCCAGTTGCTTGGCCACCATTGACCAGACGTTTTCAATTAGTGAGAGATCTGGAGAATGTGCTGGCCAGGGCTACAGTTGAACATTTTCTGTATCCAGAAAGCCCCGTACAGGACCTGCAACATGGGGTCGTGCATTATCCTGCTGAAATGTAGGGTTTCACAGGGATCGAATGAAGGGTAGAGCCACGGGTCGTAACACATCTGAAATGTAACGTCCACTGTTCAAAGTGCCGCCAATGCGAACAAGAGGTGACCGAGACGTGTAACCAGTGGCACCCCATACCATCACGCCGGGTGATACGCCAGTATGGCGTTGACGAATACACCCTTCCAATGTGCGTTTACAGCGATGTCGCCAAACACGGATGCGACCATCATGATACTGTAAACAGAACCTGGATTCATCCGAAAAATGACGTTTTGCCATTCGTGCACCGATGTTCGTCGTTGAGTACACCATCGCAGGCGCTCCTGTCTGTGATGCAGCGTCAAGGGTAACCGCAGTCGTGGTCTACGAGCTGATAGTCCATGCTGCTGCGAACGTCGTCGAACTGTTCGTGCAGATGGTTGTTGTCTTGCAAACGTCCCCATCTGTTGACTCAGGGATCGAGACGTGGCTGCACGATCCGTTACAGCCATGCGGATAAGATGCCTGTCATCTCGACTGCTAGTGATACGAGGCCGTTGGGATCCAGCACGGCGTTCCGTCTTACCCTCCTGAACTCACCGATTCCATATTCTGCTAACAGTCATTGGATCTCGACCAATGCGAGCAGCAACGTCGCGATACGATAAACCGCAATCGCGATAGGCTTCAATCCGACCTTTATCAAAGTCGGAAACGTGATGGTACGCATTTCTCCTCCTTACACGAGGCATCACAACAACGTTTCACCAGGCAACGCTGGTCAACTGCTGTTTGTGTATGTGAAATCGGTTGGACACTTTCCTCATGTCAGCACGTTGTAGGTGTCGCCAGCGGCGCCAACCTTGTGTGAATGCTCTGAAAAGCTAATCATTTACATATCACAGCATCTTCGTCCTGTCGGTTAAATTTCGCGTCTGTAGCACGTCATCTTCGTGGTAGCAATTTTAATGGCCGGTAATGTATGAATGAGACCTTTCACTTAACGTTTATCAAACAGAAGAGATACTTCTTGCAAATTATGATAGTTATAACAAATCCCATTGAAGAGAAATGAGAAGAAGAAATTGCTAATGACGTTTTTCAAAGAAATATTAAGTGGTTCTCTGTAAATGGATTCCCCTAATTTTGAGAAAACTAACTCTATTCAGTTCCGCACTGCAAATACTTATACCAACATCTGATGTCGCCTATGAACAGGAGTACGAGGAAGGTAGGATGCTCCAAATTTTTGCGTGTACATATTGATGAAAACTTTAAATAGGAGAAAGAAATTGCTGATTTGCTCAAACAATTAAATTCAGCTACTTTTGCTCTTCGTGTAGTTGCTGGCCTTGGAAAGAAAGAAATCAGCTTCCTAACGTATTTTGATCTACACTCAGTAATATCCTATGGAATAATTTTCTGCGATATCTTATCACTCAGAATGGAAGTATTGATTGCAAAGCGAACAATAAGAATAAGACGTGGTGTTCAAACGCAGTCGTCTTGCACGTACCAGAACGAAGAGTTAGGCATTTCAACTAGACATCCACAACACACAGGGTGATTCAGGTGCTCCTGCTGCCCCGTTTTATGGAACCCACAGTGCCTTCAAATACTACATGCAAGATTTTCATATTCTCTCGCTCCCGACGAGCAAACTATTAGTCCTACAGAAAAAATGAACGAGACATTCTTCTAGGACAGTTAATATAGTTAAATTTTGTACTGGCATCCGTTTCTGCTAGATGCCATAGCTCTCGAATTATTCAAGAAAAACGTGCTAAAATTACCTTCAAACGCAATTCTCTTGAATAACTCAAAAACCGTGGCCTGCAGCGAGGATGTATCCCAGTACAAAATTTAACTACGTTCCAAAAAAATAAGGTCATTTTTTATGTGGCACTAATATTTGAACGTAGCCAGTGAGAGGATATGAAAATCGTGTGCGTGATGTTTGAAGGCATTGCGGGCCGCATAAAATCCAGTGATAGGGGCAGCTCGGTCACCCTGCATACCGGGTATCCATCCTAAGAGTCGCCAGAATGTGAGGTAACAGGTGAAGTGTGGGGCCCTGAAAATATTGTTAGTTCGGAGTTGGTATGGTCGCACCGGCCGTTCGGCGGGCGTGGGCCGCTTGGCAGGCCGACCACGTGGTAGCGGACGTTGGCCGAAGCAAGAGGTGTCCAGCCCGATCACGTGGCTGGGAACTCCATGTTGATGCTGTGACGGGGACTGTGCTTTGTGTCGATGAAGGAAATGTCTATGCCGGGAGTGCCAAAGATGGCGGACTTAGTGAAACCATAATAGCAGACATTTCACAATTCGTATAGAAATTAATAGTAGCCAGATGAATTATCATACCTCAAAAAGAAAAGTGTACATTACCATTATTTTCATGACGATTTTGACGGTGTAATCAGATTTTCAATATCTTTATTAGTTTAAAGTTGAGTATCTGACTGCAAATTATACAAGTAACACCCTGCAACGAATTTCCAAAATCTAAACGCTTCATCCGATTTTCTCGCTCGACGTGTCTTTAGAAAGCTATTAGTATAAACCTAAATTCGTATAAATTACAGGCATTTAACTTGAATAGTACATGAGTTATTGGAGGTAAAATTGGCCGATTACTATCGATCGCGTCAGGTCATAAGTACTCCACAGTTACACGAAAAAACGTTAGCAGCATGCTTAGAAATGTATTTAGTCGTCTATGTCTTTGTTTATATCCAACATATACGATTCATGAAGAAATTGGTCAAATATTTACTGTGTTTTAGAAAGCACAGAGACATTAGGCTACTGGCCTACTTTTGCTTGCTATTCCTTTGATATATGTTTATTTAATTTGCTTATGTATTTAATAATGTATGTTAGAGCGTGTTTATGGTCCAGCCATAGGAATATTTATTTAATTTCTAGTTATTTAAATGTAAATCCAGTATTTCGAAAGCGTTTTCTGTTTGTGAGTGAGCATGGTTTGAAGACATGGCGGGAGCGCTCTAGCCAATCACAGCGCTCGTGAATGGGGAGACTCGATGGAAGAGGGAGAACAGTACGGCACAGGACACGGGAGATGATGGACGGTACGGACGGACGGGGAGTTTGCTCGTGGTCGCGGCAGATAGAAATATTTCGGAGTGCCGACTTGTGTGACTTCCGTGGCTTCTGCAGTGAAGACGGTATGCGTTTAGAAGTGAATACCTCGCGAGCTATGTTGTTGTTCATAACTAACTACGTGAAGTGGGAATCTATTGTTTCACTGTTATTCAACTTATATTTTATTTAATTGCTGTGCCATCGACACCAATAAGTGTTTTGCAGAAATATACCGCATTCTCAAAAGTACTTCTGCTATTGTACTCATCATTTAAAGTCGTTAAGATAGAACCTGCAGATTTTATTTAATTGCAATCTTTCATTTAAAAATGTCTATATTACGTTCAAAATTCGCAATTGCCAAGTGATAGGAACCTCCGACCATTTGATTCATGTGTTTGTTTATATTGTATACTGTAGACCCAGCAGTATTTGGCTTGTAATGCGGCAACTACGTATCCCAGCCCGTAGACAACGAAACCAGTCAGAACTTTTAATATTTCAACTCTGTGTCAGAGGGTGCGTAGTTGAGGGCCGCCACACCCCATTTCATTATCACTTTATTGTAAAACGCCCGCAAGAAGCATTTACTGTGGTGGTTCAGCAGATATTTGCAATTTCATTTCTGCAACGTGTAACTGGAGTCAGCTCAGACAAATACGCCTACTGCTCATGATGGCTTTCCTGTGACGTCCAGTGTCGACGGAAAGCGTCGGTTTGTTTCTTGTTACAAACAAAATGATGCTTAAAGTGAAATTTTACATTCACTTTCGATAGAGCCGTCCCAAATTAGTCTAGTGGGATATTCGTTTTATTGATATGTATTAACAGAGACATTAAAACACGAAGAATAATCAGTATTCAGCAGCTACTTAGCAGCGCTGTTGCATTGCAGTAGCAGTCAGCAAAGGCCAGGGAGGTACTCTCAGTGCTGGAGCACTGGTCATTCTTCTTGTTTTAATGCTCCTGTTAATACATATCTTTGATACGAAAATCGCACTGGGCTAATTTTGGACTGGACTATCGAATGAGTACATAAAATTCCACTTTAAAGATCATTTGGTCTGTAACGGAAAACAAATCGACGCTTTCTGTCGAAAATGGGCGCCGTGAAAAAGACGTGGTGAGCAGTGTTTGTTTGGGTTGACTCTATCTACACACTGCAGGAAAGAAATTGCAAAATATCTGCCGAAACACCAGAGAAGAGACATCCTGTCATTCGTCATAAATAATAGACCACAATTTGAGTAGCATTTTAATGTGAATGCCTACAACGCGAGAGGAAAGAAAAGATCTTCATTACTCATTATTAAAGTTGTTAGTGGCTCAGAGAGGAGTTCAGTATGTACTAACAAAATTTTCTGACCATTTGCCCAATAATATAGATTGTCTGACACGTAGTGAAGCAAGATTTAAATCTAACGTAAAGTTATTTCTTCTGGACAATTCCTTCTATTCCACAGACGAACATTTATTTGGCTAATTGGTGACCTGTAAAAGAAACTCAAGTTTTAATTCTAGTTGCATGATTAGTTAATAAATAATATGTCTATTAGTGTTAAATTTAGACAATTTTACCATTTAGGAACTTGAGAATGCCCAGTGTGTAGCCATCCACTGCAAATGATTATGTATACATATCCTGTAAACTGAATTGTTCCCCATTTCTATGAAAAAGCGTTCAAATGATCTATGGGACATGTAACTAACGTGGTTGGTTTTCTCAAGTATTTTGTAAACTGTTCGAAATAAAAAAAATTGGTTTCTGTAACAGTGGTAACGGATAAACGGGCGAGTATTTTGTTTTATGATTAATACTTAGAACCAGTAATTTGCGGCACTCTATCAATTTCATAGCTATTCTTTGTGATAAAATGGAAGTTAGTAGATAAATAGCCACATTTACTGCTTAAAAGCCTTTTTAGGTAAATAATTCAGAATGTTACAAGGTGTACAACTTTGCTCCCGCCGTTTTTTCGCCAACATTTGAGGCTTTAATGAAACAAATTGGTTACTCATGTATCATTCAAAGTATTTTCCATCGATGGCCACTACATTCTCCCATCTTTCGGGCAGTGCACGAATCCCGCGTCGAAAAAACTGTTCATATTTGGAAGCGATCCACGAATCGACCCAACTTGTGACTTCTTCATGAGATCGGAAGTGTTGATCAGCCAGGCCATGCGCCATTGATGTAAACAGGTGATAGTCAGAGGGAGCAATGTTTGGTGAATACGGTGGGTGGGGTAGGACTTTCCATTTTACCGTTTGCATGTACGTTTTGACCTCTTTTGCTGCGTGGGTCGAACGTTGTGCTGCAAAACCACTTTATCGTGCCTCTCGCTGTATTGCGGCCGTTTGTCTTTTAATGCTCTGCTCAAACGCATTAACGCAATAACGAGCACCTGTGATTGTTTCATTTGGTTTTAGCCCCTCATAGTACACGACGCCGAGTTGGTCCCACCAAATGGAGAGCATGATATATATATATATATATATATATATATATATATATATATATATATATATATGAATATTTGGTATGGAAGCATGACCGGGATATCCCCATGATTTTTCTGCGTTTAGGGTTATCGTAATGAACCCATTTTTCGTCCACGGTCACAATGCGATGCCGAAATCCCTTCCGTTTTTGCCTCTGAAGCAACTGTTCACAAACAAACAAACGCCGTTCAACGTCTCTTGGTTTCAGCTCACGCGGGACCCAAGTGCCTTCTTTCTGAATCATGCCCATAGCCTTGAGACGTTTTGAAATGGCTTGCTGTCTCACTTCCACTAATCGCGCCACTTCTTCTTGAGTTTGACGCGAGTCTTCACTCAGCAATTCTCCAATTCTGCACCTTCGAAAACATTCTCTCTTTCACCACTATGCCGGTCTACGACGTTAAAATCACCGTTCTTGAAGCGTTGAAACCACTCACGACACGTTCTTTCACTAATAGCGTCATTACCGTACGCACTTGGGAGCATCCGATGAGACTCAGCCGCTGTTTTCTTCATATCGAAACAAAATAGTAACACCTCCCGCAAATGACGACAATTAGGCTCGTAAACTGACAATTTCAATCAAGAACAACTTTATGATGCAGACACAAATCGACTAATGCTTGAATGAGGTTATGTTGACCGAGGTCCAAGCTAACTGCCTTACTTCTGAGATCTGTTTCTTTCGACCGCTACTTACCGTTGTCACCACCTATCGGCAAACGGAGGAAGCAATGTTGTGCACCTTGTATTTACATCTAATAATGCCCATACTGAGAAAGTAATAAGCCCCAAACACTGTCACTCATAAAACTAAGCATTACCCTTGATACAAAATAAAATCTCACTATTTCACTACATTTGCACGGTCCAGTCACAGTAACGTGACCACCGCGTGTGTTGGATTTAAACGTGCAATAACCATTCACAGGCGGTTGGTGGCAGCACTACCACTGGAGGGTATACGAGGGCTGTCCAGAAAGTAAGTTCCGATCGGTCGCGAAATGGAAACCACAGTGAAAACCAGAAACGTTTTATTTGCAACAGTTAGGTACACCTTCCACCTACTTCTCTACATAGTCGCCGCTCCAACTTCGAGTTTTGTAGTAGTGTTGTATCAACTGTACAATATCCTCGTCATAGAAAGCAGCCGCCTGTGCTTTCGGCCAGTTATCTGCACTGGTCTGCAGCTCTTTCTCTGTGGAAAAATTTTATCTTCATAGCCACCGGTTCTTGTGAGCAGAGATGAGACTCAGGGGGAGCCAATTACGGACTATATCGTGGGTGATCAAACACTTCTCATCGGAAACGCTGCAGGAGCATCTTCATTGCCCCTGCTGTGTGCGGCCGAGAATTGGCATGAAGGAGGAACTGCTCGACAGTTGTGTTATGTGGGCTGCATGACACAGGCGAAATCTCTAACCACGCCCTCATACTTGGCGGGAGACGCTATTCCCTACGCATCTTCACGTAATCACTGTTCACTCAAAACAGAAAAGAGCGACGCGACACGATCGACGGGCATACTAGACACACTGCCCAACACATCTGTGCAAAGCTTTACCGGATTTTCCCAGTGGTTCCCATTTCGCGACCAATTGGAACTTACTTTCTGGACAACTCTCGTTTAACGCGTGTTATGGGACGTAGTATACAGTGCAATCGTCGTCGTAATGCGGAAAAGGGCATGATCATTGGCTTTCGGGCCAAGGGTGGAAGCATTTCCGAAACGGCTAAGCTTGTTAATCGTTCACTTTCCGTTGTGGTTGCATTATACCGTGCATGTCAAAACAGTGCTATCTAACAGCGGCGCCGAAGCATCTGTGGTGCACCACGGGCAGCTACTGCTGTTCACTGGTGACAAAGGTTGGAATTTGCACCCCAGTACCGCAACTAGATGTCCACTGACTGGCGACAGGTAGCTTCTTCAGATGAATCTCGTTTTATGTCCATCGGGCAGTACATGTACTTCTGAAATCAGACACCCTGCAACAATCGACCAAAGAGTCCAGGTCGGAGGAGGGAGCCTTATGGCCTGGGAAATGTTTTCGTGGCATTCCTCTGGATGATCTCGTCATTCTGAAAGGCTCAGTGCATCTATCCTTGTGGATCATGTCAACCCTTACGTGCAGTCTGGTTTTTCCCGGCACGAAGCCATCTACCAGCAGGACAATGCAATGTGCCACACAGCTAGCAGTGTACGTGCGTGGCTCGAAGAGCACCCGGGTCAGTCTACTGTACTCCCCTGACCACCAAACTCCCCGTGATTTAAGCCTAATCGAGAATCTGTGGGACCAACTCGATCGCGATGTTCGCGCCATGAATCCCCAGACGCGAAACCGGGACCATCTGGGGTTAGCGTGTCTCCACATTCCTGTCGATACCTTCCAGAACCTCACTGACTCTCCTTCCTTCACGTCTCGCAGCAGTCAGCGCTGCAAAAGCTGGTTATTCAAATTTTTGACAGGTGGTCACATTGACATGACTGGACTGTGTATAATCAGATTTGTTACTCCATGGCCGGCCGTTGTGGCCGAGCGGTTCTAGGTGCTTCAGTCTGGAACCGCGCGACGTCTACGGTCGCAGGTTCGAATCCTGCCTCGGGCATGGATGTGTGTGATGTCCTTAGGTTAGTTAGGTTTAAGTAGTTCTAAGTTCTAGGGGGACTGATGACCTCAGATGTTAAGTCCCATAGTGCTGAGAGCCATTTGAACCATTTGATACTCCATGAACTCCTATTTTGCTGTTGCTTTCTATGTAGGATGCTTTCTTATTGATACAGATTTGATGGTAATTTCGTCACAGATAGTTGCTATACACTTCATCTGAAGGGCTGAAGTGACTAGTTCGCAGATGCTGTAGAACGGTGTATATTTACATTTAACAGGACCCACTTACGAACTCTAACGCAAGTAGAACTGTACCTAAATTTTTGATGCATAGTGAATGCGATAGCTGATATGAGGGTTGCCAATGAGTTCCTGAAATGAATAACGCACAACGATCTCATCTTTTAGAATAAACAAATATAATCTAAAGTCCCATTGGGAGTTTCTGTCAACTTTTTAAATATATGCAGAGCATAACTGTCTCTGTAAACTTCATCATCGAAGGATCTAACATAGTCGTGAATAGCAAGTGGTGTAAGCAGAAAAATTTTTCCTCTATTCCTGCAACTATATTCTCAAATATCCAGTTGTAACTCTCCACTAAAAACCGTAGTTTCATGTTCGTGTTGACATTTTCCTTTAACAGAAGGAATGTCGTAAAAATCGTTAACTCTCTGAGTGGCTGCATAATTGTTGCCTTTAATGTAATGTTGCTTTCCTTTCGTTTTCTTATCTTTCCTTATTTAATACAAAATATCTACATCCTGCCGGACAGAATTGATTAGTATATCTGTGTAACTGAAAATTATTTTCTGTCTACACTCAAAACTACTAATATATTCCAATGAAAATATAATTATGATATAATAAAATTTTATCGAGCCACGTCAGATAGTTCAGTGTCCAGGTACTTTCGGGTTAGTGTTCCTTGGCAGTCAATTGAGGCGACTTTAATCCCGAGAAAATTTTATTAGTTCATTTTGCTGTGACACTATGCACGAGACTTAAGCGGAAATAAGCACATATTCGAGTTTTTCACTAGACAGATTAAATGAATGCTACACTTGGACCCTACTCACCACTACCCATTCGTATATATTTTGCCGCGAGTTTCAGTTACCGAATAAATACCGTAGAAGTTTTCACTGTAATGTGGCAGTAGAGGAGAGGGACCCAAACAAAGAGGACGAAAATGAAGGGGAAGAAGACTAACTGTGACCTTTCCTCGTGCGTAGCGGCAATCTCCTACCATAACTTGATGCATGTCACCGCTCAAGTTTTTCATATTATTAAAGTAACTATGGTGTTTAACGTAACGATTTACTTTTATAAAAGCAGCAGCCGAGTGCACTTGAAACGAGCATAGTTATAAACGCCTTATTTCTAGCTCTAATCAAACGCAAAAATCGCCGGAAACTGTGCAAAATCTGAAGGTGACGGTATCGATCTGATCTCCACTATGCGGTCTGTAGCCAGCAAGGAAAGTGAAGCAGCGCTGTGCCCACTGTCTTTGCCGTTTATCGTTTCTTGCCTCTTTATGCCACCGCAGATATTAACAAACGTTATTTCATTGCACTCTTCCTCTCTATAGCTCTCGACTTCCGTTTCTTAAATGACATTCTTCCACCGTTTTTTAATAATTATTTGAAAAATCGTAGGTAAGAGAACTGCGTAGAGGAAACTCAGTTTAAAATGCGCATAGCGAGACTCAAAGTGGCAACACTTTGGTTTGCAGCACACTGAGTTATGTGAATAAAACATATAGTCTACTTAGTAGTCTCTATGGCCTAGAATCAGTGCCGACTATTTGTGAAGCGAATAATTAGAAGCTAAGTGTAGGTAGATGCGCCCTGTTCAGTCGGAAAATGCAAGTAGATTCCACAGGGATAGACATATCTCAAGGAAAAGACACATCTTGTTTTCACTGTGAGTCCGCGATCTCCTGTTCGCAGTTATTCTGTGTTTGTCCCCGCACCCTAGCCACTCCACCCAATGTACCCATATCAATCGTTAATTGCGTGTAGACGATCATGACGCGCAAGACGTGCTAGTTTAAGAACCAGTTATCCACATGTTTCCCACGAAAGTAAATATACCGATGACACTGAAGTTAAGATAGCGCTGTCCCTCTGTCTGGTATCTGGGCACATGACTGTGTTACAAAAAACTAAAATATCGAAGGCAGTGCCAGAAAAGAAGAATGCATGGAATACTATTGCACAAGAATACTCCCACGGTACTGGCAGAACACTACGGTGTTGCACAGCTTGATAAACTGTTCACAAATATGAAGAGTCAAATTGAAAAGGAACCCGATCTGAAGGGAACAGGAAATAAACCAATTAAACTTAAAGACTGTGAAAAGGGTTTATTGGTATTGCTTCTCCAGGAAGATAATTCTGATTTTAGAAACGCTCCAGGATCTATTTAGGGTGGTGTCAAGCGCATATCAAACGCTACTGAACACTGCGATAGAAATGAAGATCAGAGCTAAATGTCTTACACAGGTACGTGTCCTATTGTTGCTCTTCCGAAAACAAAACCGACAGACTCAGCATACATTCAACCTGGAATGAAAACCCTTGCAGCATATGAAACTGAAGAAACAAAATACCTCTCTTTGAAGGTACTTCCGAGACTTGTAGTTTTGAAACAATTGGAATTACAGAACGCTCAAATAGAAAAAGCTAGACAAAAATTGCAGGAGACAAATCTACTCAAACGAATTATTAGTATGAAACGTAAATATCGTATTGTTAAACGTTTCGTTTTACCATATCCTTTCCACTCCTTTCCTTATTGTGCCAAAGAAATAAATAAAAATACAATTTGTACATTTTTTGCTCTCTTGTAGTTATGTGACTTCCTGATATACTTACATTGCTTATGTTACTTATTAATTTGAAAAGTACGCAATAAAACCAAAAAAGTATCTAAATAAATCCGAGCATTTGCTGCCACTTTATTGACCAAGAACTTTGCTTCAACTGCTTTCCAGCTGTGTGTCGGGAGGCCCGTCTTCATGAGGACTCTCATTTTCGTCGTCGTCTTCTCTTTCTTTACCTTATTCGTATTTCCTGTCCTTCAAATGACAATGAATGTGATCTTTCAGGTCATTAGAGATGTTGTGCAGTACGGCACACGTTACTATTATTCTGCAGACTCTCTCTGAAAAAAGTCTTACACAGCTACTTTGCTTCAATTGACCAAAGGCTCTCTCCTCTATCGCTCTTTCTTTGGCTTGGATCAAACTGAATAGTCGTTGAACGGAATTTGTTGCTGGCTTAAATGGGGTGACTAACCATGGAGGTATTCTACACCTGAATCACCAAGTAAGCAAGCATCCCCGTTATATCCTAAAATTATATTTCTAATTGGGCTACATCTCCATATTCCAGCATCATGTACGTTACAAGGCCATTCTACACATATGCCAGTAAATTTCTCAGCAACATCTACGGTGGCCTGCACATTAATAGAGACATAACCTTTGCAATTGATGTATTCATCATCATGTAACGGTTTCCTAATTTCTATCTGGGTGCAATCCAAAGCTCCTGTTATATATGACAGTCGAAAAAATTTTGCCATTCTGTCTTAGCCGTATTAATTTCCTGCTTTTTAGACGAGAATCGAATCCAGTCGTGAGCTTTTGAAACTATCTGACCCGTACCATCGTTCATTTTTCTACACACTGTTGTCCGGTCATCCCCCAAAATCCTCGACCACACCAGTCTGGAATCCAGAATCGCCCGCACAACGAGAAGTACTTCCATCCGTTTTCAGAAAGTCGAGGCTCCTCCACCTGTTTCGTCACGTACTGGCATGAATTCCGCAATTAAAGAGTCCACATTTTCAGTTTCAAATTGTAACACCTCTTTGCATCTACTAACAACCCTCCAACTCTGATACTCGTAGTGTTTCTCGTGTCTGACCGGCAGGTATATTGCCATGGCGCACACTGACGAACCGTGCTTAAGAACGTGCCCCACCACCGTCTTATGAATAACCTAGATATATCTCAGTGTGAAAACTAGATTCCAGTTTTTATTCACAGCTTAAATCTAGTACGTTCCGAAAAGCCAAGATACATTTTTGCATATTGGAATCTACAACTTTTATTCTCATACAACTTAGATACATCTTAAAATAGTGCAAGGCTTAACTTCAGCTCCTTTTTATTCACATCCTTAGCGAGCTCGGGTAACCAGTCAAGTAAAAAATTATCCAACTAACTTTCACACAAAATGTTTAGTTGAACATTGAAACTTACGCAAGGTGTATTAAATTTAACTAGAGGGAAAGCATCCACAAATCCGTTCCTTACCAGCACAACGACCAACAGTAACTGCTACCACAGCCATGTGATCGAAACGAATAATAATAAACTATGGTTTCTTTTGACCAAATCTAAGGTCCCAAGCAGTTTTTGCAGATGTGTCATTCTTCTAAACTAAACTAAGTTTTTTATTTATTTTCTAATTTCTACTTCACTTCGCATTGATTTCACAAATTATTTACCTATCTTAAGTACCACTCAACATTCCTCCACTCTTCGGAGAAATTCGCCCTCGAATTTACCACTCAGCATTCCTCTACTCTTCAAACGGCAAAAGCACTAACACAAGCAATGAAAACTCTAGAATTAGGCGATTACACACGCTTCACATTATGTATGTTGAAAATACTTTATCACTTTACTAAATCACTGTACGCTCATGAATCAGAGTTCACACATAAATCATTATAATAAGTGTAACAAATCTTGATGACAATGAATAAACAAAAATAGATTTTTCACTCAGAAAATTACATAGCAACACCTGTTTAATCTACCCTATATTAATGCAAGAATATCTATTCTACAGTATTGTTTATTTTAACATGAGACTGTTTAATAAAGACTGAAGTACAATAAGCAAAATTAGTACACTAATGCTCAAAAGTAACTACTGAAGTACACCAGTTAAGAGTGTGGTATCCAGTTAACAGGGATTTGATGAAGTGGTATATTATTATTTGGGTTATTTTTTCGTCTTAAATAAAACAAAACTGTACAAAGTAGTAACAACAACACAAAGGTTATAGATATACCCGTTCCTAGCGTTATAATTTTAATGTTGTGTTCACTTTCTAACTTTAAGACATGTTGCATCATAACATTGGCATCAATTTTGCCTTGCTGTGAGTTAATCAACATATCTAATGACTTCAGAAGGGAACTGTCAAGGGAGTCATTGAGGTAGGATAGGTTCTGTGTAGGAAATGCTTGCATGGCGTTTTCTGAAAAAAGCAAACAACATGGTTATGGACCTACCAACCTAGTAAAAACAAAAGCAAAGAAAAGAAGGAATACATTGTTAACTACAAGATCTACATGTTTCTACGTTCAATATTTTTTCTAAAAAAAAATTATCATTTATTAATTATTTACATTTTTATACTATCCACAGTCTACTGTGATTGAACTAGGACATTCGCACCCTTGGTCTAAGATTGTATGGTGCCATGTCTGTATGTTGTGCTGGTGTGGCCACTCTTTTTCCTTTTCGGTCACTTCCTCCACCCTTCGGAAAAGCAGACACTATTGTTGAAGGAATTACATCTGCAGCGCCCTTAAAAGGTTTTAAACGACTTGCATGGATAATAGTAGTTCGGGTGGGCAGTTGCAGTTTAACGTTTACTGGTGACGTGATCTCAATAATTTGACAAGGACCTCTGTAGTTTGTTACAAATTTCTTCGTTTTTCCTTTCGCAATGTATGGGGTTGACAGCATCACCCACTGACCGATTTTGTAATTTGGATATTTAGCTTGGGCATTACCTAACCTTTCCTGTCGTTCCAAAGCCTTTGTATTAGATTTTTGAACCTGTTTCCATACATACTTCATCATTCGACAGAAATCTTTTACTGTTTCTCCGACTTTTCCGTTTTTCTGCCTGATTACATCAAAAAGGGACGGCATTTTTCTCCCATAGACCACTTCATAAGGTGAATGCCAGTTGCTTCAGGCGTTTTGGCGTTGTATACCGAAACAATTATTGGTAAATACGTATCCTAATTAGAATGTTGTTCGTTAATATAATAACTAAGCATCTTGCCAATTGTCCGATGAACTCTTTCTGTGCGTCCGTTGCACTGAGGGTGTAACGGAGTTGTGTGTAATTTACGTATTTTTAGTAAGTGGCATAGCTGTTCATTCAGACATAAAATTAGATCCCTGATCTGTGATAATAGCTTCAGGTACGCCAAATTTAAGTATCCAGTTGTTAACTAAAGCTTGGGCAACTGTATTTGCTTGCTGATCTGGGAGACTCACCATAGCTAGATAGCATGAAAAGTGATTTATAATCGTAAGAACATACTTATTACCAGCAGGTGTTTTATGAAATGGGCCATAGAGATCTATTCCACAGATTTGAAATGGACATGAAGCCTCGGGGTCTTAAGTACCACTCAACAACATTAACTGGACAAATCAGAGGTCATGGTGTCACTGTAACCTAAACAAATCAAAAGCAGTTCATTTAGCATAAAGCGGGGAGAGGCAATGATCACTGATAATGAGGATAATGAACAAGAGAGCTATCTGCAATCCACAGCGGATTTATGTTGGAGAATAAACACTTTTGTTTGTAACACCAACAATACGAAATGTCAGAACATAGTTCACCTTCGTTAAAAATGTATCTCTTGATAGTAAACGCATTTAAACCTGCCTGAATGAACGTGCGTGTTAAATTGCCACTTTCGAGACGGGGAGGTGCACCGGCTCCAGATCGAATCCGCCCAATGGATTAACGACGATGGCTGGTGTGCGGGCCAGTCCAGGTATGGTTTTTACGCGTTTTCCCACGTCTGACTTAGTGAATATTAGGATGGTCCCCAAGTCCCTACTCAGTTACACGATGCGCAAACATTTATAAAACTTTCGCCCCCTTTCATCTCAATAACAACACACGCAGATAGCTGGGATACATATATTCCGTCACGGTAGGTAAAGGAGTGGCGACGGGAAGGGTATCCTTCCACCCCCCCCCCCCCCTTAAATTAACCATGCCAAGTTCGTTACTAACCATACTGACCGTGGGCTGATGTGATGATGTGAGAGAAAGGCACAAGCAGAGGAAGAAGAATATAGTAAACACACTTAAAGCAAAAAATATGTTTCAATCATTTACTTAACATTTGGTTCCATGAAGGTGATACTTTTCAACGTATTTACCAAAGAAACATCACCAAATAGCCATATGTTTTCAGACGTTGTTATTTTATTTACACAACTAGTTTCGGCATACCATTAATGCCATTTTTAGGTCGCTACGCACTCCCTGTATAGTGAATCAGATGCGTCGATGCACGCATAACCGGAGCCATCAGTACCTGGGTTCCGTGAATTATTATTTTTTTTTTGGAGTGTGTGCTTCGAAGACTTGTTAAAACCTCTAGAAAGCTATACAACTACAGTGATAAACCAAATCATTTTGTCCGCCTGCTCAACTGAGTGTTGGTCCACCTATGGAACACAATACAGCTGAAATTCTGTATGGTATAGATTCGAATAGTCGTTGGTAAATGTCCAGATATATGCGGATTTAGTTGTCTACTCAGGGGTCTCGCAGTTCCCGTAAAATACGGTCTGGTAGATCGTGGGGGTGGATCTGGCAACAGACAATGTTCCAGGTGTGTTCCATGATGTTCTGATTAGGGGGTAGCTTAGGTGGCCAAATGTCGATGTGAGTTCATTATCATACTCTTCAAACCTAACTAACTAACTAGCTAACTAACTTGTGACGCGGTCATTTATCATGCTGGAAGATGCCATAGCCGTGGGGGAGCATGAAGGGACACATGGGTCCACGTAGTCCACAGCTGTCCTGGTGCTTTAGATTACTACCACAGCCCTCATGGAAGCCCAGGTGAATGTCCTCCATACGATAATACTGCCCCCATGAACCTATGTCCGTGGTGCGGTGTGCATAGCAGTTCGCATGGATGACGGCGTTTCCGGACAAGACCACCGAGCTGTGTAAAAAAAAAAAAGTGATCAATAAAACAAGGCGACACGTTTCCATTAATCCATGATCCAGTCCATCACGGTGACCCTGTGGCCACTGCATTCGTAACTGACAATGTCATTCAGTCATCGTGGGAAGACGTAGGGGTTGTCTGCTGTGGAATCTCGTCCTCAAGAGTGTATGCTGTATGGTGTGCTCTGAAACAGTAGTGCCTGCAACAGCTCTGTTGACAGATCTGCCACATATCGCCGTCTGTAAAGACCTCTGACCTCCACGTTCTGTGATGAGACGTGAACGTCCAGCACCTTTTCGACTATTCTTGGTTTCACCGCCCTTCAACCACTTTCGGTACATGCTCACGACAGCAGCACGCGAACACCTGACCTGCTTCACCGTATCCTAGATTCTCGTTCCCAGGCCCCAGCCCATCACAGTCTGCCCTTCGTCACAGTCGTTTATGGTTCAAATGGCTCTGAGCACTATGGGACTCAACTGCTGCGGTCTTAAGTCCCCTAGAACTTAGAACTACTTAAACCTAACTAACCTAAGGACATCACACACATCCATGCCCGAGGCAGGATTCGAACCTGCGACCATGGCGGTCGCGCGGTTCCAGACTGTAGCGCCTAGAACCGCTCGGCCACTCCGGCCGGCAGAGTCGTTTATGTCAGTCGATTTTCCAATTTGCGCCCTTATCGTAGGATGGTTCCTCATTCGTCTCTGCTCCGCTTACATAGTTTCCTTATCGCGTCACGTGCCGGCAACGCCACTGGGAGACATTCAACGTCGCGCTAGCCAGTCGCCATCAGTGTAGTTTCGGCTTAAAAAGCCATTTTCAGGTGTTTAGAGCATGGCGCTGTACGCATGAAAATGGCAGCAAATTCCCACAATAAGCTACTTTTCGTAATGATTTACAAATTACACTGTTTCTGATGGTTTAGTTTCACCGACTGAAGTGCATCGATTATCAGTCAAACCATTACCAATTTTATAATTTCTAAATTATCAAGAATGGTAATAAATTGTGTGAATCCGCTGACATTTTGAAGCGGATGGTTGGTGCTCTACGTAAACAATCGAAAGTAGCTTTTAACGACAAAACTAGCAGTATAGGTAAGAAAAGATTTTTGTCAATATAAATACATCGCCTGCAATTAGTAATTTACGGCTGTGATGTCCTACATGAATAAATACAAAACCGTTTCAAATAAGGTAAATAATGGTTAATACTGATTTTATGAGTAATTTACTTTACTTTTCAGTTAACCGTTACATTATTTTGTAGCCAATTGAATTCCTTCATGCCGTGAACTCTTAGATATCCTTCACGTTTTTGACTGAATCGCTTTAATTGTGTTTGACTGTTTCCTCTCCAATTTCTGTTGTAATTGGTAAATGAAAGTTATTTTTCTAGCGATACATGTAGCATAACTTTCTGCCTAATGGTTTATCAAAATGGTTCAAATGGCTCTGAGCACTATGGGACTTAGCTTCGGAGGTCATCAGTCCCCTAGAACTTAGAACTACTTAAACCTAACTAACCTAAGGACATCACACACATCCATGCCCGAGGCAGGATTCGAACCTGCGACCGTATCGGTTGCGCGGTTCCAGACAGAAGCTCCTAGAACCGCTCGGCCACTCCGGCCGGCAATGGTTTATCCGCTGAGTAACCTATCGCTCTGTTGTGTTGTAAAGTATCCGAACCACCTTAATTTCTTTCCGCCTGATTTCTGTGCAACGCACATAACATAGCTGTCTAGAAGGCGTCCTAATCTCTTTTCTGGACAGTCGTTGGACTATACAAAATGGTTACTACGAAAGCCCACTAGAGAACTTTGCCCTGTATGACAATCAATCCAGATGCAAATTAATAGAACGTTGATGAAAATATCACAAAACACGTTAGTCGATATGACAGAGGCATTAAAGCTTTAGAACTCAAATTTATTACGATAAATAACATTTCATAAACCGAGGCTCAACTTGAAATTACATGACGAAAATTTTGTACTGGATCAGGAGCCGGGACTCCTGTCCCTGTTAACTAACCACTTAATGTCTGAAATTTGGTTTCAGTCACAAATAACGAAGTGTGCGTATGTTTAAATTTGAAACGACGAGGCTTAAAGTTTTGTATAGGGCGGGAATTCGAACCCAGCACCTAATCGATTGTTAACTAAGTAGAATCAAATGATAGATATCGAAATTTTTCAACAGTAACGAGATGATTGAAACTGAAATGGCGAGAAGAGAAAGTTTTCCCTTATATGGATTCGAATCTAGCACCTATCGCTGTTGTGTTCGAGTCACAAACAAACGTTAGATATCGGTGTGTTTCACCAGCAGCGAGATGTGCGGGTTTTTCACTTGTAAATAAAGCGATAAACAGTTCTATGCTGGTCGAACCTGCACCGTTGATGACTACACACGAGGGTGCCTATCTAATTCTTTTTCACCAAGAGCAAGGACGGCATGTTTGCACCTGAAATGATATGAAAAGTTCCGTGTCTGTCTAGGACCGGCACCAGTTGTTATTGTCGACATCGCACGTACACATTTCAAAAGTCATAATTATTTTTCACTTGCAGTTTTGTTTGCACATGCCACAGTTTGAAACGACATGATGAAAATTTTTGCGCTTGACCAGGATTCGTACCCAGACATACACCATTCGTGGAGACCATGAGGAGTTCTGAATCTTGGAGAAACAATTAAATGGTGGAACTGTATCGTACCGAAGAGGTCAAATCTCATGAGATGTTCGAAGAGCAGTACAGCACCAGTAGTTTCAACATCTCAGGTTCAAAGAGAATAATAAATAAGTGCCATGTGACTTTAATTACGACTGGTTCATTGTAAAATAAAATTGCTGGTGTAAGAAATCTAACTGTGGTAGAGATTCTACTTGCCACGACTTCCGCCTCTGTCATTGGCCTAAACTACACTGACTCTTCTAGTCCATAGCGAGTGGACGCAATATTTAAGTTGTGTTTGGAACCACTATGCAATTCTTTGTTGATCAATTGGCGTTACAGGAGGTGAGGAGGGTCTGTTCATGTTGAAGCTAGACTCATTTCAACATACCACCGAAATTCACCGTGGCGCATGATTTTGTCTTGTCGATGAGTCCTCCTCGCTGGATGAAAATTATGAGCGTCTGGAGGTAGATTATATCTTGTACAAAACATTCACTTTCTGGTTCTTTCCCATTGCCATCCAATAGTTGCCTTGGCTACCCAACGCGTACTTTCGACTGATTCTGTAATCACTCAAATTAAATCACACAACAGCCATCTGCACAAGCTGGCAACACTGCAAGTACGTATATTGTTACATGAATTATTGATTCCCATTTGGGATTCTATGGTGCTGAATGTATTAGTGGAGTAGTGGCAAACGTGGCATTGTGTACACGCAGATCGGTACTCGTTTAAAGTTGAGCCATTTCGACGTGAATAATTTTCCACGTTCAAGAATACCAACGGGCTTTGACGAATGACGACTTTACGTTTTACCACTAGGGTCTACCCGATTATGGGAAAATGTGATGAACTGCGACCATTTACCTTTCGTGAGACAGTTGCTTTCACAGGGCGAGCGTGGGAAAAAAACGAGGGAAGGATGATTCGGGTTAAACATCCCACTGACGACGAGGTAATTAGAGATCAAACAGAAGCTGGGATTGGGGAAAAATCGACTGTGCCTTTCCAAAAAATTTTCCAACATTTGCCTAAATAGATTTCAGAAATTAAAGCAAAACTGAAATCAGGATCAGGATGACCAGATGTGCATTTGAACCACCGTGTGTTAACTTCCTAAAAAGAAATGTCCGAAACAAAGACCTATGTAAATATACAAAATGTAATTTTATACATCTGATGGCACAAAGAAGGCGTTACGAACTTCATCCCAGTGTTTCCGCCGCAGTTGGAATCTTTTACCAACAATTGAGACACCTTGCGGTCGCCATGTAAGAAAAGTGACTAAGAAAACTGCATCGTTTGTTGCCACTGAACAACGCCCGTCTGAATTCGGCTGATTTCACTAAGGAATGTATCCATGGTTACCTCTACCTTTCCGTACAGGACAACCGCCAGGAAAAATTCTTTTTGAGCCAAAATGCACTTGAAACCTGGACTGACAAGAACATTATCACTGAACCACTAGCTTTCTACAGGCGTGGAATCCAAAAACTGTCTGAGCATTCTCAGGCTGTTGTAGTTAATGTGGGAGAATATACTGTTGGTGATAACTTTCTCTCTTATATTTCCCTGTCATATTCAATAAACGAACGAGAAGCACTATAGAAATATACAATTTTCTAATTCAATTGGATTACAACTTACTATGGTAACCTTACCTAAAGTCTAATTTCATATAACAAACTGTATCCGTAGTACGAGCCTGTCCAAAACTCCACGCTTTAGTAAGATATATGGAAACGACCTTCCTGAAATCAATCCATAAATTAAGTAAGAATAATTCAGTTTATTTATTCGCAATGACAAGAAAATATCGAGTGAATTTAGCAGGATAATTCTGAACCACTCCTGGAAGCAAATCGACGGTCACATAGTTGTCAAATGTATTTTTTGATCTTGCCAATTCTCCACTAGACTAGCGACAAGAAGACCGCATTTGCTCAGCTGACGTCTCTCTTGATCTGGTTAGCCTTGGGAAGCTCGTGCTGCGAAGGGGCAGCCATCAAGTTGACAGCTGGCCGAAATACCTAAAATGTAGCCCAGCGACTTCTATTCACATTTCCGTAGCTATGATTTGGTTCTAAACCGTAGTTACGAATAGCATCCAGATGCACCAGCTGCAAGTCGAACATCGTCGATAAAGAACTGGGGGAAGTATTTGGACGGCCCTTCTCTTCAGTAGCTGTCGTAGCTATTTTTGTTTTTCCGTCTTAAGTGTACTGCAAATTAGAAAGCTCATTTGCCGGAAGCAACTGGTTTTTTTAGCATCACCAGACGCTATTGATATTAAGAGTTCAAAAAATGGTTCAAATGGCTCTGAGCACTATGGGACTTAACATCTGTGGTCATCAGTCCCCTAGAACTTAGAACTACTTAAACCTAACTAACCTAAGGACATCACACACATCCATACCCGAGGCAGGATTCGAACCTGCGACCATAGCAGTCCCGCAGTTCCGGACTGAGCGCCTGAACCGCTAGACCACCGCGGCCGGTTATTAAGAGTAATATTCACTTTAATGTTCAACAATTAAAAATAATTTTCATTAAGAATGCTTTTAATGTCACCATCTCCGACTCATAATGACACAAATAAAAAATAGCACTGATTACAAAATGCGAACACTAACATTTCGCGAATGACAGTCTCGAATGAAAACCAGCCCACAGTTGCACTAAATTATGTTTATTTTAAACCTTGACCATGGTTTCTACTATAATAATGTAGCCTTCTTCAGAAGTCCTAAAAATGATCAAAATAACATCTAGACCAGTGATACAATCTACACATAAACTTCAAAATTAGGTAAGTGATAACATATTACTTACATACACACTAATAAATGAAAAATGTCTTAGCCCAGCGGCTGCGTCAAGACCAATAAAACAACTTCGACAGACATAAGCCTGTTTCGAACATAAGTAAAATTACATATGGCACCGTATGTCCTCCGCCACTACCACATTTGACAACCGTGCGCCCACTATAACACCACCAATAGCTTCATCATCTCAGGTTCGAAGAAATAATAAATAAGTGTCATGTGACATTAATTACGACTGGTTCATTATAAAATAAAATTGCTGGTGTAAGAACGCTAACTGTGGCAGAGATTCTACTTGCCACGACTTCCGCCTCTGTCATTGGCCTAAACTACACTGGCTTTCTTCTAGTCCGTTGCGAATGGACGCAATATTTAAGTTGTGTTTGAAGCCACTATGCAAATCTTTGTTGATCAATTGGCTAGTCAGTGGACTGAGCAACCGACTTCACTGGCGCCCAGCCATCAGACAGCCGGACCTGCCCCTGGAATGCTCACCTGGCAGCAAGAGCAGAAGAATGCAACCCAGTGACAACCAAGAAGACGAGCCAAACTGAGAAGACAATGAATACTCTGCGATTCACCGAAGCTGGAACAGCAGGCTCTGTTTCACCTTCATCGACCGTGTGTCACGAAGCACCGGTGGGCCAGTCAGTTAGCCATTTAGTCGAGCCTGTGACGCTGACATAGTTAGCTAGTTCGTTCCAGTTAGTTCGAGTCTGTACGCCGTGATCTAGACACAGGCAGCACTTATCAACCTCAAAGTGAACATAGCGGAGTTCTACTTCAACAGCACTGAGGCTTCGTGGACTGTACAGAAGAGAGCTTGTATCTCGGCATATGGAACTTCAAGTTAAGAGCTCTTTGTTTATGAATAAGGAACCCAGTTATTAATTGCGCGCAGTTCGTGTTATAGAACGAAGATACCGGCCACCGACCGACATCCTCTCCTAACTTCCCAAGGTACAGTCATGCTCAAAAGTATCCGAACGACCTAAATTGCATTTCGCCTGATTCGCATGCAACCCACATAACGCAGCGGTCTAGCAGGTCCTCTAATAGCTCCTTGGTACAGTCGTTTGACTATTGAAAATGGTTCCAACAAGTCACCACTAGAAAACACTGCTCTGTATCGCAATAACTCAAGATGTAAAGTAATACCACGATACTACAAATATCAGGGAACACCTTATCACAGGTAAGACTGTCCTTAACGCTTATAAGCTTACATTTATTACAATAAATGACATACCTGAAATGTTACCACTCTCATTATTACGTCAGATAGGTAATGCACGTAGTAAGTTCGTCGTATTCATGATATCCTCTTCAAAGTAACATACCGTGCTTATTATTTAACACAAAATGACATTAAAAATTTAAGTTATTCACGAGCAGCTAGTTTATGTATGAACTTCAAATGACACGACGAACCGTCTCGTTCTGCATATGGGTTCAAACCCAGGTCATGCAGACTAAGCAAAGATTTCGTGACTGACGGAAACTAACAGTCATTTCTTATTAGGCATAAGGAAGGTGATATACCTCGATTTTACAGAGTATCAATTAGCAAATACCACTTTAAATTACATAACGCAAACATTTTTAACGGACGCGAACTCCTACCCAGTACCTATTGTCCCTGTTAACGAACTACGAGAGATGTTAAATATTGTTTCTTAACAAGTAACTTACTTGAAATGCCGTGAGGTAAAGCTTTGTGTTGGACAGGGATTCGAACCCAGAACCTAATCGGATAGATATCGAAGCACAATCAACTGTGACATATCGGATTTTCTCGGCAGTAGCTAAATGTTTTAACTGAACTGCACAGTTACCATGCATCCACGAATATAGCTTAAGTATCAATTGTTTACTCACCAATAGTAAGATGTGTGCGTGTTTGACCAGAAATAACGGTAGCTATTGTGATTGTTGGCAACACTTGAACAGAAATTAATAATGCACGTTAATTTTCACTAGCTGGCCGGTGTGCACGAGAAAGGCTTGAAATGAAATTATGAATATTTTTGTACTATATCAGCATTCGAACCCACATACTTACCTTTGGAGGAGACATAGAAAAGACTACAGTCTTGAGAAAAGGAACGAAATGATTGAACTATACTGTTCCGAGAGATTCAGATCCTCGAAGGAGGAGATATGTATTCGAATCACAGTCCAGCACCAAATATTTCAACGTCTCTAGTTCAATCAAGTACAAGTAAAGTAAGAGCCCTGTTCTTTTAAATGGCTATCGGTTCATCAAATAAAATTAAACTTTCTAATGTGAGTAAGTTTACTGGCGACTGTATTTCTGTTTACCATGACTTTCGCTATGTCATTTCCCAACGTAAACCGGCTATGCCCAGTTGGTAATGAAGGAACGTGTAGTTTAATGCGGATTCTGGATTATAACGTCTTTCTCTTGATGTTACCAGGGGTAAAGTAAATCTGTTTGTGCCTCTTAAAAGTAAATGCCTGAACCCACGCATTGCACCTGTGATAGTTCGTTCCGCCAGACCATTGTAGCCACATTTCCCAGCCCCAGTAGTGTGCTGTAACAGATGATGTGCTTAGCTTACAAAATTAGTCACGGTGGAAAAAACGCGAGTCTATTAAAAGGTTAAGTAGGAGCACGCTTCTGAGGCGGAGATTATGCTGTTCTCATGTCAGCAGGATGTAAAGTCTCTTCTAGGCATCATAGGCTCGACGTGAAGCCATTTTGAAATTTTCACAAATTCAGTAAATTTCTTAGTTCGAGAAAATCCACTGGGAAGTGTGAAGTTACCGGATAATTCGATTATTACCGTCATTATTACTATCATTTTCTTCATACCTCTGCTGGAACACTGTACTTGAAGATCATTTGATGCCTTTTCATTCTTCCATTTCTTCCATATGATTTGGTCGACATGACCTGTTTCAAGTTGTGTATGACAGACAATGTTTTAGAAAATCAATTGTTTTCCTTTGCAGTAAACAGAAAGATTTTCATTCTAAGCTATCCAAGTACAAAGTTTTCGCAATATTAGTTCAAATTTAATATTCGCTTCTATAATGTAGGAAAGTATTTCACAGTTGCAAAACTCGCATCCGACTCATTGACCTTGCACTTAGTCGCTGACCATAAATTCTAGCTCAGAGTGCGATCTAAGCATCATAAATCGGTAACTCTCATATTTGTTTTTATATTTCTTTCGTAAGTGTATTCAAAACTAAGAGACTCATTCACAGACGTTTTCGTGCCTCGCCGATAGTCGAGCACAACGAACAAATAAAAATAAAAAAGAATGTGTGTGTGGGTGTGTGACAGAGAGAGAGAGAGAGAGAGAGAGAGAGAGATAGAGATAGACAGAGAGAGAGAGAGAGAGAGAGAGAGAGAGCGATTATCTTTCATTAAAATGACACGTTCCACATCATTACGAAATATCGTATTCATGATCTATGAAACAAGAATTAATCTAATGTAATCTAATCTAATCATATCATATTGACGACTAGCCATGAAGAGTCATGAATTACCGAAATTTTTGCCAATACCAGTAACCAAATCTAAACTTGAAAATTAAAGTGACAATTTTTGTAATAAGTCGGGACTTCTGTCAAGACCATTTCGTCCCTGTTAATTAACCACGAAAGATGTCTGGCATACTTCTATTCTGAAGTAACAAAGTGTGCATGCATTTAAAGATGAAGTGCATGATGTGAAGTTCTGTGATGGAGATACGAAAGCAACACCGTTCTTTCCCTGTCTACAGAATCCTTTTCATGTTAATATCAAACACCAGCAATTACTCGTAGATTACATTAAAACTAAAGTAACTGATGAATACGTTACTTGATAACAAAGACGCGCTGCCGTTCTTCATTTTCTTCCGCCTAGATATGGCTATGGAGTACTGCCGAAGCAAAAGGCAAGAGATCTCACTGCCTTCCGATACACGTCGCTGTCAGTTCTTCCATATGATTTGGTGGACATGACCTGTTTCAAGTTGTGTATGACATAGAATGTTTTAGAAAATCAATTGTTTTCCTTTGCAACAAACAGAAAGATTTTCATTCTAAACTATCCAAGTACAAAATTTTCGCAATATTAGTTCAAATTTAATATTCGCTTCTATAATGTAGGGAAGTATTTCACAGTTGCAAAACCCGCATCCGGCTCACTGTCCTTACACTTAATCGCTGTCCATAAATTCTAGCTCAGAGTGACACCAGATAAGTAACTTAATGTAGCGAAGACTGTTTGCCAGTGCTCTTTCTCACCGGAAAATACGCAGTTCACTCATTTGGCTCCATAAGTACACTGTAACAGTAATTTCTGTGTGTATGCAATGCGTACGGATCGTAGAATTTAGTGGTGCTCTCTCTTCCACTTCTGTATACAATATGCCTGACCTAAACGGGCCCTTTATCATTACAGGCCCTGGGTAGTGCAACATCATACTGACAACAGTAATGTGCTTATACTGACAACCTGACTGTTCGTTTTACCTGATTTTGTAATCGTTTAAATAAAACAACATGAACTTCCAGTGAGAGACATTTCGTCCTTCTTTTCCATCTGTGAAATTTGTCAGTAAACTTTTTGCCTTCCAGCCAGCGAAATGCGGCAGAGTGCGGCCGGTAAACGATTCACAAACCACGATTTAGTGCCGTTAAGACGATTTGTTTAAACATTGTCGTAGCTAAAGGAATTGAGTTTCGTCTTAAATCGTCTCAAGCAGCCACGCTCATAGATATCTCAAATAGTAAAAAGCTCATTATCCAGGTACGAAGGTTGTAAAACAAACTTCCCACAGTTTGTGTCAGGTTGACCTTTTCGTCTGATAACACTGCGTAAGTATTTTGTTTATGAGGTATCACAAGTAGCGTTCCTGTAGCTGTGAAAATCATTGGTGGAAAACGAGTTGAACACCAATGGGTACAGTACTGCTAAATATTCAAAATGATTATCAACCTAAGTTTGAGTTCATCCGAAAACTGAGGCGAATTTATAATATTGAAGCTAGACTGTGTATTCTTGTCTTCCTTGAGTGGGCGTTGGAAGGCTTTTATACACACATATAGAATACTATGAATACTTCGAACGCTACAGTTAACGTTGCTCTCATACACTACTTTTGTTTTTTTAATTCTTTTGGGTCTTCAGCATGCAATATGTGTTGTAGATACAGTCTTAAAGCAAAACATTGACCATCGAGTCGTTCACGTGAGGTGGACAATACAGACGTGCTCCTCTCAGAATCCTATGTCCGGCAATGTGCTAGATCTGGCAACATTGTAGACTGCGGCACTTCCCAGAGGAAGTCTTGACTTCAGTCTTAGTACCTTATTCTTGACTACGACCGTAGTCTTGAGGTAAAACGCGAGACTAGCTAATACGACGTCTAGCAACTAAAAGCACACGTCGACAAATTTTTTATCGCCCCTTTCCTCTCGGTGCTGAAGCTATGAGTGTAATTCAAGCGAATCTACAATATATTTCGCTTTCTGTCACACTGGTAATAATAGTTTGGTCCAACAATGTTTTAGTGAAAGATTTCTTTGCCGACCATCTGCCTCTGAACACCGCATGCGTCTTGAGTTCTCTGGGACCCGTTTACTGCCTACCAGCAGGGGCTGAGGCACTGCATTGTCTCGCCTTCTGCCGACAACGTCTGCTCCACTCCGCACTCTCGACCATGTAAAATGCTTTAATGTTGTTGAGTGGTGACCCATAAAATCTGTCTACGATTTGTGTTTCACTCTTGATAGCAAAGGAGGCACAAAACCGTTTTTATTTGATTACACAAGAATGCAATACATCAATGTGGCAGAATTAATTTAATTGTTTCTGATCCACTGCATTACAATTACAGCGTCACATTCTGTTCTTTTTCCTTTCAGGGAAGATTCTTCAAATAATTTATTATTGTCATGAATTCATATGTGTTACTCAAGGTACAGAGAGCAAATGCAACATAATGTGTTTGGTTTCTTTCTTTGATTCTCTATGGTAAATTGACGCAAAAGATTGTGTCAATACCTATCAGAACCTACTCTATAGCTACGCAGGCAAATTTCTTGTTTTGAGGTCTATACCTTAATTAATGGAGAAGTGAACGCTGTTCACAAGTCATATTTAAAATATTCAATTGGATTTAAGGTGACAAAATTGCCCATATTTGAAGCTACCCAGAGAAAAAAGTAAGTTGCTAGAGCCGCTGTTAGCAAATGTCTGCAGGGAGTTCCTATTTGCTACTGTGGACATTTAGCATAGAGGCCCTATAGTAATCAATACGTTCATTTCCTTCATACTTATCACCCTGGCATGTGAGTCTTAAGTGAAGAACAATATTGAAATTCGTATCGCTGATGTTCGATTCGAATTTCTTCAGAGACGCTGGTATTGCGAAGCAGCTTGGCAGTCAGAAAGCCAAGATCTATGACCATTAACACAACTTACTGAGTCGAGCTACCAAGAGGATTTGATGTGTAAAGGTTTTCTTCCGATTTCGATATAGAATTTTTTCTGCAAATTCGCAGCTCCATAAAATATATCAGAAAAAAAAACCTCGCACACGCTGGCCCCTACCACGGTTAGAACTGACGACTGACTGAGCCGTTCTGACACGAGACACGGGCGGTACTACCGGGCTACGGACACACTGCTGCTGTACGCCTCTCTCATCATGGTGTTGGTCGCTCAGCCTCATAACGCATCGTGAAAGATAATAAAAGTTGTCACATATGTGAAGAATAGCATTTCTTTAGACAAAAAATTGAGTTTTCTGTCTCAGTGTCTTAGTTTACATGAGGATTATATAGCACGAGTCATTCAAATGGAAAGGGAATATCAAGTGAATTTAGCAAGTCAATTCAGTACCATACGCGGAAGTGATTGCACTGTCACAGTGTTGCCTAATGTTTGTGACGATGTTGCCAATTCTCAGCTTTGCTAGGAACAGCTCTGTAGCGGTATGCGAGGAGAATCCCGTGCTCGTGTCAAAGGAGGATTGGAGAGGAGGCGCGGAGTTTGGTTAGTATGGAGCGTTTTCTCCTACCAGTTGTGTCAAACATTCAGGTGTATAATCTTCCATCACGATTACAGTTTCCTACAAAATATATACGAATAAAACACTTCCCTTGTTACTTTGTGACAAAAGATTATTTCAGTACAATAAGAAGTCTGTGGAAATCGCTTATGCCCACCTGTCACAAAAGTAAGATAACAAACACTTTGCAGCTCGAAATCGGCCGGCCGGAGTGGCCGAGCGGTTCTAGGCGCTTCAGCCATTTGAACCATTTTGAACCTCGAAATCGATTGCACCTATGTGCAGTCTTGTGACGTTTAAATAAATCGTCTTAACGGCACTAAATTGTGGTTTGTGTATCATTTACCGGCCGTACTCAACCGCATTTCACTGGTTGGAAGGCGAAAAGCTTACTGACAAATTTTACAGAAGGAAAAGGGGGACGAAATGCCTCCCACTGGAAGGTCATGTTGTTTTATTTAAATGATTACAAAATCAGGTAAAACGAACAGTAAGGTTGTCAGTATAAGCACATTACTGTTGTCAGTATGAAGTTGCACTACCCAGGGCCTGTAATGATAAAGGGCCCGTTTAGGTCAGGCATATTGTATATAGAAGTGGAAGAGAGAGCACCACTAAATTCTAATCCGTATGCATTGCATACACACCGAAGTTACTGTTACAGTGTAAGTATGGAGTCCAATGAGTGAATTGCGAATTTTCCGGTGAGAAAGAGCACTGGCAAACAGTCTTCGCTACATTAGGTTACTTAATCTTGTGTCACTCTGAGCTAGAATTTATGGTCAGCGACTAAGTGCAAGGTCAATGAGTCGGATGCGAGTTTTGCAAATGTGAAATACTTTCCTACATTATAGAAGCGAATATTAAATTTGAACTAATATTGCGAAAATTTTGTACTTGGATAGCTTAGAATGAAAATCTTTCTGTTTACTGCAAAGGAAAACAATTGATTTTCTAAAACATTGTATGTCATACACAACTTGAAACAGGTCATGTCGACCAAATCATATGGAAGAAATGGAAGAATGAAAAGGCATCAAATGATCTTCAAGTGCAGTGTTCCAGCAGAGGTATGAAGAAAATGATAGTAATAATGACGGTAATAATCGAATTATCCGGTAACTTCACACTTCCCAGTGGATTTTCTCGAACTAAGAAATTTACTGAATTTGTGAAAATTTCAAAATGGCTTCACGTCGAGCCTATGATGCCTAGAAGAGACTTTACATCCTGCTGACATGAGAACAGCATAATCTCCGCCTCAGAAGCGTGCTCCTACTTAACCATTTAATAGACTCGCGTTTTTTTCACCGTGACTAATTTTGTAAGCTAAGCACATCATCTGTTACAGCACACTCCTGGGGCTGGGAAATGTGGCTACAATGGTCTGGCGGAACGAACTATCACAGGTGCAAAGCGTGGGTTCAGGCATTTACTTTTAAGAGGCACAAACAGATTTACTTTACCCCTGGTAACATCAAGAGAAAGACGTTATAATCCAGAATCCGCATTAAACTACACGTTCCTTCATTACCAACTGGGCATAGCCGGTTTACGTTGGGAAATGACATAGCGGAAGTCATGGTAAACAGAAATACAGTCGCCAGTAAACTTACTTACATTAGAAAGTTTTATTTTATTTGATGAACCGATAGCCATTTAAAAGAACAGGGCTCTTACTTTACTTGTACTTGATTGAAATAGAGACGTTGAAATATTTGGTGCTGGACTGTGATTCGAATTCGTATCTCCTCTTTCGAGGATCTGAATCTCTCGGAACAGTATAGTTCAATCATTTCGTTCCTTTTCTCAAGACTGTAATCTTTTCTATGTCTCCTCCAAAGGTAAGTATGTGGGTTCGAATGCTGATATAGTACAAAAATACTCATAATTTCATTTCAAGCCTTTCTCGTGCACACCGGCCAGCAAATACAAATTAACGTGCATTATTAATTTATGTTCCAGTGTTGCCAACAATCACAATAGCTGCCGTTATTTCTGGTCAAACACGCACACATCTTACTATTGGTAAGTAAACAATTGATACTTAAGCTATATTCGTGGATGCATGGTAGGAGTGCAGTTCGATTGTCGCTTAGGCAAAAAAGTTTGTATCCTTATTTTAGATTCAAACACCAAGCAGCTGGAAAGAAAAACTGATACGTAACATTTGATTTTACTTAGTTAACAATCCGATTACGTGTTGGGTTCCTATCTCCGTCACAGAACTTCACATCATGCACTTCATCTTTAAATGCATGCACACTTTGTTACTTCAAAATAGAGGTATATCAGACATCTTTCGTGGTTAGTTAACAGGAACGAAAGGGTCTTGACAGAAGTCCCGGTTTATTACAAAAATTGTCACTTTTATTTTCAAATTTAGATTTGGTTACTGGCATTGGCAAAAATTTTGGTAATTCATGACTCTTCATGGCTAGCCGTCAATATGATAGGATTAGATTAGATTACATTAGATTAATTCTTGTTTCATAGAACATGAATACGGTATTTCGTAATGATGTGGAACGTGTCATTTTTAATGAAAGATTTCTTTACATACCATGATTAAATTGCTTTACAATTTTTTTACTTTCTCTATCTCATTCTTTCTGATTTTTCTCTCTCTCACTCTGTCACACACACACACACACACACACACACACACACACATTCTTTTTTATTTTTATTTGTTCGTTGTGCTCGACTATCGGCGAGGCACGAAAACGTCTGTGAATGAGTTTCTTAGTTTTGAATACACTTACGAAGGAAATATAAAAAGAACTATGAGAGTTACTGATTTATGATGCTTAGATTGCAATCAGTTCTGAGTATTATTAGTAACTACACTCCATTCCCTAAACCTAGTTACGGAAATGCGAATCAGGCGCATTACGTATTCCAGGCCGTAGCAGCCGCGACTTGGAGACACCAGCTATGGTCACTTCCCAGCCCGCTGTAGGATCACATCGGTTCGTCTTCTTCCTGCTGGTATTGTAACTGAGATTTGGCAACAAGGCAATGTATGTTTGGCAACTCTGTGATCGACGAGTTACTTCCTGGTGTGCACGGAATTAAGCCTCAAAGTTCACTTGATTTTACCTGTCATTTCCATTGAATAATCTGAGTTATTATCGCTTGAGGTGTAACAAAAGATTGTAAATTTACGCTTTTCAGCCCAGGAAAGTCGTTGCACGTGGAAATCGTAACTAATCTCGTCCTTCAAACAACGGTTTACGAGTTCTCGCCACTATTGGTCTCGTAAGAGGAAGCTAAGACACATACTTCTTCGCCAGCTCTGTGGTAACGTGCTGACATGTGAAAAGCGCCTTTGATGGGTTGCAATTCCAGTCTCACTGAGTGTAGCGTTTTTATCCCTTCTGTGAAAGAGCTACAAACAGTCGGATCAAACATCGATAAGGAAATCGCAAGAAAATACTTTCAGCTCATGTGCAATGGTGAAAAACTTACAATGCTGCGCAACAGGTAACGCCTCTTTCCGCTGCTGACAACTAATTTTGGGTTTATAGGAATACATAACTTTATTTACGAAATGCCGCATTTGCATACCTCTTGAGTATGACACAGCATACCAATTAAACACAGACAGAATCAAAATCTAAGTGAGTAGTATTTTACTAATTCTTGATGATAGAGGCATGATTGTGTACAGATACTCAGTTTTATGAAAACAGACTTTTGTCGTAAGGTTATCGTGGGTAGTTTTATTTCACTTTTTATAATACAGTTCACAATTTTCGTAAGGTTTCCATTAATGTTGTTAAAACAATAGTAAACATGAGAGAGAAATTAATCATCAACGATATATGCGAATTCTCTTATGTTATTTATAACAGTCTGAAAATGCACATGCAGTTTATTGATTACATTCATGTAGAAAACTTGTTCTGAGTTAAAGCTGTCAAACAAGGTTTGAAGAAGAATAAAATGCCACTACCAGACGACAGCTAATGTAGAAAATACTTTTCCGACGTAATTTGGCATGGTTCGCTCTACCCATACATAATACAAAAGTTTCGAGATACATCTACTCCCTGGCTCTCTACTAAACCTGAAATGAACAAAATGTCGCAGAAGTTAGCCCTTTCCCCACGTGCGATTGTTTTCGGTTGAGAAGTGAAGGGAATTATGTTACAAGTTCCATTAGATTGATAACTTTAGCAGACAGCAGAATTGCGTTTTATAAAAAATAGCACTGAATGTACTCGAACTCGGCGCATCTTATCTACTGTGCGCGATACTTACCATTAAGGCCGGTTCCCACTAGAGCGCGGCAGCGCGTCGTGCGGCAACGGCAGCGGCAAGCGTTTTCCGCTTTGACGCGGCGGCTCGCGGAATTGGCGTTCCCATCTGGAAGCGGCAGACGCTAGCGGTAGCCAATGACGAACAGCCACTGAGGTACGGGGTGGGACCCACCGAAACGACCGGTGTGTTTGAATAACTGTATCTTATACCTACATGAAGGAAAGACGAAGTTGGGTGAAGACATACAAATTTTTCATTTTCTGTACAATGTACTCTTTTACATATTTCATTATTCATGTTTTCTCATTTCAACATAAACAGATTTCATGACTACCGTTCATGATTGTTCACTATCTCCTTACACATTGAAACAATGTACGATAAAAGAGATTATTCAGATAGTTAAGCGAGACAAAAATTTAAAGTGTGATACGGTAGCAGGTACAGGAGAACACTAAAAACACAAAGGCTTGGGGGAAGGGATGAAAGTGGAAGCCACCTGATAGAATTTAGCACAGAGCACAATGTAATCATCGCCAGCACCTTGCTTAAGAATCATGAAAGAATAATACATACTTGGAACAAAGTTTTCGAAACCAGATTTTAAATTATAAGATATTTCCTGGTGCAGACGCAAATCTACAATAATTTATTGGTTACGAGCTGCGGTTTACAACTAAAGAGACAGTAAATGGTAGCAAATTAAGGAAATGGAACTTGAATAAGTCAAGACCCACAGTTTTTCGATAATCTTAAAGTTACCGTAATGCAACAACTGACTGAAACAGAGAAATGAATCCGCTAGAATACGAATGGATATCTTTGAGAGAAAAAGTGGTGAATGCAGCAGAGTATGTGAACGGGAAGAAGGTACAGTAGAAATCGTTAGATAAAACGTGATATATTAAATTTGACACGAGGGAAATATATAAAAATGCAGCAAATAAAGTAGGCCATGGGAAATAGAAATGTCTAAACATGACGTTGACAGAAAGTCCAAAATAGCAACGCGATTTTGCACTTGGAAAACAGGGGAATGAAAATGAGAAAGAACAAAGAAAACTTTGCTCAAAGGAGAAGCAACTGCCAAGGACTCATCTGGCAAGCCAGAACTAAGCAAATAAGAGAAGGCTAGAAAGTGGCAGGAATATGTAGAGAGGAGAGGGGGAGGGGTTGTACAAACTAACATAAGCACAATGTTAGATTCCTGTGAAATGTCTGAACACGCAAGGCAATACTGATCCTACCACTTAGTTAAGTAGACACACTGAAGAACTGCGAAACTGTGTTTATAGCATTTGCATGTTTAGAGAAAGATTTTGACAATCTTAATTAAAACATTCTTTGAAGCTCTAAAACATAGGGCCACAAGATTATCTACAACTTGTACAAAAACCAAACTGCATTTCTAAGACTTTAATGACTTGCAAGGGAAGCAGTAATTGAGAAGGCAGAAGTAGAGAGAATATAAAATGAAGACTGAATAGCAACAAAAGCGTTCTGAAAAAGAAACTTTGTTCACATCGAATATAAATTCTAATGATTGGGTACAATTTTACAAAGGTATTTGTGTGGAGTGCAGCCTTGTATGTAAGTGAAACGTGGGCTATGAACATTTCTGTCAAGAAGACAATGGACGCTTTCAAAACGTGGTGATCAATAAGAATGCTGAAGATTAGATATGAGGATCGTGTAACTAAAGAAGAGGAACGGAATTAGAGCAGGAAGAGGAAATTACGGCACAACTTTGACTACAAGAGGGGTAAGTTGACAGGACATATTATGAGGCGTCAAAGAGTGAGGACAAAGGGGTTGGGTGATAGTATTCTGATAATAATCATCTGTTGAAATGCTATTCTGCTATTTTATCGATTAATGTAAGCAGTGAATTTACTATTCCATGCACTTCTCCACGAAACATTTAAACCAGAACTGAAATCAGCTGAACACCAAATCTTTCAACCACTGTCTGACAACTACTGCATTCTCTTTCAACTTTCTATAACTATCACTGGCTAGCCACACACACATAAAGATATAAGGAGGACAGAAATAAACAAATATTAGTTTTCAGCATATAATTCTTTAGATTGGCAACATGCACATAAACAAACCAAACAGGAAGGGACATGAGGTGAACACACTGTAGTCATGACTTCAAATCAGTGTTTTCGGTAAAATGTCTACAGCTAGTGACAGAAGAAAAAAGAGCGAACATGAAAATGTGCTTATGTTCCATAATCTAAGTTTTAGTTCAACCTCCAGCATGTGACCAGGTGAGAGGAAACGCAGATGTCCGCCAAAAACTCGATTCACTGTAAGTAATCAGTTGTTGGTGTTGTGGTCTTCAGTCCTGAGACTGGTTTGATGCAGCTCTCCATGCTACTCTATCCTGAGCAAGCTTCTTCATCTCCCAGTACCTACTGCAACCTACATCCTTCTGAATCTGCTTAGTGTATTTATCTCTTGGTCTCCCTCTACGAGTTTTACCCTCCACGCTGCCCTCCAATACTAAATTGGTGATCCCTCGATGTCTCAGAACATGTTCTCCCAATCGATCCCTTCTTCTATTCAAGATGTCCCACAAACTTCCCTTCTCCCCAATTCTATTCAATATCTCCTCATTAGTTATGTGATCTACTCATCTAATCTTCAGCATTCTTCTGTAGCACCACATTTCAACAGCTTCTATTCTCTTCTTGTCCAGACTATTTATCGTCCACGTTTCACATCCATACATGGCTACACTCCATACAAGTACTTTCAGAAACGACTTCCTGACATTTAAATCTATACTCGATGTTAACAAATTTTTCTTCTTCAGAAACGCTTTCCTTGCCATTGCCAGTCTACTTTTATATCCTCTCTACTTCGACCATCGTCAGTTATTTTGCTCCCCAAATAGCAAAACTCCTTTACTACCTTAAGTGTCTCATTTCCTAATCTAATTCCATCAGCATCACCTGACTTACTTCAACTACATTCCATTATCCTCGATTTGCTTTTGTTGATGTTCATCTTATATCCTCCTTTCAAGACACTGTCCATTCCGTTCAGAGTAATCAGTTATTCACGTAAAAAAAGATATGAACTGTTTTATAATCTGCAAGTATCACATATCAAAACAAAACTGAATCATTCTAGATTCCACCTAAGATGCCTTAAAGTAAAAGGCGAAACGCGTCTTGAACCAATAAAGTACACTGGATAAAGAAAAAAACGTTTGTTACTTCCAAAGGAAATAATCAATAGCTGTAGATAATTAGCAAATTACATCTTATGACATACCAGCAAATTAGTCTCGGTTTAACTTCTCATTACACATGCTATTAAATGCTGTTTAAAAAAATTCATCTATCCCTTCCGAAAAAACTGTAGTTTCTTTCATATATTGGTAGGTAAACAGATTTTGGATATTTATCATGCGACGAAATATATGAGTTTTTACAAGTTATCGTTTGCAAAAAAACACGTTTCGGTTTCTTGAACCGTTTACGAAATTTGCAGTTGATACAACCACATGGTTTACGACGAGCAGGACGAAAGTATCGGTCGCGTCGCGAGCGACCCGCGCGCGGTCACCGCACAGCCCGTCCGCCGACATATCATTCAATATCTCGAGAACGGTGATAGCTATCGTTCTGCTCTCAGCTTTAAAAACAATTTCGATATGTTGACAAAATTTCATACGCAATAATGTATTACCTAAAATGAACTGTACGCAAAGTCCACGCAATGCGTTTTTACCTCTGCACACTCATTCAAATTTCGTGTAAAGGTTTACGTAAATGCGATACAGCAAGTAACCACGACGAATAACGAAAAGAAATTCGGTCCTTTATCTAGAGAAGATATCAGGCTGTAACATGCCCAAGAATCAAATTTTTCTACCGAGTAGTTTCCTTGGAATCGGATGATAAGTATTTCATAGCTGCCGCCGCGTACGCGCCAGCGGTTCGGCTAAAGTTCGTGTGGCCCGGGAGTCCGTACCTGACGTCACGCTCAGCGCGTTCTGTGATTGGCGGCGCGCACCTGGAGCGCGGCACGCGGCAGCGGAAGCGGTTCGACATGGTCAAACCGCGACGCAGAGCCCGCCGCGCCTTGCCGCTGACGCCATTTCCATGGCAACCACGCCGCTGACGCGCCGTTTTGACGCGCGGCAGCCCTAGTGGGAACCGGCCTTTACGCTAGTAGCTGACACGTGACTACAGCAGCTCCAGAAGTGTACAACAATTCCTCCACAACTTCTGCATTCCACAGCGCTGTGGGATAGTGCATATGGCCAGATGAATACTTACGAGAGACAAACAGTTATACCTTTTCTTTTGCACTGCACGATGTTTTCAACAAACAGATGGCGCAATAGAGTAGCTCAAGTGGAAAGGAACACTTCCTATTGAAATTTCTGCAACCTACACTGTTGGCACTTCTGTGTTGGTGGCAGTTACATGACTTTATTTCGGTAATTACAAAATAAAGTTGAATGTATGCACTGGGTAGCCGAGGCAGCTGGTTCATGGTGATTCGGGCAACCAAGTAAATGAATTTACTGAACATGCTGCAAATTGATACAGGGAGCCTGTGTGTCAGAATTCTAAGCCAGTGTGGCACAACGGCGTTAGATAGAAAGGTGAGCCACTGAGGAGAGGAATTGGTAGTCTGTTGGGATGATGATAGGTTTATATTTCTATAGTGTGGCTTCGATTCCAGCTTCGGTCAATTATTTTAGATACGGAGACACAGATTCCGTTCTCTTCTGGCTACACAAAGTGAAGAAGATATAATGGCATTGTGGTCTGAGATTCAGATTAAAAATGATATTCCTTCTCTACCAAGTAGACGTTAGGTTGAACCACAATAAAGTCTGGAGTGGCGACATGTAGAAACTCTATCAGCAGTAACCTTTCTTATACTAGTTATTTATTTCTAGTGACGAAACAAACGCTATGTAGGCTTACAGGACACTTATCCCATCTTTTATCTGAGCTTCTGTATGTCGATAAAATTGGTTCTGAACTGGGAATGCTACTCAGACCGGGGGTTCGAATCCTGCCCCGGGACTAAAGATTTCATTATGTATGATCAAGCTGTAGCATGAGAACACCTATCTGCTGCTGGATAATAATTTCTATTTTTAATGTATTTTCATTCGTTGTCAACACTAACGATATTTGACGTTTTTGACTCCCAGTGAGACACAGAACTATTTGCGAGATCACTGTAAGTTCAAGATGTTACTCCGAGCTGCTGGTGGAGAAAAATTCGGTAGCTGATGTCTCTTTGTGTGTAGTGAACAACGATATGTGTGGAGCTCTATTCCCAGTCAGCACTGAACTCCTCGTCATATTATTTCTAGTTCAAACATGTTCACATGTCGCTGCTGGTGCAACAAACCCATATTTAACGTTCGTTTTCTCTAGAATATAACAGCGATAGGTACCGAGTTGAAGTCCTGGGAAGGAAAAAATTAATGTTTCGTCTCGTCATTTCAGTTAAAACATCTAGCTACTGCCGAGAAAATCCGATATGTCACATTTGATTGTGCTTCGATATCTATCCGATTAGGTTCTGGGTTCGAATCCCTGTCCAACACAAAGCTTTACCTCACGGCATTTCAAGTAAGTTACTTGTTACGAAGCAATATTTAACATCTCTCGTAGTTCGTTAACAGGGACAATAGGTACTGGGTAGGAATTCGCGTCCGTTAAAAATGTTTGCGTTATGTAATTTAAAGTTGGTATTTGCTAATTGATACTGTCTAAAATCGAGGTATATCACTCTCTGTATGCCTAATCAGGAATGACTGTTAGTTTCCGTCAGTCATGAAATCTTTGCTTAGTCTGCATGACCTGGGTTTGAATCCATATGCAGAACGAGACGGTTCGTCGTGTCATTTGAAGTTCATACATAAGCCAGCTGCTCGTGAGTAACTTAAATTTTTGATGTCATATTGTGTTAAATAATAAGCACGGTATGTTACTTTGAAGAGGATATCATGAATACGACGAACTTACTACGTGCATTACCTATCTCACGTAATAATGAGAGTGGTAACATTTCAGGTATGTCATTTATTGTAATAAATGTAAGCTTATAAACGTTAAGGACAGTCTTACCTGTGATAAGGTGTTCCCTGATATTTGTAGTATCGTAGTATTACTTTACATCTTGAGTTATTGCGATACAGAGCAGTGTTTTCTAGCGGTGACTTGTTGGAACCATTTTCAATAGTCAAACGACTGTACCAAGGTGCGATTAGAGGACCTGCTAGACCGCTGCGTTATGTGGGTTGCATGCGAATCAGGCGAAATGCAATTCAGGTCGTTCGGATACTTTTGAGCATGGCTGTACATCTCTACAGAGGCAACGAGGCTACATAAAAGAGGCTAAAGAGAATACAACATCCGAAATGCTTCTTGGGTAGAACAAGGGACTTCAAGTAAAGACCATATCAAGGTCAAAAGTCTTTAATATCATACTAATGAGTGAAATTTTGGGCAAACACTTATTTTGGATTCCATTTGTTTTATTAAATTTACCATGGTAAATTGTAATTCATTTGAATGACGGCGTTTTGAAAAGTAATGCCTTCGAATTTTTTACGAGAAAGCTGTTAAAGCTATTTAAATAAAACAAACGTTATTAACATTTCACATCTTTATTTTCGTATTCACATATTTACTTCTCAACGTAGTGACCCTGCTGCCGAAGACATTTCATCCAACGAGAGACCAGTTTATCGATACCGTCACTGTAAAATGTCTGATTTTGTTGACAGAGCCACAACCTCACCTCTGCTTGCACTGCTTCATCACTACCAAAGTAACGCCCTCGAAAATTTTCTTTAAGATGTCGAAATGGATTAAAATCCGATGCTGGCAAGTCGGGACTCTTTGGAGGATGGTCAAGGCGTCTCATTGTTGCAGATGTCGCAGTAGTCGTGTGTGTTCTGCCGTTGTCATGCTGAAGCATACGTGCTCCATGTACGGACGAAGTCTCCGAATTCGAGTCTCTATTATAGCACGCTGTTTCTCATGCACCGAAATAGGTACATTGCACATAGCCATGTTACACGCTACAATTCAGAACCCTCTAGCGGTATAGGTATGTAGACATGAAGAATAAAGATGAAGAACGTTAATAACGATTGCTTTTCTCATAAAAAATTCGGGCGTCTTACTTCAGCACGCCCTCAGATTAGAAAAATGTGTGTTTTTATAATGCTTCTCGTTGGTGTATTCAGTATAACAGAAAAACATAAGAGAGAAATTAATCATGAACAGTATAGTCTCTCACATTAACTGTTACAGGCTGACCATGCTTAGACAGTTTTTGGATTCCATGCCTGTTGAAAGCTACTGATTCAGGAACAAAGATGTTGTCAATCCAAGTTTTAAGTGTATCTTTGCTCACAAAGAAATTTTCCAGGCCGTTGTTCGGTATGAAGAGGGAAAGATAAATATGTTAGAGTGCAAGAATAAGTGCAGCAGGAATTGGTTTACAACCAAGCTCCTGGATACATTCCTTAGTTAAACCAGCAGAGTTGAGACAGGCTTTCTCGTTCAGTACATCTACATATATATCTACGTGATTACTCTGCTATTCACAATAAAGTGCCTGGCAGAGGGTTCAATGAACCAACTTCAAGCTGTCTGTCTACCGTTCCATTCTCGAACGGCGCGCGGGAAAAAGAAGCTCTTAAAATTTTTTTGTGTGAGCCCTGATTTCTCTTATTTTATCGTGATGATCATTTCTCCCTATGTAGGTGGGAGCCAACAGAATGTTTTCGCAATCGGAGGAGAAAACTGGTGATTGAAATTTCATGAGAAGATCGGGTCGCAACGAAAAACGCCTTTGATTAAATGATTGCCACTCCAATTCACGTATCATGTTTGTGATGCTATCTCCCCTATTTCGTGATAATACAAAACGAGCCGCCCTTCTTTGTACTTTTTCGATTTCATCCGTCAATCCCACCTGATGCGGATCCCACACCGCACAGCAGTACTCCAGAATAGGGCGGACAAGCGTGGTGTAAGCAGTCTTTGGTTTGCTCTACCCACAACATTATCTATGTGATCGTTCCAATTTAGGGTATTTGTAATTGTAATCCCTAAGTATTTAGTTGAATTTACAGCCTTCAGATTTGTGTGACTTAGGTCTTAATCGAAATTTAGCTGATTTCTTTTAGTACTCATGTGAATAACTTCACACTTTTCTTTATTCAGGGTCAATTGCCACTTTTCGCACCATACAGATATCTTATCTAAATCATTTTGCAATTCGTTTTGGTCACCTGATGACTCTGCAAGACGGTAAATGACAGCATCATCTGCAAATAATCTAAGACGGCCACTAAGATTGTCTCCTATGTCGTTAGTATAGATCAGGAACAATAGAGGGCCTGTAACACTTCCTTGGGGAACGCCGGATATTACTTCTGTTTTTACTCAATGACCTTCCGTCTGTTCCTACGAACTGTGACCTTTCTGACAGGAAATCAGAAATCCAGTCGCTCAACTGAGGCGATATTCCATAGGCACGCAGTTTGGTTAGAAGACGCTTGTGAGGAACGGTGTCGAAAGCCTTCTGGAAACCTAAAAGTATGGAATCCATCCGACATCACCTGTCGATAGCACTCATTACTTCGTAAGAATAAAGAGATACTTGTGTTTTGCAAGAACGATATTTTCTGATTCCGAGCTGACTACGTGTCATTAAATCTTTTTTTTTCGAGGTACTTCATAATGTTCGAATACATTATATGTCCCAAAACTCTACTGCAAGTCGACGTTAGTGATATGGCCCTGTAATTCAGAGGATTGCTCCTACTCCCCTTTTTGGGTATTGGTGTGACTTGAGGAATTTTTCAGTCTTTAGGTACGGCTCTTTCTGTGAGCGAGTGGTTGTCTATAATTGCTAAATATGGAGCTATTGTATCCACATACTCTGAGAGGAACCTGACTGGTAAACAATCTGGATCATAAGCCTTGCCTTTACTAAGTGATTTAAGCTGTTTTGCGACACCGAGGATATCTACTTCTATATTTCTCATCTTGACAGTTGTTCTTGATTGGAATTCAGGAATATTTACTTCGTCTTCTTTGGTGAAGGAGTTTCGGAAAGCGGTGTTTAATAACTCTGCTTTAGTGACACTGCCATCAGTGACTTTACGGTTGTCATGACGCAGTGAAGGTATTGATTGCGTCTTCCCACTGGTGTGCGTCATGAATGACCAGAATCTCTTTGGGTTTTTTGCCAGATTTCGAGACAGAGTTTCGTTACGGAAATTATTAGAAGCATCTCGCATTGCATACGCGGTATATTTGGAACTTCTGTAACACTTTGCCAGTCTTCGGGATTTTGAGTTCTTTCAAATTTGGCATGCTTTTCTCGCTGCTTCTGCAACAGCGATCTGACCCGTTTTGTGTACCAGGGTGTATCAGTACCATCAATTATTAATGTATATGGTATATATCTCTCAATTGCTGTCGATACTATCTCTTTGAAATCATTCCACAACTTTACTACGTTTACATGATCAGATCGGAAGGAGTGAAGTCTTTCTCTTAAAGAGGAGTTAAAAGCATTTTTATCAGCTTTTTTAATAGATATACTTTGTGTTTCTTTTTGATGGTTGTAGGTCTTACGGCATTCAGCCTAGCAGCAACTGCCTTGTGGTCGCTAATCCCGGTATTCTTCACGATACTCACTATTTGTCCAGGATTATTTGTTGCTAAGAGGTCAAGTATGCTTTCGGAACCATTTACGCTTCGAGTGGGCTCATGAATTAATTGCCCAAAATAATTTTCTGAGAAAGCATTCAGTACGATTTCGGATGCTGTTTTATGCCTGCTACCGGCTTTAAACGTATAATTTTTCCAGCATATGGAGGATAGATTAATGTCACCACCGACTATAACAGTATGAGTAGGGTGCCTATTTGAAATGAAACTCAAGTTTTCTTTGAACTGTTCAGCAACTATATCTTCTGAGTCGGGGGTCGGTAAAACGATCCAATTAATAGTTTTGTCCGATTATTATATATAACCTCTACCCATATTATTTCGCAGGAACTATCTAATTCAATTTCACTACAAGGCAAACTACTTCTGACAGAAATAAATACCCCACCACCAACTATATTTAATTCCTCTTTTCTAAACACTGTTAGATCGTTTGAAAGAATTTCGGCTGAACTTATTTCAGGCTTTACTCAGCTTTCTGTACCTATAACTATTTGAGCTTCAGTGCCTTCTATTAGGGCTCGGAGCTCTGGTTCTTTCCCAACACAGCTACGACATTTTACAACTACAATACCGATTGTTTCTACAACTAACTTACTGTGTTTTACCGGTTCCCTTTTAGACGGACGCCCTTTCTGTGGTTCCCTGAGACCCTCTAACCTAAAAAACCGCCCAGTCCCTTCCGCACAGCCCCTTCTGCCCTAGTAACCGCTTCCTGTGTGTAGTGGACTCCTGACCTATTAAGCAGAACCCAGAAACCCACCCACCCTCTGTGAATGCCCAGACCCTCTGGGTCGAGAAGCTTCCTCTGGAACAGGGTGGGCCGGCCGAAGTGGCCGTGCGGTTAAAGGCGCTGCAGTCTGGAACCGCAAGACCGCTACGGTCGCAGGTTCGAATCCTGCCTCGGGCATGGATGTTTGTGATGTCCTTAGGTTAGTTAGGTTTAACTAGTTCTAAGTTCTAGGGGACTAATGACCTCAGCAGTTGAGTCCCATAGTGCTCAGAGCCATTTGAACCATTTTTTTGGAACAGGGTGGACGACTGAATCTGACTCAGAGACATCGTCAGCCACAGATAACACCAGAAACCTGTTCCTCAAATGAACTGGGGAGGCCCTACAATCGGCCCCTCGGAAAGTTTTTCGCTCCCAGCCAGACTTTGGCATGATCTCCCATTCGACCACAGGTGATGGGTCAACATCGGTGCAGGTAGCACCTGGGGCGGCCACAGCATTGGACCGATCGGGGGACACGTGGGGCGTGCTCGACCTCCCTCGCATTCCCGCGCCCGACCCCCCACAGTGATGCCCATTGGCTGCAGCCTCAAGCTGTGTGACAGAAGACAACGGAGCCTGGAGCTGTGAGCGATGGGTTGCCAATTCAGCTCGCATCTGTACACAGCAGTCACAGTTCCTATACATTTCTGCAGTAGCAACACGTGATGCAGTTTCCTTTGTCACTTTTCTTATATGGTGACCGTAAGGTGTCTCAGTTGTTGGCAAAAGATTCCAACTGAGATGAGCACACTGGGATGAAGTTCGTAACACCTTCTTTGTTCCATAAGATGTATATAATTACATTTGGTGTATTTACATTGGTCTTTGCTTTGGATATTTTTGTTAGGGACAACCATTAATTTCTTTTAGAAAGTTAACACACAGTGGTTCAAATGCACTACAGGCCATCCTGATTTCAGTTTTCCTGTATTTCCCAAAATCGATTAAGGCAAATGCTGGGATATTTCACTTGGAAAGGCACAGTCGATTTCTTCCCTAATTAAGTCCCAAAACAATTCATGTTGAAACAGCCCTACATGAAATGAGAAACCTATCTACATGTACACTGTGCCACATTTGCTACTACACCACTAATACATACAGCAGCTCAAATGGAAAACAGTTCGAGTAGAAATTGCCACGTCCTATCGTTTTGCCAGCTTGTGCAGATGGCCGTTATGAGATCTTAATTGAGTGATTACATAATCAAGACGAACGTACAAAATTGGGTAGCAAAGGGAGCTGGTGGACGGCAATACGGTCGAACAAGGAAATGAATGTTTTGAACAGGCTGTAATCTAGCTTCAGGGGCTCAGAATTCGCATCCAGCTTGGAGCACTCTTTGATACGACAAAATTATGCCCCATTGTGTAGTTCAGTTGTCTGTTGGAATGATTCTAGCTTCGTGTGCTTAAGGTCACTTTAGGCAACCATTTGTAACAAACATTAATAGACTCACATCAGATAATGCTAATTGAACAAAGAAGTTTTGGTCCGTGGTTCCAATAAACATCACACTGAGGTGATAGAAGTCATGCGGTACCTCCTAATATTGTGTCAGACCTCCTTTTGCCCGGTGTAGTGCAGCAGCTTGACGTGCAATGGACTCAACAATTTGTTGGAAGTCCCCAGCAAAAATATTGAACCCACTGCCTCTAAAGCCATCCACAACTGCGAAAGTGATGCTGGTGCACGATTTTGTGCACGGGATGACCTCTCGATTATGTCCCATAATTGTTCGACGAGATTCATGTCGGGTGATCTGGGTAGCCAAATCATTCGCTCGAATTGTCCACTACGTTCTTGAAACCAGTTGTGAAAAACTGCGGCCCGGTGGCATCCCGCACTGTCATCCATGAAAATTGCATCGTTGTTTGGGAACATGAAGTCCATCAATGGCTGAAAATTCTCTCCAAGTTTTGAACATAACCATTTCCAGGCAGTGATCCATGTAAGAATAGTCCACACCATCATGGAGCCACCACCATTTTGCACAGTACCTTATTGACAACTTGCGATCCTGGATTCGTTCGGTCTGCGCCACACTCGAACCCAACCATCAGTTCATACCAACTGTAATCTGGGATAATCTGACGAGGCCACGCTTTTCCAATCGTCTAGGGTCCAACCAATGTGGTCACGAACACAGGAGAGGCGCTGCAGGCGATGACGTGCTGTTAGCAAAGGCACTCGTATCGGTCATCTGCTGCCATAGCCACTTTAACGCCGATTTTCGCCGCACTGTCCCAACCGATACGTGCGTCGCACGTTCTACATTGTTTTCTGTGGTTATTTCACGCAGTATTGCTTGTCTGTTAGTACTGACAATTCTACCTAATTGCCACTGCTGTCGCTCGTAAAGTGAAGGCCGTCAGCCAATGCGTTTTCCATGGTGAAAGGAATTGCCTGAAATTTTGTATTCTCAGCACACTTTTGACACTATAAACCTCAGATATTTGAATTACCTAACGAATTCCGAAATCGAATGTCCCATGCGTCCAATTCCAACTAGCACTCCGCGATCAAAGTATGTTAATTCCCGTTGTGCGGTCATAACCAGGTCGGAAACCTTTTCACATGAACCACCTGAGTACAAATGACAGCTCCACCAATACAATGTCCTTTTATACCTTGCATACGCGATACTACCGTCATCCGTATATCTGCACATCGCTATCCCATGACTTCGGACTAGGTTGGGCCATATCAGAGGTGAAAGTCGCAGCAAGCAGAATTTATGTCACACTAAGCCTTCTTACACCAGAAATTTTATTTCCCAATGAATAAGTTGTAAACTAACGTCACTGGGCACTTATTTATTATTGTATGAGAATCTGTGGCGTTTAAAATATTACTGGACTGGAATTGAACCTAGATCTCCCCTTTAACGGGATTTGACCCTTTCAGACGATACAGTTCCATCGTTTAGTTGTTTCCCCAAGATAAAAAACTAGGGACGATTCAGTTTTATCGTTTAATTGTTTCCCCAAAATACAAAACTCTTAAAGATCTCCACGAATGGCGCGTGTTTGGGTTCGAGTCCTGGTCGGACACAAAAAATGTATCATGTCATTTCAAGCTGTAGGATGTGTACACCAAACTACAAGTGCAGAATAATTATAATTTTTGAAATGTGTACGTGCGTTATCAACAATAAAAGAGTGGTGCCAGTCCCAGGTAGCCACAAAAACTTTCATATCATTTCAGGTGCAGACATGCCACTCCTAGCTACTGGCGAAAAAGAGTTCAATATTTTACGTATTTTCGTGCGTAGTCAACAATGATAATGTGTGAGGGTTCGACTCGCTATCAGCACACAACTATTCGTCACTTAATTTCCAGTTGACACATCCGGACATCTAGCTACTAGTGAAACACAAAATATTTAACGACTGTTCGTGACTAGAAAACAACAGCAATAGGTGCCGGATTCGAATTCCAGCAAAGGTAAACTTTTCCGTCTCGTCATTTCAGTTTCAGTCATATCGTTGCTGGCAAAAAGTTTCTACATCTGTCATTTGACTGAGTTAACAATCGATTAGGTGCTGTGCTGGAACCTCTACGCCACACGAAACTTAACGCCTCGCCATTTCATTTTTAAACATACACACATTTTATTATTTGTGACTGAAACCTTGTTTAAAATCTTACATGGTTAGTTAACAGGCAGAACAGTAGTTGGATGGTCCAGGGCAAAATTTTCGTCAAGTAATTTCAAGTTGAACCCTGCTTTTTGAAATGTCATTTACCTTAATGAATTTGAGTTAAACAGCGCTAAAGGCTCTGTCATCTCCAGTAACTGATATGTCCCATTGTAGGATGGTGCACGCACAAAGGAGTCAGTTCCCAGGTAGTCTTGAACTAAAGTATTTATTTCTCTAAGGAAACAACAAGAAAACATTAATAACAAAAACTGAATCTCTACAAAAGAACAAAAGATATCGTCCTGATCTGATAAGAATACTATCAAACAGTGAGTATAGTTCTACGGAGATACAAGAGAAAACTCACAGTCTGTCACCGTCGATTACTCTGCAAGGTCGGAATCAGTTGTGGTCACTATCGGCGGTGCACTGGCGTTGTCTTCGTCCGGTAGTGATGTATCGGTGACTCGTTGTTTTCTCGGCGGTAGACTCGGTGGCACGCTGTGCTACAGAGCTTTTCTTGTAGTAGTTGAGGTACAGCGTCATCGGTGGATCTCGGTCTTACTGTCTTGGTGTAAGGGTAAATTTGTTCTATCCTACAATGATATTATTTCACGTGGAAGTTCAAGGCATCAGGTAATAGGGAACACAACTACATAGACACTGATATTGGTGGTCGTATTATGGACGTCACATATCGAGTGGTCGTATCAAAACTGACACTTCATTAGTGGCCATAACAGGGCTGTCGTTAGCTATATTTTTAATGATTCCTCAAGGATGGTGAGAGGAACAGGGTGACTGTGCCAGTGCCAGGGAGTTATAGTGACAATGTTTTGTAAGCCAGTGACCATGTCACGCAGGGCATCCACTTTGTCATAGAGACACCTTGCCCTCTCTCGAATGGATGTCTTCAGACTTCCCATGTTTGTTTTCTCGTGGAGGGTAACTACCCTCGTGAGGGGAGGGGCATGGAGGTTCTATTGAAGCACCTTATTCTGCAGGCGCTGGAGGGTCTGCATCCAGGACGCACTAATCGTGGCCAACACAATGGAGCCATAGGTGAGGGAAGGGTGGACAACCGTCTGATACACTCGGAACTTGTTCTACGTTCACTTCCCTGCTGTTGAACATCGAGTACAACGCTTTTATCAGCTTTTGTCCTTTTTAGGTCATGTAATCTGCGTGTCGGTGGAAGAGCAGTTTTTTATCCATCCGGAACCTAGCAAGTAGACTGCCGTAGTATTGGTGGCATTGAGGGCAATTTTGTTTGAACGCCACCAGGTCACTGTCGCGTCCACCCGCTGCAGGAGACTAGCAGTGAGCTGGTACTTGGTGTCGCCGGTCGTATAGAGCGCCGTATCATCAATGTATTGCGCCAGGTGGCAGTGTGGGATTACTGGCAATTCATTAACATAAATGTTAAAGAGGATGGGATACAACACAGAGCCATGAGGGGTACCCATCGACATGTGATGTAAGCTTCAGCGTTTCCCTTGCAGAGTAACCAAGAAGGTTCTATCGTGGAGGAAATTATCCACGATCTTGTCATAGACTTCGAGGATGGTCGTCTGTGTCAGCATTATATACACAAGATTGTCCTGCCAAATCTTGTCGTACGCGTTTTGCAGATCCGCTGGCGTCGACATGGTGGAGTTAAAGTCCTTGCTGACATGTTCTGTGGTCCTAAGAACTTGGAGTTCGGCCGACAGCTGGGAAGTGAATCCGAACTGTTCCAAATAGATTGTCCCAGTCACCGCCAAAGGCTGGGATATGCGGTGGAGGATCACATATTTTAGGACCTTTGCCAGCGTATTCATAAGGCTAATGGGCCTGTTGTTAGTAGGGACTGTAGGATCCTTCGAGGGTTTGGGGATGGCAATCAGTTTGGCCTGCTTCCACTGTGGGAGGAAAAGATCTGTTGTGACGCAGCGGTTCAGGATGCTGGTAAATAAGTCCAGTGGCCTCTATATGTTCTAGTGGTTGCAGAGCCTCGTGCTATGGACGAGTGTCTTATGTAGAAACACTGCCGTGCCCCCACCTCAGCCGATGGAGATGTTTGTTTAAGATGCCATCCAAACCTGGAGCTGCCTGCCCACGCTTCCGCTGGAGGATCAGTTGAACTTCTACCAGGGACGTAAGGTGAGGGGCAGTCAGATGTTGTCTTTGTATGAAAGCGGCAACGGCCGCCAGAATATCGCGTTCATCCTGGAGTTCATCAGGCGTAAGGTCCTGGATGAGCAATTGGTTCTGGGCCTCAAATGCATAGGCCAGAGTTTCTACCACACGCAGGGCATCATAAGTTAAGCCATCCACTGTGCAGAAGTTCTAGGTGACTGATGACCTCAGAAGTTAAGACCCATAGTGCTCAGAGCCATTTGAACCATTTTTTAAAAATATTCATAAACGTAAAATTTTGCATGACTGTAGTATCAATAAGTCACAGTTGGAAACAGCCAACTCGTACAAATACCTAGGTATAAAAAATTGAAGGGATATAAAATGGAACGATGACACAGTCTCTGTCGGAGGTAAACCATGTGGCACATTTCAGTTCATCAGTATCATACTAGCGAAATGCAGACATTCTACAAAGACGATTGCTTACAAACCAATCATGCAACCCATCCTAGCATATTGCTCAAGTGTGTAGGACCCATGCTAAGCAGGACTAACAGGGGGTAGTTAACATATACAAAAAAGAGCAGCACGAATGGTCACAGGCTTGTCTGACATATAGGAGACGGACACCAAGTTTATGAAAAAAAACTAAAATGGCAAACGCTTGACGATAGACTCCAACCATCCCGCGAAAACCTGCTTAGTAAATTTCAAGAAACAATTTAAGTGATTAGTTCCAGGAATATACTAATACACCCTACGTATCGCTCCCGTAGCGATCGTAAACCCAAGATTACTTACAGTGCACACTGAGAAACTTAAGGAATCGTTCCTCCTGCACTCTGTACGTGAACGGAACGGGAAAATGTTACGTACACTTCGCAGTGGTTTCCAAAGTATAGACGTAGATGCAGATGAAGATTTGTCACCCATTGCCAAGCCCAATCTCGGAGATCGTTAGAACTCCGCTCGACCATAGAGAGAACAATTTTTTTGAATTTGTACTGACTGTCCACTCATTTTCAGATAAAATCTCGGATTTATGGACATTTCATTTCTCATTAAAAAGTGATCAAAAGGCATAGTGATAGACATTTCAGGTATTTTCTCAAAATTGAGCAGTTTATGTCCCTATCTTCAGAGTTATTTTTTGACAATGTTCAGCGGTCGTTACAGATCTGATTATCGTGGTCTGAATGGAAACTTAGAAAAGAGTAATCCCCAACTACTAAACGTCCAAAAGAAAGGCAACAGTACACTAAAATCATTAACCGGCAGAAAATGTGGATTAAGTTTCACCCTAATTCTAGGTACATACAAGACACCATCAGCCCCGTCCACGCACCTACAAATACCACTTGGATCTCAGCCTTTCCCTAACATTACAGTTAACTCAAAACTCTTGTAATCTGCATCGACCTCAAACCGTATCCTGCACCAGATCATGAAGTTCTCTCACCCCCTCCAATACCAGGAACACCTTCGCCGATAATACACTTTCTCTAAATGAAAATACCGACACTCCATAATATTCCCTTTTCCTCAGAACTTTGGTCCTCGGCAGCGCCTGTATCAGCAGTTCCCAACTTCCTTGTAATTAAAAATACTTCTCATCCTATCCAAAGAGAATTTAATCGTCTCCTCCTCCCACACAACGAAATCATCCTGGCCGGCCGGTGTTTGACCGAGCGGTTCTAGGCGCTTCAGTCTGGAATCGCGCGACCGCTACGGTCGCAGGTTCGAATCCTGCCTCGGGCATGGATGTCTTTGATGTCCTTAGGTTAGTCAGGTTTAAGTAGTTCTAAGTTCTATGGGACTGATGACTTCAGATGTTAAGTCCCATAGTACTCAGAGCCATTTGAAATCATTCTGAGAGATACCCACCCTGCCAACTGTGATATACCGTATCTTCGTAAACACAAATTAGGAGTCCAGACCATGCTTTACTGCCTTGCAAATCCTACCCTTCTCCAAACACTTAAATGTTATTTATCACTTTGTACCTACTACACATTCAACACCATTTTTCATACACAAATTTCTCAAATCCCACAAACGTTTCTACGTCCCTTACCTTACGAAGAGCGACAACCGCATAATTCCCACAGATCAAAGATAAACAACATTTCATCTTTTTATGACCCAAAAATGTTTCTAATGAGAGGTAGGCTGGTCACTTGTCGCAGAATACCTACACCTAGCAAGAAGAATGTAAATAAAATAAATAAAGCTAAACAAAACCTTAGAAACTTTAAAATTATCCACTGTTTCTGCTCTAGATGTTTGTTCATTGGGAAAAAGATTAAAATTTGATAACTGTTTTCTGCATAAAAAACGTGATGCGTTGTAATGCTCGTAACCATTCCTGACGTAGTATATTTTAGTAGAATGTAAAGGAAAAACTGAATGACTTCTAATTATTCCAGATTAATATAAAATTTGATATATGAAGTATGTTTAACCATACAATGTTTGCTTTTGTGTAGGATGGTCTCCTCCTTCGTTACTTACAATTTTCAACTTCGCACTGTGGTCTTAGGTATTCTTATGCCTGAGGTAATACCTCCTGTTGCGGGAGAAGCTATGCGAGTAGGTGTTCTTGTTGTCCTTACGAGTTCCGAATATTAACTTAAAGGGACTAACGTAATATAATTCAAATACAAATACAGACGTTTTCAAATTATTGGACCAAAGGATTATTTTTGATACTCTTTTATGGTGTAAAAAGAGGACAGAAAAGTCAAATAATTAATTTCTTTTAGTAGTTTGATTGTTGTAACGAAATTTCCCTTCCAGGCAACTCACAGATCACTGAATTTTTCACAGTTGGGAACATTTGTCATTTTCCCTCCAAATCGTGTTGGCGTTAGTTGTCTGTGTACATGCTATGAAACTGTGTTTATAGTAATGTTTTATGTTCCTGTGGTGTACTTCAGCTAGTTATTTATTCTATCAACTCCTTGCTATATTAACAAGATATTATGTAGCTTGTGTTTTTAGCTATAGGAATAAATCGTGGATTTTCCAAAGAAAGCGAGGTTATGGGGAAGACAAAAGATGTTTCACCTCGGAAAGTTGCGGCTGTGGTAGCACTTCTTGCTGAAAATCATAATAAACAGCAAGAAATTGCTGACAGAATGAGAATATCACAGAAAACTATCAGCAGAATCAAACTTTCAGTGCAGAAGGGTGGTGAATATAAGCCAAACAGAAAAGGAAAATGTGGATGTAAAAGAAAAATCAGTCCCAGAACAATGAGAAGACTTACAAACATGGCAAAAATGGATCGTAAACTTACTTCTACGGCCATGAACCATCAGCTGAAAGGTTTGGGTGTCGAAGTTTCACCTGTGACAGTGAGGAGGAGGCTGTTGCAATGTGGTTTACAGGCATGCCGACCAAAGAAAAAACAGAAAATCACACCTACCATGAAAACCAAAAGATTTCAGTGGGCTAAACAACTTCAGGAGTGGACAAGTAAGGACTGGGCTAATGTATCTACAATGATATGGTAAATTAAGTGGGTCTGATCTCTAAAGTTAGGAGTTCTGGCTTGAAATTGTGATGTTTTATTGATACTGAAGAAATGCACGTTTGAATTTTGGGACTGTTGAGGTCTCCTATGCTACGATTCCCATCTTTTCTAACCTGCGATTTTGTGCACATGCTTCAGGTATGCTTCAATGATGAATCTGTTTCACTGTGATGGAAGAAAGCAGTCAGTAGTTCGTCGCAGGCCTGGAGAACAGTTCAAAGCTGAATGTGTGCAGCAATGTGTGAAGCATCCAACTTCCTTTATGGTCTGGAGTGTGATGACCGTGAAAGATCCTGGCAGATTATGCATTGTTGAAGGGACAACGAGGCAAGAAAAATATAAAGAAATCCTTGAAAAGGAACTTTTCCCCCAAATAAAGATACCCTTTCTATACATGATGGGGCACCTTGCCACAAAGCCAAAAGTGTCTCCAAGTACTTGGAAGAAAAGCAACTGAAAGTGTTGTCCTGGCCAGGGAATAGTCTTGATACGAACCCAATTGAAAATTTGTGGGCTATTGTGAAACAGAGGATAAGGAAATGTACAATAACCACCAAACAAGATCTCATGGAGCAACTAGAGGAAATCTGGTACTATGACACTGATATTAAAATGTCATGTAAAAAGTTAATAAAAACCATGCCAAACAGCATAAAATGTTGATTAAGAACAAAAGCATGCATACAAAGTATTGAATGTACAAATATAATCTGTATGTGGATGTAAATGTGTAATAAATGTAAAGTTTTGGAAAAAATGTCTTTAGTCTAATAATCTGAACACGTCTGTATACTATCAAGCTTCAAGACATCCTCCTGATTTGTGAGCAATCCACGTAACGTAACTGTTTTGCAGGTCCGCTATCTCTTTTCGTTACAGTCGTTCAATTTTGTTACTGCCGTGTGCCTCTGGTGCCTGATGTTTCGGCACACCCGCCGCACAGCAGTGCCCTGCGGGTTGCCGTTGCGCAAGACGCTTGCAGCTGACATTGTTCGACTTCACTACGCCACCCGCCGCAGTATGGAGGGCGCCACGATCACTGGACACAGCCGGCACTATTTCGCATCCCCGAAGCCAAGTAACGCCGGCCATTTCCGAATATCCCTACGCTGGGCGGCCTGTATAGGACTGCCGCCGCAGTTCTCCAGCACGCGTTAGTCAGATTGGAGTCCTGATAGTATTAACTTGCGAGTATGGGCACGAGGTTCGTTATGGTCACGAGTGTGGCTCAGCATTGTTCAGTCGTTGTGTCTGAGTCAACGTTGCTTTGTCGATCGCATTCTAAGGCGGCGTTGCTTTTTCGTATGCGTCCCGTTGCACTTGGCATTTATAGACTACAGGCGTTAATGTATTTTGTCTGCCAGGGCCCTCACTGCGTCAGTCGCACCGAGGCAGCATGAATAGGACGAAGGACAGGAATCCGCGGCTAGGCGACTCTTCCTTCGCCCCTTCGCGCGGCAATGTGACGCGAGCCACTTGATGGTCATCCCAGAAAACTGCCAGAGGCGCAGATACTACCACCCAATGGGCTAAGGACCGAGCGCATTGTGCCTCCTGTCACAAGCTACCGATAACCACTGACAGTGATACCAATTCAAGTGAACCCTGTCCACATCCTTGCGTGAGGGACCGATCTCCTTCTTTGTCATCTGACGACTCCCATGGCCTCCTAGTGATAGACCTCAGACCCAGTGACGGACAAGCCATGTCGGCCCCCAGCATTGATACAACCGACCACTACGTGGACGCCCCGTCGGACGCTATTTCGTCTACACCATCTCGTCGGCCCAACGGGCCTTCTGGGGACTCCGACCCGTAGTCGAAAATCTGAACGGCCTTCCACTCGCGCCCATCGCAGGGGCGTGAATCGGATTCAGACGCCTCCACGCCTGGAGCAGCCGCACCTACTGGTGCCATGGGCCAGGACATGGGTCCCCCTCCCGACCCCACTTCTCAGAGTCCACCGCCACCACCACCAAAGAAGGAGAAGATCCCTCCTGTCGTGGTTTGCAATCCCACAAACGGCATTAAACTGAACACTGTACTGCAATGCCTTATTGCAGGTCAACTGCAGACAGTTTACCAGAAAGATCGTGTCAAGTTCCTGCTTCACACAGAGGACGATTATCTACAAGTCCAGAACTTCGTGAAGTTGAGGGCTATGGACTACTACATTAACCAGAACTCTGGCGACAGAAGAATAAAAACCCTCATCAAAGGGCTTGCCTGCGAAGTTACAGAAACAGACATCAGGGATGAATTACTGAGTGTCCAGTTCCCAGACCCTTTGGTCCACCAGTACAACAATAGGGACCTTAAGAACCGGAAATGAAATCCCTATGCCCACCCATGTTGAGTGTCAAGTTCCCAGACCCTTTGGTCCACCAGTACAACAATAGGGACCTTAAGAACCGGAAATGAAATCCCTATGCCCACCCATGTTGTCTCCCTTCTTAGGAGACAGAACGTTGAACACGTTTACCTAATCAGGTATCACCTGTGCACCAAGGTGCATCCTGAATCATATGAAGGTAGCAATGGCCCCTCCATCTACCGTAGGTGTCAACGTTAGCGACACACCGGCAATTACTGCTCACTGCCTTTTCGGTGTGTCAAGTGTACTGGCTCGCACGCGTCAGAGGGCCACAAACTCCTGGCCTCGGAAAAACCCATGTGTGCCTGCTGTTTGGGCACCTCGCGATCCCCACCATCTGGCTTCCTGGAAGCGTTGCCATAAATACCAGAAGGCAATGAAGTCTTACGCCCTCCAAGAAAGAAACCAAAGGACTAATGGGCCATCCCCGCCATCGCGGGACCGCTACTGATGCTCAGGAAGGAGCCCCCCTCCACCTCCATCCCCTACGACCATATTCGCTGCTGCAGCTCAGTCTCCTCCTGCTCATCCGACTTCTGTGACGAATACCAACGCCCACCAAACTGAAAGACTGTCTGCAGCCTCCTCATGCCCACCTGTAGAAGTGCTACAGCCCTCCATTGTGGCACCTTCTCCACTAGTCACCAGGCCCACCCCTGCCCTCTGCAGGGTCAAGTAGCCCACCTGGGATATCCCACCAATGGTGAAGACACGTGCTTCTTTCCAGGGTGGCAATAAAGAGGTCCTCCAGGTCATCTCTCTGTTCATGCAGCCCAAAAATCAGGGCTGCCATTCATGAAACAACTCAAAAGAACCGTTGGTTGGAGGATGGCCTCTTCAAGGTCATCACCCTTGTTGACGGGCTCAGCCAGATTTTGTTATAATGGCGAATCGCCCACCGCACAACCATCAGCTACTTCAGGATGTGGTTGTCTGTATTTTTAATGGTAATGGCATTAAACGTATGAAGACTGAACTGAGCACCTTCCTCTATGACCATGTGGACATATTACTTGCCTCAGAAACCCACCTGAAACCCACCAACGATTTTCGTCTTCGCAACATAGTTTGCTATCGCACTGACCGACTCCATCGCTAAGGTGGGAGCACGGCAGTGTTCCTACATAAAACACTCATCCATAATCACCAGGCACTCCAGCCACTAGAACATACAGAGGCTACAGCTGTCACTCTTTCTACCTGCATTGGTACTATAACTTTCTCTGTGGCGTATTTGAGCCCTAACCCACCATTTCTTGAAGTGGATCTCTGTACCTTGACATCATTTGACAAATTCATTGTTGGGGCAGATCTCAATGCCAAGGATCCAGCTTGGCATTCTCGCATTGCTAGTCCCAAGGGCAGACTCCTTGACCTGGAAGGTCCTCTAGCGCTGTCTGTCTATGGTCCACACACTCCTTACCATATACAAGTCTGCTCCAAGTACCAGCCAGATGTTCTGGATGTGACCATTTTCAAGAACATTGCATCGCAGTTTTCGTTGGAAACGCTTCATGAACTGGTCTCTAACCACAACCCCGTACTCCTGCACCTTACCAACGTTCCTCTGTCTTTAGACTCTGTTCTACCTTGACCATCACGGATTGGGAAAAATGTTTGCAGTATCCTCAACAACACCACTCAGGAACACCTTGAACAACGTCTATCTGTCTTTAGACGTCTGTTCTACCTTGACTATCACGAGTTGGGACAAATTTTCCAGTATCCTCAACAACACCACTCGGGAACACCTTGACCTGACAATGCCTGCCGATCTGGCTAGTGCTGTTGATTACCTAACTACGAAAATCCAGAAGGCGATGAAGGCCTCTACTTCCATTGTCCCAAGGGCTTAACCCCACCGGATGACTTGCCTCCCCTCTTCCGCAAACTCACAATTCAGAAGAACCACTACCTCAGGCAGTGGTGGCAGTTTCATGACCCTAGGGATAAGCATTGCATGAAGCGCCTCCGAATTGAATTCTACCACTGCCTCGCCGACTGTAAAACAGGAAAATGTGAGGACAAGATGTCCACCTTCCTCCTCCAACGTAAATCAGAATGGTTCAAATGGCTCTGAGCACTATGCGACTTAACATCTGAGGTCATCAGTCCCCTAGAACTTAGAACTACTTAAACCTAACTAACCTAAGGATATCACACACATTCATGCCCGAGGCAGGATTCGAACCTGCGACCGTAGCTGTCGCGTGGTTCCAGACTGTAGCGCCTAAAACCGCTCGGCCACACCGGGCGGCGAATATTTAAAAGAAGTTTCCACACTTTGTACCATTTTGAAATCTTATCAAGGTACAACTGTATATTTTTTGCATCTTTTGCCATACATAGTTCGTTATAGATAATTGTATCACCTGCGAAACTCTCAAGTTACTATAACTGTCTGCAAGATAATGAATATACGAGTACATCAGTAGCAAGGGGTAGTAGTATAGCTGGGCTGGCTCGAGCACTGTCTGCATTGTTACTAGATTTCCCCACCCCACCCCCCATTCCCCTCCCCTATAACATCATCAATGATATCATGCATTGTTGTCAGATCTCCCTCCTCTGACACAGACCAATTGCCCTATGTATAAAATGGCAGGGAACTGAAAAGTTGACAAGAAATCCAAAATGGCTCGACTGTGCTGCAGCATTCTCCCCGACACCTATGTGGTTACAGCTCAGATCTCAGTTGTAAGTGTTAATTGGTGGGGAATCCAAGATGGTGCATTGTTCTGCTGGTTGAAAATCCAAGATATCCGACCTGGGAATACGAGCACAGAAATATGAAATCAGTATCAAAGATGGTGATCCAAGATGGCGCACCTGGGAATATGAGCATAGACTCTATAAAGTCACAGTTCAAGATGGCTGATCTGGGAATATGTGCATAGCATCTATGACGTCATATACCAAGGTGGCGATCTTGGAATACGAGCAGAGCCCTATGGACTCATAATAGCCCTGTGGCGTCATAATCCAAGATCGCGGATCTGGGAATAGAATCACAGGCTCTCTGATGTTGCTATTCAAACTGACTGACCTGGGAATACGAGCATAGGCAACATGGTTGTCAAATATTTACTATCAAAGACAGTTTTGATCTCAATTTATTTATTATGGTGATCAGTTTCGACCACTATTGTGGTCATCTTCAGCCCAATGAGTAAGAACTTCCTTCTGGTGGTAAATCGCATCTATTACCACCAGAAGGAGGTTCTTACTCATTGGTCTGAACATGACCACAGTAGTGGTCGAAACCGGTCACCGTAATAAGTAAATTGTGATCAAGACTGTTTTTGATAATAAATATTTGTAACACATTGTAAGACGTCGTGGTCTCCTGACCCTCATTGCTTACATATTCCGCCCTCACAATCATATTCCGCACATCAAGATGCTTCATTCGAACCCAAACTCGATAAGATAAAGTCAATGGTGTATGAATTCATGTAAACAGTATGCAAATAACTAATAACTCGTAAGTGCTCACAGTGGTTGAAATACTCGAGGCTGGCATACACACACACATTCAAGACACGACGGTCACAAAAGCTTTTAGTTCGGGAGAGGCAAACACCGCGCGCCAGGACGCCGGTCCCTTCAGAGGTTTTCACAGGGAGCTATCTACGTCGGCCGGCGGCCACCCGTGGAGCGGACAGTGTGTGCCCGAGTTAAAGGGGGAACGACCCCGTGTTTGGCTTAATAGCAAATTCCGCTACATTGTGTGGGAGCGCCCAACCTATGCATTCTTTACAAATATAGCACGCAGTTTCAGAGATTTTCACAGGGAGACAGAAAACGCCAAACGCCGATGCTACAGATTTCTGGATTGGTCGCCTTTAACGAAACGTCATTCTCCCGTTTTAGAAGAGCAATGCTGATTGGCAGACGATATTTCTGATACCTTGAGCTGAAGGAGTAATGGAAGAGACCGAAAGATATACCCCTTCATGTCTGGCGTGGAGAGGGGTGGTTCCGTTGTCACTCTTGGAGCGAGAACATGTAACGAGCGCGTGCGCGCTCGTACGTGTACTCAAAGAGCGAGGAACAAGTGTCTCCTCAGTACTTCACTGGGAGAGCACCTCTGTCAAGAGCGAATTGAAGTGTGACTCTATATTGAGTCCTTGGAATTAAACGTTGTTCACTGTGTTGGTCGCCACACTTATTGTGCGGTGTGAACGGACAGAGTTATAGTTAAACACCTGCGAGCGAATTTTTGAGCGGCATCACAGTGGACTGGTTATCTGACCAGTGTACCACGCCAATAGTTAGACTAAGGCGAATAGGAGTCCTTGACTTCATCAAGGCGTAGGGAGAGTTTGATTGGCGAAGGTCAATCCAGAAATAACGAGAGTTATCTTATTTGTCAGCAGCGAGTGGCGCAGAGAGCAGTCATCACAGCTTACGGTATTGTGCGCTACAGTTATTGCGAGCCCCATATTTCCTCCACAACAGTACCCTTCACGGCATTTCACACCAACAGCCTAGACCGTACCTAGCAACATTCTAACGGATAATTGGTCAAGTTGAGTAGGCGCGTCTCTCAGCCATTCTGCCAAGTCAATAACAATCTTAAACTTCGTACAGAAATTTCATTAGCGAATCCTATCCTTAAGAGGTAACTTCACATTCCGAAAAGAACCAGGATATAACTTGTTCAATTCATAACGAAAAGTGCCATTGTGATTTCTCAGAATTTTACAAAATAAATAATAATTTTCGTTAGTTTCATGTTTTTCTTACACTAACTAGCACTACTTCAGTACCCAAGTATCCCAATAGTTACGTAAGAAATTTCCTTACAGCGGACGACTCCAGAAGATATTTATTGCTCAAAGTTTTTCAGGCATTTCTCTTTAGAACGTTAGGAGCATCTGTCTGACTTCTGTAGTAGTGTGTGGGTGGAAATTGCATCTTGCAGGAGCCACAGGGTAAAGGGTACATCTCAGATTAATCCGTTGAGCAGAATGACAGAATAGCAACCCCACGCTCACAACATTGATCACTGTTCACTCCCACAATGTATTCAAAAGTAACATGGTTGTCAGTTTTCCTGAGTTTTCCAAACCTATAGCGTCACAGATTAAGATGGCTGTGCTGGAGATACGAGCACAGGTTTCATGGGTGCCAGGTCAGTTGTGCTAAGTGTCAGTGGCGGGAAATTAAAACAATCGTTGCCTCACCCACTATCATGACTTCTCAATTCAGTTGCCCTAAGTTAAAGACCACTTATACTATGCTCAAATGAATGCTGGGATAGGATAGGAATGTTTGACTTTATTTAAACGTCTACCACGCTGAGGAGAAGCCCCTCAGATCTCGCATCATGCCAAGTGCAGGCTACTCACTCATGCTGACGCCGCCATCTCAGCCTCACTCGCTGCCGCCCTCAGAATCGCCGTCGCACTAGCGGGAACTGCGGAATGCGTATTGCTGATTTGCAGTCTAATGCGAAAGGGATAGTAGTTCATATTTCCACCACTGGTATGTTTGTGATGTCGCTACAGCCACGCCTCACATGACTGACTTAAAATGGTGAGGAATTCTGAAAATGCAAGCAGTACACGCACGCTTTGCCATATTGAAAAATGCAGGACGTTGAACAAGACGTACAACCAACACAGACACTCTGCAAGAAAATTCAGAAATCACAGATGCACAGTCGTCTTCCTTCCAAATTAGTAAAGAAAGGTGCATGTTTTATGAGTATTTACGTGAAATGTAAAATACAAAAAAGATAGAAAAAATATGAGAAGTAATTTTTTTAATTATACAATTTTGATTAACTACCTTTTATACAGTATCGGCACTAAGAATTGTTGTTTGTATATGAACCGGATTTTCGTGTGCATTATATAATTAGACATAAGAAGATTTACATTTTCCATAAAAATAACTATTAGACGCGTAAATTAGCATTTATTTGATGAATTTTATACTAAAATTACGTAGGTATTCGAATCGAATGAAAAAAAGGAAAACGTAATGACAGAAACGAGACTCAATCTAGCGATTGTTAGTCTCGTGCACCTTGTGTATTCTGCACTTCACGGAAATACTCAGAACATGCACCTTTTTAAAAAAAATTGATGCTATCTGGAATCGAACTCAGCCCCACTTCTCCCCACCCCGCAGCGAGAGAGCACCTGACCACAGTGCCACATTGCTTGTAGAAATATTTGTTCCTAAATTTAACATATTAAATATGGCTGGAAAACTTCGAAGTCCATTATCTCGACAATTTTTGAGAGATGCATCGAACTGCGTTGCGAGGGGCATATTAAAGTTATAAACTTCAAGTGCCACAACATTTAAATAAAATTACAAAAATCCGATTGCCCTATGGTCCACTTATGAGTTGGCGGATTCCTTTTTTCATGACGCGTTCGACTAGTCGCTGTAAAGTTTGATATACCTCTTCTTCGACATTCCGTATTACACTCTTATGTATTGTGTCGATCTTCATGGCTGCTATCTCTTCTGTACTCGGCCGACAGTTCAGGCTGCCATAAAATGCTGTATCTCTTCTCTTACAAAAAAAAATGGCTCTGAGTACTATGGGACTTAACATCTGAGGTCATCAGTCCCCTAGAACTTAGAACCACTTAAACCTAACTAACCTAAGGACATCACACACATCCATATCCGAGGCAGGATTCAAACCTGCGACCGTAACGGGCGCGCGGTTCCAGACTTAAGCGCCTAGAACCGCTCGGTCCTTCTCTTATAAACTGATGTTTAAGAGAAACAAGGTCACGGTGGCCCTCCACAACTGCCACAGGCAATACTTTCGCCCGACTCTTTCTGTTGCATATTCTCGATGCGCTGGCACCATTTCACAAATTATTCTGGCGTTGTGACATCCTTTACGAGAAAAGCTTGGTACACGTCTTCAGCGATTCCTTTCATCAGTTATGAGATTTTGTCGGCTTGTCATATTCGGATTCACAATGTGCACAAGGCCAACACATTCTGTATGTATAACTCTGTCGTTTTGCCAGGACGTTGCGCCTTACTCTTCAGTCGCTCTTCTACTAAGCGGACTTGCTGTTGATTGTCACCAAATGTTTTTTTAAGTTCTGGCTGGAATTTTTCGCAGCTACTGAGCGTCTCTTCGTTGTTCAAAAATGTTCAAATGTGTGTGAAATCTTAATGGACTTAATTGCGAAGGTCATCAGTCCCTAAGCTTACACACTACTTAACCTAAATTATCCTAAGGACAAACACACACATCCATGCCCGAGGGAGGCTCGAACCTCCGCCGGGACCAGCCGCACAGTCCATGACTGCAGCGCCGAGACCGCTCGGCTAATCCCGTGCGGCTCTTCGTTGTTCTCGAACCACTGCTGGGCTATCATCATGTCATCCCACCCGTTGGATTTGGTGACTGTCGAATCTTTTCAGGCATTTCGTCGGTTCCTGACCAGCGTATCCGGAAAACAATGATAGTTGTCTGATGTGCAGATGATTTACTGCTGTTTTGGAATCAAATGGTTCAAATGCCTCTGAGCCCTATGGGACTTAACTTCTGAGGTCAACAGTCCCCTAGAACTTAGAACTACTTAAACCTAACTAACCTAAGGACATCACGCACATCCCTGCCCGAGGCAGGATTCGAACCTGCGACCGTAGCGGTGTCGCGGTTCCAGACTGTAGCGCCTACAACCGCTCTGCCACTCCGGCCGGCCGCTTTAGAATCCACCTGTTTCTTGAATATACGGATCTTAACAACGATATACTGCTTGTATTCGGACGACGACTTTTACAATACCAAAATGGAGCGACTGTGACGCAGATGTTTTGAAGTATCCGGCGCCTCCTCCAAACAACGTTACGTCGAACACACAATGAAGTCCAAATCCGAAGGGAGGGTCATCAGAGAAGCACAACACATAGAACTGAAAGCACGTTTACTAGTGGCACCAACGTACTGTTGGAACTGAACTGAGCCGGCCGGGGTGGCCGAGCGGTTCTAGACGCTACAGTCTGGAATCGCGCGACCGATACGGTCGCAGGTACGAATCCTGCCTCGGGCATGGATGTGTGTGACGTCCTTAGGTTAGTTAGGTTTAAGTAGTTCTATGTTCTAGGCGACTGATGACCTTAGAAGTTAAGTCCCATAGTGCTCAGAGCCATTTGAACCATTTGAACTGAACTGACCTTCTGGACGGAGAGTGTAGCTATTTATACAAATATCGAATAATCCAGAATTTATGAACATTCCAAACCTTATATATTTCAGGAACTTTACAGAAAGGATAAATACTAATAAATAAATAATTTCTGTTAGTCAGGTTTGAACTGACGACCTGCCCAGTGAGGCTAACCACTACGCCACTCTCTATGCACCAGTGCCACCCCTGCCCCCTCAATATTATGATTAAAAGAGGTGATAACTCAGATAATTCGGTACATAATTTGACAGGGGTTTATTGGGCCATGAAACTTTGTTCAATTATTAACTATTTCTCACTGTCACTGACACTAATATCTACTTCACTCATCATTGCAGTGGTACGAGAATTAAATTGGGCAATACACCTGGATTTTCCATTGCCAAGGAACAACTGGAAACTGCTTTGCTAGCCTCAATTTCAGTTCCTATCCCGAACATGAATGCGGAGACACTAACTTTGGCCGGCCGCTGTGACCGAGCGGTTCTAGGCGCTACAGTCTGGAACCACGCGACAGCTACGGTCGCAGGTTCGAATCCTGCCTCGGGCATGGATGTGTGTGATATCCTTAGGTTAGTTAGGTTTAAGTAGTTCTAAGTTCTAGGGGACTGATGGCCTCAGATGTTAAGTCCCATAGTGCTCAGAGCCATCTGAACCACTAACTTTGGTATCAGCCCTCATATATGAAGGCTGTCAGTGGCACACTCATGTCCGAGACAGAAACTAAAGTTGAGGATAGCAAAGAATTTCCTCGTCCTCTGTGAGAGATCTTGCGATAATACTCTGCTATGGTATGTTCAAATGGCTCTGAGCACTATGGGACTTAGCTTCTGAGGTCATCAGTCCCCTAGAACTTAGAACTACTTAAACCTAACTAACCTAAGGACATCACACACACCCATGCCCGAGCCAGGATTCGAACCTGTGACCGTAGCGATCGCGCGGTTCCAAACTGTAGCGCCTAGAACCACTCGGCCACCCAGGCTGGCCTGCTATGGTAGTTTTTGAAGGCTTCGCGCATTACCGTCTAGACAACCGAACGAGCTTCTTGTAGCATCTCTCTGTCTATAACCCTATGTTTTGTTTTACCCCCATGAATTGCTTGGGACATTTTTTATTTAATTTCATTGGTGTTTGTTACATACCTTGCCATCTGCGCCTTATTACGATGGCGTTCTGAAAAATAATTCCTCCAACCTTTTTCCATGAAAGCTCTTAAAATTTTTTAAATGAAATAAACCTCATTAACACTACATCTTTATTCTTCATGTCTACGTATTTATTTCTCAATATAGTTACCCTGACGACGAACACACTTTCCCAACGAGTGATCTGTTTGTTGATACCGTCGCTGTAGAATGTTTGGCTTTGTTGTCAGAGTCACAACCTTACCTCTGCTTGCGCCGCTTCATTACTATCAAAGTAAAGTTCTGGAAGTTTTGGAAACACGTGAAAATCGAATAGGACCAAGTCGGGACCATATGGGGGATGATCGAAGACAGTGAACCCAAGGCGTCGGACAGTTGCAGACGTGTCAGCTCTGGTGTGTGATCTGACATTGTGCTCCATGTGTGGACGTTTTGTACGGTAAGATACTCGATTACAGCACGCTGTTACTCTTACAGCACGCTATTTCTCACGCACAGAAATAGTTATGTTACACACCGCTATATTAGGCGCTACAACTCTCTACCGGCAGAGTGTTGCAACTTGCTTCAGCGAAGTGGGAAAGTCGCCTGAATAATAAGTATAACTTGTAATACCTCAACTGATACTGAGAACAGAATAAAAAATTTGGAGACATTTCTTTTCAGCACGCCGTCGTATATAAGTAATCCGACGGTTACAACATTTTTATGTTAGTACATGCAGAGTACGTAGTAGCTGTTAATTATATTTGTAGGTTATTATCTCTAAAGTTCATGACTATTTTGAAAGTTTCTACATTTCTTTCTGTGAGGATAAAGATGATTTTTCTGGGAAACTGATGTTTCAGTTTGCCTTTTCACAAAATTACTTGTTTATTACTATAACAGTGAGACGAAAAAATTCGTCATCTAAATCACCTTCTCTTGTTGATAACGCGTTCTTATCATTGACGTTAGACATCGTCTGGCACATGCCCATTCGGGTGGGGGAGGGGGGGAGAAAAGGTGATTTTTTTTGGGGTGGGGGGTAAACGTTGCACATTACGTTACTGGTGGCCTGTACTCCATTGTGTTTCGCTTACACTTCAGAATATTTAAGCCCAAGCACGACTCTCGACCAACTCTCGCAGCTTCACTTCTGCCAGAATCTCACTCCTGCTTTCCAAAATTCATAGAAAGAAAGGAAGATTAACGTGTAACTATACTTAACTTCCTGTCACCGATGAAGTCATTAGAGACGAAGCTGCATTCGGGGTAGGATAGGGAAGGGAAAGAGCAGTGCCCTTTGAAAGAATCAGTACTGACATTCACCTTCAGTTTCACACATAACCTAAATCTGGATGGGCGGACTCAGATTTCGATCATGGCCTCCCCAACAGGAGTCCAGTGAGTTGCCACATTGCTCAGTACTTGACCCTTCAGTAGATCGTGGTTCACGAAATGATCATGCTCCGTCGATATCTGACGTGAATGATAATGATTATTTTTTATCGCATAAGCTCCTCTGCATTACAAAGATCGTAATACGATCCCTCACTAAAACCGTAGTAAGAATGTCGGAATAGCAGATGTTCACATACGCGATCGCGGAATAGAGAATCAACTAAAACTGCTCAACAGAAGAAAGGCAGTAGGACCGAACGAGATACCTTTCAAGCTCTACAGAGATTAATCGAAAGAAACTGCTTCTCTTTTAGCAGTAGTTTACTGCATGTCATTGTGACAATGAAGGGTATCTAGCGATGGAATAAAGCGCAGATAATTCCCTCTTCAAGAAGACTCACCCGGGTAGCCGATCGCGTTAAAGCTCCGCTTTCGGGATTCGGGAGGGGGGGGGGGGGGGAGGGGGAGGGGAGGGCGATGGGGAGCCTTTTCCAGATCGAACCACCGTCGCAGGTTAATGACGAGAGAGCTGGTGAAACTGACCAGCCTGAATGTGGTGTGTAGCGGTTTCCCACATCAAACTATATAATAAGTGCTGGCCTGGTACTCACATTCCGCCTCAGGCGCACGCTACGCAAACATTTAGGAAACGTTCTCATATTTGAACGTAGATTTACGCTAGACGCATACAGATGGAGTGTACAGATTGCGTCCCATGGGGAGTGGTGGCATCAGAAAAGATATCCGGCTGCCAGCTCCGTCTAGCATTAAAAGTCTCCCTAGGTTCGCTGCCGGGGTCTGAAACCAACGTAATTCAATATTTCGACGATCCAGTTGTGCACCATCTTCAGAAGAACGTTGCTGCTTAGCGGCACTCAATGGGACTCAGCAACAGCAGCGTTGTCCTGAAGATGGAGGACAGTTGGATTGCCCAAATACTGAATCATGTTGATTTCAGGACCCCTCAGCAAATCCAGGGAGACTTTCAAGACTTATTACGCCGGATGAGCCTATGGATTTACCACTAACACTGCCTCAACCCACATATCCGCCAGGTTAGACGAGAGCTCTCCTGCGCTGCTTTCTGGACTCGGGTAGGCGCGCCGGCCCCGGATCGAATTCGCCTGGGTGTGGTTTTTAGGCGGTTTCCACATCTCACTAGGTCAATACCGGGCTGGTCCCCACATCCCGCCTCAGTAACACGACTCGCAGACATTTGTAACACATTCGCACTGTTTCATGATTTACACTAGACGCAGACAGCTGGGGTACACTGATTCCATCCTGGGGGGGGGGGGGGGAGGTGGGGAGGGGGGGAGGGGGGGAGGGGTTACGGGGTGGCGGCAGGAAGGGCATCCAGCCACCCCTTACAATTAACCATGCCAAATCTGATTGTAACAATGCCGATCTTGCCAAAACTGTGGCATAAGGCACAAGCGAAAATAGAAGAAGAAAATTGCCTCAACCCACATAACCGACCCCGTAGAAGAAGTGGGAAAAGGCTTGTTGTTCGTGGCGTAACTGAGATTGTATTATGCACATTTTTTTAAACATTTAACTTTTGTCACATCTTTATGCGATAACAATGTTAGTTATCCACTAAAGTGTTGTGGTGTAGGAACGATCAGTTTCAGACGAGTTTTCTTCGCTGGAAGTTAATAATAGGTGTATCGTTAAGTAGTGTGATATTTTTTAAAATTCTCTTGAACATTTTCAGGTTTAATGTTTTTTCATAGTTAAGTACGAACATATAAGCGGTGCACAAAAGAAAGAAGAAGCAAGCATTAGAAAAAAGAAACAAACAAATTAGCGAAAATAAAAGTAACTACTTTCTTTTCTCCTCCTGGTGGTAGTTCTAGCTCAACGGTTACAAAAGTTTGCAGTGTAACAGGTGAGTGCGCTACTGATGTGAAAACTGATAACAGCAGTTGTGAAGCCGAAAAAGAAGACTGTAAGAAAATCGCAATAAATATAATTAGGCCCATTAATATCACTTACTATTGAAATGATCGTACAAATTATTAGTTAGATGTATATGATGAAACTAAAAAGTTCTTTGCCAGACAAAACCCTTATCGGTCAGTGGCTCCATTCGTCAAAGATGCTAAGCAGGAAACCTGGTTCTACTCCATTAAATATAACGAAAATTCACATTGACAGGACGAAGAACTTGAAGAGAATGGTGGTGTTATTCATCTAAAAATGACCCGTTTACTGCAAACCGTGTTGGCTCTTTGGAGGACAGAAATTGCCTTCACCTTGGAGGAAAAGGGTTCGAGAGTGAAGTATAATGCGACACGAAACTAGGTATGCACATCTAACGCATGAGTTGTTTTCAATTCATGGCGTAAGAAAAACACAGTTGATGTGGTTGTGAATTCAGGAGTGAAGAAAACTGAGAGCAAACGTAAACAGGTCCTTGAGGATATTGTATATGTGTCGTTAACACTAGCATCCAATAACACAGATTTTCGGAAACATAGGGAGGCACTAGAAAATCAAACATGGAAAAGTTTTGACAATTATCGAACTTGCAGCAAAGTAGGAGCCAGTATTACGTGATCTAATAAATGAACCGAAAGTACCTTAGCCCTTCAACTGAAAACCAGGTAGCGAATGTCCTATCCCGTGCAGCTGAAAAAGAAACTATTAATGACATTAAATCTGCCCCATACTTTTCTGTTATCGCAGATACAACGTAGGAAATTACAAAAATAGATTAACTAACTCAGACATTTCGGTATGTTACAGTTTCACATGATGTCACTGAAAAACCTTGGGACGAGAAGATAAATGAAAGCTTTCTAGGTTTTCATGAAGTAAAAGGTCAATGTGCGTTAGAAATAAAAAAATGAAATACTGTAATAATGCTACATGAATCTATGCTATGCTGCAATCGGGTGCTAATAGTAGAATAAAAGCGGGTTAAAAGCTGTGAGCTGTCTGGGGAGAAGTTAACCGTGAATTACTGCGCAACTGTTTCACCAGGTAACTAGTCTAGGTTTACCACATTACCAATCAGACTAACATTGATTATAATCTTTTACAGTCATACAACAACCGGTGATATATCTATATATAAAAAGGAGAATTTAAATAAAAGGAAAGAAATCAGTTTATATTTGGAAATTTATTTTAAGATTGTTCATTGAAATTTCAGCATATTATACGTGAGTTATAACTGAGCTGGTGCCTTGTTTAAGGATTGTAAAAATGTGAGATTTTAATCTTACGGAACACATCAAATATGGAGCCAAGATTGGGAGACTGGGTACAACACTGCATTCACAAAACAACACCCAAAGAACGTTGAAACATAAGCAAGGAGAAATTAACCACAACCAACAGATTCAGTTTTCACCCAAAGAAATTACGTTCGTAACACAATCCTGTCCGTCATGTAATTACCACACACTGGTATACTAAATTCATATTAACTCTTTGTGAAATCTTCCCAAAAAGAATAGCTGAAGGCTACTTTGATGATTACACCACATGCTCCACGTGGTCAACTTGGTTTACAGAAAGCGTACAACTCCACAGTAATTTTGATAATTAAAATAAATTCGATCGAAAAGCAATTGACAAAAGAAAAACCTTGAACTGGTTACTAACGTCTTACTATTAACCTGATGGGTCAAACAGTTATATAAGCACGTGGTACTGGTCTCGCAAAGTACTCTCCACGTGGGTTGAACATAAAGAAAAGCATAAAGAAAAGTTGCTATATTGTAAAATATTGTCAAGACGAGACGTTATAATCACACAAGCATTCACATTTAAGATTGATGAACTTAGTTAGAGTTACTGATCAACACGTGGTTCCACTTTACTCACAAAGTAGTAACAAACCAACAACCGGAAAATAATATGAACTTCACACGAGAATTACACTACGCTGCAATTTAAGATAACCTTAGATATTTTAGAGCTAAACCCGAAATAAAGATGATTAAATTTTCAGTTAGGCTGAACTTAACAAATCCATTGTCCTATGGACTTAGCAGACATGCGCTTAGCCGGAGATCTTACCACTTCAGACGCTCGCCACCGCCAGACTGCCACCGCACTACTGCCGAGCGTGCTTCCTGAGGGTGGCTCACAAAGACAAACGGAAGTGGCCAGAGGGGCAGCTTCCTATACTAACATGACAATGGACGGACAGAACCATACTAAGGATAGAAACCTCTCTGCTTTAAGAAAGCGTAGCTACCTGTTCCGACGTTGGTCCTACTGTTCCCTAGCAGACAGCCTTGTCTGCTAGCCTCAAGCATGCAACTACAAACACATTTGATCATTCATCCTCTCACACAGAAGGGAAGGGGGATGACAGTATCTTATCATATGCAGTATATAACAGAAAGCGGATGTAGGTTCCGTATGAGACTGTGTGACATGAATTACATATAAACTGTGTTTTAAAGTGTAGTAGTGTGACAGATCGTTCTTGTTTACGTGTAAAAGTAACACGTTCCACTACTCAGTCTCCTCCCAGATTGTCAGAAACGCCACAGTAAATTTAGAAGAGGAATTTATTCCATAAATGACAACAGATTTAAGAAATCAAACATGAAAGGAATCCAACAGAGACCTTTCATAACCCCAACGCTCCGGGAAAAGACTGTGCAGGGAATTTTCTGGCCATGCTAGGACATTCCCAAGCAGGCTTCTCATACCCTACTTAAACCAAAAGTGTAAAGAAAAGGCAAAAGGTCACCAGCTACTTGCTAAAACACAATAATTTCAACAAATCTTTAAAATCTACTAATTTCAAACAAAAAAAAAACACAATCTGTGACACCTATTTAAAAGATAGTGTAGGCCTAATTCGGTCAGCAAGTAAAAACAATGGTTCCTGTGTCATTAATATGAAAACAATTTCTGGTTGTTACCCCTATGGAGTTCACCAGTATTTGCTCATTGCAAGAGCCAACTGATCACAGGCAAATTTATGACTGTTTATTAACAAGCAAAATTTATGAAAATAGCAAAGGTGCCACAGCAATTAAAAAAGAACATGAAGTAACATCAGTATTATAAAGCAGAACATTACAATGCACAATCCGCAAAAGCAAAAATTGATAAGAAAAAAAAACATGTTTTACAAAGTGGTTATCGCAAAAAAAATTCTATATCTTATAAAACTAATAATTTGTAGTATTAACATAACTATGTGGCATTAATTTAATCACTCTACTATATTTCAGTTAGTTAGCAAACAATGAGCATTGTGTCATTATACTGAAAATACAATTAATTATGTGATTGTTACCCTTAAGGGGTTCCTCACTATAAATATGCCCCATGCAAAGGCTAATCGATCACAGTCCAATGAGAATGAATAGCAATCTGACTGATAAACGAAGCAATGCCACATGAATGAATTTACGAAACAAAATAACACAAATCTAATACATCACACAAGAACAAACATTGATCAATAAAACAGTACAATAGTCAATATCTAATAAAAAACACCAATAAATAAAAGACCTGCAAAATACAAGAGTCAAAGTCTAAAATAAACAATAAGTAGAACACCTGCAAAATACGAGAGTCAAAGTCTAAAAAAAATTAATAAATAGAACACCTGCAAAATATGAGAGTCAAAGTCTAAAAAAAATTAATAAATAGAACACCTGCAAAATACAAGAGTCAGTCTAGTAAACACCAATCAATCGAATCCCTGCAAAACACACGAGTCAAAGTTTCTGTGACAGAAACACACGTATATGCATTGAACTAAGAACCGTATAATCACTGTTCACTGATACACTCACTAGTTCCACTGTTCCGAGGCACAATATAAGGGGAGGGGAAGGGGGTGCGTCACCGCAGCTGTCAGTAGGGATTTTTGTCCATCTGTTGCGTGCAATCCCGCCGTCCCTGCCCTCTCATGAAGTTTCTCTTGGTGGTCTGTGTCACGTACATCTCGATTTGGTTCCATGTTTGTGTTGTCAAATTCGTGCGGTATCCTCGATTTACACGCCAGGTTGATATTCCTGGGCAAGGATGGCACTTAGTGGCTCTTCTTTTGTGCCACCCTTAGCGACCAGAGAACATCGAACCATGATTTACTGTCGCTTGACAGTAGGCATCCATCAGGAAATGTTGATAGGCGTCGTTGAAGTCTGCCAGTTTCTCTGGACAGTACCTGTCAAAAGGCTCCACGCCCCTTGTGTTGTTTCTCCGCGGCCGTCTCGTCACGGTCGCGTGCGTGTGGTGCGTTGCCAGCAGATGGATTTCCGCGCGGTGGACCGCTCGCCCATCTCAGGTCGTCGCCTTCAGGAAGGGTCGCACGGGGCGGCCGCCCATTAGCTCCAGGTGCAAGGGAAAGTGTTTGCCGCATGCCCTTCTTTTGTGGTCGACCGCGCTCCCGAAGTGGCCCGGTTGACAGCGTCCCCCGCTGGGAAACCCCCCAGTTTACAACTAGTCCGGCTGCTCCCGCTGTCTCGTAAGAGTTTAGCCGGTTCGCTTTCACGTTCTCAACTGCATTCACAGAATTTTTTTTTATCGTAGTTATGTGATTACACAATGTCATACATAATACCACTTAGTATTGTCTTTCACAATTTTTAAGAACAAACGTGAGACTTAAATTTTTTTTTTTTAAATTAGATGAATCGACAATATAAAATAAAATTTAAATGACTTGACAATGTAAAAGAATAAAAATGAAATGACTTTACAATGTAAAAAAAAAAGAATTAAATGAACTGACAATATAATATTTAAATCCACATCACTAATGTGGTTCACTTACGTTTTAATAAATCAAATGCTACTTATTAATTCACTAAAATGAATAGGATTATGCCTTGTGCAAGTATAGGTCGGGTCAGCATAGGGTTCACATGTTATTTACACACACACATGCACACCTGTTGTCTATTCTACAAACTAACTACCCATAAACATGCATTACTCAAAATTCTACTTCACTCCACTACTAGTTAAGCCCACAAGCTACTTCAATGCTATTTCAACACCGTGTATATACCACTACAACATTGTTCCAATTCGTCCTCTTCTTGACGCTCGCGGCATACGTCTTGCCACATGATAAATATGGAGAAACTTTCCTTAAACATACACAGTAAAAAGAACAATGGTTATTTACACGCCAAAACATTTATACCAGTTGACACACCTGATAAGAGACTCACAATTATACATTTATCATACTCATATATTCACACATAAAACAGTAAGAAAATTTCATCTAAAATTACGTTATCACAAAAATTAATCACACAGATGGCTCTGAGAAGGGTACAAATATTTTAATTATACAGGTTATACTACATTTTCTTACCCATTTCGTCCCTTCTTTAAGTTACCTTTCGCTTCCAAATCAGTTATTTCGCCTGTGGTGGTTATTCTGGACTCATTTCTCATGAATGGCAAAATTGTGTAAAACAGTTTCATCTTAACATGTTGAACTCACAACAGACACAAAAGATCCGAATCCTCCTGTAGTTTAAATGACAAATGTTTTGCTTCATCCTTATTACCTTAAACCAAGCTTTCTTTCGGTCCCATAATCAAAATTATTTACTCTTCCTCTACATTCAAGAGGGAAATTTCCTCAGTACAAATCATGTAGGCTGCAGTGCATCCCGCACCAGCGAAAACGGTAAGCTGTAATGCTCACAGCATCAGCAAAAATACATAAACGTCGCTTTTCTAGGACAAGTATTAACGCAGAATAATTTTTTTAGGCTCTGGCTCAACATCAGTGAAGACTACAAAAAGGATCCACATTTCCGTTCCATTCTCCATTTGCTGGAAAACTGCTCGTATTTGACTGCCACAATAATATTTCAGGGCGACGTAAATTACACAAACCACAATTCTTCTTTCACCTTGAAGGGAATCAATCTACTTACGAAATCCACAGACAGCAGTTTACGTACTCAGCTATAAAGAACAAAAAAGACATATATCATCAATATTAACATATCATCGCATATTGGGAAGCCAATGGTTGAACAATCGTATTATCGCGTCCTGTTTTCAAGATTCCAGATTTACTCATTCCTCTCTCAGAGTTCTCCTGTCTTAAAATATTCATACAGCACGCATACTATAGTAAGAGATCCTCATTTATACTGACAGATATAGAATAGTAATAGACAGATAGTAGCACTGAAAGCAGAAAATCGGAAACAAGGCTACTAACAGCTGGGGACCTGGGTTTGCCAGACCCATAATACCCACAGATCGGATATTCCCCTGAGTTTTGCATTAATTCAACACAGATCTTGGTTCTCTCAGGAGCGACTCTTTTCAATTTACACAAAAAAAACGTAAACAGCATTTCACTCGTTCACAAAGAAACCTTTTATCTTCACATTTGAACCCACCTAAATCCTAATTGCACAAGGAAAGAAAAAAAATTAAATACATCACTTCAATCAATCACATAAAAACATCTTTATCATTATTTTTACCAACATATTATTCAAAATGCATACGTCACAAATTTATACTAATCAATTCTTTCTCCTCACCGTCCTCTCTACTTCTCACTGTCCTTTCTACTCATTTGCCATGTCGCTCATTTGTTCTGATTGGGCGCCTTCTGCGCTGATCATTTGTCATTGCCGGTTTTGTTCATTTCCATTTGCTGGATTATGTCTAGGATTGGCCGGCCGAATTTCGACAGCATGAGGTGCTCCCCCTACAGTCCTATTCCCACCGTATTCATCGTAGTATCGATTCTGGTTGCCGTACCTGTAGCGTTCACGATCTTGTCCACGTCCTCGATCATTTCCGTTGTTCCACCTGTGTTCGCGACTGTTACCCCAGTTTCTATACGGCCGGTCCCGATTATTGTTCCGTTCGCGTCGCGACGACCAGTCACGCCGTTGATTAGTAATACGGCCACGACTGCGGTCGCGCTGCTGTGCCCCGTAATAACTTTGTGCCTGATTAGGCGGGCATTCTGCTGTATTATATTCCAACTCTTGGAGAAGTGTTTTAAACGTTTCCACGTCCTCTTTGCATCGTCCCGCAAGAATGACGTGCCGCAAGTGCATCGGCAATTTGGTGATGCATATCCTAATTAGTTCCGCAGGCCCGTATGGATCGTATAAAAATTGATTTGCCTGCAGCACGTGGTCGAATAGGCGTGCAGGGCTGCCGAAACCAGACTGGTTCAAATTTGGCAGCATAATTATGCCATGTTTGACCCTATCTTGTGCCGCTTCCGACCAATAGGCGGAGAGAAAGGCTTGTCGAAACTCCCGAGTGGAGTTGCAGTGACGCGCTGCCGACCTCATGCGAATCGCCGGTTCGCCTTCCAAATAGCCACACATATACTCTATCTTATGTGAACTTGCCCAGTCGGGAGGAAGACAGAACTCAAATTGCTCGAGCCATGCTTGTGGATGTATTCCTTTTTGCGAATTTCGGAATATCTCAAACTTTCTTACCGTAAGGAAATGTTTGAAATCAAATCCCCGCATTTCCTCCTGTCGAGGCCCTTGAATGTTTCTATTTTTCTCATGTCTGCCCCTCAAATTACATTCTTCCCTGTCGTCAAAATCTCCCTCGTGGCCGGAGTCCCTCTCTGCACTGTTCGTACGGCTATTTTTAGTGCTATTGGCGAGTTCGGAATCACACGCCATGCGGTTTTCCAGGTGCGCCACGCGTTCTTGAAATTCGCCTGTTACAGCCTTGTGTTGCCTGTTCACTTCGAATTGTCCCTTCTGAAATCTCAGAAGCGAACGCACTTCTTCGGTCTCTGCGGCCGCTACCGGTGTAGTATTGTTCTCGCTTTCCGTCAGCTTCATCGTGCCTACAATGTCCGCTAATGCCGCAATCTTATCATCTATTTGTCTCTTGTCCTCCGCCCCAGTCTGCTTCAATTGTTCTACTTGCTGTTCCAACGCGTGGATCGCTAAACTGTTGTCCGCTATTGTGTTGCTAACGGACGTGGGACAATGCGTTTCTGCCTCTTGGACCCTCGAGAGTACCTGCTGATGTTCCCTTTGGCATTCTTCCCTCAGCTCTTGGAAATTCCTAAGTAGCCGTTTTTCGCTTTCTTTAGATTCGGCATCGCGACTCCGCTTGCTCTGTTCTAAGGCTTGCCGACGATCATCGATTTGTTCAAATGTACGGCCTAATTCTTTCATAATATCACTTGTTATTTCACTTGCCAGATTGTTTATTCTTTCTGAGATATCATCGGACACTCTCTGCATCGACTTGTCGACTTTATTTGTCTGCTGGATTAGTTTTTCGTCTATTTGTTCGCCTAGCTCGCGGATCGATTTTTCGGATGATTCTTTTTGTTCTCGGAACGATTTTTCTGATTTCTGCGTCATTTGATCGCCTAGCTCTCGGATCGATTTTTCAGATTTCTGCGTCATTTGTTCGCCTAGCTCTCGGATCGATTTTTAAGATTTCTGCGTCATTTGTTCCCCTAGCTCGCGGATCGATTTTTCAGATTTCTGTGTGTTTTCTTTATTTTGTTGCAATAAGGCTTTCATGAGTTCTGCCAAATCATTTTGGTTAGTAGGAGGCAAATTAATTTGTGGCTCTGATGTGAGCCCGTTCGTGCTGTTCTGCATTTCGTCTGAAGTATTTCCCATTGCATTTTCGGAACCGCCCGACGCGTTAACATTCGAAATCAAATTATCCCCTTGGTCCATGTTGCTTAAGTTGTCGGACCGCTTACTTTTAGTTTGGTTACGTGTCTGCATTAGTTCAATTTATACCCAGTACGCAACACACTAATCACAGTAAATGTATCCCCCAAAAATTTCGACAGTTACACGAAAGGTACCCAACCTAGTACTCACTTTTTCACACGCAAAACAAATTTTTATCTTTGATCGAAACAGTGGAATTTACAAGCGAGAGAAAAAAAACCACACACACATATAAAACACACAAATATAGAAAACAAAACAACAAGACAAAAAACACAACGCCGCTCAACAACGCAGTGAATCTTTAGAAAGTCTCCTCAGAAACAACGCAGAAGTTGTTTGAGCGCTGTAGGGAAAAAAATTAAGATTATACAACGCTTGCAATCTAACGTCTCAGAGATTCCAGAGTCTAGCGGAATCACAGAACAGGGTCGCCATGTGTAATAATGCTACAAGAATTTGCTATGCTGTAATCGGGTGCTAATAGTAGAATAAAAGTGGGTTAAAAGCTGTGAGCTGTCTGGGGAGAAGTTAACCGTGAATTACTGCGCAACTGTTTCACCAGGTAACTAGTCTAGGTTTACCACATTACCAATCAGACTAACATTGATTATAATCTTTTACAGTCATACAACAACCGGTAATATATCTATATATAAAAAGGAGAATTTAAATAAAAGGAAAGAAATCAGTTTATATTTGGAAATTTATTTTAAGATTGTTCATTGAAATTTCAGCATATTATACGTGAGTTATAACTGAGCTGGTGCCTTGTTTAAGGATTGTAAAAATGTGAGATTTTAATCTTACGGAACACATCAAATATGGAGCCAAGATTGGGAGACTGGGTACAACACTGCATTCACAAAACAACACCCAAAGAACGGTGAAACATAAGCAAGGAGAAATTAACCACAACCAACAGATTCAGTTTTCACCCAAAGAAATTACGTTCGTAACACAATCCTGTCCGTCATGTAATTACCACACACTGGTATACTAAATTCATATTAACTCTTTGTGAAATCTTCCCAAAAAGAATAGCTGAAGGCTACTTTGATGATTACACCACATGCTCCACGTGGTCAACTTGGTTTACAGAAAGCGTACAACTCCACAGTAATTTTGATAATTAAAATAAATTCGATCGAAAAGCAATTGACAAAAGAAAAACCTTGAACTGGTTACTAACGTCTTACTATTAACCTGATGGGTCAAACAGTTATATAAGCACGTGGTACTGGTCTCGCAAAGTACTCTCCACGTGGGTTGAACATAAAGAAAAGCATAAAGAAAAGTTGCTATATTGTAAAATATTGTCAAGACGAGACGTTATAATCACACAAGCATTCACATTTAAGATTGATGAACTTAGTTAGAGTTACTGATCAACACGTGGTTCTACTTTACTCACAAAGTAGTAACAAAGCAACAACCGGAAAATAATATGAACTTCACACGAGAATTACACTACGCTGCAATTTAAGATAACCTTAGATATTTTAGAGCTAAACCCGAAATAAAGATGATTAAATTTTCAGTTAAGCTGAACTTAAGAAATCCATTGTCCTATGGACTTAGCAGACACGCGCTTAGCCGGAGATCTTACCACTTCAGACGCTCGCCACCGCCAGACTGCCACCGCGCTACTGCCGAGCGTGCTTCCTGAGGGTGGCTCACAAAGACAAACGGAAGTGGCCAGAGGGGCAGCTTCCTATACTAACATGACAACGGACGGACAGAACCATACTAAGGATAGAAACCTCTCTGCTTTAAGAAAGCGTAGCTACCTGTTCCGACGTTGGTCCTACTGTTCTCTAGCAGACAGCCTTGTCTGCTAGCCTCAAGCATGCAACTACAAACACATTTGATCATTCATCCTCTCACACAGAAGGGAAGGGGGATGACAGTATGTTATCATATACAGTATATAACAGAAAGCGGATGTAGGTTCCGTATGAGACTGTGTGACATGAATTACATATAAACTGTGTTTTAAAGTGTAGTAGTGTGACAGATCGTTCTTGTTTACGTGTAAAAGTAACACGTTCCACTACTCAGTCTCCTCCCAGATAGTCAGAAACGCCACAGTAAATTTAGAAGAGGAATTTATTCCATAAATGACAACAGATTTAAGAAATCAAACATGAAAGGAATCCAACAGAGACCTTTCATAACCCCAACGCTCCGGGAAAAGACTGTGCAGGGAATTTTCTGGCCATGCTAGGACATTCCCAAGCAGGCTTCTCACACCCTACTTAAACCAAAAGTGTCAAGAAAAGGCAAAAGGTCACCAGCTACTTGCTAAAACACAATAATTTCAACAAATCTTTAAAATCTGCTAATTTCAAACAAAAAAAAAAACACAATCTGTGACACCTATTTAAAAGATAGTGTAGGCCTAATTCGGTCAGCAAGTAAAAACAATGGTTCCTGTGTCATTAATATGAAAACAATTTCTGGTTGTTACCCTTATGGAGTTCACCAGTATTTGCTCATTGCAAGAGCCAACTGATCACAGGCAAATTTATGACTGTTTATTAACAAGCAAAATTTATGAAAATAGCAAAGGTGCCACAGCAATTAAAAAAGAACATAAAATAACATCAGTATTATAAAGCAGAACATTACAATGCACAATCCGCAAAAGCAAAAATTGATAAGAAAAAAAAACATGTTTTACAAAGTGGTTATCGCAAAAAAAATTCTATATCTTATAAAACTAATAATTTGTAGAATCAACATAACTATGTGGCATTAATTTAATCACTCTACTATATTTCAGTTAGTTAGCAAACAATGAGCACTGTGTCATTGTACTGAAAATACAATTAATTATGTGATTGTTACCCTTAAGGGGTTCCTCACTATAAATATGCCCCATGCAAAGGCTAATCGATCACAGTCCAATGAGAATGAATAGCAATCTGACTGATAAACGAAGCAATGCCACATGAATGAATTTACGAAACAAAATAACACAAATCTAATACATCACACAAGAACAAACATTGATCAATAAAACAGTACAATAGTCAATATCTAATAAAAAACACCAATAAATAAAAGACCTGCAAAATACAAGAGTCAAAGTCTAAAATAAACAATAAGTAGAACACCTGCAAAATACGAGAGTCAAAGTCTAAAAAAAATTAATAAATAGAACACCTGCAAAATATGAGAGTCAAAGTCTAAAAAAAATTAATAAATAGAACACCTGCAAAATACAAGAGTCAGTCTAGTAAACACCAATCAATCGAATCCCTGCAAAACACACGAGTCAAAGTTTCTGTGACAGAAACACACGTATATGCATTGAACTAAGAACCGTATAATCACTGTTCACTGATACACTCACTAGTTCCACTGTTCCGAGGCACAATATAAGGGGAGGGGAAGGGGGTGCGTCACCGCAGCTGTCAGTAGGGATTTTTGTCCATCTGTTGCGTGCAATCCCGCCGTCCCTGCCCTCTCATGAAGTTTCTCTTGGTGGTCTGTGTCACGTACATCTCGATTTGGTTCCATGTTTGTGTTGTCAAATTCGTGCGGTATCCTCGATTTACGCGCCAGGTTGATATTCCTGGGCAAGGATGGCACTTAGTGGCTCTTCTTTTGTGCCACCCTTAGCGACCAGAGAACATCGAACCATGATTTACTGTCGCTTGACAGTAGGCATCCATCAGGAAATGTTGATAGGTGTTGTTGAAGTCTGCCAGTTTCTCTGGACAGTACCTGTCAAAAGGCTCCACGCCCCTTGTGTTGTTTCTCCGCGGCCGTCTCGTCACGGTCGCGTGCGTGTGGTGCGTTGCCAGCAGATGGATTTCCGCGCAGTGGACCGCTCGCCCATCTCAGGTCGTCGCCTTCAGGAAGGGTCGCACGGGGCGGCCGCCCATTAGCTCCAGGTGCAAGGGAAAGTGTTTGCCACATGCCCTTCTTTTGTGGTCGACCGCGCTCCCGAAGTGGCCCGGTTGACAGCGTCCCCCGCTGGGAAACCCCCCAGTTTACAACTAGTCCGGCTGCTCCCGCTGTCTCGTAAGAGTTTAGTCGGTTCGCTTTCACGTTCTCAACTGCATTCACAGAAATTTTTTTTATCGTAGTTATGTGATTACACAATGTCATACATAATACCACTTAGTATTGTATTTCACAATTTTTAAGAACAAACGTGAGACTTAAATTTTTTTTTTTAAATTAGATGAATCGACAATATAAAATAAAATTTAAATGACTTGACAATGTAAAAGAATAAAAATGAAATGACTTTACAATGTAAAAAAAAAGAATTAAATGAACTGACAATATAATATTTAAATCCACATCACTAATGTGGTTCACTTACGTTTTAATAAATCAAATGCTACTTATTAATTCACTAAAATGAATAGGATTATGCCTTGTGCAAGTATAGGTCGGGTCAGCATAGGGTTCACATGTTATTTACACACACACATGCACACCTGTTGTCTATTCTACAAACTAACTACCCATAAACATGCATTACTCAAAATTCTACTTCACTCCACTACTAGTTAAGCCCACAAGCTACTTCAATGCTATTTCAACACCGTGTATATACCACTACAACATTGTTCCAATTCGTCCTCTTCTTGACGCTCGCGGCATACGTCTTGTCACATGATAAATATGGAGAAACTTTCCTTAAACATACACAGTAAAAAGAACAATGGTTATTTACACGCCAAAACATTTATACCAGTTGACACACCTGATAAGAGACTCACAATTATACATTTATCATACTCATATATTCACACATAAAACAGTAAGAAAATTTCATCTAAAATTACGTTATCACAAGAATTAATCACACAGATGGCTCTGAGAAGGGTACAAATATTTTAATTATACAGGTTATACTACATTTTCTTACCCATTTCGTCCCTTCTTTAAGTTACCTTTCGCTTCCAAATCAGTTATTTCGCCTGTGGTGGTTATTCTGGACTCATTTCTCATGAATGGCAAAATTGTGTAAAACAGTTTCATCTTAACATGTTGAACTCACAACAGACACAAAAGATCCGAATCCTCCTGTAGTTTAAATGACAAATGTTTTGCTTCATCCTTATTACCTTAAACCAAGCTTTCTTTCGGTCCCATAATCAAAATTATTTACTCTTCCTCTACATTCAAGAGGGAAATTTCCTCAGTACAAATCATGTAGGCTGCAGTGCATCCCGCACCAGCGAAAACGGTAAGCTGTAATGCTCACAGCATCAGCAAAAATACATAAACGTCGCTTTTCTAGGACAAGTATTAACGCAGAATAATTTTTTTAGGCTCTGGCTCAACATCAGTGAAGACTACAAAAAGGATCCACATTTCCGTTCCATTCTCCATTTGCTGGAAAACTGCTCGTATTTGACTGCCACAATAATATTTCAGGGCGACGTAAATTACACAAACCACAATTCTTCTTTCACCTTGAAGGGAATCAATCTACTTACGAAATCCACAGACAGCAGTTTACGTACTCAGCTATAAAGAGCAAAAAAGACATATATCATCAATATTAACATATCATCGCATATTGGGAAGCCAATGGTTGAACAATCGTATTATCGCGTCCTGTTTTCAAGATTCCAGATTTACTCATTCCTTTCTCAGAGTTCTCCTGTCTTAAAATATTCATACAGCACGCATACTATAGTAAGAGATCCTCATTTATACTGACAGATATAGAATAGTAATAGACAGATAGTAGCACTGAAAGCAGAAAATCGGAAACAAGGCTACTAACAGCTGGGGACCTGGGTTTGCCAGACCCATAATACCCACAGATCGGATATTCCCCTGAGTTTTGCATTAATTCAACACAGATCTTGGTTCTCTCAGGAGCGACTCTTTTCAATTTACACAAAAAAAACGTAAACAGCATTTCACTCGTTCACAAAGAAACCTTTTATCTTCACATTTGAACCCACCTAAATCCTAATTGCACAAGGAAAGAAAAAAAATTAAATACATCACTTCAATCAATCACATAAAAACATCTTTATCATTATTTTTACCAACATATTATTCAAAATGCATATGTCACAAATTTATACTAATCAATTCTTTCTCCTCACCGTCCTCTCTACTTCTCACTGTCCTTTCTACTCATTTGCCATGTCGCTCATTTGTTCTGATTGGGCGCCTTCTGCGCTGATCATTTGTCATTGCCGGTTTTGTTCATTTCCATTTGCTGGATTATGTCTAGGATTGGCCGGCCGAATTTCGACAGCATGAGGTGCTCCCCCTACAGTCCTATTCCCACCGTATTCATCGTAGTATCGATTCTGGTTGCCGTACCTGTAGCGTTCACGATCTTGTCCACGTCCTCGATCATTTCCGTTGTTCCACCTGTGTTCGCGACTGTTACCCCAGTTTCTATACGGCCGGTCCCGATTATTGTTCCGTTCGCGTCGCGACGACCAGTCACGCCGTTGATTAGTAATACGGCCACGACTGCGGTCGCGCTGCTGTGCCCCGTAATAACTTTGTGCCTGATTAGGCGGGCATTCTGCTGTATTATATTCCAACTCTTGGAGAAGTGTTTTAAACGTTTCCACGTCCTCTTTGCATCGTCCCGCAAGAATGACGTGCCGCAAGTGCATCGGCAATTTGGTGATGCATATCCTAATTAGTTCCGCAGGCCCGTATGGATCGTATAAAAATTGATTTGCCTGCAGCACGTGGTCGAATAGGCGTGCAGGGCTGCCGAAACCAGACTGGTTCAAATTTGGCAGCATAATTATGCCATGTTTGACCCTATCTTGTGCCGCTTCCGACCAATAGGCGGAGAGAAAGGCTTGTCGAAACTCCCGAGTGGAGTTGCAGTGACGCGCTGCCGACCTCATGCGAATCGCCGGTTCGCCTTCCAAATAGCCACACATATACTCTATCTTATGTGAACTTGCCCAGTCGGGAGGAAGACAGAACTCAAATTGCTCGAGCCATGCTCGTGGATGTATTCCTTTTTGCGAATTTCGGAATATCTCAAACTTTCTTACCGTAAGGAAATGTTTGAAATCAAATCCCCGCATTTCCTCCTGTCGAGGCCCTTGAATGTTTCTATTTTTCTCATGTCTGCCCCTCAAATTACATTCTTCCCTGTCGTCAAAATCTCCCTCGTGGCCGGAGTCCCTCTCTGCACTGTTCGTACGGCTATTTTTAGTGCTATTGGCGAGTTCGGAATCACACGCCATGCGGTTTTCCAGGTGCGCCACGCGTTCTTGAAATCCGCCTGTTACAGCCTTGTGTTGCCTGTTCACTTCGAATTGTCCCTTCTGAAATCTCAGAAGCGAACGCATCCTCCCAGATAGTCAGAAACGCCACAGTAAATTTAGAAGAGGAATTTATTCCATAAATGACAACAGATTTAAGAAATCAAACATGAAAGGAATCCAACAGAGACCTTTCAATACTAAGTACAATAGAAGAAAAGGGGCTTTTGTTGACTGAACGCCGTGGTCAAGGTTATGACGGTTGTGCCTGTATGTCATGCATGTACAAAGGTTTTAGCAGGAGAATTCAACAAAGACAAAGAACTGCAAAATATGAGCATTGTGTAGCGCATAATTTAAATCTAGTACTTAACGATGCTGCATGTGGAGTTCAACAAGGCAGATCCTCTTATGACACAGTAGAAACGTTGTATCTTTTCTTCAGCCATTGTATCAAAAAATGGGAACTTCTGGCATCTTATTTTACCTTAAAAAAACTTTGCCCACAACTTTGGTCTTTGATATACCAGCCAATTAAAGCCCTTTGTTACGTTTATGTTGATGTATTACGGCTCTGTCAAAAATAATATTTATATATAAACAAAGGGAGAAAGGAGAAGAAACTGTTGTGTTGAAGAACTAATTAGAGAAATTTGAATTCATTTCTCAGATAGTGTTGCAATTAAAGATTCTAGAATGTACTAATTTAGCATCTCAAACAATGCAATCGGGAAATGTTGAGCTTGATAAAGCGTGTTCTCTCTTTTAGAAAGCAGCTGATAATTTATCTTGCCATGGAAACATTTCTGAAGAAGCAGCGTCGTCAGCTACATCGTTAACAAAGAAATGAAGCAATTCAGCATAATTTTAAATTAAAAGAATTCGAAAAGGAAAAAAAAACAGTTTCATGAATTGTATCAGGACCTGTGGCTAGTGGATCAAAAGATGTATTTCAGAACCATGGTTTTGAATGGCTGTTTGGACATTATTGTAGCCCAGTTAAAAAGCATATTTGCAGGTATATACAATGTTAACTATTTCTTCAAAATTATTGTCCGAAAATTTCTAAGTCTGCTTCTGCCGAAGAGTTTCACGATGCAGCATTGATTCTTCAAAACGAATATGAGAAGGATTTATCCAATAAAGTCCCAGACCAGGTAATAGGTTCCAGAAACACTCTGATAAAAGAAATAGCCTAATTAACCTCTGTAGCTGACTTAACAAAATTATTAGTAATAGGGAATTCAATCGTAGCAGCGAGCGTTCCAGATTAATGTACAGCATTTTATCTTTTTTCACTATTCCTGGTACTGTTTGTTCGGCTGAGCCCTCATTTTCGAAGCTCAGACTTATAAAGAAGTGTCACGGGAATTCTATGACCCAAAATGGACTTAGTGAACTCAGCCTCCTCAGTATTTAAAGTGAAATCGCTGGGTCCATTGATGTCAGTAAAATAATATCTTCGCATCACAGAAAGCTCGCAGCATGGTCCTGTTTCACTACAGATTAAGGCTAGTAAAGTTATGTTATTCATAACATTTAACAGTATCAAAAATTTTGTTTAATACTTTGAAAATAGTGAACAAATAATCGCTTTGTTTATATTACATGGGATTATGCAACACATTGCATTAAATTTCTACTTCTACCTACGTTTATCATGAATATGGTTAAATCTGAAGTGGGGACTTCATTTTTCTATTCGTCAAGTTCCGTTAGATCGTATATTAGTTACTGATCAGTTATAGGCTACATTTCATTACAGGGGGACAGGATTTTTATTTCTGCAGGCGGGCCCGTGTCGTGTACGTTACCCCTCTACCTCAACGGCGAGGGGCGCAGGACCCATTCGTCTCGAGGTCAGAAAAATAGGACACGTTCCTCCCGAGCCCGCAAGGGTCCGGAAAAGGATGGGAGCCATTACTCCCGTTTAAAGCAGGTAGACGTGTCTTTCGCAGCTAGTGACGGTCCTGCAGCGCATCGAGAGATGAGGTCGGAGTGTGTGACCAGCCTGAAGAACCGTTAGCGTTCTCGCGCGGGTTTTTTCTGCCCTTTCTGGCCACTCATCCCGGCCCATTCTTCAGTCCAAATTTTATGAATACTCCAAGCAAGCGAAGCTTTCTAGCATATGTACTTATAGTAGAAGCTGTAAAAGTTTTCCGCGTTTATCATGAATATGGTTAAATGTGACGTGAGGACTTCATTTTTCTATTCGTCAAGTTCCGTTAGACCGCAAAAAGTCAGTAAAACGGCTGAATATAAACTAGCACAATAGTAATGAAACACAGAAACTGGCTGAAATATCTCCAAGGAACTATTAGGCATAATAGAAGGAGTGTGCCAGCAGGAGATTCTTCAATTTAGGTGCGAGAATCACCGCTAAGATCTTTGACACCTCGCGGTAGCTTACCGAAAAGGGATGCAGGAGAATACTATACGCCTTATGCACAAGAGTCTACATCTACATTTATACTCCGCAAGTCATCCAACGGTGTGTCACTGTCATTACCTCCCTTTCCTGTTCCAGTCGCGTATGGTTCGCGGGAAGAAGGACTGCCGGAAAGCCTCCGTGCGCGCTCGAATCTCTCTAATTTTACATTCGTGATCTCCTCGGGAGGTATAAGTAGGGGGAAGCAATATATTCGATACCTCATCCAGAAACACATCCTCTCGAAACCTGGAGAGCAAGCTACACCGCGATGCAGAGCGCCTCTCTTGCAGAGTCTACCACTTGAGTTTGCTAAACATCTCCGTAACGCTATCCCGCTTACCAAATAACCCTGTGATGAAACTCGCCGCTCTTCTTTGGATCTTCTCTATCTCCTCTGTCAACCCGACCTGGTATGGATCCCACACTGATGAGCAATACTCAAGTATAGGTCGAACGAGTGTTTTGAAAGCCACCTCGTTTGTTGATGGACTACATTTTCTAAGGACTCTCCCAATGAATCTCAACCTGGCACCCGCCTTACCAACAATTATTTTTATATGATCATTCCATTTCAAATCGTTCCGCACGCATAGTCCCAGATATTTTACAGAAGTAACTGCTACCAGTGTTTGTTCCGCTATCATATAATCATACAATAAAGGCTGCTTCTTTCTATGTATTCGCAATACATTACATTTGTCTATGTTAAGGGTCATTTGCCACTCCCTGCACCAAATGCCTATTCGCTGCAGATCTTCCTGCATTTCGCTGCAATCTTCTAATGCTGCAACTTCTCTTCTCTGGGAGGTATGATCCACATGTAGACTGAATTTCTGTCTAATATTAATTGAATGAAAGCTGCTAATTCTTGTGAAGTAGCTCATGTTGTTAAAAACGAACATCGTTTCAAAAATCCATGTTGAGAGTGCCAGTTTGTTTAGACTCTGAATTTTGTGACAAGGTAATTTTTGCGTGAATGTGGACTTCTTCAATCCCTACAGCATCTAGCTCTTCAGTAGAAACAATTTCAATAAAGCTGCTGCAACATGAGCTCGCAAACTGCTGAAAAGCCTCTGGGCTGTTACCTGCAGGTCACTAGGCTAGTTCGGGAGGAGTGGGTACTGTTACCCACTAATCTACCTTCTTTTAGGAGGAATGGAATCCTCGGCGAGAGTTCATCAACTCCAATGGTATCGTCAGGAATTCCCCAGAGAAGTGTGATAACACCATTGTTATTCTCTGTATGCGTTAATAACAGTGGCGGCTGGTGCTCACTTTCGTTGGTGGGGCCAATAAATTTTACTAGCGAATTGCTCCAAACTGTTTGTTATATAACATTTGTTTACGACTTACTGCTTAAAAACCCTAGAAAAATAGTAAAACTGGTAATTATACAGATATGAATGTAGGGCTAATCCAAGAAATACTGTAGTTAATAATAAAGAATATACAGAAGTGAACTGAAGTTGTTTTTATGTGTTGTGTGTGTAATATTGTAATTGCGCCTATCGGCTTGATTTCTAGCTCCTCTTCCATATTTCATATATTAAAGGCCGTTTTTAGCAAACAATCTACTTTATTCATTTTAAAATCACTGTAAGAATTCATTTTAAAATCACTGTAAGAATACTCGAGTTGCAACCACAGAGCTCCAGAATATGAAACACTACTGAGATATGTCCCGTTTGCTGTTTGCAACCTTTTCTGTTGACGAAGGGCGGTAGGAGAGGCTATGGACAAGAGGGGGGGAGGGGGGGGCGGAGAGGGTTATGTGTCAACTGAGCAATTAATTCATACATCTGCTGCAAACACAGTTAGCTCATTTCAACAATGGAGTTTTTGCTGGTACTTCGCTACAGTATTGTTGGATCTCTAAAGTTGGCCACCAGGTCATGAAACAAAAAATATGCAGTTTAACCACCGTCTTCTTATTCTTGCCGATTTCTGCTAACTGTGGACTGGAGTGAAACTATTTAAGCTAAACTGCTTCAAAATATTCGATACAGTAGTAAGCGAAACGGGAAACAGATCTCAATAAAACACACCATTTCATCTCACTTTCATTTTCTGCCAGGAAAGCGTTAAATGAGAGCTCTGTATCTTATTTTGAAAACTATGCAGCAGATTTTGGGCCCAAATATAACAGAAATATCGACACAGAAGAGCTAGCTAACGAAGTAGCTGCTTTCAAATTACAGCAGAAATAGTCGAAAAGAGTGCTGAGACAGATTCTCATATGAATGTTTGTAATTTTTTATTTTTGATGTGTAGGTTACGAGATGCTTATTCAAACATAGAAATAGATTTGAGGATATTTATGACAACTTCAACGCAGTTCCAGCAAATTAAAAATTATAAAAAAATTATTTATGCTCAAGTGTAGGTGAAGTAGACTGTCAAATTCAGCTGTCTTGTCGATGGAACATGACACAGCTGCTAAATTTGACTTCAATGATATTATCAATGAGTTTGCTGCACTCAAAGCCCGGAAATGAAAAGTAAAATTATAATAAGAATACAGTTCTCGGAACGGAATGTCTTCTCAACACCTAATTACAGCTCTTTTCTTTTATTTCCTATTAATGATTCGTAAGCTATTAATAATTTAATACGAGTAAATAAAATCTGTACTTGATTATACATCGCGATAAAATCAAAGTACAGTAACTGCCACAAACAATGAGACATAGATTTTGTTTCACTTTCAATTGTTTTAGAAAGTTTGTACAATTTGCAATTTATTTACTGCGATGATACATTTAATTTGTTGTGTGAAATATTTATCGTCAATATAGCTCATGCAAGTAACATTTTTCCAGTAACGCTTGATTGTTATTAAGTCTTCCTTACAAATTTCAAAATTTCCTATATCTGCTTAGAAAAAATTGCACAAACGTAGTTTTCTCGGGTGTGGGGGGGGGGGGCGAGAAGTTTTGGAATTTCTGCCAGTGGCATGGATCTGGCTACGGGCCCTATTTGCATGGACTCAAACGTTGTGTAGACGAGCGGACGGGTGGCCCAGGAGGGGTAAAAGGCAGCAGGGTCCGATAGGGTGCGTGACCTGATCCGCCCAGCGAGCCCGTCCGACCCACAGAGCATAGAAGAATGCTCTGTGGTCCGAGCTGGCCCTACTCTATGCTACGGCGAGGAGCGAATTGAGAAAGGGAAACTGCTTGGCCACATCACTGTGACTTCCGTTTTACGAGCCCGGGGTGCGGAGGGAGTGGGGGCTATCTGACGCAAGCCGGTGGTGCTCGACGAATGGGGTGGGGAAAGGAAAACAATTTCGGCACTGTGGAGGAATACTCTTTGGGGAGGAGAGAGAGAGAGAGAGAGAGAGAGAGAGAGAGAGAGAGAGAGACAGGTAGCAGCGAGGCATGGCCCGGCTACCGACAGCGCAGAGTAACATCGTATCTCTGTAGCGGAGCAGTGGAAATTGGACCTGATTACATACACATTCTGTCATTCGTACCACATCAAATCGTGTATTATTCATGCTCTGCGAAATAATACTGAAGAAATAAAGCGAATAAAATTACGTCACAAAATTTCTGGTGGGACTGGGCCCCTCTAGACCTTAAGAACGAGCCCCCTCTGATAAATGACCTGACAGATAGAATGAGTATCAGTCTGCGACTGTTTGCTGATGACGCTGTAGTGTACGCGAGAAGCCGGCCGCTGTGGTCGAGCAGTTCTAGGCGCTTCAGTCCGGAACCGCGCGACTGCTACAGTCGCAGGTTCGAATCCTGCTTCGGGCGTGGATGTATGTAATGTCCTTAGGTTAATTAGGTTTAAGTAGTTCTAAGTTCTAGGGGACTGATGACCTCAGATGTTAAGTCCTCTAGTGCTCAGATCCATTTGAACCATTATTGTACGCGAAAGTGTCGTCGTTGAGTGACTGCAGAAGCGTACAGGTTCACTTGGGCAGAATTTCTATTTGGTGTGATGAGCGGCAGCTTGCTGTAAATGTGGAAAAATGTAAGACAGTGCAGAAGGGAAGGAAAAACAATCCTGTAACGTCCGAAAACAGTGTTAGCGATGCGCTGCTTGACACACTCACGTCGATTAAATACACTGAAGCGCCAAAGAAATTGGTAAAGGCATGCGTATTCAAATACGGAGATATGTAAACAGGCAGAATATGGCCCTGTGATCGGCAGCGCCTATATAAGACAACAAGCGTCTGGCGCAGTTGTTAGATCGCCTACTGCCGCTACAATGGCAGGTTCAAATGGATCTGAGCACTATGGGACTTAACTTCTGAGGTCATCAGTCCCATAGAACTTAGAACTACTTAAACCAAACTAACCTAAGGACATCACACACAGCCTTGCCCGAGGCAGGATTCGAACCTGCGACCGTAGCGGTCCTGCGGTTCCAGACTGTAGCGCCTAGAACCGCACGGCCACCCCGGTCGACTACAATGGCAGGTTATCAAGATTTAAGTGAGTTTGAAAGTGGTAGTATAGTCGGTACACGAGTGATGGGACACAGCATCTCCGAGGTAGCGATAAAGTGGGGATTTTCCCGTACACCATTGAATATCAGGAATCCGGTAAAACATTAAATCTTCGACATCGCTGCGGCCGGAAAAAGATCTTTTAAGAACGGGACCAACGATGACTGAAGAGAATGGTTCAGCGTGACAGAAGTGCAGCCCTTCCGCAAATTGCTGCAGATTTCAATGCTGGGCTATCAACAAGTGTCAGCGTGCGAACAATTCAACGAAACATCAGCGGTATGGGCTATCTGAGCCGAAGGTCCACTCGTGTACCCTTAATGACTGCACGACACAAAGCTTTACGCCTCGCCAGGGCCCTTCAACACTGACATTGGACTGTTGATGACTAGAAACGTGTTGCCTGGTCGGACGAGTCTCGGTACAAACTGCATCGAGCAGATGGACGCGTACGAGTATGGAGACAACCTCATCAATCCATGGACCGTGCATGTCAGCAGGGGACTGTTCAAGCTGGCGGAGTCTCTGCAGTGGTGTGGGGCGTGTGCAGTTGAAATGATATGCAACACCTGATACATCTAGTACGACTCTGACAGGTGACATGTACGTAAGCATAGACAAGAACATTATTGAGCAAATCTGGGATGCCTTGCAACGTGCTGTTCAGAAGAGGTCTCCACCCCCTCGTACTCTTGTGGATTTATTGACAGTCCTGAAGGAATGATGGTGTCAGTTCCCTCCAGCACTACTTCAGACATTAGTCGAGTCCATGCCACATCGTGCTGCGGCATTTCTGCGTGCTCTCGGGGGGGCCCCTACACAATATTGGGCAGTTTCTTTGGCTCTTCAGTAAATCGAGGTATAACGTTGCAAAACGATATGAAGTGGAACAGGCGCGTAAGGATGGTAGTAGGAAATGTGAATGGTCGACTTTGGTTTATTGGGAGAGTTTTCAGAGAGTGTAGCTCATCTAGAAAGAAACCGCGTGTTGTAGAACATTTCTCTGCAAACCATTTCTGAGTACTGCTTGAGTATTTGGGAACGCCACCAGCTCGGATTAAAGACTGACATCGAACTAATTCAGAAGCGCGCTGCTAGGTTTGTTGCCGGTAGGTTCAATTAACATGTGAGTGTTACGTGGATGTTTCGTGAACTCCACTGAGAATCCCTGGAGGAAGGCAACGTTCTTTTCGTGAAATACTCTTTAAAATGTTTGGAGAAAATGCATTTACATCTGATTGGAGAACGATTCTATTACGACCAACGTACATTTCGCATAAGAACCGCGAAGACAAGATTATCTTGTCAGCGCTCGAACAGAGACATATAGATAATTGTTTTTCCCTTGGTCCATTTGCGAGTTGACTAGGAAAGGAAATGACTGGTAATGCTACATGATACTCTCCACCATGCGCCATGCGGTAGATAACGAAGATTTAGATGTAGATGTAAATGTAGATCCGGAGCGATCTGCAGAGGGATGACTACTTCAAACAAACAGGAAAAGCGGATGTCAGAATGAGTATCACGGAGAGTATCTTAAAGAAATGTAATTCATCCACGAAAGAAGTGGCGCAGAAAATGAACGTTCGACCGATTCGTGAGTACTGTCCATCAGTCTGCAACCCCCATGAATCACAAATAATGGAAGAGAGAGATAGAAGATCCAACGAAGAGCGGCGCATTTCGTCGGCGCGAGAGTATTCCGGAGATACTCAATAAACTCCAATAGCAGGTGCTATAAGACAGGTGTTGTGCATCACGAAGAAGTTTTCTGTTGAAATTTTGAGAGCTTGCATTCGGAGAAGAGTCGGACAACATATTGCTTCCTCCCATGTACGTCTCGCAAAATGCCAGAGAATTAGATATCATATGTAGTTTTACCAACAGTTATTCTTTCCACGCACTATTTGTGAATAGAACAAGGACAGTGGGAAAACGACAGTTGTACCAGAAGTACCCTCCGTCACACATAGTAAGGTGGCTTTCCGAGTTTAAGCGTAGATTAAGTACTTCCTGGACTAGCACTCATGGAAGAAAGCACACTGTGGAGAACTTGGCTTAGCCACAGCCTAGGGGATTGTTTCCAAAATAGATTTTTTCATTCTCCAGCTGAGTGCGCGTTGTTCTTCCTACCAGATTAAAATTGTGTGCCAGATCACGACTCGCTAGTCTAGCAAGGTATACAGAATTATTTGCTTGAACCTGACTGGAGCGCTCAGTCGGTAAGACAACTTCGCATTACATGCAATGTTTTGAGTTCGAGTCCCGGTCTGGCACAGAGTTTTAACCTGCCAAAAAGGTTCAAACCAACATACACTTTGCTGATGAGTGAATGATTCATTCTGGAATAATTAAGTTGCACGCATTTGACCACAGTTCTAAAAGCGTGCGTTGTTGAAAAGTTTTCCTTTATTCTGCTGATTAGTTACAAACTATTTTCGCGTTTCGCCCTGAACTGAGACAATGGTTTCCTGGGCGGAAAACACTTGCATGTGAGAGAAATAATGAGTAGGTAACGTCGTGAGTCACCTCTCTGGCAACTTAGATCGTGTCTGTGAACGATCACGCGAGCTCCACGCAAGTAAGGACATAGAGCTCTTTCGCAACCACTTACATTTTACTGCATGTTAATCCTTACGACACATGTCACTGTTAATCTCATATCTGATGTAACAAGTTCGTTGTGAATCATAAGCAATGTCAGATAAAGCGAAATTCCTTGTAGTTAGAGGATACATTTACATTCTGAATCAGCAGCCATCTGAAACTGATCATTAAGATTGCATAAGTCAGCCGTATGAACTGCAATAATAATACAGGAATCTTGACAGTGTTGCCCTGTGCAAGGTCATACCGACCATATTATGAAGTATCTCGATTCCCGAACATTTTTTTTTTATTGGAAACCACTTTGACGTCGACTAAAGAAAGTACGTCCCTTTGAGATATGTAACCAAGATTGCAAATGAATCATAAATTTCCCTCGAAGCAGCACGCAAAACGCTACATGGGATGGAGAGTCGTCTGCAGGCCCTGAAGTAATGTTTGTTGTGGCCAAGGACAACGTGATATGACTGTTGCTGTTCATGTTATCCTTAAATGACTTAGCGGATAGAATCAGTTGCAAATCTCAAGCTTGTCGCAGATGATGCAATTATCCATGACGAAATTCTATTCGATAAATGTTGCAGTTATATCCAGTGAGATGTCGACAGAATATCAGTCTGGTGCAAGGAGTGGCAATCAGGTCTTAACGCAGAAACATACAAAGCTATTCACTTTAAGAAAAGTGGTATCGTTCACTACAAAATTAATGAGCCACAACTAGAGCGAGTCACGCCGTACAAATAATTGGTAGTAACAGTGAGACAGACTCAGTTAAGATGTTGTGGTAAAACACGTTTCAGACGACGATTTATCGGTAGAGTACTGGGAAAATGCAGTCTGTCGACAAAACAGAAAAGAGCCTGGATAAAAAACTTCTATGGCCTGGACCTGAATACTGCTCATTTCTGTGGGACCTGTACAATGCCGGACTATCAGGAGACGTAGGGTGTATTCAGAGAAATGCGGTGTGGAACGGTCAAATGCACAATTGACTAGGCAAGAAAGGGTAACAGAAATCTTGAAGAAACTTATCTGGCAAAATTCGAAGAAAGAAGTCGTATATTTTGCGAAAGCCTGCTTATAAAACATTAAGAACCGATTTTCAGGGCAGGAATCACGAATATTTTTCAGCCTTGTATGTATCTATCCGGTAGAGATAGGGCGTGCAATAGCTCCTTAGTAAGTGTTTTAATAAAAAGCATTATTTGTCTTCTTAACTCATCGCTTAGCTTGTTAGTGCCTCACACGCAAAAGAATAAACTTATTTTATGTGGATACTCGTTTCCCGAAGTGACTCTGCTAGTCTGAGAAATGACGTCGTCCCAGTTATGGAATTATCAGATATGATTTTAAGCACGGACAAAGAACTGGAAACTGCAGGGATGGTGACAAGCTGTTTTGAATCAAGTAACCAAGTAGGAGAAACACAACACAAGTTTCCAAGACTTCCGACGTGTAACAGAGAAAGGGCAGATGGTACCGTAGTACAACGGGCAATTATCTGTACGGACACTAGACTTTGTGCGGAAAATAATACGTGGGCAGCGGCTGCACATTGTACCATTCTCACAATGTAAATATCTCTACGCACCACATGTAACGATGAACCAATGAGTGATGCAGTGTTGTTTGATCGAGCCTCACGTTCTTGCGTATTTGCTTTCATTAAATGAAACCTGTTTCACCAAAAGTGGAATGCTCTATAATCACTACAATCATGTACGGTCCTTTAAGAATCCTTGCACTAACGTTGTGTCCGCACTTCCCATCGAAAACGCTACAGGAGCGTCGTCATTGCACCTGCAGTATGCTGCCAAGATGGAAGCACATGGCATTTACGTTACGTGGACTGCATGAAATCAGGCGAAACGCCTCACTAGGTACATCACACCTGATGGGAGACTCTACTTTTCTAGACGTTTTATGTGCTCGCTGTGCCTCAGAACTGAGAAATACGACGTTTTTTTGTTTATTTTAAATGCCTGTGAGCACTATGGAACTTAACATCGACGGTCATCAGTCCCCTATAACTTAGAGCTACTTAAACCTAACTAACCTAAGGACATCACACAACACCCAGTCATCACGAGGCAGAAAAAAATCACTGACCCCGCCGGGAATCCAACCCGGGAACCCGGGCGTGGGAAGCGAGGACGCTACAGCACGACCACGAGCTGCGGACGAAATACGACGTGACGCGATAGACAGGCATCCTAGAGACACTGTCTAATACATTTTCGCAAAGCTTCACCGTATTTTCGTTTTGGTTTTTTATTTTGCAACCGATCACAGGTTGAAAAAATAGTCCTGGTAGTAGCGACGCATTTAAAACACAAAAGCATTCGCAGGCATCCTCCGCTTTAAGTAGCACTGACGTTTCTCTGAGACGACATAGGCTACCTCTAGATTTTTAGGGAGAAAGAAATGACTGTCAACCATCTAATCTTCAGTAATGTTATTAGAGACGGAACACTAGCTCTCTGGAACGAATCGACGATGGCTTTGTCGTAAGAACCTTCCTGCTACTCCAGTGAGCCACAGCAAATCAAAATCTGGATCGCCAGACAGAGATTTGAACCCTGTACCTTTTAATACGAAGACAGTGCCTCAAGCATTCCATGACGGTACTCAGTATTTATGGAGAGTGAAAGGGTCCAACACATCACCTGCTTCTCATCAAAATAGTTAAGCTTTGTATGCCATATTGACGTAAGATTAAACCATGGAGTCCCAACATAAAAAAATTAAAAAAATTTCACAAAATTGACCTTTATCGTCGTAAAAAGCAACGAGTACATGAAAAAAATTGTAAAACAATAAAGAATTAATTGTTGTAACGATGTGGATTCACTTTGAAATACAATTTTAATATTTTTCACAAAATTAACCGTTATTATCTTCGTAAGTAACAAATACAAGAAAAAAGTGGCAAAAAATAAGCAGCTGATCGTTTTAAAGCTGCAGTTTCATTTTGGAACCATTTGGGACATAAAGTTTTCAACCTCCCATCATTCCATGAGATATATTTGAAAGCAATTTCGCAATTTTCCTCGGCGCAATTCCACAGCTCAGAACTACCATCAACTTTGCCTAAAGCAAATTATATTCCTAAATAATAATCAAAAATGAGTCTAAAATTTAAATTTTGTCAAAAGCACATACTACCCCAGTGGTTTCATTTCGAAACCACTCATAACAGCACTAGTACAAACTCAGATTCACGTTACAATAACTTTAGATATACTTACTTTCAGCGTCAGTTATCTCTTCAGTATGAAAAAAGAGAAAAAAGAAAAGCAAAAAAAGGAAGCCACATGCCACATTCTACAATCACGTAGCACAACTCCGCGTCAACGGTTGCTTTGAACGCTGTTTTAACTGATTGCTGCATTGCACTACATTCTAAAGGTACATTTACATCCGGCATTTGTATCGGCACCAGTATGCGCGCCATTTATACACATCTCTGGCACATGTACCGCGACTTGTAGGAGAGCACTACTTGCAAGTCATACATGTATGATCTACGTTTACATCTGGTGTTCAACATCGGTGCGTCCGGTCATGCAAAGCTGTTCTGAATTCGCAAGGGCTTCCCAAGACTTTACATTTTTATGTGCTTGTGCACTCGCCCTTTTGAATGAAGAAAGCAAAGCCCCCAAAACCCAAAGAATACAATAGCGGATTGCATAGAACACTCAAGATGAAATAGAAGTTTTTAAACAAACATGGCGGCAAGGCGCCAAGAATGGCTCAAAAATGGCTCTGAGCACTATGCGACTTAACTTCTGAGGTCATCAGTCGCCTAGAACTTAGAACTAATTAAACCTAACTAACCTAAGGACATCACACACATCCATGCCCGAGGCAGGATTCGAACCTGCGACCGTAGCGGTCGCTCGGCTCCAGACTGTAGCGCCTAGAACCGCACGGCCACTCCGGCCGGCGCCAAGAATGGTATTGTACAAACTCAACTTCTGCGGATTGTCGAGTATATCGTGAAAAATCTATGTACAAAATATATAGGCCTATGCGACTTGTATACGCGGGAAGGTCGGCATACAAGTTGAGTTAACTTTTGTACGAGATGATGTATGGCGACATGTCAGACTGACATGACGTTCATACAAGTTGTGATACATGTCTCTCAGTGTCTCTCAGTGTAAACGTACCTTTACAAATAACTCAGTGTATCACTAGATGTCTCTGTCTTCTAATAGCATCGGTGGTTTCAAACAAAAAAATAGTAAAATCGTGGTTTCATGCAGAAACCACTGGTACTCAAAGAGTTAAGAAAGAACGTCAGATTCAAGCAGGTGATTGTTCAAAGCTCGCGCGCTTTAGTTTGGCATAAGCGCCGTAACCGACATCTGTCAAAGGTGTCCGGCTGTGGCTAAATAATGCCAAATAGCAGAAACAATCAACACAGAGTGGCTTGCTGTTCACATTAAGTTATGCGTCAGGTATGTTGGGTACTCTTATACCAGGCGCTTTGAATGTGAGAGTGAGGGAACGCTCTCCGGCCGGGCAGAAGTCGTTTCGTGGCATTCGTCCGAGAGGTGCTAGGTTGTCAACTTGATCGCTCCAATGCAGCATAGCTTGCGCCGTAGAGGAGTTTAAAATCTGTTTATCACATTTCGCACTGATCAATCTCCTGTGCTATAATATTTTTAATTATCTTTTCAAAGTAAATAATCGTGCAAATTCTAAACATGGTTTTCCCCCTTTCAGTCGAATGAATAGTTAAACTTTCTATTATTTCAACTCTTGATTAATACTACACACTGTAACGTCACTGTTTTTACTATCTTCTTTAATGCTGCGTAAAGTTACGTTACATATTCGACATCGGAGTTATTTTTGAGCTTCTTTGCGTACATTCACGTGATCCTTGTCTAGAATCGGCGGGCACTGTATCATGTGCACGTATTAGATGCCCATTGACACTATGTTCCCAATACCTGCTCTAAACATTTCAGAGAAAAGGGGAGCTCATGAAACAGGACTTTCTGATTCTCGTGAGTTATAGACTGCGTTCCACTTAGCCCTCGTCTATTCGGTTTGCATATTTGAAACTTGTGGGCAATGAATGGCTCCTCTTTCTAAGTAAGCTTAGATTTGTTTCACAATAGCAAATCGGCCGTTGAGCAATTTTGGTAGTTTTGCAGAACTGTGGATGAATAAGACCTTTTGCCCCTCCAAGTGTCCAGATGACGTTGAGATACTGTATTTAACGTCTGTACAGTTCGCATTTGTTTTCAGTTACGGAAAAGTCATTTTGTGAAATCACTTTGTCTAAGAACCTTGGCTGGTTTATTGAACATATTGATAACGTATTTCATCGAGTCACAAGAAGCAAATACAGTGCGTGGTAATTACCATTAAAAACAAAACAGAGAAAGCATTATTAAGCTACACTACTGTTGCCCAAAATCTTGTAACATCAATTGCGCTCAGAGTCGCGAGCATAAGTCCTTCTGCGCAAGATGCAAGGACAGTTGATGTTGTGTTGGCTGAAGAGCCAACACCGTGTTACTAGAGGAGGCCGAAATGCACGCGTTTTAGCTCACGCAGGCTGGCGTGAGGAGGGAAGAACTATACTGACGTGAGGTCTGGAACATAACAAGGAATTAGAATTCAGAAAGCGGACGTCATTAGTTGATACTTAACTTTAATCCATTAATGATGAACGTCGCTCTTGACGGTACATGATTCACAATATTATCTGTTCAGAATAGTAACTGAATATGGCGCCTTGCTAGGTGTAACCTGTGTAACGAAAAATATTAACCATCTGAAGATCGGCATGGTAGCCGGAACCAGTTGTGGTTCTAAAATAAAACATTTAAAAAGTATTTGTGGCTGGTTGCGTCATTCTCCAACAAGGTTTTAAGTTAGATGTGCAGGGCAATGCCACTCAACAATTTTGTACATGGAGTGTGTTGTGGTTGGCAGGAGAGCCAACACCGTGTTACTAGAGGAGGCGGAAAGGCACGCGTTCTAGCTCACGCAGGCTGGCGTGAGGTCTGGAACAGGACAAGGAAATTAGAATTTAGAAAAACGGACGTAGCTGGTGGAATACTTAACTTTAATCCATTGATGATGAAGGTCGCTCTTGACGGTACATGATTCACAATATCAATGGTAACTGGTAATGGTGCCTTGCTAGGTCGTAGCAAATGACGTAGCTGAAGGCTATGCTAAACTGTCTTCTCGGCAAATGAGAGCGTAGGTAGTCAGTGAACCATCGCTAGCAAAGTCGGCTGTACCACTGGGGCGAGTGCTAGGGAGTCGCCCTAGATTAGACCTGCCGTGTGGCGGCGCTCGGTCTGCAATCACTGATAGTGGCGACACGCGGGTCCGACGTATACTAACGGGCCGCGGCCGATTTAAAGGCTACTACCCAGCAAGCGTGGTGTCTGGTAGTGACACCACAGTTGACATACCCGTAGGTGTTCCATGGCGAGTTCTCTGCAGTCACGGTTGGTGATATCCACAGCGAAGTGCCATTTCTGGATGTTGCTCCTGAATATTCCAACTCCAGACAGAAATCGGCTGTGATCTCGACACTATCCAATTCTGCCCAGATGAGAGGGTTTCCGACAGGGGTGGCCAAGTAGAGGTATTCTCAAGTCGGGAAATCCATAGTTGTTTCGTTGCTGTAGCTGCTGTTGTTGCCCACACTGGGTGTTGTTGGCCACTCCGAAATGTTCTTGAGGAAACTTCTCTGGACCTGAACCTTAGGGTTTCTGTAATCTGCCCATATGATGAATGGTTTTCCAGCTAAGTCTGATTTGTTCTCTCCGCATGGGCAGCTACTTTACGACGAATATCAGGTGGCGCTAAGCCTATGAGCTGATAGAGCTTTGCAAGTGGCGTAGGTTTCAAACCTGCTGTAGTAAGAATATACGTTTCGTTCAGTCTCTTGTCAATTTTGTTTGAGTGCGTAGATTTGCACCAGACTGGGCACGCATACTCTGCAGCACTGTAACATGTTACTAGTACCGTCGGTCTCAGGGTTTGTGGTCAAGAGATCCACGTACCATCAGTGATATTGCGTAGGATGTTATTAAATATATTGATATTAACAAAACCGTTTCGGTGTTGGCTACATCACTTCTCCTTGACAATCCCGTTAATCATTCAACTATAAAGTTTAATCTTTTTGAATCATTGTAAATGGCAGCATCTCTTCTTTCTTCATTTAATTATTAATGTCTGAAAAAGACATAATTTCTAAACATTGTGGTTCGTGTTACTGGAGGACGCTTGTACGAGTCATGCAGTTACAACAGTTGCAAGTGAGTAGAGTAGTTAGAGCAGATCAAAAAGGACACAGAAGATGTTTATGCAGTTAGGTTTCGTATCTTTAATGTATTCATGAAAAAACTCACTGACTCTGTGGCACCTAGTGCCTTATTCATGATAGTATCCACATGATTTTTTTATTATTTTAGCAGTGTTAAATATTGTGAGATACTTTCTTCTTTATTCTTTTAGATAATACAGATAGCAATTACATGATTTCTTTTGGCAACGTTACGTGTGAGGTTCTTGATGTTCAGTGCGCTTGTAAGAAGGTACACCCTAATAATAAAATTTATAATATTCCTAACAGTCATCTTGAAAAAAGTGTAACTTCAAATTAATTTCAGTTTCATGTGTGGGCTAAATAGTGGTTACATACAACGAATCATCAGTTAGTAAGTTCTAAGAGACTACGTGAAATTAGTGCACGGATACGGGCCAAGTGTGAGTGCCAACGTTTGACAGTGGCCGCTGCATGGTTCCGAGTGTTTACTGGGAATACTACAACGAAGGAGGAAGATGCTGAAACGCGCCGTGGGCGACGCAAGGATTGCTCACACCTGCTCCACGAACGTGACCGATGACGGAGGACGGCTATCGAGAATTCTGTGAGACAATAGAAAGGCGTATTAGCTGGCATGACATCATCGTGTTACGACTACGAGGCTCATTCCGAGAGTACAGCACGTACTCATTTCGTGCATTTCAGACAACATATACTACCGGATAAAAATGCAACACATTGAAAGTCTGTGTTCAGTGGCACCAGGGTAATTATACGTGCATACTGAGGGGTTTCAGTGTTACTGATTCATTTCTTACGGTCATTGGCGATCAAAGAGTGCCCAGGAGGTCTGTTTGTGCATATTCTGCTTTGAGGTGAATGGTGTTTGAAACATTCATTCTAGGGTACAACCGTGCCCCACCGACGAATTCATACTCCTGTTGAACAGATTAATTCATTTGAACATGGTCGCATTGTGAGCCTGCGGGAAGCTGGATGGATATATCGATGGATTGCTGTATACAGGGTGTTACAAAAAGGTACGGCCAAACTTTCAGGAAACATTCCTCATACACAAATAAAGAAAAGATGTTATGTGGACATGTGTCCGGAAACGCTTAATTTCCATGTTAGAGCCCATTTTAGTTTCGTCAGTATGTACCGTACTTCCTCGATTCACCGCCAGTTGGCCCAATTGAAGGAAGGTAATATTGACTTCGGTGCTTTTGTTGACATGCGACTCTTGCTCTACAGTACTAGCATCAAGCACATCAGTACGTAGCATCAACAGGTTAGTGTTCATCACGAACGTGGTTTTGCAGTCAGTGCAATGTGTACAAATTCGGAGTTGGCAGATGCCCATTTGATGTGTGGATTAGCACGGGGCAATAGCCGTGGCGCGGTACGTTTGTATCGAGACAGATTTCCAGAACGAAGGTGTCCCGACAGGAAGACGTTCGAAGCAATTGATCGGCGTCTTAGGGAGCACGGAACATTCCAGCCTATGACTCGCGACTGAGGAAGACCTAGAACGACGAGGACACCTGCAATGGACTACGCAATTCTTCGTGCAGTTGACGATAACCCTAAGGTCAGCGTCAGAGAAGTTGCTGCTGTACAACGTAACGTTGACCACGTCACTGTATTGAGAGTGTTACGAGAGAACCAGTTGTTTCCGTACTATGTACAGCGTGTGCAGGCACTATCAGCAGCTGATTGGCCTCCACGGGTACACTTCTGCGAATGGTTCATCCAACAATGTGTCAATCCTCATTTCAGTGCAAATGTTCTCTTTACGGATAAGGCTTCATTCCAACGTGATCAAATTGTAAATTTTCACAATCAACATGTGTGGGCCGACGAGAATCCGCACGCGATTGTGCAATCACGTCATCAACACAGATTTTCTGTGAACGTTTGCGCAGGCATTGTTGGTGATGTCTTGATTGGGCCCCATGTTCTTCCACCTACGCTCAATGGAGCACGTCATCATGATTTCATACGGGATACTCTACCTGTGCTGCTAGAACATGTGCCTTTACAAGTACGACACAACATGTGGTTCATGAACGATGGAGCTCCTGCACATTTCAGTCGAAGTGTTCGTACGCTTCTCAACAACAGATTCGGTGACCGATGGATTGGTAGAGGCGGACCAATTCCATGGCCTCCACGCTCTCCTGACCTCAACCCCCTTGACTTTCATTTATGGGGGCATTTGAAAGCTCTTGTCTACGCAACCCCAGTACCAAATGTAGAGACTCTTCGTGCTCGTATTGTGGACGGCTGTGATCCAATACGCCATTCTCCGGGGCTGCACCAGCCCATCAGGGATTCCATGCGACGGAGGGTGGATGCATGTATCCTCGCTAACGGAGGACATTTTGAACATTTCCTGTAACAAAGTATTTGAAGTCACGCTGGTACGTTCTGTTGCTGTGTGTTTCCATTCCATGATTAATGTGATTTGAAGAGAAGTAATAAAATGAGCTCTAACATGGAGAGTAAGCGTTTCTGGACACATGTCCACATAACATATTTTCTTTCTTTGTGTGTGAGGAATGTTTCCTGAATATTTGACCGTATCTTTTTGTAACACCCTGTGTACTGCGTACGCTGTATCATTGACGTGTCGTTGTTTTCAACAGTGGCCTCTTGAACATTCCCATAGCTATAGACCAGATTCTGGACGTCCAATTAGTATAGACGCACGTCAAAATCGACGCGATGTTACGAGCAGCGCTGATCGACCGAACATCATCCAAGGACAAAATCTGGGCACATGTTGCACCCGCTGTGCCATCAGGGACCATCTGCTTGCAGCAGGACTAAGAGCACGTGTGAGTCTGGCCAGGTCACCATTGACACTCCAACACCGCCAATCATGACTACTCTGGTGTCATCAAAGAGTTGAGTGGAAAGTGGAATATCGCTCTGTCGTGTTCAGTGATGAGAGCAGGTTCTGCCTCTCTGCGAGTGAAGGACGAACACTTGTATGGCGCAGACCTGGTCAGCTGCCTTTTCCAGAATGCATTCGCCCACGACACATAGATCTCATCCCAGGTTTCGTGGTGTGGTGGCCATCAGTTACAACTCACGGCCAAATCTGGTGTTTCTGCAGGGTAAAGTAACCAGTGTCCGCTACAGTGCACAGGCTGTTATCCCCGTGCTACTCGCCTTCTTCGACAGGAAGGTGATGCGCTTTTCAGGAGGACAACGCACATCCACATATAGCTGCTGCGGCTGCACATGCTCTTCGTGGTGTACAACAGCTACCCTGGTCAGCAAGATCACTAGCTCTCTCGCCAAATGAGACATGATGAAGGGAGAACTTACTCGTTCTCCAAGGCCTGCAATAAATATTACTGAAATGAAACAAAACGCCCAAGGTGCTAGGGACAACCTATCGCAGGATGCCATTCTGCATCTTTATGATCGTTTGCATGCGAGAATACACACCTATACTGCAGCCAGAGTGGGATAAACTGTGTAACGATGAAACTGTCTGGGCACCGTTTACTGTGACATATGTATTTCATTTGGTCTGAATTTATTATCGTATATTCCTACAATGGTGAATTACCTGACACCTCACTTGTCAGTAAAATGACCTTGTCCTTGAGGGTGTCGCATTTTTTTCCGGCAGTTTAGTAGCAGAGAAGGCCATCAGATTTCCACTAACAAGAACACAGCACAGGGGTGCTTTGTCTCGACAAGTCACTATGGAATAGAAGCCTGTAGATACACTTGTGATTGACTGTATCAGCGATACTTAGATTGAGTGACCAAATATCATGGAAAGGGTTGTCCCCTTTGAAGATGTACCGTGTACGACGGCCGAATGTTGCGGCTAGAAGCGGCGTATGGCGCGAGAGTATACAGGACGACTGACCGGTCGACAGGGGTATGGTGATATGGCAGCACGTCGCAAGTTAACCGCTTTGTCGTAACATATCGAAGATCACCGAGGAATCCTGTTACCCAAGGACAACAGCTACTAGGGTGTATCTTCAGTATGGTAGAAATGTATCCACACGCGTAAAGCGCTGCAAAGGTCGACCACAGAAGTTTGACGAAACGACGCCACGTCTCTCCGCTGTCATACGAGGCGATCGACAGTTTACTTCATTCTACTCTGCTCGGAGTCAGATCGGTGGCGACTTGAATCTGAGGCGTTAGGAACCCATTTGTGCCGTGAATGTAGGAGGACAAATGTACAGTAGAGGATTCAGTAGCCAATGACTAACCTGTGTCTCAGAACCTACTATCGCGCAGTAAGAGCTTTCGCTCTGATGACAACGAGGACGTATCATGGTATAATCCCCATGAAGCACTTTTTCATACGAGGAGCGTTCTTCTAAGAATTTGGAAGCAATTAGACAGCGATGATGTTATCCATTGCCTGACTGTAGAGACGTGCGATGTTGGCAAATCATCGATGCTGATTTCCTTTTCATCATAGACGTCTTGATATCGATAGCCAATAATGCTCGACCCCAAAACATCGATGTTTTTAACATCGACTTTAAACTGTCAGTTTATAGATGGCGTAAATATGAGAATAAGAGTGGATTGCAAAAAGTAAGTTAAACATGTCGTCCCACGCTAAGACCATTGACCATTGCACAACAAGCGTGGCACATCTCAGAAGAGAGTACATGTTCTGGGTTTCCTGCAGAGAAATTGGTGCTGCAGTACGGTGCACCACACTATGTGAATGAAATGATGAGATAGCTGAAAACGTACTCCAAAGTTGTAGTGAGAGGGACAGTATGATTCTTATGAGCAAAACGTCTAAATTGCACACAGATCACGGAGGAATTCTGGTGGTATATGGACTAAATGCTACGTCCCTTCCAGCCGCAGTGAAGTGGTTCCAACAATGTGTCTAAGGCCGCAAAGACGTGGGTGATGCTGATTGGAAGGATGGCCATCACATCGTCCACAGACAACAATGTCCAGATAGTCGGGGAACTAGTCGCAGATTTTTAAACTACGATGACGTTCATACGGCGGTTCTCGAATGGCTCCGTTACCGATGAGCGGATTTCAGTCGTCGAGAAATCTAACGATTGGTAGAACAGTCCGTCTGTTATTCACAGTGACTATGTTGAAAGAGAGTGTCATGTGTCTTTGTTTCTTTAAAGTGTTGTATACTTTCGATAAAAGTTACTTCGCCTGCCATAATAATATGTAATTTACTTTTTAAGTCCACTCGTACAAATTAGTCAAATAAAATACTTATTAACCAACAAAAACAGCAATAGTTCACATTACATATGCCGCAACTTCTCGTCAACAGACTGAAACGCTTTTTTTATTTCCAGTTGCTAGTCCCGTAATGATCGAGATATAAATTGATTCTTACTGTTCACTTCACATTTAATGTAACACGAAGTTCACCTCCGTTTTTTGTAGTACTTTTCGGAACAACTCAAAAGTTGAGAAATGAAAAAATAAGGTATCAATAACTCACTCGTCGGAGAATACGACGCTCCTACACTGCTGTATCATCCCGTAATCATCTTTAATGTTAACACAGGCCGCGTGGAAATGAAATTGTGCTGAAAGCGTTTGTTCTTGGCAATAACGATCTCTCAAATTAACAAACCAAAAGAGGAAATTATTGGAGTACTGAGGGAACAGAAACATTTACTTGGATTAAATAAAAAAATTAAATATAACGCTGATAACCTCGTTGTTGTGCGCCCTAAAACACGATTAAATATAACCTTTCGTATCCTAAACGAAAAATGTACTTACATAATTCAAAATAACATTTTTAGCACTTGTAAAAGCTATTCAGGATAATATGGGTACACACTACTTGACACCACGAAAACATTAAATGAATTACCAAACCAGCCGTTTCTTGTTATTCTTAACCGTCTGCTATTAGATCACAACACTTTCAGATATGTTACTATACACCGATAAGGGGTGCTAACCTCTTCGACATGAGTGCATCTGCAGAAATCTTGTGTACTGGGATGGACTTGGACTCGTCTAGCTGCATTCATTCACGACACGCGGAATATAGCGGTCTACTTCTGGTCAGCTGCATATTAAATCGGTGGTGCAGGGCGGGCTGGTCAAAGATAGTGCGAAGGGGTCTTTCAGTCTCTAATTTTATCCTAAGACTGCGAGAATGCTCTTAGACTCCCATCTGCATAGAGATAGATCGAAAATTATGCACTATGCTCGAGGTGCTAGAAATATGTAGAGCGCTGTCTGGTATACTTTGATGATGTATGTGTTCCAGAATTAACACTGAATGAATGTACTGCACAAGTACTCGCAAAGTAGAGAAGGGCCGGTTTAGCTATGATACTGCAATTGGGAAACATGCTGTTGCATCATTGGTCGGTGTTGAAATTACTGTAAAATTGCTAAAATTGTTCGCACTATCAACTGTGAAGATGTTCAGCAGAAAAAACGATGTTTCAAACCACGACACATGGTCACAGGGAGCATCTATTGTGACTTACAGTAGAGTTTGAGGGATACGGTCATCCTCCTACGGCACAGGCGATGCAACTTTACACTGGTCTGTGCAATGGATCAATACCTGTATATTCAATAGGATCGTCACATGTGCTCGATGCCTGCATGCAGATGGTATTTGTTTTCGATCTATGGGATTAGAGAGATGCAGAAAAAATCTTATCGAGTGTTCTATTGGATGAAGTTAGTGAAGCTTTTATAGTTTGTAATTTTTCTCTGTTGGATGGTTCAGAATAATGATGATAGCATGTTGGGGTGATAGACGTTCATGGGCCCTGAGGGACACAGATCTGCTTTGGACAACAGTACCTGTATGCAGTTTGGGGACGTACCACAATGCTGTAGCAAAATCTCGTCCTTTGCCCAGTTCCTGTACTGTTTTTTCTACTACCTCATGTTGCAGGAGCAGGCTTCGTTTGGCGCTGACCTTACATACCGTACACTGTTGGTGGAGCTACAACAACTTGTTCCCATTTCCACCGGATGGTCAAAACACAGTCCTGTCGCACTAACTCAGGTCACTCTGTTTCTACATGGGTTGCAGAAGGTGGTAGATATGGCTCTCTCCGACTTCTGCTCAGTTTCTACTTAAATTGGAACGATCACATGTTCAAATCTGCAGAAATGACAGCAGTTGCAAGAAGCATAGGAACTATCTGAAATTTTACTGTAGCAGATAGGTTCTAAAAAAGTGACTCGTTTCGAGATATGAGAGTGCCAGAAATATGATTCACTAGTGGCTGTAATCATTAAAGGACTTCTCCATTGGATACAACGCAGATATGTGGTTGAATGGAAAGACTTGATTCCAAATCATAGACATCATTTCTACTAGAAAGCATAGCACTAGAGATCTGAAAAGCTAGTGTACATTTCTTACGACCCCAATCAGCACACCATCTACTGTTTGGATCCTTCTCAATCAACCATCGCCTATAACCCAGTCGATATATCACTGAAGCTCTGACGTAGTATCGAGACAGAGTGCATTAAAAATACTGGACAAATATCTAGCGGCGGCGTGAGGCTTCATACCATGTTCCTTAGCCAAATCACTTTCTGAATTCGGTGATTTTATCACGAGGTTGCACCTTTGGCGACGTGTAACCACACTGTTGGTGTGATAATATACACTAAGGCGATCACCGTCTATATTCAGTGTTGCGGTATTTGTCTGGAAAAAACCACTTCATTCGGAGGTAATGCCATACCTCGATTTATAAATCTGGTATAGCTTTTAACACAGATACTTGAGTGCACCTGTAGAACCAAGACCGACTGTGATAGTAATATGGTCGTTGCGATCGTATTTTTTTTTAACATCTGGCGGTTTGTAAGACGATTATGCCTCTCTTTCTAAGACACAGTGGTACCACTAGCAAGAAAAACTTATGACACTTGTCCACCCATCGCCGATTTTCGGTCAATATTTTTTCGTATCGCTGGGAATCAGTTATTGACGAAGTATTACACTTAGTAGTAGGGGGTGTGTGATAGGTTCGCCTTGAGCATCAGGCTTATAAAATGTGTGTGTGTGTGTGTGTTTGAGTGTGTGTGTGTCTGTGTGTGTGTGCGAGCGTGTACCGATATGTGCAAAGGAAATGACTCTGTCCAGTCGTAATGAAGGTATGGATTTAATGTGAAATACTGTTATAGCAAAGGGAAAAGTATGTCAGGTCATAAGAATGGTACAGATATTTCTATTTCCAGGACCACAGCTGTCAGCAGGGTGTATTTCTGATACTTCACTGATTGTCGAATGTCGTCCAATTGAGACAGTGATCGTAACATTTAATTGAAAGTACAGCGATCAAATATGTATGCGACTGGTTTCCTAGGATAATTCTGTCTAGGGGTGTGTGGCGTGTTGGCGGTGGCATGATTCAAGTTTCAGCCAACGGTAGGAGCTGTCCGAATGGAGAGGCCTGTTGGGATACAGGAATGTAGCTGACTTAACCGTGTCGTTCTCTAGACAGCCGAATAGCGAACTAATACTTAGTGTGTGTTGGACAGCTTTCGTCATCACGTGGAAATTTGAGAATATTCAATATGGACATGTGTTTGCACTTGACCATTATTCCCTTCCATGTAAATTGTCCCATTGACTGCTTCTTCACATTTCCGTCTTCATTTAGTTGTGAGAACATCGATTGTGGTGTGCGCATCTAGCAGGTGAAAGAGAGGTGTAAGACATGTTTGCTGTTTCTCTAGACATGAGAAACACCTTAGCTGACTTTGTAAATTATAGGAATGATTTGGAATCTGGTACATCACCAACATCAGTATTCGCGAGTGGAAATATCAGTTTCCTCTAATTTTTTTCGAGTTTTCATGTAAAGGTCCTCGCAGATGGGATAAGTTTCTAGTTACTCAGTGGTTTACAGCATGATGCACCTCGCTAAAGTTTTGGGTTTCTATAGAAACATGCAAGCAATATTGTTGTGTGCTTGATATCGAGAAGTATTACGTAAATGGTATAATGTTCTGGCAAACCATGTGAAAATACATGTTCAAATTGCTCTGAGCACTATGGGACTAACTTCTGAGGTCATCAGTCCTCTAGAACTTAGAACTACTTAAACCTAACTAACCTAAGGACATCACACACATCCATGATCGAGGCAGGATTCGAACCTGCGACTGTAGCGGTCGTGCGGTTCCAGACTGAAGTGCCTAGAACTGCTCGGCCACTTGCGGGAAGTATCTAGTGCAGTGAGGAGTATACCTGCAGAGCATGTGCTTATGCTGTCTGTCTTCGCGGCTTATGTAGGAGTGTCTAGCGGTCGATAGCTATATGCTTGATGCAAAAGGGGCGATTTTGTATGGTGCAGGATACGAATTGTAAGTTTACTACGTCGACACCGTACATGGTAATATATTGCCGGGTTGGAGATTGGTTTCACGCTCTAATATTCAAGCTTCTGGTCTCAGTGGCAGAGAAGCGTAATTGAGCAAGTGTCTTTCCATATTTGATGATCTGTAGGACACTTTAGGACACTTTTTCAGGGTTTAACTGTCTGTGCAATATGGCGATCTGTGCAAAATAGTGTTGGCACTGAAAGTCTCGCCTGCAGAAAGAAAGAAAAATGAACACAGTGCTTCCGCACTGGCAGCATCAGTAATTTGGAGGGTAAATTCAGTAAGAGCTGATTAGAATGCCCCATTCATTCACAAGACTCCTTTGTGCTGGGACATAAGACTCTCTACATGGCAGCGAGAACGTTTACCATTTCTGAGTTGTATGTTGAAAGCATTGTTTCCAGGAAGAGTAACACGTGATGGGTGGGGTGCCTAATTAGGACCATCAAGAAGAATTCAATAGGTATTATTCTGGGCTATTTTCGTAAACAGCTCCTGTTAGGACAAGTATTTCCATGCAGACAAGCTGAGACATCACAAAAGCTCCTACAAAAGCGACTGTTAACTATTTCTGCAGCACTTTACTATTTCCAAGAGGTAGACTTGGCTTTTATTTACATAGACATGTGACATTAGTATAACATTGAGAACCATTTAGCTGTGCCTGTGCAGGTGAGCCACTATGCAGACATCTCTCGCTTGAAACTGGATTTGCAGATCCATGTCAGTCACAGTAAACACGTGCATGTCTGGAGGCATCTCACATGTCCTGTTAGGGTTGCTAGAAACAATGCACCCTGTGCTATTCTGGGAAGCATTGCATCAGATTTCTATACTGTGACCTGTGATGTCAGTATAACATTGCCAACCTTTTAGCTGTGTCTAGAAGGGTGAGTCACTCGGCAGTTAGGTCTTCACTTGACCACAGGTAGAGAGGATTCGCGCCAGCAACAGTAAATACCTGTGCGTCGAGAGTGTGACTTGACTCTTATTTACATAGACATGTGATGTCAGTAACACACTCGAAGAATTCTAACTCTATACCCGAAAATAGACATGACTTTCACCTATTGGCTGTATGTAGTAGCTGCCTGAGAGCAATAGATCGCACTCCTGCATTCGTCTGTCTGGCGGTGGCTCGCTGTGGCATCGTCGCGTGCACGCATTGTAGCCTCTGATACATTGCAGTTGACGATAGTTCAAAAGCGTTTTTTTCGTGCAATGAGTGTTTGTACACTCCATCACTTTCGGTTGTTTAAGCGTTGTGAGCATGTTTGCAGAGCCTTTTACATGCATTATTTTTGATAATTTTCGAGTTGTTTTCGTGTCTGTAGACTTTGCAATGCATTATTTCGACAATGAGCGTGTCTGCAGAGCGTTTCACACGCACTATTTCGGTGATCTACGAGTAGTTTGCAGCTCTGTAGGGTGTTCAATGCATTATTTCGGTAGTTTACGAGTTGTTTGCTTGTCTGTATATCAGTGAACTGCATTATTTCGATAATTTACGAGTATTTTGCAGGTCTGTAGGCTATGTAGCATGATTCCAAGCACATCAAGGCGAGTGTTTTGAATCAGTGTAATAAGTAAACTATGTGAAATCCGTCCCAAAATAAATTGTTCGAAAATAAATAAAGTACACTCCATCCTCTCTCCACCAGCCCAGCACAGGCTGAGTGCTTTCCCCACCATTTCCCCGCCTCCCCCCCCCCAGACCGCCATAGGACAACAGTGCCCTCTGGTGGCGGTACTGTGTACTAGGTCAGTTGGATTCCGGACCTCGTAGTGAACACAGCGGATGGAGCTACTGCCTCAAACTGTTTAAATAAAGACTGCCTGGAAAAGAAAGACTTATGTCCATCCTATCCAGCAGCCCAGCGCAGGTTGAGTCCTTTCCCTGCCAATTCCAAGGAAGAGGTGGCGGTTGGATCACTTAGGTTAGTAAAGGTAGCCCAAGTGACCTTTTTTCCACCAAAATTTGAGCTTCTCGCCATTTTCTGGGTGAGGGGAGGAGGAGTGGGTTAGATTAGTGGAGGTAACCCAATTGACCTATTTTCCAGCCAAAATATGAACTTCTCACCTTGACGTCATTGCGATATTCCCATATCTATCGCCGCCATCTTGGATCCGCCGTCTTGAATAAATTTGGCAACAATTCAGAGTGGGGTGACATGCAGGTTGTCCCACTTCTGACGTTCTGTGTGTCTGTTTTGTTAAAGTCCTATTGCCCATCCTGTTTGTACTCTATAGCAGGTTCAGTTGAACCCTTGCATTGGCGTATTGTGCAGGTGTTTACAAAATGAATCTATCACCCCTTACGGTCGCATGTACTCGTCAATGCGTTGAAATCACAGTCTCCTACATCAAATCTATCCTCCCATTTACGACTAGACATACGTGATTTTTTTAAATGAACAGTTGTCTGATCGCTTCCAACAGACGTCTGCTGGTATGTCGGAACACAAGCCACAGTAGCTTTATGTTGAACCAGCATAACATTTCTGACTATCATTTATGGGTGTATGGCGTCTGAAGTTCCGTACATTCTTTCACAATAGTCGGAGTTTGCCAGAGCAGGAAGAAGTGATACGCCAAGCCAAGTCACAAACTCCTGCTACTTCTCGCGAAATACCGTCACGTTGAAGGTGCCCAGTGATCGAAGTCGCTTCTGTAAAGTTCGTTGCCTGTACTGCAGGAAGACTATATCCTACAGACTATTAATCACAAGGAGAGGTTTCTTGTGTCTGATACATTGTGTTTTGCTGTGACACACCGAAGTAGCATATGACTACAGCTGTGTACCCAGCCATACATTTTGTTTTTCTGCCATGACTTCGAGATCTGTGACAGTAACATGTTTCCACCCGTAGGTTCTCACAGAAAGCCGCATGGTTAAATGCTGCTCTCACAGCACACAGGATGGTTGAAATAAATCACAGAGGCGGTGTTTCTTATTGACAAAAATGTGGAAGACATCGCACATATGGAAACTGGAAGAGTTTGCGGCATTGTGGAGCGTTTCCAAATAGCTGTCCTCCACACTTAACCTCATCTTCCACAGTGACGGGTTAGCAGCTCTCTCGGTGTTCCGTTTTTCGAAGAGACGCAGAGCACTGATTCCTCACACTGGTGATGCATATAGCGCCCAGGAATGTATGTGGTATGCAAAAAAATAGTTAATTCACATGATAAAATTAAAACCATATGGTCAGTTGTGAAGGAAGTGTCTGCTCAGCAGCACAAGATCGACGATATAAAGTCAGTTCGCAGTAAAAATATTTCTGTTACTGATAAATCAGATATATGTAAAGTATTTAACAATCATTTTATGAGCATTGCTGGTGAATTAAATAAAAAATTAGTTTCTACAGGAAATCGTATAACTTTCTTGGCAAATGCCTTTCCGAGATTGATGTCTGAAATACTCCTCTGTGATACAGACAATAGGGAGACTGAGTCAATAATTAAATCACTGAAGACTAAGGACTCTCATGGTTATGATGTTGTGTCTAGCAGAATGTTAAAGTACTGTGCTGCACATGTTAGCCCTGTAGTTAGCCATATTTTTAATTTTTCCTTTAGGAATGGTCAGTTTCCTGAGTGATTAAAGTATTCAGTAGTAAAGCTCCTTCATAAAAAGGGAGAAAGGGATAATGTAGATAATTTTAGACCTATTTCTATGCCATCAGTGTTTGCAAAAGTTATTGAAAAGGCTATGTATGTAAGAATAATTGATCATTTTATATCACACAATTTGCTATCAAATGTACAGTTCGGCTTTAGAAATTGTTTAAACTGAAAATGCTATATTCTCTTTTCTCTGTGAGATACTGGATGGGCTAAACAAAAGGTTTTGAACGCTTGGCATATTTTTGGACTTAACTAAGGCATATGGTTGTGTTGATCACAATATATAGCTCCAGAAGTTGGACCATTACTGAATACGGGGAAAATTAATCTACTTTGCTTATTTTCATTCGCTTATGTCATATGGTATTATATTTTGGGGTAACTCTTCCCTTTCTGAAAGGATGTTTTTGGCTCATAAACGGGTTGTTCGGGCAATAAGTGGTGTAAGTTTATGAACCTCTTGTCGACCCCTGTTCACTAGTCTCGGTATTTTGACATTGCCCTCTCAATGTATATATATTCCTTACTGTCATTTCTTGTTAACAATATTAGCTTATTCCAAAGAATAAGCAGCTTTCGCTCAGTTAATACTCGGCAGAAATCAATCCTGAATTTGGATCGGACTTCCTTAACTCTTGCGCAGAAAGGTGTGCAGTATACTGCTGCATCCATTTTCAATAAGGTGCCACTCGAATTCAAAAATCTTAGCAGTAATCCACGCACTTTCAAATCGAAACTGAAGAGTTTCCTCATGGGTCACTCCTTCTATTCTGTCCATGAGTTCCTTAAAATGTTGACTGCATTTACTTAAACTTATGGATTGACTTTTTCGGGTTGATAAACATTTTATTTTTATCTGTTATTACTTTTATGTTGTAATTTCATGTACTGATACGTTCCATGACCTTGGAGATTTGCTCCTCAATTTGGTCCTACGGAACTTGCGTAAATAAAAAAAAAAGATTTACCCCAAAAAGGACAACACAGTACTGGTAACCTTCCCCAGCAAACAAAAATGTGGCGTGCTTACGTGACTCCTTAGCTAATGGTATTTAGCAGTAACCTTCCTTTAGGTAAAGATTTGTCTTAAATTTAACACCGTCAAACCCTTGTACTATATCTTCTATTTCTATACTCTCCGGTTTATCACATTCTCTCCACACTATGCCATTCAGTTTCCTAGTGTCTATTACTACCCGTTCACTTCCATTCTTCATATCCACATTCAATAAGGAATTATTATATCCACCGTTGCTCCTTTCAGTAATACCCCACACTTCTACGTGAGTCAGTTATTCTTCTACAGCTTTCCTTCTAGCCGAAGGTATGTGGTAACATTTTGCAAAAAATAGAGTATTTGGTTTTATATTCAGGTGATATTCAAAATTCTTCACTCTACTTGGTTCATCAGAAGTAATTTTGTTATTGTTAACCACCGTATTACGTAACTCAACTCTTTGACCTTTACTAATAAATTGAATTTCGTCTAACTTCCTCTTGATCTATTCCATTCCGTCAATATTTGATTCAGTATAGTCTTCATAAGCTCTAATATATTATTATCATAACAGATATCCAGTGGTGTCATAGTCATCCTTATACACCCTGTTTGACCATCCTTATCCATCACTTTTTCACTGAATCCTACCAGTACCTCAACACCATTGCACAAAAATTTAATCATCTCCTTTTCACAATCAATTTTGACATTCACCTATTCATAAAGTCCAATCCAATGATCCAAATGAAATATAAAACAGCTAACACTAAAATTCGTTTTATTATTATCGTTATTTTTTTTTTATCAACCTACCTGTGGAACCTGCCACACTCACACCAGATACAGCCATCCCTAAAGCTTTAATATTTGTTCCCATAATGCTCCTGACAAATACGTGATTTCACTCCTGTTGCTCAACAAAACCCTTTCCTTTAAGCTATAAATGTTAATAATTATCATGGTATACTACTTTTTATACAGTTCACCTTCATTTTCTTCTGTCAATAAATTTTGTTCAATAGCCTCTGCTGTCCAATCGGGTTTCATTAAAATATTAGTTTGCACAGTATTGTTTACAGTTTCCTGTGAGATATGGTCGGTTTCCCTTGTCTTGGTTCATCTCCCACTTCCTACTTTTCCATAGATTCTATACACTGACAATCTTTAGTGCCCAACTCATCTGTTCTCTTCATAACATATAATAGATTGCTCTCTTTTTCCTGTCTCTCATTTGCAACTTGAACTACTTTTGTATTTGCTGTAATCTGTCTTTCACTATTTCCACCAGTGCCACTTAACACCCAACGTTACTGTCCTTCCCACCTTCTTCTTCAACATCATCTTCTGATTCTTCTCAGTTGCCACTTGACTGACTATCATGACCACTATACTATACCTTATTCTCTATACTCCCTTCACGATTGTCCACTACACATCTTTCAAACCTCCCTTTTGTCACTACTCCCATTTCTTCCAAATATTCCTTAAGACCACTACTTTTCATCTCTTCCAGAAACTGATCACATACCATCTGATAAGAGGAAATATTTACACTGGTGTTGCAAACATTTGTATCATAATCATTATTTATTTAATCTAGATTGCAAATCATTATACCTTCATCCTCATTTTCTGTATTGCTGTAGACCAATCTATTCTCCCTACTTCTATCTTCCTGCCGATTAACTCTCTCATCAACTTGGCAGCATTCTTCCATAATACAGAATCTGTTTGTTTTCCTACTTTTAATCTTCTCTTACTGGAGACTGAATCTTTTTCAAATTATAATTCCTTTGTCTGCTACTGCCACTTTTGATGTTATTATCCCGCACTGAAAACTTCCACCTTTATTCCCACTGTTCCCTTCATATCTAGTATTTATTTAAAACCTTTTACTATCATCAGTTAATTGCCTGTACCTGTAACCACTGGAACTCTGCTTATTACCTGCACCAGCTAAGCCACTCACTGTTCTGGGCCAGAGTTTTCTCATGACCTCAATCATGAAATTGTCTATCTGTGCCCCTCCAAGGCCTCATACCTATTCCTCCTCTTCTCCCTCTATCTATCCTTGTCATTTGTGCACTATATTAGTGGTGCTGGTTCCCACACTAATATACCTTCTCCCACGGCAATATTCTACACAATTCCATTTGCCTACTCTGTGGCTAAAATTTTTCTAAAAAATTTTCCAAAAATTCTTCCTAAGTATTATACCCTACAACAGTTTTAATCACCCAACTTCGCATATCTCCTGTAAGCCTCGGCTTTGCAATTCTGATTTTGTCAACTTCAGTAGATGCTTATGGAATCATCTTTCTATATGATGATGGGTTCCCTTCGAACAAAATTTTTCATCATCAATTCCTATACTCGCATAACATGCCTCTGTAAACCGAGAAATACTCTTCCCTTGATGACATTTCTTTAAGATATCTACTTTCACTGAAATTTTTGAAGTAACGGTTTTTCATTTTTCTGTCTCTTGTACCTTCAGTTCGGATAGTTGCTTCTTGATGGAAGCCTCCAATGATTTATTTCTCCCATTAACGTCTGTTCTAACTTCAGATACCTTTTTGTCTATCTTTTCGTTAATTCGCATTTGTAAATTCTGTTTGCTTTCATTAGTACTACTTTTAGCCAGCTCAGTCTGTCTCTGGAATTTGTTTGCTGGCTGAACAAGCACTGTAAGAACTTCGATTCTTATCTTTTTTCAATCGTTCAACGGCAGCTTTTATTTCGCGATCGACTCTCTCTCCCAATGTGTCCACCCGTTCGTCCATATTATTCACACTTCCATTTAATGTAGCTCTCTCCCCATGTAAAACTTCCGTGTTTTTGTTTAACAAAGATAGTAAATTGCTGTTCACTGATTGCATTTAAGATCTGTGTGTGTATATTTTCTTACTTATCTCAGATCTTACTGCTAACATTACTTTCACCAGATCACCGATTTCATTGTTTTGGCTCGATTCAAATTCCGGCTTCACGTTAATTTCACGTTTTTGATCCGTCAATGAAAACTTTACCTCTCCTTGATCAAAATAGTGATTCTCCTGTTCCCTTTTTACGTCTGCAAGCATACCTGTTTCGTAATCTATCTGCCGGCCGCTGGTGGCCGAGCAGTTCTGGCGTTTCACTCTGGAACCGCGCGACTGCTACGGTCACAGGTTCGAATCCTGCCTCGGGCATGGATGTGCGTGTTGTCCTTAGGTCAGTTAGGTTTAAGTAGTTCTAAGTTCTAGGGGACTTATGACCTCAGCAGTTGAGTCCCATAGTGCTCAGAGCCATTTTTCGTAATCTATCCCATTATGCTTTTCTGTTTCATCGACAACTTCTGTTTAAATTCAGTATTTATTAGTATGTAGTTCCCATCTAGCTGTTCAGTTCCTTCTATGCCGTTCTTCCGCAGAGACACCATTGTCAACACGCTAGACACATTTGTCATCACTGGTTCAAAAGATGTTCAAATCTGTGTGGATTCCTAAGGAACCAAACTGCTGAGGTCATAGGTCCCTAGACTTAAACACTACTTAAACTAACTTATACTTTTTTTATAAGAACAACACCCATGCACGAGGGAGGATTCGAACTTCCAGCGGGAGGGGTCGCGCAATCCGTGACAGGGCGCCTCGAAACCCGCGGCCAGTTCAAATTTTCTGCCTCCCGTCAACACTTGTCCCTGACAAAGTTAAGTATTGTCCCGTGCCCTATGATCGTCACGTATACCGTGGCAGTCGGGATTTACTATTTAATTGTGTTGATCTATTAAAATTATTACGTGAATGCATCTGACTACCAAACGTCCTATTATAGCAAAATCTCAAGTAAACGCTCTAATAATACTTCACTTTTATGTGCACATACTGATAATTTAAAAATCAGAAATAAATAAAACATTTACGACAATAGGGGCGTAGACGTAGGGTTGGCATTGACCTAATATACTATATCAGTGAATCACATAATAACGTGGCGTTACTTGTTACATTTACAGAACATTGGCGCACACCTTAAAATACTCAAACTACATTATCAATTAAAATCAATAAATGCACGAATCAAAATTACACTTTTCCTTTATATTCTGAAAGTGAGTATCTTTAAACTTACATTCACGTCTTGACTTAATTGTGTCGTTACATGACCTATCGTCGAATATTGCTCAAAAGTGTGCGACCCATGCCGAATTAACTACTTGAGAATACTAAATGTGTACAAAGAATAGACTCACAAATGATCACAGGTTACGAAGGTCCTCACAGAGCGTCACGTATAGTTTCAGGAGGCAGTATTAAAAGGGGAATGTAGGGATATACTACCGCCCCCTATGCATTGCATGCATTGCTCCCGTAAAGACCATGAAGACAAAATTACATCAATTACAGCTTCCGCAGTACCATTTATAAGTAGTTCTTCCTAGATGTAGAAGAAATATGTGTGACCTGCGTGGCGTTGTGCCCGTTTTATCATATCTACTCATAGACGAGAGTGCGGTAGTTTGCTTCTGCTACGACCGCTGATCACATTCGTCACCTTACTTAGCTTCTCTCATATCCTGATCAGCCAGAACATTATGACCGCCGATCTATTATCCATATAAACCTGTACAGGCGACAGCGGCGTCAGCTGGCGAGAATTGACTACTTGCCAGACATACGCACGGCCGATGTAGTATATCAGTGGGCGTGCTGTCTGTGTGTAGAACGGGGAAGGCGCACGATCTACCTGAGTTTGACCGAGGACAGATTGTGGTGTCTCCGAGGCTCGGCACCAACATTTCAGAAACTGCACGACTTGTCGAGTGTTCGAGGAGTGCTGTTGTGAGTGTATTCAACACGTGACGAAATCAAGGTGAAACTACGTCCAAGCATCGTGGGGTTGGGTAGGCACCCCACATTACAGATGTCGGACGTCATAGACTGGGTAGACTGGTAAAGCAGGACTAGCGGCGCACTGTAGCGGAACTAACATTAGACTTTAATGTTGGGCAGAGTACAAGTGTTTCTGAACACACAGTGCGTCGAACACACCTAACGATGGGCTTCTGCAATCGACGACCCATGCATGTGCACGTGTCAGCACCACGACTTCGGCAACAACGACTGAAATGGGCCCATGATCATCGGCACTGGACGTAGGCGCAGTGGCAGAGCGTTGCATAGTCTGATGAATCCCGATACGTTATTCATCAAACCGATGGGAGTGCACGAATCCGTAATCGTCCAGGGGAACAGCTCCTCGTCATATGCACTGCGGGACGGCGACAAGACGGCAGTGACTCCATCATGCTCTGGGGAACATTCACGTCGGTATCCATGGGTCCAGTGGAGCTCGAGCAAGGGACCATGATGGCCAAGGAGTATAGTATAATGCTTGCAGACCACGTATGCCTCTCATGACCCTCATGACGATCATGCTCCTTTCAGCAATATAATGTGCCACGTCACAGGGTCAGAAGTGTGACGGAGTGGTTCGAGAAACACAATGGCGAGTTCCAATTGGTGTGCTGGCCTTCCAACTCGCCAGATCTGAACCCAATCGAACACATCTGGGATGCGATTGAACGTGGCATCAGAGTTCATCGCCTTCTCCTCGGATTTTACAGTAATTAGGTGACTTGTGTATGCAGATGTGGTGCCAGTTCCCTCCAGCGACCACCCAAGGTCTCATTGCTTCCATGCCACGACGAGTCGCCGCTGTTATCCGTGCAAAGATGCACGTACCGGCTATTGGGAAGGTGGTTATAGCATTCTGGCTGATCTGTGTATAAGATATGTGGGGTCGCGTGACGAAATTTCCAACTTATGGTTCAGAGCTGCAGTGGGGTGGCGCCTATGTTATCCTCTAAGACACTTAGGACACTCTACAGAAACTAAAATAAATAGATAAAATCAACAACGTGGCAGTAACTTTTACAATTTGACATCAACATTATGAAATTTCTGTGTGTCGTTTTACAGCGGCAAGTGAATGGCAGTTTTTCTCCCATGTCATCTATTGACAAAACTAGATGTTTACAACCTGACGTCAACATTATAAAACATCTGCAGATGACTTTATAGTATGAAGTGCGTTGCAGGTTCCCTCTCTTGTCATCTGTTGAGACCTAAACCTTATACTGCTCGATGAACGGGAAGAAACTTCCTTTGTAAGCAACTGAAAATCTGCATCTGTTCATCAATACAGAGTCATAACTGTGCGACATGTTGATAGTAATCGAAGCAGATTAAACTATTTTGGTCGAGGCTTCGTATTACTTTGCTAACGATCCCAGTGTTTCATACGTGTTAGCTGCAGAAGGATCTCAGAATATGAGGAGAGGATTTACATTTTCCCTGAACTGGAAATGAATCGCTAGAAGCATCGACAGTAGGTTGCGTCATGACCTTGGAACACAGACGTCCCGTCCTGGCACGAGCAGTAAATGTCAGCAACGAGGATAACCGAGATTGCTGTGGCCCGGTACTGTGACTATAGAAACGTAAGCTGTAAAAGTCGAAAGAAATCTATAAAATGACGAAAAGAACAGGGATTGACAGCCGACAAGAATGCATTAGAAACACTTCCACGCCTGTGGCATCTTCGTGATAAGTATGTGTGCCAGACTTCCGTGAATTGTTCACATGCATATCGTGAATATTTTCCCATTGGCATCAATATATTGGCATGAATACTAATACGGAAGTTTTAATTCTGTGCATGTAAATCCTTTGACCTTCAGACCAGTTCTACTCAAAGTGGAAGAAATAGTTTTAATTGACAACTAAGGCGTTGGGAATCTCTTTTAGTGCTTTCTATCCAAGACAATAGATTTGTCAGCGCTGTGGTGTCGCATGGGCTCGAGGGTCATCCCAACTTTCATCTCTAGATTACTGGTATAGTTCGGGAGGTTCACTAAGGTCCGACGTGTATTGGCAACCGGTGCAAACGAGGGATGAATTCCTCGTTCATCCTGTACACGCTGAAATACAAAACTAACATATGCGGGTGAATAGATAGATCCAGTCTTCCTAGATTTTCCAAAGACGTTCGACGTGGTGCCACATCTTCGACTAGTTATAGGCTACTGGTATATTTCACAATCTCTCAAAAGCATTTGATTGTGTTCTTTTAAGTAAATTAGAATATAAGGGTGTGCAAGGAAATGCTACATGGTTCACATCGTATCTCTGTGACAAAAAACAAAGGATGTCAATAGGAAGGAGTCCTGTATTAAGTTATCAGTCATCATCCAAATGGGAACTAACTTCATCTGGTGTCCTAGAAGGCTACATCTCAGGTCCCTCACTTTTTCTTGCATATATCGATAAACTTTCATCAGCGACACTACCAGATACCTAATTTGTTTTCTTTGAAGATAGTACAAACATTGCAATAAATAGAAAACTAATTATAGTTTTAGAAAGATCGACTAATGAAATTTTCACGGGCATTAATAAATTGGCCATAGCCAATTCTTTGTCACGAAGCTTTGAAAAGACACGCTATACACTGTTCAGAACTTGTAAGAGTCCCTCCTGCCCCCCCCCCCCCTCCCGTATACGATGAAAATATGAGGACAAACATATAGAAGAGGGTTGACAGTGATAAATTCTTGAGATTACAAAATGGTCAGGTCCTGCAGAAAGTCTCATCACTTATGTCTCTGTGCTGGTCGTTTTTGGAACACAACGTACGACCAGCTTAGAGACAGAAGTGATAACACTTCCTGCAGGACCTGACCATCATTTTGTAGGACAATGCTCAAGCACGTACAGTGCAAGCTCTCACTGATTTGTTTGACTGGTGGGGCTGCTAAGTGCTATTCCACCTACTGCACTCCCCTGACTTAAGCCCTCGTAAGTTCAACTCGATTTCTAAATTGAAGGAAACACTTCACGGCATTCGCTTCGACGCTGGCAACAGACCGCGCCGCTCGAACTGCCAACTCATCTGCCACTGCTAAGAGTATCTTACGACTTCCACATCGCTGGCAACGGGTTTTACACACTGCTGGTGACTACTTTGAAGGTCAGTAAAACTTTGAAACACGTATCTATTTTGTACGAGCTGTAAATAAATAGTTGCCACTATTAAAGTTCCAACTCTCGTATTCGAATATTCATAGCAAGCATGCAATCGATAACTGATAAGCTCCTTCAAACAAAGTGCTCTCTGGCTTTTTAACATAAATTTACTCGTAACAGAAGTTGGTTCTGATGTAACATAACATACTCTGTAAACTACAACAAAAGATTTTTTTGTAATCTACTGTTTATTTCAATACCAATAATTTTTAATGTTAACTGCGCAAAAGAAAGTGCCCCAGAACCTGCTAATGTGCGAAAGTATGTAGGATTAGATTCAAGAGGAGCTGGAAATGAAATAACAGGCTTTATGAAACAGTAAAAGAGAACTTCGTTATGAAATAAAAACAAAACAATAGCCAAAGTAGCCAACCCTCCTTGAACTACAGACAACGGCGAGGTGAGATGGCTCGCATACCTCAGCGATACGGGTGGCCGTACCGTAGGTGCAATCACAGCGGAGAGGTATATGCGAAGAGGCCAGATTAACCTGTGGTTCCTGAAGTGGGCAGCAGCCTTTTCAGTAGTTACAAGGGTAACGCAAGGTTAACTACAGACCTTATGTTTCCTGAGGGTATTCAGCTCTACTGTGTGGCTTAATGGTCATGGCATCCTCTTGCAAAACATTTTCCAGAGGTAAAATAGTCCCTTATTCGGATTTCCGAGGGGGAACTACTCAGGAGGATGCTGTCATCAGGATAAATAAAACTGGCGCTTTGCACGTCAGAGCGTGAATTAATAGTTTCCGTCATGAGACAGACAGATTAGAGAACTTAAAAAGGAAAATGGATAGGCTGAAGTTGTGTATAGTGAGAATAATGAAAGTGTAGTGGCAAGAGGAACAGCATTTCTGATGAGGTAATTTCGTATGGCTCAGTTGCCGTTTGCAAGTCTTTCAATTGGACACCACTTCGGCGACTTGCGTCTCCCTAATCTACCCCAGTTATCCAGCCGAGGTAATTGGACCTGCAAATTAACGTGGAATCCAAACCACGTGTAAGTTTTAGCGGCTGCTCACACCGTTGAGAGAAGAAGGATAATTTAAAGGTGGACTGAAAATTTCCGTCGTCCGACCGGGATTTGATCTCGCTACCTCTGGGTTTCCAGGCACGCGCTTTTCTACTGGACCACTAAGTTCAGCTTCTGCTGAGTAAAATGATTATAAATGCACAATCAGATAGGGGTAACGCAGGATAATGAATAAGAACAGAATGAATTCCGGTCAAAAGCTACTATAAAAAGCGTAGTGAAAGTGTTATCGTAGTCGAGGAGGACACGAAGTCAATACTCTCCACAGTGCAAGTTTATATGTCAATTAGCTCGATAAATGATGAAGAGGTTGACAGAATGCATGATGAGATAAAACAAATTATTCTGATAGTGAAAGGAGACGAAACGTTGTGATGAGAGACTGTAATATGATATTAGGAGAAGAAAGAGAAGGAAATGTAGTATGACAAGTTGGGGAAAGGAATGAAAGAGGTGTCTACCAAGTAAAATTTTTCACAGAGCATAATTTCATCGTCGGAAACACCTTAAGACACGGGAAGGTTTCACATTGTTTATATAATGATGAGACTAAGATTTCGAAATGAGATTGTACATTGCGAAATACTTCCAGGGCAGATGTGGATTGTGACCAAAATTTATTGCTTATGGACTGCAGTTTAAAACAGCTGAATTGCACAAAGTTAGGAAATTAATGAGCTGGGACCTGGATAAGTTGAAAGAAACAGCGTTTGTTCAGAGTTTCAAAGGGAGCATTAGGCAACGATTGTCTGAAACAGGGGAAATGAATACAACTGAAGACTAGTAGGTAGTTTTAAGAAATGAAAACGTGAAGGCACGATTGAATAAAATAGACAAAAAGACCAGGCCCAGTACAATTTCTTGGATGACACATGAGATACTGAATTCATTTGATGTAAGAAGAAACTTTAAAAATGCAACAAATGAAGCAAACAGAAGGCTATATGTACACCTAAAAAATGAGGTTGACATAAAATGCTAAATATGAGATAGGAGATATGATATTGTGAGAAGAATTTGCCGAATCACTGAAAGACATAAGACGAAACAAGGCCATTGAAGTAGACGACATTCCCTTGAATCATTGAAAACCTTGGGAGCCCCAACTACGACAAAATTATCCCAGCTGGCGTGAAAGATATATGAGACAGGCCAAATACCCACAGACTTCAGGCGAAATTTAATCTTCGCAATAAGCGTGAAGGCAAGTGCTTGTAGGTGTAATTATTATAGAGGCATAAGTAATAGTTGGTAATTTACGATACGAAATATTTGCAGAGGACTGGAAAGACTGGCGGAAGCTGGCGTCGGGAAGATCGGTTTGGGTTCCAGAGAAATGTTGGAACATGTGAGGCAATACTAATCCTGCGACTTATCACAGAAGATAGGTTGAAGAAAGGCAGTCAACATTTGTAGATTTAGAAAAAGCTTTTGAAATTTTTGACTATAATACATACTCTGAAATTATGGAGCTACCAGGGATAAAATACAGGGACGGAGAGGTTGCCTACAACTTGTACAGTAGAAAGAATGCAGTTATAGAACTGGAAGTCATGAAAGACAAGCAGTGATTGAGAAGGGAGTAAAGGAAGAGTTGTAGTCCTTCCCTGATGTTATTCAATTTGTACATAAAGCAAGCAGTAAAGGAGACCAAGGCGAAATTTGGAAAGACAATTAAAGTTTAGGGAAAAGAAATAGCCACTTTGAGGTTTGCGGGTGACATTGCAATTTTATCCTTTTATAGGACGCGAAAGAGCAGTTGAACGGAATGAATAGAGTGTTAAATGAGGTTATAAGAGGAACATAAAAAAATAAAACAATGGTAGTGGAATGTATAGGAATTAAATCTGGCGATGCTGAGGATATTAGATTAGGAAATGAGACAGTAAAAGCAGTCGATGAGTTTTATCATTTAGGCAGCAAAGTGACAGATGTTGGCCGAACTAGGGAGATTGGAAATAGTAAGAAAAAAGAGAAATTTGTTAACATTGACCACAAATCTAAATTTTAGGAAATCTTTTCTGAAGGTATTTGTCTGGAGTGTAGTGTTGTACGGACGTGGAACATGGGCGACTAACAGCGTAGGCAAAGAGAGAATAGGAATTTTTGAATTGTGTTTGCTACAGATGAATGCTGAAGATTAGGTATTTAGATCGAACAACTAATGAGGAGGTACTGAATCGAATTGGGGAGAAAAAATGTTATGGTACAACGTAACAGAAAAAGGGGATAGATTGATAGAACACATCCCAAAGCGTCGGGAATAGTCAGTTCGGTAATGGTAGGATGAGGGAGGGATGGGGGGGAGGTAAAATTTGCAGAAGGAGACAAAGGATCGAATATAGTTATCAAGTTCAAACTGATGTAGGTTGTAGTAGTTATGCACAGATGAACAGGCTTGTGCAGAATAGATTAGTCTAGTGAGCTGCATCAAACTAGTCTTTAGACTGAAGACCACAAGAGTAACAAAAATCAAACAAAGATAGTTTATTCGGAAGTACTCATCTTTGTACATCTGGGAAATCAAATTTGCTATCTGGTAAGATTCAAAGTGTTGTTGCTCCATTCCGTGCATTTTGAGATGCTTCGATCCACCTTGCCGTGGTTTCCATACTGTGGTAGAGACGTTGCTGCACAAGCCGGACTCACTCGTTGACAGTGGTCCTCCTGAGGCCACTCATTGTTTGAGGACAGTTCTGTGACGACACACTACAACTGGTCCCAAGCACAGTGAAATGTGTTCATGTCAGCTGATACTGGAGGCCATTCCATCCAGTTGACCATTGCTTGCTGTATTATTGCCGGTGTATTATCGTCTTGAAGGACGAACCTATCGCCGAAATGTTGACTGTAGGGGTCGAGAATAGGTTGAAAGACCCTGTCCTCCACATCTCGCAAATTATCCTCGATAGCGATGAGAGGCGCCCGACATAAGTATATGATGGCAGCACGAAACAGTACTGACCCACTGACCCACTTCCCATCTTAACACGTGGTACTGTACATCTGAGACGTGCAGTGATACAGTGATAGCTGGTCGACTCCATACCTTTATACGAGGAGTCAGACAAATCCTGCAGTCGTCGGTGAAGAAAGCCAGACGCCGTTAATCCAGGTTTGATTCCAGATGTTCCCTTGGCTATCTTCTCGGTGTAGCTCCGTGCCATGGGGGGATGTATTATCATTCGCAATGGATGCCTAGAGGCCAAACTGGTCGTGTTTCCACAGTTGCGTACTGTCTGTGTCGACACAACGCCCTCTCCCTCCCCCCCCCCCCCCCTAGGTATCAAGCAGTTGTGTTGCATTCTCCTCGAGGAACAGGGAGACATAATTTTTACGTAGAGGATGTCAACTGGTGTTGTCCACCGCGGTCGAACACAGCGCGACAGTTGTTCGTTGTTTTGTGGCTCAACAGAGTAGCCGAGTGTTCGAATGACATCGATGTGGTGTGCTCTGAACCGGGAGGCAACTTTTCATGCTGACATTCGTTCATGCCCCTAAACGATAGGCTTGATATGCATCTTCACGGTACGTGACAGACTGAATAGTGGACACAAACTACAGTGTCCCGTTTACGGTTAGAGATACAGTACGCTCTACTACACTACACTGAGAATCCAGGAGGTTGTATGTAACGATTTCCTGTGGTCAAAGAAGTACTGAGAAAGAGGTTTAAGATAAGAAAAAAAAAGACAGTGCAAGGTATGAGGGTGGTGGAAAATGTCTTTTGAGCAGTTTGTGTTTGTCTTCACTCAAACATATTTCACTATAGTTGTGACGTTGTCAGTGATCTTTTATTTATTTATGAGAGTTTGGAATATTTGGACTCTAGGTTATTACTGTTTTTAGGCCTATTGAATCTTATCTTACAGCTGTTTTTCCTTTTGCTGTCATTCAGTCACTGATCTCTGATAAGTACAGCGTGCCAGCTAAGACACATGCGTGCTAACATGATACACCTATAAGAATAGTACTTTGTAAGATCAGGAAAATGTATACTGAGGCAACAAATGTTGGTATCTATTATCATTGACATCTTATTTTGCCGTTATTGACCTGCTCTGAGCTAAGCACATATAATTGTGTTGCTAGAAAGGACACGTTATTAATCATGTTTTGTGCAAGACCGGGCAGAGATCTTAAACATCTACAACGATCGTGACAGTGGTACATTTTGTTACCTTTTCGTACAGCTGCTGAAGTGCTCTTGGATAACCAGTAAAGTCCTCCGTTATAGATGTGGTGTATAGTGTGAGCCTTAATATTTATCCATTGCGACTTGTGAGCATACCTCACTCAAGAGTCATCACTTCTGTCTCTAAGCTGGTCGCAGGTTGTGTTCCAAAAATGAACAGCATAGAGACATACGTATGACACTTTTTACAGGACCTGACCATCATTCTGCAGGACAATGTTCAAGCACGTACAGCGCCAACTGTTACTGATTTGTTTGACTGATGGGGCTGCTAAGTGCTGTACCATCTACTGCACTCCCCTGACTTAAGTCCTCGTAGGTTCAACTCGGTTTGTAAATTGAAGGAAACACTTCACGGCATTCGCTTCGGAGTTGGCAACAGATCGCGCCGCTCGAAATTTCAACACAACTGGCACTGCTAAGAGTATCCTTCGACCTCCAGGTGACTACTCTGAAGATCAGTAAAACTTTGAAACACGTATCTATTTTGTACGAGCTGTAAATAAATAGTTGCCACTATTAAAGTTCCAACCTTCGCATTAAGGGTGATGGCTTCATGAGAATTATGACGCTTGAAACAATATAAATGCGATTTGCAAGAAGGCAAAACCTGTCAATGACTACAATGTTCGCTCAGGATCAAGAAGGGCTAAATCGCCCCATACCTAACTAGTACTTCTCAGGAAGTTTGGACCACGAGGAAGTGAGCCTCGTTGCTGTGATTAGAGTACAGCACATAGTGACATTTCAGACAACGAAATGGCAGACTCTTTGGCGAAAGCGGCAGTTCGTGATGAGATAAAGATCCACGGTGGTATTACTAGGAACTCTACAATCGAAAAAGTGTGACGCCTTGGCCAAGGAGCGGTTAAGTATCTGCGCCTAGCCGACGATGTGCGTATGTAGCAATACACGTTCGGTATATCACCCGCTTGCGATGCGTTGTTAGTATATTGACATGTCACAGTCATTAAATTTTACAGAGACGACTAAAAATTTTAGCTTCAGTCACGTGCAATTAAGAAAGGACCTTCGTCGCGTTAGTTTAGCTACTTCCTCGTTGTGTGGGCATCAAGAACAGGAAAATATCAAGCATCTCTTTCCCGCCTGTCGAATTCTTTTTTATCATTGCTGAGGAAACAGTGGCATCTAAAGGGCATATTCTCAAATACACAACTCCTGTGGATATACTACATTTCGTGGTCATTGGTCGTCCAGGGTTGCAGGTCCACGGTTCCATTTTATGTCTAACGTGATCTTACCTCTGTAAATAACAAAAAAAAACTTTGAGTAATATTTGTTTATTATTGATCAGTATAACAACACGAGTACGACGCACTGACAGAGCTCGCTGCCTCAGTGTTGCCAGCTTCACAGCACCATCTCGGCAACATGAACTCTGCAGCTGTCAAAGCTTCTGCCAGCCATCGTGTCAAGATAGTCATCACAACTGTCCATCTGCCCCACCCCCCTCTTCAGCAGAGGCTGTTGTTTTTATTTTAATGACTAGAAACATAGAAAAACACCAATAACTAGAAAAATACAAAATAAATACCAAACAGAATGTTATCGCGATGTATGTCAAACTATTCCACTTTATCAGAAGAGTACGAAACTGATATTAGACATTGACTAGCCAAAGTATTACGAAAGTTATTGATAGATATTTATCGACATTTTAGGTAGTTAATAGTAATTAAAACTTCATCTTTTCAGCAAAAAACGTCGTTGGAATCGAGGTGTTTTGATGTCGTGCTTCGACTGAAACACTTTAATTGCTTCAAAAGGCTTTGTTCTTGCTTTACGTTTTTGTAGAGATGTCAAACTGAATCACTGTCGAGAGCCTTGCAATACATCGAGCAGAGTTTATACACTAAAGAGCCAAAGAAACTGTTACACCTGCCTAATATCGTGTAGGGCCCCCGCGATCACGGAGAAGAGCCGCAACACGACGTGGCATAGACTCCACATGTCTGACGTAGTGCTGGAGGGAATTGACACCATGAATTCTGCAGGGCTGTCCATAAATCCGTAAGAGTACGAGGGTGTGGAGATCTCTTCTGAACAGCACGTTGCAAGGCATCGCAGATATGCTCAATAATGTTCATGTCTGGGGCGTTTGGTGGACAGCGGAAGTGTTTAAACTCAGAAGAGTGTTCCTGAAGCCACTCTGTAGCAATTATGGAAGTGTGGGGTGTCGCATTGTCCTTCTGGAATTGCCCAAGTCCGTCGGAATGCACAATGGACATGTATGGGTGCAGGTGATCAGACAGGAAGCTTACGAACGTGTCACCTGTCAGAGTCGCATCTTGACGTATCAGTGGTCCCGTATCACTCCAACTGCACAAGCATCATGCCATTACAGAGACTCCACCAGCTTGAACAGTCTTCTGCTGACACACAGGGTCCATGGATTCATGAGGTTGTCTTCATACCCGTACACGTCTATACGCTCGATACAATTTGAAATGAGACTTGTCCGACCAGGCAACATGTTTCCAGTCATCAACAGACCAATGTCGGTGTTGAAGGGCCCAGGCGAGGCGTAAAGCTTTGTGTCGTGCAGTCATCAAGGATACACGGTGGATCTTCGGCTCCGAAAGCCCATATCGATGATTTTTCGTTGAATGGTTTGCACGCTGACACTTGTTTATGATCTAGCATTGAAATCTGCAGCAATTTGTAGAGGGGTTGCACTCCTGTCACGCTGAACGATTCTCTTCAGTCGTCGTTGGTCCCGCTCTTGCAGGATCTTTTTCCTGCCGCAGCTATCTCGGAGGTTTGATGTTTTACCAGATTCCTGATATTCACGTTACACTCGTGAAATGATCGTACAGGAAAATCCCCACTTCATCGCCACCTCGGAGATACTGTGTCCTATAGCTAGTGCGCTGACTATAGCACCACGTCCAAACTCACTTAAATCTTGACAGCCTGCTATTGTAGCAGCAATCACCGATTTAACAACTGCGCCAGACGCAGCACCATATTCTGCCTGTTTACATAGCTCTGTATTTAAATGTTCAAATGTGTGTGAATTCCTAAGGGAAGAAACTGCTTAGGTCATCGACCCTTAGACTTACACACTGCTTAAACTAACTTAAACTTACTTATGGCAAGAACAACACACACCTCCATGCCCGAGGGAGGACTCGAACCTCCGGCGGGAGGGGCCTCACAGTCCGTGCATGACGCCTCAAACCACGCGGCCATTACGCGCGACTGCATTTACATACGCTTGCCTATACCAGTTTCTTTGGCGTTTCAGTGTATATAAAAATTAAATGTAATATATGTCTGTCTGAAAGTTTATTAGGGTTTCGTTTACAAATTTGATGAAAACTGGCCATGCGGGTTTTGAGATCTCTGCTAATAACGTTTCCGTGTTACATGATATCTTTCTTGCGCCACATTCTAGGAAAATGTGGCTTCTCCCTGCAGTAGTTCTTACAAGGGATGCGCCTTGATACAGAAGTCCTTCATGAATAGTAGTAGTACGAGCCCATTCCGACAAAACTTCTTACATTCTGAACGTGCTGAGGAGCCAGAAGATTTGTGACTGCTCATATTTTCTCCGGACCAGCATGGAATCCATCGTCACTCACTAGGTGCCCGAAGATTTTTGTTTCTCGGGTGATGCGGGATCAAATTTTCGGATTCAGGTAGAGACCTGTAGTCCTAATACACTTCAACACAGTTATTAGGAAGTTTAAATGTTGTTAAAATCTCTTTAAGAAAAGGACAATGTCATCCAGATGGCAAAGGTACGTTGTGCATTTAAGGTGTCTAAGCCAGTTGTCCATCATATGTTCTAAGGTGGCTGGAGCAGTATATGGTCCAAATGGCTTAACTTTGAGCTCATAGGTGCCATCAGGAGTTGTGCAAGTAGTTTGTTCCCCGTCATTGTCGACAGCCTCAGTTTGCCAGTAACCTGTCTGCATGCCCATAATTGAGAAATACTTTTCCTATTTGCAGAAAGTCTAGAGTGTCATCAGTGCACAGCAATGGATAGACATCTTTCTTCGCTACATTTTAGTCGTCAGTAGTCGATGCAGAAACTCCATGTGCCGTCCTTATTCTTCCCCAGGATCATAGGGGAGAACCAACAAACTTCTTCAATGACGTTATTTCGCAACATCTTCTCCATGTCCTCCTCGATTATCCATCTTTCAGCTGTCGACACTCTTTATGAGCGCTAACTAATTGGTGGAGGTTCCTCAGTGCTGACATGCGTTTTACCGTGGGCCGCTTGGTGTGTATTTTCTCCACTTTGGATTTAAAAACATCCTAAAATTAACTCAGAATTGCTATCGGTCACCGACGTTGTTGCTCAGTAGGGCCAGATCCTATTGGCAGTTCGAAAGTAGCTTCCTCCCCTGCATTGTCTGTAGTGGTAAGAGAGCATGATTCTTCGTCGATGCCATTACTCTGCCCTTCGTCGACTGGTTCGGCTGTCCCTGTGCACATTCTCTCAGAAATTAATTGTGGCTTCAATGTTAACTGACCATCTCAATTGACGGCTGACACTCGTCTCGTATATGATAGCGGAATACCAACGACTTCAACGGCAAACAACCGACTAGGGCACTGTTGGTCATGTGTGCTCGTTGGAATAATTTCGTCAGTCAGGATCTCTGATCTTCCACCGTCAATGACTGTTTGTGATGCCTGTAAGAAGTTCCATTCGACAATAACAGCACGAATACTTTCTGATAAACAACAAACTCGAAAGCTATCTTCAGCACAACCGTTTTCTTATCACGAAACACGGTATCTTTTAGCTGGCCGTGATAAGCACTCGACATTACAGGAAAAGAAACCTCTGAGTCTACTAATACCTGAATTAGTTGTCCGCCGATGACGACGTAGATGAGATTCCCTGTCATCTTGGTAACTATCATCCATGGAGGATTTTCATCGGTAGCGGCTTCACTTTCTTAGATTGTCGCCTCGCTTATTTTTCCTGAATTAGGTGGCTAAGCGAGCGGCTGGTAGCTCCTTACGGCGACGTGAATGGTTACGGCATCTTGGGGAGTGACTTCGACCAGGGTATGAGCTTCGACACACAGGTCAGCTATAATCGTTTGCAGTTGTCTGCCGTGAATGAGTTTGCTGTGATGGTTGACGTCTTGCAGCGTAATAGTCGTCGAACATTATGCTTCTTTTTCTGCTGTAGCGAGCAACTTGTCCAGAGCGTTCACAGTGAAAACAGACTGGTGTGTTGTTCTCCTTCCTTCAAATATCTATTCTTCTGCGGAGCTTCATGGCGCGTTTGGCTGGTGGAGATTGGTGCCGAAGATTGACACACCTCTTCTTCGACGTTCTCTATTACCTTCAGACGTATGAGGTTGACGTTCATGGCTGGTCTCTCTTCTGTACTAGGCCCAACAATTCTGGCTGCCATGAAATGCTGTATGTCTTCTCTTACAGCCTGGAGTATGAGAGAATCGAGGTCATGGTAGTCCTCCACAACTGTTCGTATTCCGGTAGGTGACGGCTTTTACATTGCCCAGTTGGAGACACGGGGATGTACATGTTTTGAAGTACCAGGTGCCTCCACCAAATAATGTCACTGTGTAATCACACTCAAGTCCATATCCGAAAGCCGGGTCATTAAAGAGATATAACACTTAGGACTGAAAGCAAGTTTATTACGAGCGCCAACATATAGCCAGAACAGAACTAACTTCCTCGACGGAGAGTACAGCTATTTATACAAGCATCACGTATTCCAGATTGCTGGTATTCATGCAAACATCTAATATTAAAAAGTATTCAAACAGTAGAAACATGAAATATTTCGAGCACCAACCAGAAACGATAAATACTAAATAACAGATAGTTTGAACTGGCAGCCCGCAGCACACCAGTCAGCGACCCTAACCAGTGCAACACACTGCAAGAACAACAGCTCGCTGCAATATCTGTAAAGTCATACAACACATTTATTATATCCAAACAACAAACACGCCTTCGGTGCAGATGGTCTAGCGGGAAAGCGCGAACCTGGCAAATTAGAGCTCGCGTGATCGAATTCCAGTTGGACCACGGATTTTTCAGTTTACGGTTTAGCCTAGCCTTCCCCTCTCAAAGATGTGAAATGTTGCCAGAAACGACGAGTGGTTCGGATTCCAAGTTAAACTGTACGTCCCATTTCCCTCGGGGATATCCTTATGTAATGCGGAATTGACAACTAGATTGTCACGAGAGGAAAACCTGCAATATAAAAGTAGGCAGAGAGTACCGTCTTCTCAGCACAGAAGCAGTAACAGCAGAATTGGTTGACCAGGGCAACTCAGTTGCTTCGAATGTCACCTGAGTACTAAATCCATCAGCGACATTTCAGCCTGAGCAAGCACACCACATGCTTTCCTTTCCAGTCTTGCTCTTGAGTATTCTGCAACCACAGCCAGCATCTCATCAGTGTAGGCTAATATTTCTGACACCTGATTCCGAGATGTTAGCAATGGCTCAAGGGTAAGGTCCCAGAAAATTTGTCTCTGTGGACAGCCCTTAATGATTCGCCTCTTTACTTTACTGGATGTTGCCCCCCACGCTACACTGCGCCCTACCCAATAATCTAGGAAGGTCTATCACAAACATTGCCTGTCACCACAGACTATCAATTGCACCCACAATGTCAACCACGATCTCTACGATATACTTGATACTATCAGATGAATTTGCAAATGCGAATAATGACTACCATCAGCTGTAGAATGGAATGACGACAATGAAAAATTTGTGCCGGACCGTAGACGTATGGCTGACGACATATGGAAGTTTGGGTCTGGCCGTGAGCTGTGCACGGATAGCCAAATGCTAAGGCGACTGCTCGCGATAAGCGGGAAATCCTGATTCGTGTCCGGGTCCGGCACAAATTTTCATTGTCGTCATTCCATTCTAGAGCTGATAGTAGTCATTATTCGCAATTGCGAATTCATCTTATGTGTTTCGTAACGGCTGTGGTCACCGCAGCATATCGTCATCAGAATAACGCAGGCACTGCAGTATCGTACTTGCTATCACAGTTGTCCACAATGCTGAGAGCACAGTTAATTGCCACGTCGTTGGATCTGCCCTTTCTGAAGCCGAAATGGCTCTGGCTGAGGTCACTTAGCTCCCTGTGATCTGCTGCACAGCAAGTGCTCTTGAACTTTACCCAAGGTGCTAAGAAGACAGATTGGTTTGTAGCTCTTTGTAAACACTAGATCCTTCTGAATTGTCACAACTTGTCCAGAATCTCAGACTAGAGGAATTCTTCCTGGTATTAGTGAGGTTCAGCGTTTCATTACCAATGTAACCTGGAGGTGGTCCATAGCTACAACAGACAGGAAATCTTTCACCTCTTTGTTATTTCAGATTATGTTGTATGCTACTCCTGTAACATCAGTGGCGGACCTTATTACATTAATTCACGCTGCAACCGAAATACTGAAAGCCCAGCCGTATTTATTTCAGTTTGTGCGTCGGTCTCGACATACCTGTTGTATACTCTACAATTAAGTTGTAGGTCAAAATTTTGAACCTCTTTTGTAGTATACAGACACCCTTGTCGGATTTCTTAACAAAATGTGGAAATCGGTCCATCACAATATCGGAAAGTTCCTCTAAATTTGACATCCCACAGGGCACTAACTATCTGTTCCCTCTTCAAAACTGGTCTGTTCACCGTACTGTTCCTCATACAAGTGTCGAGTGTCTGAGGACGCTAAACTGCGAGGTAATTTGCGGCCTGCTCCACATAATAAGCGTCCCACAGGCACAGTCCGTGTATTCACATTGCACGGACGGATAGCAGGTTGTATAATTACCTAGGATAATTAACACAGTCTATCTGGTAGAGTAGGGATTTCCAAACTTTTCCTCTGATGGAATACTTTGAGAATACTGATACTTTGATGGAACGCTTTGTTTAATCTGAGGCTTACTAAAATCTTAAAAATTGAGAAAAATTTGTTTTATTCAGTTATCACTTCAATTTTAAATTACAACTAATGACACAGAAATCACAATAAAATTTAAAAAAGAAGCAATTAGTACGTCAAAATGTCGAAAAAACGTCATATTGTTAACAGTTTTTAGGGGAGTACTTAATCACCTCCTGCGGAACATCAGTTTTGGAAACTTTAGTCTAAAGAGGATTTGACCCCAACCTGGTAACAATTTGTGTTGACCTGTCCTTTGATGTCTTACGAAATCGTTCGCCCCTGGGGAAATTCAGAAGCGCTAGTGGAAAATTAAAACGAAACCCCTGAGACATTGGGCTCGAATGAAGCAGTTTCAGCCACATATTACATTCGCTGGGCACTGGACCATCTCAGCACAGAACGTTTCGAGACTGGATTAATAACAAAAGATAAAGAAAAGATGAGATGATGGTTCAATGCTTCAAGTGTTCTACATAACTACCGTCAACTTGAGTGAAAGATAGAAGGTTCACACAACGCTGTAAAACTGTCAGAAAAGTCCTTCTTTGGGATGTTGTGCAAATCATGCGTCACATTGGCGTGAATGTCGGTTACGTTGTCAAAGCGTTGAGCCTTCAGGTATTGATAACATCAAGTATCGTCATCTGCGATGAATTTTTTCAGAAAAGAGTTTTCTACGTCTTGCATTTCAATCAAGTCGTGGCAGGCGTCCATATGTCGTTTTTGTTCGGGAGTCAAGGTATGCAGGACGAACTTGACGCATATTTTTCTCTTCGTCAAAACATTTTGGAAATTGTCTTGAACACTTAATTTAAAGATGTTGTTCCATTGCGATTTGTCAAACAACGAAATTGACACACTATAGCCGCATGTAGACTACTTAACACTGCCTGCTCACTACTTACTGGTCGAATGCACATAAACTGTTTACAGTTGTTAGTTGAAGCTGCCATCATAGTTACTGCGCTGACGTAGCTTATACGCTAAGAATAAAACCGGTCTCAGATCTTTTTGGAAGGGCGGTGTATATCATTCTAATAGCACGGTCATACACCTGGAGACAAAAGTTACTCAAGCCTTTTCTTCCTACAAATTGCAGACCTACAATCATGGATAGAGAAAATCAGTGTCAGATATCATCTTGGGAGATATTATACCACTCTACTTCCAACTGTTGTTCCAGTCGATCAAAGCGTGTTGCCAGTAATGCAGAGCGAAGTAGACACTGTGGCTTAAGTGATCATACCAGACAAAAAAATTTGTCAGCCCCAGGAGACATGACGCTAATACCGCTTAACAACTCCTCTAGCCTTGACAGTGGCCTCAACTCAGCGAGAAAGTCCACATGATTTACCAGTTCTACCTTATCCAACTGAAGAAACTCATTAATGATTAGATCCCATCGCGCTTTCCTGAAAGCGCTTAACACAGTACCCCGCTGCAGACTATTAACGAAGGTACAGGCATACGGAACAGGTTCCCGTATATGTGAGTGGCTCGAAGACTTTTTTAAGTAACAGAACGCAATACGTTGTCCTCGACGGCGAGTGTTCATTGGAAACAAGGGTATCGTCAGGAGTGCCTCAGGGGCTGCTCTTATTCTCTATGTACATAAATGATCTGATCGACAGGATGAGCAGCTATCTCTGCCTGTCTGCGATGACGCTGTGGTATACGGGAATGTGTGGACCTTGAGCGGCTGGAATAGGATACAAGAGGACTTAGACACCATTTGTAGTTGGTCTGATGAATAGCAGCTTGCTCTTAATGCAGAAAAATGTAAGTGCTTGCAGATGAGTAGGAAGAACAATCCCGTAATGTTCGAAAACTGCTGCTAGACACAGTCACGTTGATTAAATATCTAGGCAGCGGTATGAAATGGAACGAGCACGTAAGTACGGTAGTAGAGAAGGCGAATGGTCGACTTCCGTTTATTGATAAAGTTTTAGGAAACTGTGGTTCACCTGTAAAGGTAACCACGCATAGGACAGTAATGCGACCCATTCTTGAATACTAATCTAGTGTTTGGGATTCCTTCAGGTCGGATTAAATGAAGACATCGTAGCAATTGAGAGGCGGAATGCTAGACTTGTTACTGATACATTCAATCAACACGCGATTATTATGGAGATGCTTCGTGAACTCAAATGGGAATCCCTGGAGGGAAGACGACTTTCTTTTCGCGAGGGTCTAAGGCGCTGCAGTCATAGACTGTGCGGCTGGTCCTGGCGGAGGTTCGAGTCCTCCCTCGGGCATGGGTGTGTGTGTTTGTCCTTAGGATAATTTAGGTTAAGTAGTGTGTAAGCTTAGTGACTGATGACCTTAGCAGTTAAGCCCCATAAAATTTCACACACATTTCAACATTTTTCGCGAGACACTGTTGAGAAAATTTAGAGAAATGGCCTTTGAAGTTGACTTGAGACCGGTTCTATTGCCGCCAACATACCTTTCGCGTAAGTACCACGAAGATAAGAGAATGTCGAGCTATCACAGAAGCATAAAGACAGTTGTTTTTCCCTCGCTCTATTTGTGAACGGAACAGTAAAGGAAATGACAAATGGTGGTATAAAGTACCTTTCGACATGCACCATATGGTGGCTTGCGGCGTATGTATGCAACTGGTAAATAGATGGAAATGGAAATGAGCGTTTGGCGTCATTGGCTGGGAGGTCCCTTACGGGCAAGTCTGGCCGCCTTGGTGCAGGTCTTATTACATTCGATGCCACACTGGGCGACCTGCACGCCGGATGAGGATGAAATGATGATGAAGACAACACAACACTCAGTCCCTGAGCGGAGAAAATCCCCGACCCAGCGGGAATCGAACCCGGGTCCCTTAGGACAGCAGTCCGTCACGCTGACCTTTTTTTTTTTGTTGTTTGTTTAAAAAATCTCATTTTGTTCGTTGCACCTACTCTTGGCGGACGTCGTAAGACATCCGTTTAAGTTCGTTGTTAATCGATTAACTCAGTTTTTTTATTACAGAGGGCAGCTAACCCTCTGACCGAACACGCTGAGCTACCGTCCCGGTGCCATTCAGCTATCGGGGTGGACGTTAGATAGATGGAAGATGTTGACAGCTACACTTCATACTCTGTTCCAAATTATACCAGACATTTCCCAAGAGATTAAGATCGGTTGGTTTAGCCCACAAGTCGAGGTGGCATATGGTGACTGACTGTCGGTTGAGCCAAGAATGTATGTGTGGAGCCCTGTGAACACGGTTGTTGTCATCTTGGAAGGCGGGAGTGTCCACAACATAATCATCATGAGGATGCAGAAGAGAGGACAGCAGTTAGTGACCGAAATTTTTGAGACAAATATCCGAGTTCATGAAAACCTAAATAAGTCGCCCCAAGTCATCCTACGAAAATGACCCCCAAAATAACACAGAACAGCCTGCAGCCTGAACTACTATTTCCACACTCAGCGCGTTAAACGGCAGCACTTAGTCACTTAAAATGTTGTTATAATTGTCGTGGTTCGTAATCTCGGTAAGTCGAATGAATGGGATCGAAATCATGGGAGGACAAAAAAACCAAAAACATCCCAGAACCACCTTTAGCCTGAACTACGCCCTTCAAACACTGTGGGTTAAACAATTCGTTGTGCCGTCGGTGCACATGCCACCTTGATTCATTTTTTCAAATGAAAAATCGCTACTATTTGGACCACAGTATACGGGCCAAGTCAACTACCGTCCAGTTTCTGGGTTGTTTGGCCCACTGAAGACGTTCAGACTATGTACCACTGTGATTAATGAACTGTTGCGACATATCCAGCTGAAAATGTCTATTGTACGCAGCTTCCTTCGTAATGTTCACTCGGAGACTGTTTGAAATGGATCTGCACTCACTGAGAGCAGCAATTCCTGTCGGGGTTGAAACAGATTGCCACTGACGAGGTGTGGCACATGTCTGCAGACCCTATCCGTTAAGATCTTATTACGACCACTTTTCTTACACCCTGTTACAATGCTGCGAGTGGTGCACCATTCTGTGTAGATGCGTTGATACACTAAAAATCGGGAAAATTCATTCACGGTGTGGTCATGGGCACTCCATACACGACTGCTACACCTACATAAATACACTCAAGCCACCGTATTGCACGTAGCGGTGGGGTACTCCGTACCACTACTAGTCATTTCCACTGGCAATTAGAACTGCTGACTATATGCCACTGTATGAGTCCTAATCTCTGATATCTCATCTTCGTGGTCTTTATGCGGAATGTATGTTGGCGGCAGACAGCTTCAGTTGCCGGTTCTCTAAATTTTCTCAAGAGTGTTCCTCGAAAAGAAAGTCGCCTTCGCTCCAGGGATTCCAGTTTTAGTTCCCGAAGCATCTCCGCAATACTTACGTGTTGTTCAAACCTACCGGTAACAAATGTAACAGACCGCCTCTGAATTGCTTCGATGTATTCCTTCAATCCGACCTGGTACGGATCCCAAACACTCGAGGAGTAGTCAAGAATATGTCGCACCAGAGTCCTATATGCGGTCTCCTTTACTGGTGAACCACTCCTTCCTAATATTCTCCCAATAAACCGAAGTCGATCATTCACCTTCCCTACCACAATACTGGCATGCTCCTTCTATTTCATATCGCTTTACAACGTTACGCCCATATATTTAAACGAGATGTCTATGCCAAGCAGGACGCTACTAATGCTGTACCCGAACATTACTAGTTTTTTTTTCCTGCTCATCCGCATTAACTTACATTTTTGTACATTTAGAGGTAGCTGCCTCTAATCACAGCAACATTTTGTCTAAGTCATCTTGGCTCCTCCTACAGTCACCTAATTTCGACACCTTCCCGTACATCACACAGTCATTAGCAAACAATCGAGGATTGCTACCCAGATCATTTATATATATAGAATAACGATTATATCCCACTTCCCTGGGCCATTCCTTACGATATCCTTGTTTCTGATGAACAATCGTCGTCTAGGACAATATATTGAGTTCCATTGCTTAAGAAATCTTCGAGCCACTCGCATATCTGGGCACCTATTCCATATGCTCGTACCTTCATTAAAAGTCTACTGTGAGGCACCGTGCCAAACTCGGGTTGCCCTTGCTCAGGCAGATTCCATATTTATAGATTTATAAAACCGTGCTGATTCGTGGGCAGAGGCTTTTCCGTCTCAAGGCAGTATATTACAGTATATTCGAACTGAGAATATGTTCAAGGATTCTGTAGCAAACCGATGTTAGGGATATTGCTCTGTAATTCTGCGGGTACATCCCTTTAAGCTTCTTATAGGGTGACATTTATTAAACTATACGAAATAAAACCGTCATAACTTCTGAACGGTTTGCGTTACGCCGTTGAAACTGCACATTTGGCAGCGGGGCTTTATGGGAATTAATATGCGGATTGTTCTTTGGTTTAGCAACGAAGCCCACTTTCATTTGGATGGGTTCGTCAACAAGCAAAACTGGTGCATTTGGGGGACTGAGAATCCGCGAGAAGTCTCTTCACCATCAACGGGTGACTGTGTGGTGTGCAATTTCCAGTCACGGAATAATCGGTGTAATATTCCTTGATGGCACGGGACTAGCGAACGGTACGTGAAGTTTTGGAAAATGATTTCATCCTCATTATCAAAAGTGACCCTGATTTCGACAAGATGTGGTTCATGAAAGACGGAGCTCGACCCTATCGAAGCAGGAGAGTGTTTGATGTTATGGAGGAGCACTTTGGGGACTGGCGTAGGCCTCGATTGGCCGCCATATTCTCCGGATCTGAACACATGCAACTCCTTTTTGTGGGGCTATATTAAAGAAAAGGTGTAGAGCAATAACCCCAAAACTATTGCTGAGCTGAAAACAGCTATTCAGGAGGTCATCGACAGCATCGATGTTCCGACACTTCAGCGGGTCATGCAGAATTTCGCTATTCGTCTGCGCCACATCATCGCCAATGATGGCAGGCATATCGAACATGTCATAACCTAAATCCAAGTATCTGTAGTGACGTTTACATGTTGAATAAAGTGCGTGCACGCCGTAGTTTGTACTAATTTACGCTTTTTTCATATAGTTCAATAATTGTCGCCCTGTATATACAGGAGTCACCTGCGCTTTTTTGCAGTCGCATGGGAGTTAGCGCTGGGTGAGAGATTCGCGATAAGTGCAAGTTAGGTAATTGGTCAAAGCCGTAGAGTACTCCTTGTAAAACTGAAATGAGATTCCATTCGGTCCTGGCAACTTATTTGTCCTTATTTATCCATGACAAGGTTTATCTCTGCTATTACGTGAAATCCAGACCACGCCCACTTTCCACGGTATTTAGGCCGTTCTTCGACGTCCGGCTCGTCAGTCGGCAAGACTCAGCACAACCAGGAGCACTCCGAAGACGTCAAATGTAGCTTTGGAGGAAACCAGGGACAGAAGAGTTCTATGGACCACGACCATACGACCCGGAAGAATTCTCGGCAGGCCGGCCGTAGTGGCCGAGCGGTTCTAGGCGCTACAGTCTGGAACCGCGCGACCGCTACGGTCGCAGGTTCGAATCCTGCCTCGGGCATGGATGTGTGTGATGTCCTTAGGTTAGTTAGGTTGAAGTAGTTCTAAGTTCTAGGGGACTGATGACCCCAGATGTTAAGTCCCATAGTGCTCAGAGTCATTTGAACCAATTCTCGGCAGCTCAGCTCATTTGTTTTCAACTCTCGTAGTTGTTGCTCTACGCCAGGGATGCTTATTACTATGTCATCCATACGAGAGTACGTTCGTTGGTCAAACGATCGTATGTTGTATGAACGTCTTTAGTTTTGCTGTCTTCAACTGCAACATCAGACTGGTCAATGAGCAACTGGATGAAGGCGTTAGACACACTTAGCGGTTTTACATATGAATATTCTCGGTTTCCCTGCCAGATCTTTTTCTACGGTATGACGGTGGCAGCTGTTGTATGTTTTACGTTTAAATCTTTTCACAGACGCCCAAAATTCTACTATCCTTCACCAACCGCCATTTGCGCGTTCTCTTTTGAACTGAGAGTGCAACAGCCTCTGTTTCCTCAACATTTTCCGAATTTCGTTATTAAACAATGGTGGGTCTTTTCCAGCCTTAATCCACTTACTAGGCAGATAACTCTCCAGATCGCAGTTTACAATCTGCTTTAACTTCGCCCATCTTACTGAAACTTAGTGACCTCAATTTACTGTCTGAGTGAAATGCTAACAACTGCTTATGTGCTCTATCTATCAGAAAAACTTTCTCTAGCCTTCTTGACGATTTATTAACTTTCGTAGCCATATTTGCTATAATGAAATCATGATCGCTAATCCCCGTTTCTATACTGATGTTGTCAACAAGTTCCGGCCTATTTGCAGCTACAACAAAACTCTTTGAAATGGATCTACACTTACTGACGGCAGCAATTACTGTCACGTTTGAAACCGATTGTCACTGACGAGGCGTGACACATATCTGCAGTCACTGTCCGTTAGTATCTTATTACGACCACTTTTCTCACACTGTGTTACATTGCTGCGAGTGGTACACCATTCATTGTATGTATATACGTTGGTCAGTCCGCGTTGATAAGCCAAAAACTCGGCCAACTTCATTCACGGTGTGCTCAGGGGCATCCCCAAACACGAGCCGGCCGGAGTGGCCGTGCGGTTCTAGGCGCTACAGTCTGGAACCGCGAGACCGCTGCGGTAGCAGGTTCGAATCCTCCCTCGAGCATGGCTGTGTGTGATGTCCTTAGGTTAGTTAGGTTTAAGTAGTTCTAAGTTCTAGGGGACTGATGACCTCAGTAGTTAAGTCCCATAGTGCTCAGAGCCATTTGAACCATTTTTTGAACCCAAACACGATAACTCCTTTCTTCCACTCCGTCACGTCTCCACGTGTTACTGCGCTAATCCATAAAAGCGACTAGAATGTGCACAACACTTCAGTAAAATGACTTAGCGTCAAGCGGCCCGTTGCTCATGTAAGCTTGTTTCTAATATTTTGCCCGGTTAGCTACGTGTGAGATATTAATAATCGTAATCTTTACCTATACCTGAGATAACGGGTCACGAGCATCGAAGATCTGACCTGGCTATGGTAGGATCCAAGTGTACCCGCAATCACAGCGCCTTCTTGCTCTGTCTGAAAATAATTGTGTGGCGGTAAAAAAGGCGGCGCCGAGCTGTGAGCAGCGCGGGAAAACACTAGGCTCAAGGGTATAAGTGCAGGTAACGAAGCGGGCGTGCTTCTTTTTTCTGCGAACGCCGTGACGTCAGGTCGGAAGCTGAAGGCTGCGCATCCGGGTGTGTTGTGGGTATATAGCGGCGGCGCGGGGCGCTGCCTCACAGTCCCAGCCATGGCCGCCACACCTGCAGTGTTCGCCGGCGCCGTTGCGTTGCTCGCTGCTTCCGCCAGTGCTTTCAACGCACAGGGGCCGGTTATGGCCTCAGAGTTCACCACCAGGCACGTATTCGCTGCGGCTCCTCATACTCGCGACCTTCATGTGGCCTGCTGAACACCGTATTTAGTAAACTGACTGTCCAATATCACTTTTGGTTGCTCGTCCAAACGCTTCAGTACCGTACGGTCTGTTGGCTTTCGCTTCGGTATGTTCGGCCGACGTTTGTTAAATGCTTTTCTGACTCTCGTATTGGAATTTTCAGCTCCTCCCGTGCTTTCAGAAAACAATAATGAAATTAGGTATAGGTCCGCCATTTTGCAAGTACACAATTATTAAACTTCCCGGCAGATTAAAACTGTGTGCCGGACCGAGACTCGAACTCGGGACCTTTGCCTTTCGCGAGCAAGTGCTCTACCAACTGAGCTACCCAAGCACGACTCACGCCCCCTCCTCACAGCTTTAATTCCGCCAGTACCTCGTCTCCTACCTTCCAAACCTTCTGTAAAGTGTGGAAGGTAGGAGACGAGATACTGGCAGAAGTAAAAATCTGTGAGGAGGGGGCGTGAGTCGTGCTTGGGTAGCTCAGTTGGTAGAGCACTTGCCCGCGAAAGGCAAAGGTCCAGAGTTCGAGTCTCGGTCCGGCACACAGTTTTAATCTGCCAGGAAGTTTCATATCAGCGCACACTCCGCTGCAGAGTGAAAATCTCGTTCTACACAATTATTCTTTTGCGTTTATAGCCAAGCATGGCTCATCACAGTTGTGGCACCCTCAGTGGGGTTTACATTTTACATTGTGTGTATCCTGTGACTGCGAACTGAAATCAGCCACAGGTCTCAATTAAGGGTCCATTCTCCTCTATCAGCCTTTAAAATAAGCGATTTTACGACTATTTTGGAAAAACTAAGGAGGCAATCAACGTAAATCTTTTTGCACATTATTTATTGATTCTTGCACAACATATGATTTTTTAAAAGAAATTCGGTAATCAATAAGCCCTCCATCCCAGGAGCTAAGGTTGCTCTGTCCAAAATGAGGTGTGACCATGACCGAAGTGCTGCAGTCTGGAAATCTTATCTGTAATCAAAAAACAATTTCTTTAATACATAGAATATTGCGCACATAGCAATAACATAGTTTCTTTGAAATTTGAAAAAAATATCAAACTGCACAGGTTTGAGACAAAGATATAGTTTTGACTTTTTTTGGTCACGCTATTTCCAATAACTGATGAATAAATTAAAATAAAAAATAGCCTACTACTCCCCGCGGACATGCCCGAGGAGTAATTTTGCCAAATTTCAGAAAGATATCTTTCTTAGTGCGCCCGTAATCCATTCCGTCAGCTTAAGATGAAGTGTGTTTCAAGTTGCCGTAATGGATTGCGTGCACACTAATGTCGACTTCTTTTTGAAATTTGGCTGAATTACTCCTCGGACGTGTCTGCAAAGAGTAATAGTCTAATTTTTTATTTTAATTTATTCGTTAGTGATTGCAAAAAGAGTGGCCAAAAACACACGACAAAACTACATCTTTGACAGGACACACTTCATTTTGGACAGAGCAACTTTAACTGCTGGGATGGGGGGCTTAATGTTGACTGAATTTATTTAAATAAATCGGAAGATGATATCCAATAATCAATGAATAATGTTCAAAAATATTTACGTTGCTTGCTTCATTGTTTTTCCCCAAACAAATCGTAAAAACGTTAATTTTATAGATTGACTGATGGGAATGGACCTTTAATACAGTGGTTTATATCTGCGTAAAAAACGTATTTTTTGTTTCTATGTAGTTGGAATGACATTTTCTCCTACTCATTCGTGAATCCTGCGTCTTGTTACGCTGCTGTCGCTTGGATACACAAAGGTAAATTGAGCAATGAAACGTATCTGCAACCCATTGTAACAAAACAAGACGCAAGATTCACAAATGGGCTGGAGGAAACGTCACTGCATCTATACAAAAACAGTTTTGACAAATAAATATAAACCAGCCGAAGCTCAGGACAAGCCAAATACAGCAATGATGGCGTGGTGTATTAATGACCTGTGGCTGATTTCGGTTGGTAGCCACAGGACATACACAATACAGGGTGTTACAAAAGGTACGGTCAAACTTTCAGGAAACATTCCTCACACGCAAATAAAGAAAAGATGTTATGTGGACATGTGTCCTGAAACGCTTAATTTCCATGTTAGAGCTCATTTTAGTTTCGTCAGTATGTACTGTACTTCCTCGATTCACCGCCAGTTGGCCCAATTGAAGGAAGGTAATGTTGACTTCGGTGCTTGTGTTGATATGCGACTCATTGCTCTACAGTACTAGCATCAAGCACATTAGTACGTAGCATCAACAGCTTAGTGTTCGTCACGAACGTGGTTTTGCAGTCAGTGCAACGTTTACAAATGCGCAGATGGCAGATGCCCATTTGATGTATGGATTAGCACGGGGCAATAGCCGTGGCGCGGTACGTTTGTATCGAGACAGATTTCCAGAACGAAGGTGTCCCGACAGGAAGACGTTCGAAGCAATTGATCGGCGTCTTAGGGAGCACGGAACATTCCAGCCTATGACTCGCGACTGAGGAAGACCTAGAACGACGAGGACACCTGCAATGGACGAGGCAATTCTTCGTGCAGTTTACGATAACCCTAATGTCAGCGTCAGAGAAGTTGCTGCCGTACAAGGTAACGTTGACCACGTCACTGTATGGAGAGTGCTACGGGAGGACCAGTTGTTTCCGTACCATGTACAGCGTGTGCAGGCACTATCAGCAGCTGATTGGCCTCCACGGTTACACTTCTGCGAATGGTTCATCCAACAACGTGTCAATCCTCATTTCAGTGCAAATGTTCTCTTTACGGATGAGGCTTCATTCCAACGTGATCAAATTGTAAATTTTCACAATCAACATGTGTGGGCTGACGAGAATCCGCACGCGATTGTGCAATCACGTCATCAACACAGATTTTCTGTGAACATTTGGGCAGGCATTGTTGGTGATGTCTTGATTTGGCCCCATGCTCTTCCACCTACGCTCAATGGAGCACGTTATCATGATTTCATACGGTATACTCTACCTGTGCTGCTAGAAAATATGCCTTTACAAGTACGACACAACATGTGGTTCATGAACGATGGAGCTCCTGCACATTTCAGTCGAAGTGTTCGTACGCTTCTCAACAACAGATTCGGTGACCGATGGATTGGTAGAGGCGGACCAATTCCATGGCCTCCACGCTCTCCTGACCTCAACCCTCTTGACTTTCATTTATGGGGGCATTTGAAAGATCTTGTCTACGCAACGCCGGTACCAAATGTAGAGACTCTTCGTGCTCGTATTGTGGACGGCTGTGATACAATACGCCATTCTCCAGGGCTGCATCAGTGCATCAGGGATTCCATGCGACGGAGGGTGGATGCACGTATCCTCGCTAACGGAGGACATTTTGAACATTGCCTGTAACAAAGTGTTTGAAGTCACGGTGGCACGTTCTGTTGCTGTGTGTTTCCATTCTATGATTAATGTGATTTGAAGAGAAGTAATAAAATGAGCTCTAACATGGAAAGTAAGCTTTTCCGGAGACATGTCCATATAACATATTTTCTTTCTTTGTGTGTGAGGAATGTTTCCTGAAAGTTTGGCCGTGCCTTTTTGTAACACCCTGTATACAATAAAAGAGAAAAGCCCACTGATGATGCCACAACTGTGGTGGAACATGTTTGTGTATTAAAGCAAAACAATAATTGTGTACTAGCAGAAAGGCGGACCCGATTTAATTTCATTACGATCTTTCTGAAGGTTCATCAGCACGACTGACAGACATTGCTGGTGGCGAGCAAGTGTGTGAATCTCTGACAATGCCAGCGACTTGTGCTGGCCAAACGTCAGATAAATTATTAAACAAAATTCGAGCCAAATCCGGATGGTTCTTTTGAAAATGGCACAGCCGACTTCCTTCGCCATCTTTTCCTAATCCGAGATTGTGTTCTTCTCGTTGACGACGGAACGTTAAACGCTAATCTTCTTTCCTTCTTTTACAGAAACTTTAACAATTTTGCACTCCAATAGCGATTCTAGAAATGCGATTTTGGCTGCCAGATTTTATCTTCCGCAAACAGCGTTCGGCTCCATATAAACGTTCTACTGCATTTAAGTAGTGGTTATGACGTCAGGCTGTGACTCGATTTTTAAAATGTTGCTTTAAATATTGGACTGACGAGAAAATTATTCATCTTCTATATTTGATTTGCCTTGAGTTTTGCTGTTCGGCGAGCAGGATAACTGACAGTGACCGAAGCAGAAAGGATATAAAATGCATACTGTCAATAGCAAAGGAAAAGTTTCTAAAAGAGAGAAAATTGTTGACAGTGAATGTAAATTAAATATTATGAGATATTTGCTGGAGGTATTTTTCGGGAGTGTGTAGCCTTGTATGGAACCAAACATGGACGGTAAAGAGTTCAGACAAGAAGAAGGTAGAAGCTTTTGAAATTTGGTGCCACAGAAGTGGCCGAAGATTAGATGAAGAGATACTACATCGAAATGGAGGTAAAAGAAATTTATAGTACGATCGAACTAAAAGATGAGACTAATTGATAACACTCATCTTGTGACGTTAAGGAATCGTCAATATGGTAAAGGAAAGAAGCGTGTCGGGTTCAAATTGAAGAGGGGAATTTGGAAAAAAATACATTCCCAGAGTAATTTTTGTAATTTCGGAAAAAGACTGAATTACACAAAAAGTGAATCCTATTATTTAAAAATAGAATAAAAATATTACAACTCTATTATTGGCCTCGAAAAGAGGCAAAAGTCAGAAAAGTATTTGGAGATACAACTCTCTCCCCTACAGCTGATATTTCTTGCTCCAGTTTGTCATCTGCAACAAATCAGGATTTATCCATGGTACATTACGTACGCAGGGTGTCCTAGGAGGAATGGTCATTATTCAAGGATATGATAGGAAAACGTATTCTAAGTAAAAATCTAGTAAACATGGGCTCTAAAGTGCATACCTTAAGACCTATGAGCATTTCGATTTCGATACTGTAAAACACATCTCTTCTACTGAACAATATTATAAAAAGGAAAGTTGCTACTCACCATATAGTGGAGATGCTGAGTTGCAGATAGGCACAACAAAAAGACTGTCACAAATAAAGCTTTCAGCCAGTAAGGCATTCTTCAAAAATAGACGACAAAGACACACACGCACACACACACACACACAGAGAGAGAGAGAGAGAGAGAGAGTCTCGCAAACGCAAATCACACTTACGACTGCAGTCTCAGGCAACTGAAACTAGACTTATCTGATATGCAAAAACAGAAATTCACATGGAAGATCAACGCCTTGACAACATAACCGCTATTGAAGCCAATATGACATGCGAGTTGAACAATATGTCAAAGAAATACTTTTCTGACACTGTTACATGTTTGTTCCTTGTGTACACCACCTGAAGCACTAAAACCACCATCTTAACGTTTCTCTGTCTTCTGTTAATCCACTCTCAAAACTTATTGCAAAAAATTGACTTCTGAACAGGTGTGTGTGTGTGTGTGTGTGTGTGTGTGTGTGTGTCGTGTATTGTTGCCGAAGGCCTTAGTGGCCGAAAGCTTTAATTGTGAGAGTCTTTTTGTTGTGTCTATCTGCGACTCAGCATCTCCGCTATATGGTGAGTAGCAACTTCCCTTTTCATACAATTGTTATATTGCATCCTGGATATTCCACTGTTTAATCTTCTACTGAACAAGTGTTCATAGCTCTTAAGGTATGCATTTTAGAGACTACGTTTACTATACAATTTTATTCTTGTTTGGTACCGTACTCCTAAAATATGGAAAGCGAAGAGCTTGCAGTAGAAGAGATCTGTTTCACAGTATCGAAGAACCGAAGTTTTCTAGACTTCTTTGTTTCGAATGCTCGTTCCTGTCATATCGCTGCATGTTGACCTTTCTTCCTGGGACGCCCTGTATGTTTACATTATCAGGCTCTAGGCCTAAAATGAAACCATTCCTTTTTTCCCTGTTTTGTTGATGTTGGGCTATGTACGTACTGCCATTATCTTACTTTCTGCTGTCAATAGTGATTTGTTAATAATCTTTTAACTATCATTCGCTAGGTTAATGTAATAGATTTTGAAACTACTGTAAGGACATATGTTACTTGTGATGGGCTTTGTAAATTGGTGAGCGACGAGAGGGGGTTTTGTATGTACATACTTTTTTTTTTTTTTAATAAGGCAACTGAAATTATACCTCATGGTCTCCCTGACTATAGTATGTACGACTGGCAGTGTTTTTTGTGTTGTTTCTATTATTAGCGTCTATTTTCATCAGTGGTTATTACTGTGTAAGAAGACTGCTTCATTTTGATATAAGCTCACCAGAAAAAAACGTTAGTCACACCATTAGCAGAACACACTAGTCGCTTTGGAGAGCTGTATATGACGTTCAGTTGGCACCAGGCTGTCATGTACTCGTCAAACGCTGGCGTAAGTCAGGACAGTGAGGTATATTCGTGCCAGTCGGTTGTATGGAAGTAAGTGCAGTAAGATGTGTCGAAGTGGAGGCATGACAGAAGGGCAGAACGGAGCTGTTGTGTTTAGGTGTTCCCATGAACACCAATGATTGAAACTGGCCGATATGTTTGTGCATCAATGCGGGCTGTCTAACATGTCTACAGGGAATGGTGTACTACTGGCAGTCATTTAACTTGGCGTGTGAACAGTGACCATAAAAAGAGTCTATTGTGTTTATTTCAACATTTTCGATTTTGCCCTTTCTTCTATATCTTCATGATGAGTTTTCTGAAAACACTCCCATCTTCCAAGACGCTAGCAGCTGTGTTCATAGGGCTGCACGTGTACATTCTTGGGCTGTCTAACACTCAAGATCCCTACTACACCTCATCTGGCTCGCCAGATCACCTGATCTTAATCCCATGTAAAATGTCTAGAACAATTGGGAATGGAGGGTGAAATGTAGCAATCAACATCTCCACAGTTTGGCAGCTCTATGTGATCTGATCATCAATGAGCAGCTTCAGCTGGATATGTAGTACATGAAGAAACTTTTGGATTCTCCTCTTTGTCATAATGAGGCTGATATCAAGGCTACAGGCGGTGTTACAATGTATTAGCGTGATGTCTCCAGGGGTTGGCAAGATTTTTCGTGCGCATGAGCATATATTTTAATTCTGAATACACTCTATCACCTGATGTAAAAAACTGGTCTCAGAGTGCCAAGTGTAGTGTGCTACACTGGTTGCCTGAAACGGTCTATTGTTGACAGTGGCTCTGGACTGTCCCTTTCTTGCCATACATTAAATTAAGTATAGCTTAAGGCGCTGTCACATATGAGACTGAGTGCTCATTGAAAGTCGAGTAGCTGCTGACCTAGCACCCAAGTTAGTAAAGGATGAAGGTGATTTCCAGGACAGTTCAGGGCCACCCAACAACAAGTGTCATGAGGATCTGACCCCTCCCTGCCCCCTCCCCCCACCCACAATGTCGCCTTCTCCACCTTCCCTCTTCAAGGTCACCCCCTCCTCTCCTACCACCTCCCCCTCTCTCTTCTCACATGCAGCATTGCCATATTTCTTCCAAAATGGGGGATTTAGCCAACAAGTGTTGCTTAAAAAATTCAAGGTGGTAGAAAGAGGTCAGTTAAAATGGCTGAATCAACATTTTATATCTTGTAGTATGTTGAACGTAATGTACTTGTAATACTTAAGAATGATGACCTTCTGTCTGCATCAACTTTCCACAAATGTGTCTCAGTTATTGAGTAGAGTAATCGATTCAAACGGTAGGTAATGCATCAGTATTTGTGTTGATGTTTCATGTCTTTCTCTTATTAGTACAGTACTGGGTCAGGTACACTTTGTGGAAGTTTAGCCAGTTGCCTCATGTCTCAAGCAGCTGTTAGTGGAAATCTCTCTATGACACGTCATGTCTTCAAGTCTTTTTGTTATATGAAAAGTGCTGTTTCATCCGAATCAGTCTCCATTAGCAAAGGACTCTACTTACTCTACTTTCTGTACTGAATATACATGTATCTACAGTACAGCAGTAGTGTAGTTGGATGTAAAATTTTGCAGTCTATCTCACTGCATCTGGGTTTTGTAGATACAAGCCTTGCACTCAGATGTGCCAAGAAGGCTGCACCTGCTATCCTTTCCAGAGAAACTTCACAGGCAGTCCTCCACAAGGGAACGGAGTCAGCATGCATCCTACATACTGGCAGCATCACAGCATTAATGCCTGTGTTACAAAATATTTTGTCTCTGACCTCTTCTGCTGCATGCACACACACACACACACACAAACACACTGTCTTCTTTTGCCTTCCAACCAGGCCTTTAAAGCATGTAATATTTACTGCGCTCTTTACAGTCTCAGTCTCTTGAAGTGAAACAAAACTCCAAAGTAAAGTGGCCAGTTTTGCTTTATCTCACTACAGTATGACTCTTATCCTTATAATTAGGCATCAATGCGACACTGATTTTATGCTTCTCTATTCCTTCACCTCTTTTTACCACATATGGAATCGAAAATGATCTGTGATAAGTATTTTAATCTGCACCGGGGCCCTAGAATTGTTCTGGAAACTGCCTTCATCCTCTACTCATGTTGGGTGCTTCCCATTCTCCCATTGTGTTGGTCTTTGGTGCCATATCAAACTGGACGAATAATAGTTTATACATGTTCGTGAATCTCGTCCACCCATCGCCCCTGCTCACAAGCATTCCGGGTGAGCAATCATTCATTAACCTAACTATTCGTTATTGTATTCACTCTTGTGAGAGCGTAATCAAAACATTTATGTAACAAATTATGCCTTCAAATTTATGTTAATTTGTGTTTCAGGGCTGTTATTTTCTTCCATTGGTAAATTCTTTGATTTTGAACTTATCATTCATAATCTTCTGATTTGAATGATTCATTTTATCACTTACATGTTTCTACGTTGGGATACGTATACTGCACAATCCACTGTACAGTGTGTGGTGGGCGGTTCTCCCTGTCAGACATGGATCGAGGAAAAAGTACTGTTGGCACCTCTCCTTACTATTATTCAATCTAAATAATTTCCAAAAAAGTTAAAAAACAGTCTATTCTGTAGTAAACGAGAACAGGATTTTCATGGTCCTTGTACAGTTTCACTAACTGCAATGATTTCTGTGATATTGAGTGCATCGAATTTCTTACGAAAAGGTCTACATTTTCTACAGTTTTATCCTGCCTACGAAGATTTTATGGCTGCTGTGGACACCTAGTGTTTATGACCAGTGACTTCAATAAAATACCATTTTATTTACCATATTTTTTATTGCCAAAGCCCTATTACGCTTCGTCAAAGCTTGTAATAGGTACCATAGCTTGTAACAGCTACCTATCTTCTCGACTTCGTATTTTTCTTATTGGTCATTGATTGGAATTCAGAAAGCAGGTGATAAAATCTTCATTAGACATTCTCCAGAAATCTGGCGAGTACTCATCGACACCTCGGTAAATACCTCGCCTATTCAGAATTTGGTGGGCACTTGCTCTGCGATCGCCGAATGCCGCATGTAAATTTTTACTACGGCCTAAAAGATTATTCTTTTAATTATGACTTTGAAGGTTATTAGTTTCATTGTTTTGAATTTTCTTTTATTGGTTATTTGTGTTTGAATTAGTGTGGCTTTTTTAACTTTATTAGAGCGAAAGGTTTTCGGTTCTGGCGCCGGCTTTACATAGACCGGCAGATTACAGTAACGTAATTTTTTGTAGGTATTTTCGCTACGTTCATCTGTACTTATGTATTGTTTATATAGAAGATTGTTTCCGAATTGAAGTGCCATATATAACCTGCTTTACCGTCTTGATGATAGTGAATGATTAGTAAAATAATTTTCCCTAGTTTGTGGATACTAGTGTAGCTTCACCTCTACAGGCCTGTCACGTGTGGGAATTCGCACTGTTTTTATTGCACTCGTAAGGAAGTGGCTAACAAAGTGACGCTTTGCTTGTGTGTTGGCAGCCTGCTGTTCGACGACCTAGTGCAGCCGCTGTGCACAGAATCCACGACCAATGACGCGTGCTACGGCTGCTTCGCGCGCTACGCCAGGATGAGGCAGGTAGTGTATACAGCTTGACAGACACGAAAAATGTGACATCTTTCTAACAAAAAAATAACATTCTGCCTTCTACGAGATAATATTACAAACTATAAATAGTATTCTCTGCTTTGTGTGTTAACGAACATTTATTTACATAGTTTTTATTTATTTGTGATCATACGCAAGTGTTGCTCTTCTAGTGGCTGTGGAAAAGTGTGTTTTCTACGACACAAAAAAGAGAGGTATACTAGTTTATTGTATTTCTAGAATATGCTATATAAATTATGAAATTGCTGCGTGATATATCACAAACGTTTATATGAAATAAATTTAATCTGCATGTAATATCTAATTATTCATTGCGCTTTCTACTTCTAATGCGTCCTGGTATCAGCAGACTCAAATAAGTATGTTCAGGGCACGAATGGATGAATTGGTCCAGTTAGCTGCCTCGTGTGTCACTGGTTCCCTATTGTGCAAATGTTCCTAAATTACATGATCTACTAATATGTAATATCTAATAACCTAATAATCACCATGAAATTTGTCTCATCTCATCTTTCTTTCTCAATCTCATGTATAAATATGGTACTGAAACGGTGCATCACTTTTGTATCCTGACAGTGAAGACAAAAAACTCCGTGTTAATGAACACAGTGGGCAGAGAACAGTCCATCCGTTACAGCAGTTGTCTCCATGACAGTTGGGGGTCAACATAAAAAGATGTATCAACAGAAAAGTTCTTCTTCCAGTTCCCCTGATGTCCCCACAGGTTAAAATTGCGGACGAAGCGTACCTTCCGGTATTGGTTTCATTTGCCATAGGACGACACTGACCTCCTAATAGGCGAACATTCAACCAGCAGACTCAAGTTACATACATTGATCTAGCAGAAAAACCATTTCTACTGACTTTTATTAAACTTCCTTCCAGCTACTCCGTTCAGTGCTCGCGACATCCTTTGCTGTAGCTGAATCAAACTTCTTCTTCTACTGCTCGTCTTCCCTTTCACGGAAATTTGAGGCCATATGAATTTTTTGGAAATTTGTGGTAAGTTCCTATGGAATCAAACTGCTGAGGTCATCGGTCCCTAGGCTTACACATTACTTAATCTAATTTAAACTAACTTACTCCAAGAACAACACACACACCGATGCCCGAGGGATTACTCAAACCTCCTACGGGGGGAGCCGCGGCTACCCAGCGCGGTCGAGGCCATATGATCCACTCCGGTTTCAAATATATGTTTCAGAAATTTATCATTTTGTTTCGCTTTCTTTTACTTCAGGCGAAATAGACAAATCATATTTCCTTACAAATAAGATAAATAGTTATGTTTTCCCATGTTTTTCGGAGAAGAACTACAGCTGTATTTTAATTACTTTTTAATTACAGGTACCAGATGCATACGATGAACTCAAAAAGTGCGCCAGGGACTACTTGAATGGTACATCCTATGCAGAATGTCAGGCAGTGGTGAGTCAATAAATTATTTTCATAATGATAACAATATATAAAGTTCACCGAGTCTAAACTGCCCTTTAAGGTAATGTTTATGCACAACATACCCGTAATGAGGCAGTTCCGAATCGCTGTTTAGCCCGTGCATCTACTATAGCTCTGTAGCTCTATATAACTGTCACGTCGATAGTCAACTTAGCTTCAATATGCTTGAATTATTCACGAACAGTAGTGTTAGGTTTATTCTTGCGAGAGTCTTGTACGTAGTTTCTCGCAGTAAAAGGAGAAATTAAATCCAAACGTCTCTTTCACGCTTCAGCAGTCCCAATTTGTAAACGAGTGGCAAGACAACAGTCGTTTTTAATCACTCCACAAATATTAATTTGCCTTGGACATTATAATTAGGTGACGATCTAGGGTGTGCTGCTGTTGAAAACTTTCCCGTGAGTTGAAACACGACGTGAGAGACCAACGCGCTTTAACATTACCCTACCTTGATGCTCTGTGAGAATGTAAAAGTGACTGCTTCATCCCATTTTTTCTTTCATTTTCAGATCGGAGATGCTACAGGCAGTCAAAGCGGACAGTCGAATGTATTCTGCGATTTTGAAAAATGCGTAAGGAAGCGGGACATGTTGCATCTGGTAAGTGTGACGAACAATAACTTATGTACATGTGCGCCTTGTTTGAGAAATTGTGAAAATTTCTGAAACAACTTTCTTTATCTTTCATCATTTGTTTGCTTTTTTTAGGTCGATGAATGTGGCAGACAGAGTGACAATTCCAAATCTGAAGTGGAGAAGTACGTACAAACAACATCCTGCGTTCTTGAAGAAATGCACCGACGCAAATTTGTGAGTGCTTAGCTAACTAAAAAACAAAAAAAGGGTGATGCTTATCGAAAAGCAAACTATGTACAGATAATGCTGAATGCATTCGAAGAGTTATGGACCGTTTTTCACGTAAACCATTATTTATGGAGCTATTGATAATTTTCTGTATCTCACAAACAACAATTTGGAAAAATGTAATACTAACTCACTCGTTCGGAAAATGATATGTAGGTATAGATGGTTCGGTAGTATTCAAACCTGTCATGACCTGCCTGCCATTTTTGGAATTTAGGTTGTATTGAACTGGGGACCTAGAAACGCCGGAGAGGTTTCGTTACCGCCGTAGCCCTCAGTTGTACACAACCCCACAACAGGCTACAGCAGTCCACTCACCCCACCACCGCCCCACACCGAACCCAGGGTTATTGTGCATTTCGGCCCCCAATGGACCCACCGGGAACGTCTCATACGAGTTGCGTTGTAGAGCCTGCGTGGTATAGTAATTATGGTGTACGCGTACATGGAGACAGTATTTGTGCAGCAATCGCTGACAGAGTAACTGAGGCAGAATAAGAGGAACCACCCCGCATTCGTCGATGCAGATGGAAAACCGCCTTAAAAACCATCCACAGACTGGCCGGCACACCGAACCTAGACACTAATCCGCCGGGCGGAATCGTGCCGGGGGCTGGCACGCCTTCGCGCTCAGAAAGCACTGCGTTAGACCGAACGGATAACCGGGCGGGCCTGGAATTTAGGTTACTATGTTATTCTTAAAGTCTATGCGTAATTCGTCTATCTTAATGCATCTTGCACACCAGGTGGAATAGTTTTGCATAGTTTGCTCTTCCAAGGCTGTGAGACTCTTCAACACGTGGCGAAGCAACGTCCAGACGTTGTGAGGTTGGGCGGCCACCGCTCATGTACAGATGTCGGACGTCGTAGGTTGGGCAGACTGGTAAAACAGGACAGGCGACGAACTGTGGCAGACCTAACATTACACTTTAGTACCGGGTAGAGTACAAGTGTATCTGAACACACAGTGAACCAAACACTCCTAACAATGGGCCTCCGCAGCCGATGATCCATTTATATGCATTGTTAACACCATGTCATCGGCAACTGCGATTGAAATGGGCACGTTAGCATCAGCACTGGACGTTGGCGCAGTGGCAGATTTTTGCATGGTTTGATGAATCCCTATACCTCCTCCATTATGCCAATGAGAGGGCGAAAATCCGTCGTCTTCCAGGGGAACAGCTCCTCGACAAGTGTACTGCAGGACGGAGACAATCTGGCGGTGGCTCCATTATGCTTTGGGGAACATTCGCGTGGGTATCCATGGGCCGAGTGGAGCTCGTGAAAGGCACCCAAGGAGTATCGTACACTGGTTGCAAAAATGGTTCAAATGGCTCTGAGCACTATGGGACTTAACTTCTAAGGTCCTAAGTCCCCTAGAACTTAGAACTACTTAAACCTAACTAACCTAAGGACATCACACACATCCATGCCCGAGGCAGGATTCGAACCTGCGGCCCTAGCGGTAGCGCGGTTCCAGACTGTAGCGTCTAGAATCGCTCGGCCACCTCGGCCGGCCACTGGTTGCAGATGACGTACATCTCTTCATGACGATCGTGTTTCCCAACGGCAGTGGTATTTTTCAACAAGATTTCACAAGGCCAGAAGTATGATGAAGTGGTTCTAGTAACACAGTGGCGAGTTCCAATTGATGTGCTGGCCCTCCAACTCGCCAGATCTGAACCCGATCGAGCACATCTGGGATGTGGTTGAACGTAGCGTCAGAACTCATCGCCCCCCTCCCCAGAATTTACAGGAATTGGGTTACTTGTATGTAGATGTGGTACCAACTCCCTCCAGCGACCCACCAAGGCGTCATTGCTTCCGTGCCATGACGCGTCACCGCCGTTATCCGTGCCAAGGATGGACATACCGGCTATTACGTAGGTGGTCGCAATGTTCTGGCTGATCACTGTACGTAGACGGCACAATCTCAGTTCGGAACCATACAGAGGGGTGTAGACAGTCTAACTCTGCGAATGGAAAAGGCTAGGGGAAAGGGGTGGGGGAGGCTGATGCTGTATGTAGACTGATGTAGACCGTACGGTAACTTGCGGAGTTCAGACGTGCTTGTAACACAGGTTGTCTGCTTACAGCTGTCGGGACCTCGATACCCAGGCGGCTTCTCGAGTCCGAAGGCGTACGCGCTGTACGTGACGGAGGCCGGCGAGCTGCGTGTGATGTCGACGTACGTGGGCGCCAACGATCAGTTCAGCTGCGAGCCCTCACCTTCCCCATTCGGGCCGATTCCTGCTTCGGCCGACGGGCCCGAGGGAAAATAACACCTCGCAACAAATTTCCTTTAATGTAAAACAAAATTATCCTTCAACTATTAAAAGGCTTAACCATATTCTGTGTATATTTCATTTCTATCATCGAAATCGTAACCTTTGCTTTCAGAACAATTAATGGCAGCTCCAGATATTTGTGGTCGTTTAAATCTGCATGCTGGACTGGGGCTCAAAACTGAAACCTGTGTTTCGCAGGTGGCGCTCTTACCTACTTAGTTAAGCTCCATTAAATGCAGGAGTAGTATTTGTCATAGCAGACTGTAGAAAGAGAATATTAATATAGTATTACTTAATTGCAGAAGCGACAGTGGAAAGATCCCAGAACTATACCCGGATCAGAGCAAGAAAGAGATTGACAGTTCATTGCTTACACGAGAGCTACCATAGCAATCATCAACCACAGAAAGTGTTGGTCGCGCCTTCTGTTTTGTTCCCCGTTGACATATCGCTCTGTGGACGACAATTACGGCGGCTAACATTACTGTAGTGTTTCCTTTTCGCCATGTGCATTGTTATTTGGCGCTTATAATACCTAAAAATGGATCAAATGGCTCTGAGCACTATGGGACTTAACATCTGAGGTCATCAGTCCCCTAGACTTAGAACTGCTTAAACCTAACTAACCTAAGGACATCACACACATCCATGCCCGAGGCAGGATTCGAACCTGCGACCGTAGCAGCAGCGCGGTTCCAGACTGAAACGCCTGAACCTCTCGGCCACAACGGCCGGCTATAACACCCAAAAGAATGTCTGCAGCCACCACTGATAGTAAGTAGTAAAGTTAGAAGACTGTTACCAGCTTGCAAGACGGCCTGAGTCCTGCATTTTAACGAGAAACGTATGAAGAAATTCAGAACTGAATGGTACAACTATTGCGCACGCGACCATATTGTCTCTGTAAAACTTATTTACGGTTTTTTCTGAACCAGGAGTAGTATTATGTAATAAACATCTTCACTATTAGTTCTAAAGTAGATAAATACAGTAGAGCACAACTAATTCGTTAATGTGCTTCGTGTTAGCAGTAACTTTATTGCACAGCTTAACAATAACGTATTTATAAACTTCTGATATTCCAGATCAGTTCATAATGCAGCATATATTGTTGAAAATACGTCACCACCTTACACACAAATAACATGAACATATTGTAAGCCACCTGTTGTTCCAAATTCCACATCTATGCCAATGATGAATATTTATACGAGGGACATTCAGTAATTAGACGCATTGATGTAGAAAAACTGTATATTTTTGCAAGATGAGGCTTTACTAATTCTCAACATAATCCCCACCAATATTAATACACTTGTCCCAACGATGAACTAATTTTTATACCTGATGCAAAGAAGTATTTTTCCTGTAGTTTGAGCCACTTTCCCATAAATTCTTTGACCTCCTCGTTGCTATTTTTTTTCCACGTTATGCCTCCTTGAGTGAACCAATAAAATGAAAATCCAAGGACGTCAAACCTGGAATGAATGGAGGATGAGTAAGTACCTCCCTACCCATTTTCTCAATGGTTCTTGAGTCAACTGTGCTGTGTGAGGGCGAACACTCACGTGTAGCGATATCACGCCTTTTCTTGTTCTCTCATTGCTGGCTTAACGTTGTTCATCAACATGTCTGGGTAGTTTGCAGTGTTTGTTGTAAACTAATCTTCTAAGTAATCACAAAAGACGCCATCTTGGGCATCCCAAAAACGGTCAATATGACTTTTCCGCTGATGCTTGCGTTCTGAATTTCTTTCGAACAGGTGAATTGGTGTGCTTCCGTTCCATGCTTTCTCTTTCGAACTCTGGTCCAAAATCGTTAACCCAAGTTTCATCACACGTTTCCTTGTGTTGTTGCGTAAACCCTTTCGGGGGTACAACTTGCACTTGTTTTGCTGTACTTGAGCTTGTTACTGATAACGTTGTGAACTGTGGCAACACTTACTGCAACTATTTTTGCTATGTGTTCAACTGTAACATGTCGTTCTTCACCAATAACGTCATCAATGCGGGTTTCAAGCGATGGAGTTGACACTTCTGGCCGGCCAGAAAGTTGCTCGTCAGTCACTGAGGCTCGGCAGTTTTTGAACTCTTCTATCCACTTTTAAAAATGTTCGCCGTTCATTCAACTTTCACCATAATGTAAAATTATTCGAGGAAACATTTCATCTTCGGAAAGCAAAATACGGATCAGTGAACGTTGTTCAACTAATGTGCAAATTTCAAGCGGACACTCAGCCGTTAAGTGCAGTACTGACTTTATAAACAAAAACATTTTTATCCGTCAGCTGGCATAGTATCACATGAGACACTCCGGACAGGTCTCTGAATTTAATGCAAGCCACTGGCACAAAGTCTGATGATCAGGATCTTTACGCCACTCCTTCCTCCCCTTTGCCGTAAAGGCCAATAGTACTATATACCAGCTCTAATTTCTCTTATTTTATTATGGTGAGCATTCCTCCCTATGTAGGTAAAGTATTTTCACACTCTGAGGAGAAAGCTGGAGACTGCAATTTCATGAGAAGATCCTTCCACAATGAAAGACGCCTTTATTTTGATGACAGCCACCGCAATTCGCGCATCATATCAGCGGCAGTCTCTCCCCTATTTCGCGATAGTACAAAACGAGCTGCCCTTCTTTGAACTTTTTCGATCCTTCGCAAAGAGTGAGAGTTGTGTGTTTAAGTGTATCCGAGAAGTGTAGGTGACTGTAACCGGTGTGTGTAGTGTGGTATCATGTTTATTTTGGATAATGATGAAGAAGGGAGAGGGTGAAACCCGATTCTGGCACTGATTGTGATCCGTCTGTCGCATGAGGACGTTAAGTTCGGTATCGACTAGCCGTGAGGGGTAGGCTATATGCCAATAGTAGTTGGTGTACCCATGCAGTTACCCAACCACATGCTGGCCACGACAGATTTTGCTTAACTTCTGTGATCTGACAAGAACCGGTGTGTCCAACGAGACAAGGACATTGGCATTTCTTTCGTACAACCTAGATTACAGAACATTCTAGCAACAAGTACATTTTATCACCGGTGCACAGAGAAACGATCTGATGAAAGTTAAGGAATTTGTGGGAGTAATGCAGAGCAACCAGATTGGAAAAAGTGACATAACTCATGTAGCATTGTAAAACTGCGTTACCTTGGCCTAGATCGGTCCGCGCCATCAACCACGAACGTACGACAGAACTACAGTTTACAGTGTTATTTCTCTGCACTAGTAACTTACTTAAAATAGTCAAGTCTAGAGAACCGCTTCTACTTACCGCATGAAGAAGTGCTCTCTACCCATTACCATCTCGAAAGTTTCTTGGTCTATTTCGGTAAGACAACACTAAGAACTGGGCACATTTTTCTCTTCCTCATTATGTTTCTTCAGTCACAATTAAGTTGTAATTGCTTCCTGTTCACAGGCATCGGGATTCACAACCGACACAGGTGGCCTATTGCGTGATTTATTTCGTAGACACAAACCTTCTTTGAGGTTCGAAATTACATTTTTTTTTTTTTTTTTTTTTTTTTTTTTGTCGGCGAAAGTGGTGCAAAAGTCGACGAGGATTTCAGGGTCCGAATCTTCGGTAATAGGGGTCTTTCTGCTTTGTTAATAATTTCAAGTTCTTCGTCAGATTCAGCTTCATTCGCAAGCTGAAGAAAATATCAAACCAATCTTTCTCGTTTAGCTCCCTTGCTTGGAGATGCTTTCGCCGTATTTGTATTTTGTAGCTGTTTCATTATTATGCTTTGGTGTTCAGAACGGCCCGATTAATTTATAACCAAACTGCTGTTCGAACATTCGGCATCACTGTCATTTTAGGTAGCTGTGACTCATCAAATAAGATGGGCGTGTTTACAAATTTTCATCTTTATTGTCGAATCGATACAACTGTGTGCGAAAACATGAATACAGGTTTGACAGTCATGGCACCTTAGCTCGCATTTGCAGGAAATATTAATTATTTTCTTTTTGCGTACAGACCGAGAACATATGAAAAGATAAATTGGTTTTCTCTCGCTCTACTTGCGAGTGGGACAGCAAGCAAAATGACTATAGCCCATGTCACGTAGAATGTCGCTTCCGCGCATAGAGATGGAACGAGAGGGAAGCGTGGAGGGGATAAGGTTTGCGCATGGCTGACGGCAGAGAGCGGGCAAACAAAAGTCCCTGTTGCCAAACTGTGTTACTGCGGACAACAGGCAGGTCCATTTGCCTTTGGTACATCGTATTATACGTTCAAATCTACGAGGAAATAGTACATTTTAAAGCCGGTTTCGATCAGACGTTTACATGAAATAAATATTACTTTACGTCTTGAGGTTGTGTCCACTGCTTCATAGTAATCGTCTGTGTTACGTCGGAAGGTGAGAACAGCTGACGCAGCTTTTTGAAGACGTCAAGTACAATTTTTCTCCAAACGAGTACTGTCTAACGACAAGGTCATCGAAAATGGTTGCAATAACTGCCATTTATTGCGATTTGGACTATATTAATCTTCAGACTGAAACCGAAATCATTGTATTTGTTGGACAACTGCTTCTACTAAATATAATTTTTTTTCCAGTGTGTATAACGCGCGTATGTAGATGTGTTTCACTGCAGCACAATGTAAATGTACGTGGAAAAAAGAATTACTGTTAGCAAAGACTAGTGCAAAAGACTATCGTAAAAATTGTCAGTATGTTATCATATTTTTCTGTGTCAATGGGCATTAACAGTTTAAACTAATTTGTTCGACATTACAGTGGGAGAAAGCATTTATGATCCATTGAACAAGCTAACAGTTAACCACCTTTTGTAAATAACTCGACGGAACGCTGACCGGTAACGCAGAAAACCACCGATATCTCAACAGGTATCCCTCCCTTTCATTTTAAGGCGTTTTACAATTCGTGCCTTGAAAATGACTGGAGTTTACGTGTCGAAATATTGGAGTTTATGACGAATGTATCCGGCTGCATTCTCTCGAGTAATTAAAGAAAAGCTTAATGTCTCCTTGAGCAATGTGTTGAACATTGTAGTCTGAATACATCATAGGACAAGTATTCCTAATCAATAAAAGTTAGGAAGTTCTCATGTAGTATGTATATGCAATTGATATGCTGACATAAACATTTTCAAACCATGGGCCTTTAAAACCAAGAAAGATCATTACACTACTTTGTTTCGAAGTCTACGTCGTAATACCATTTACCAATCGAGCCCATGTCCGAACCATGTGACCGTAAATTTAGGATGATAGGTTCAAGGCTTCACCTCCCTGTCAAAGTCTTATTTCGGAAACTTTTCAGCGTGCCCACGCTGAAGGGGCACAAGCGTTTCAGTGTCTGTTATCTTGATTGTTTTTTTTTCCACATAGCTTGTTACCTGTGCACAAATTAATTCTATCGGATTATATTGACAGTGATTTGTGGATAATCGCAAAACTCTGTGACCACATTCACATGCAAGAAAGTCAAGTTTGTACATTCTGTTGCGTGACTTTTACAAATTAATGAGATGCAGGAGTTCAGCACTAGTCTGGCTTATATTGTCTGGAGTATTTTTATTTTTCAGCCAGAGCACAATGACCCCTTTCCTGGTGCTCGTACTTGGTCATTTCTCTGTACCATAACTGGCTTGGTAGTTACAACGACCTACTTGGAAGCAAGGTATGGCAAGAATTGTTCAGTGAACCACTTCTTGAAAGTGACAGCGTTCATATCCGAATGGTAGTCACTACAGTTTTTACTACACCTAAATACGAGTTTACTCTCAGAAACCAAATCAGAAGAAGAACCAGCATGCAGAATAACTAGGCGAGAACGTTTCCCTATGTGTACTTCAAAACCGACAGTACCATAACTCAATTTCCAGAGGGTCTTCATGGACCCATGTTTCATCAAGATAACATTATGGAACTACCACGTCATCTTGTGTAGAGCATCTTTATAAGGGACATGATTCGTGCAGCTTCTATGTCACTTCATTCAAATAAAAACTATTTTTTTAACGCATTTGAAACCAATGTCTTTCAAAATTCTTTGCATTGACGAAGTGCTACCTTTGAGGCCAGTTTGCTCAGGCATAATTGTAAGAAGTTTTCGTGATGTTAGGTATTTCCTCCTTGTATACATTTCAGACACGGAGAGCATTACAAAACCGTTGTCAAAACCAACTACTTGTGTTACAGCCTTATCGCGATTTCGCTGCTGTCCGGCGACACGAAAAAGAATTTTCCTGAGGTTTCTATAGTTCCGACACTTTCGTTTACTACTCTCGGTACAGTTCATTTCCCGATAGGTGCTTCTGTAGTTCCTTCTTGAGTCTTCAGAATGTCAAAAATAGATGTACCGGTCTCAGGTTCACATTTCAAACAGTTATAAACGCGGGACACAGATCTCCTCGACTTCTTGTGAAGCATCTACATCTGCATCTACATGACTACTCCGCAATTCACAGATAAATGCCTGGGAGAGCGTTTATAGAACCACCTTTCGAACTTTCTATTGTTCCACTCTCGAATGTTGCGCGGGTGACACGTACACTTTAATATTTCCGTGTGAGCTCTAATTTCTCTTATTTTATTATTGTGAGCATTCTTTCTATGTAGGTAAAGTATTTTCACACTCTGAGGAGAAAGCTGGAGACTGCAATGTCATGAGAAGATCCTGCCACAATGAAAGACGCCTTTGTTTTGATGACAGCCACACCAATTAGTGTATCATATTCGCGGCAGTCTCTCCCCTATTCCGCGATAGTACAAAACGAGCTGCCCTTCTTTGAACTTTTTGGATCAATCCTACCTGCCGTGGATCGCACACCGGACAGCAATACTCCAGAAAAGGGCAGAAAAGCGTGGTGTAAGTGGTCTCTTTAATAGAGCCGTTGCATTTTGTAAATGTTCTACCAATAAATCGCAGTCTTTGGTTTGATTTCCAAACAACGTTATCCATGTGATAGTTGCAATTTAAGTTATTCGTAATTGTAATCCCTAACAATTTATTTGAATTTACAGCCTTTAGATTTGTGTGTTTTATCTCGTAAACCGAAATTTTGTTGATTCCTTTTAGTACTCATGGGGATAACTTCAGACTTTTCATTATTTAGACTCAATTGCCACTTTTCTCACCACACAGCCGTCTTGTGTAAGTCGTTTTGTAATTTATTTCAATTATCTGATGACTTTATAAGACGGTAAGTCACAACATCATCTGCAAACAGTCTAAGAGGCTGCTTAGATTATCTCCTAAATCGTTTATTAGATCAGGAACAGAGGAGAGCATATAACACTTCCTTGCAAAAGCCAGATATCACTTCTGTTTTACGCGATCATTTTCCGTGGATTACTACATACTGTGATCTTTCTGACAGGAAATCACGAATCCAGTCGCTCAGCTAAGACTTCATAGGCACACTTGTGAGGAACTTCACGTTTATTGCCGTCACCTGACATATTCATTTGGAAATCATACTAAAACATTTACAGATACACGTTCACAACTATTCCACTACACCAATGTCACATCGACGTCTCAGTGAATAATTCGGTCGCTCTGTGAATGAAACTCCATTGTCGCTAAATATGGCAACAGCGCAGCACGATGGAGAGAGTCTCGCAGTCTACTTTGTAACTTGCGACTAGCCGCTCAAAAAGGGGAAAAGTCTTATTAGCTGCTAGCAGTTAATTTCGGGGGATGCGCAGAACGGCTGAAAATAGGGCCGCTGTCCTACATGACACGAACTATAGTAGTGGTACAACGTACCCTTCGCCATGCACCATATGGAGGCTTGCAGAGTATGTACGTAGAGGCAGACAATCATACAATCATACTGATACACTCAGTCATCGTCTCCGAACTGTTCCTTTTCTGTATGTAGTACATAATGCTATAAAATGTGTTCATATTCTATCGCAGTTAGCGTTTTCTTGACCTTAGATTGTCAAATCCTCGTAAAATTTACGATTGCAGCTGGCATCCCTTCCCTCTTCCCGCTAACCTGAACACATGAGCGACACGTGCTCTTTAGTACCTTCATAGCACGCATTGCTATTAGCAATGGTTGAATTATTTATTGACCGACTCTGGTGGTTTGCTGACACTGATGCTCTTGTCGTAAATATTAACAATGTTTAGTCATGGTGTGGCAGTTTTCTATAGTCAGCATTTTTGTTATATAGCTTAGAATTTATCTTAGTGTGGCATCTTTGGTGAAATATCAAGCAATCACAGTTAGAATAGTGTTAGTTTATATCACACTGCCCCAATTCAGTGTTGATCACGTCTTTTGCTACTGAAACTAGCATAATATGGATGGTGCTCAGTTTGATTTTGATACTAACATACTTTGTGGTTTGCTCGAAGAAGCTGACAAAGTCACAGACAATGGAAAATTTAGTGGAAAGGAAGATAGTGATCTGTAAATAGATGACAGTGATGTAGACCCAGGCTTTGAAGCAGCAAATGAGGAGAATAAGGCATCAGAAAAATAGTCCTTGGGTGACAGTGGAAGACCGAGCTAGGTCATGCTTAGAGAGTAATAATAGCTTCTACAGCTGAAGATTCTCTGCTCATTTCGTGTACCTGTGGAGTTATAGTAATTGGTAACTAACATATAACACTAATTGTAACTTCTTTTCCTGTAACATTTCAAGCAGTGAAGTTGTCATTATAGTTCATAAAACAGGACATTTTCTACTTATTTTGTATATAACATACCACTGGAGCTCTAATAATTGCAATTAACTGGTGCATAGCCTATAAATTATGATTTCCTTTGAATAAAATTTGGAGTCGTAGAATTTACGATGTTTTAGTAGCAATGCAACATTTTCCCCCCTTTAGTGCTGTCAGGTTAAGCTCAACAAGGGGGTAACACTAACTACGAAAAATATTCCCATACAGTAATACCACCTCTTCTCCAATTCACTGTTGACACTACACATGACGGCTGGTAATGTTCCCCATGCACGTGCCAAATTCAAATCCTCCTCCACTTTTGTAGTCCTGTGTTCCTCAGTTTCATGTAATATTACGGTCCATAAGTAAAAATTATCAATATACCGTCAAATCCTCCTATCGGTTTGCCACAGTGCATATGGTGATTCACCACACGAAGTCATTCGTTTCCAGTCATCCACTGTCCAGTGACGTGGCTTATTGGGAGCTGCTCGACCATTCTACCCCATTCTTTTCAACTCCCTACGCACTGTCAGTATGCTAGATGGACTGATAGTAGCATTTTGGAACTCACGAGTGATTCCTTCCGCTGATTTCATGCCATTTTTTACAACCGCCCTTCGCAGTTCCTGTCTGTCAGTACTTGAGGTCTCCTAGTTTTGGTTTAGATGCGGCTGCTCCTTCGCGTTTCCACTTCACAGTCACATTAAGTTCGCGTTTTCTGATTGTAAAGGAATATAGGTCAGAATAGGCAGCACGAAACCTGAGAGTACTAAACCGTTAGTCACATATAGTATATTAACTGAGGGCAGTTTTGAGCAATTGAAACATGAACTGAAGGTAGAAGATTGGCCGAATATAATAAAAAATCTTGATGAATGATTCTCTACGTTTTATCTATAATAAAAAATACAATAGATGGGCATCGTCCGTTTGTCACAAAAATAGGCATCCCTAACAACAGACAGAAACTTCAGCACTCTAACAAGTGGTACTCTCAAATGCTCGAACAAATAAGGATACTACTACTTATGCACAAAAATAAGACTACTAAAAGTGTGGAAGCCAGGGAACACTATATGACCCATATGAAGCTGTTCAAATATGAAACAGAATCAGCTAAATGTAAAGTAAATGATGAATATATCACAAGCTCAAAAAACAATTGTCAATCAACTTGGAATATTATAAAATCAATATGGGCAAAGGGAAAACCACAGCCCCAATAGATTGCAGTGCCCTTAACAAATGCTTTACAAGCTATACCAGTTCCCATTCTTCATTTACCACAAATAATTCCAATAATTGTTCAGCTGCTGTTTCTCAACTTCAGCAACGAACACCAGCAACCAAAAAATTCTCTTGGTCAAAACTCACCTCAAGTAACATCATCAAATCTATCAATAAACTTAAATCTCAAAAACAGAGGATTACTATAGGGTTAGTGGCAATATTGCCTTTGAAATCATGATGCCACTAACATATCTGGCGAATCGTATTCTCAATGAAGGTGTGTCCCTGAATGTCTGAAAATGATGGTTACACACCCAATTTACAGGGTGAATCACTAACTATTGCCACCAAGAATAGCATGATAGAAACTGAAAAGCTTGTGGGACAAAAGTTGCATGGGACAATGGGGGCCGGAATATGACGTTGGTTTTTTGTTGCTAGGTGGGGTCGCGTCAGAGATATGAAGGTCAACTTTGCTTTTTTAAATGGGATGCTATACTTTGGTACTTATTTTCTGATAGCGGCTATCCAGATGAATCCAATGATGTGTAACAGTAAGGTCTTTGAAGGTCAACGAAGGTCACAAAGGTGGCATGAACGTCCCTTTACAGAAGGTGTTCGAAGAGATGAGCAGTGATATCAATGCAGTGCTGGAATCTTCTTATCATGGATAGAGTGGTATTCCCTATCACACCGGCACTTATCGAAGCATATTTAAATGTAGGACGTGTAGGGTGAGTACGTTGAGGATATCTTTCAGTGTATAAGGCTCTAGCTCTCACTGGATTTCGTGGGTATTCTCCGTAAATGAGAAGCATATCGACTTGTTCTTCGAAGGAATACATCACTCACATTCGCTTGATTCGACGATACTAGTCTTACCGTCCCTATTAGTGTTGTATTGCGAAACCGTCCAAATAGTGTTTCATGTCAATGGCACGTTAGATGGATACCACGTATTTGGCGAATATTTACTATTTGCACGATATGCGAGAGAGCGTTGTCAGAGTATGTGCGTCGATAAGTGCCGATGTCATAAGGAATACCACTCAATCCATGACAAGAAGATTGCAGCATCACGTCGAACACCTTCTGTAAACGGACGTTCCTGCCACCTTTTTGACCTTCGTTGACTATCAAAGACCTTACTGTGACACATCATTGGATTCGTCTCGATAGCCTCTATCAGAAAATAAGTACCAAATTATAGCATCCCATTTAAAAAAACAAAGTTGACCTTCATATCTCTGACGCGACCCCACCTAGCAACAAAAAACCAACGTCATATTCTGACCCCCGTTGTCCCATGCAACATTTGTCCCACAAACTTTTCAGCTACTATCATACTTTCGGAGTTATTCTACGTGGCAATAGTTAGTTACTCACCCTGTATGAGAAAGGTGAAAAAAAGTCAGACAATTATAAATCCATATCAATAATTCCTATTACATCAAAAGTTATAGAGAACAGTATACGTATGCAAAATTACTATTATTCTGAAAGTAATAAACTACTGAGTAACAGACAGTTTGGCTTTCGATCTCAGCTACCAACAACAAAAGCAGTAGAGTGTCTCCTCAGTAACATATACGAAGGATTTGAGACCAAGAAACACTAAATGCGAACATTTTAGGTTATTTACTTGTTTTGAAAATCAAACTGCCTTTTCTAGCTGCTAGGTTATTCTTTACCATGACTGTTATTGGTATCAAATACTAGTGTAAGTCAATTATTATCCGCAATTTAGCTATATGTTTGTTTATTTTGGTAGTACTGTCGTTTTACGTTGATGAGGCATGCTTTGTTTATTTGTTGTTATATCTTTGCAATTTTCAAGCTGCTAGATTAGTTTCATTATCGCTGCCGTGCTGTCAATCATGGCTGCTCCACTGTCTATTTGCACCAAAGAAGAGCTACGTTCAGTGATTCGTTTTTTGTGGTCGGAAGGCGTATCAGGGGCAGAAATTCATCGAAGAATTTCGGTACAGTACGTGAACAGTGATTTGCCACAACGGAGTGTCTACGAATGGATTAAAAAATTCCGAAATGGTCGCACAAGTGTTCCTTCCGCACTATGAAGGAGTCGGACGACCATTCACCGTCACAAATGAAGAAACCATTGAGCGTTCACTTGAAATGATTCTCTTAGACAGACGATTAACTATTGACGAAGTGGCACATCGTTTGCAAATTAGTCACGGTTCCGCCTACGAAATCATCCACAACAGACTTGGGTTCCATAAACTTTGTGCAAGATGCGTCCCAAAACAACTCACACAGTTGCATAACAAACGTTCTTGGACATCTGCAAAAAACTTTTGGGTCACTATGGTAACGAAGGGACAACTTCATAGACAGGTTCATTACCGGTGACGAAACATGGGTCCATCATTACGAGCCGGAGAGTAAACGATAGAGTATGGAATGGAGACATCCAAATTCGCCGTGCAAGAAAAAGTACGAGATCCACACGTCTGCAGGAAAACTGATGCTTACGGTTTTTTGGGACGTACAAGGTCCAGAACTGGAACATTATGGGGAAAGGGGCACAGCAATAAACAGTGTACGTTAGATGCTTACTGCCAGGCTAAAGCCCGCAATTCGAAGCAAACGCCGAGGATTGGTGTCAAAAAGGTGTTGTGATGTTGCACGACAATGACCGTCCGCATACTGCTGCCCACACTGCTGAAACACTCCAGAAACTCAAAAATTGAAGTACTTTATCATCCTCCATATAGTCCCAATCTTGCCCCTTCTGACTATCCCTTGTTTTGTCCACTCAAACAGGCATTAACGGTCCGTCGATTTGCCTCTGACGAAGCAGTGAAAGAAGCCGTGCATTCCTGGCTCGCAGCTCAACCGAGAATCTTCTTTCATGAGGGCATCAGGAAGCTTGTACGGCGATGCACCAAGTACGTTTAAACCCAAGGAGACTATGTCGAAAAATGATGTTCTTGTAAGTTTCCTAATTTGATTACAATAAATTTTTATAACTACTTTGCGGATAATAATGGACTTACCCTCGTAAAATAACGAGTTCACTGTTACCACTCACTGTTTATTCATATTCACAATCCCTTTTCGTAGGTTTAAACTTCCATCACCTGGTGGATTTACATGTGTTTAGTGTGACTCATGTGTGGGTTGTGTTATGATTTTGGGGTAACTTGTGGCACTGTCTGCTTTGGGCAAAGGTTCCTTCCTCTGTGATAACTCATCACATGTAAATTGTCATATTTTGTAAACAAATATGGTTTCTGGAAACTAATAGGTGGTTCTTTACACCTATCAGTTTCCAGACACCATCTTTGTTTACAAAATATGTCAGTTTACACATGATGTGTTACCACAGAGAAAAGAACATGTAACCACTGGAGACAGTGCCACAAGCTACCCCAAAATCGTAACACAGCACACAGATATATCATACTAACACATGTAAATCCACCTGTAAATGTAAATGGAGATTTAAATCTTTGAAACACCTCGTGGATATAAATAAACAGCAACTGTTAACAGTAAACTTGTTGTTTCATTCAATAACAAGAAACTGATTTGCCCAACACTGTTAGATTTAAGCATTTTTTTTTATTCTGTCACATGTGACATACATGATAAAAAAGGTAGAACATTATGTGTTGTAGATAAGCCATTACAACTATTTCAGTCATACTTAAGCAACAAGATACAATTAGTAAAGGTAAACAACTAAATGTCAACACCCATGAAAATAAAGATAGGAGTTCCACAAGGGTTAGTGCTTCGACCTTTCCCGTTCATTGTGTATATCAGCGACTTGCCAATATACATGCCATATGACAAAGTCCTGGATGCTGATGACATGACACTAATTATGGATGAAGAAAATCTGCAAGATGTCTCAGAATACCACAAAGTGGTAACTGAAATGAGCAGTGACTGATGCAGGGCCAGTCTTTTAGCTATAAATAGAATAAAAGCTCAAGAAATTTGCTTCATCCTAAATACATCCAAATAAGATAGAAAAATTACTGGGGTTCATTTGGATCAAGAAGGTGCATAGGATAAGCTTACAAATTATCTATGTTGCAAACTTGCTCGTACTCTGTTCCTACAGCACAAGCTGAGACACATTATTAGCAAAAATTTATTAATTCCTGCATGCATTGCTTTTTTCAAACACAACTGCACTATGGATTAATACTTTGGGGTAACTCAGTGGGTTCCAGTGCCATCTTGAAGTGCCAGAAGAAAGCAGTTAGATGTATATTAGGCCTAGAACCAGCACAAGGCTGCAAAAACCCTGTTTAAAGAACTCAAGATAACGACACTGCCTAGTATGTATATCTACAACTGTTTAATACAAACTCAAGAAAACGCAAGTAATTTTAAGTTAATATCTCAAGTCTATCTCCATAATACTTGAAGTAATAGTGACCTAGATCTTCTATACTCGAGACTGACATTAACACATAAGATCCATAAGTTCCTATGTTTGAAATTCTGCAACGATCTCTCAAAGACAATGAGCGATCTACCCATGAATAGTTTTAAGTATACGATAGTAGTTTGGTTCAAATGTATGCCATACTACTCAATTTATGAGTTTCTAAACAGTGACACACAGGAGGCACAAAATAAGCAGTCAGTAACTACATTATCAAGTATGCCTATATGTGTGTGTTACAGTATAAGTGTTTACACATTTTTCTACATAGTACTTAAATTAAAACATAATTGCTTAATGATACAATCATATATGTGATTAATATAATGTATTATTCCTAGTTATTACTATTATATTAACAATGTATAGTATCGCCATCATTTTAGCATATATATCTACTTGTACTGCACATGCATATTTATGTAATTATATTTTATTGTTTTATGTATTAAACACACCAATGAAACCAGTTGTATGGAAAATATATCGAAAGGCAAATAAAGATTCTATTCTATTCATGACCAGCATTCGACTTGGACAGCTTTAGAAACACTGGACTCGCATTCAGGAGGACGACGATTTAATCCCGCGTCCGGCCATCCTGATTTAGTTTTTCCGTGATTTCCCTAAATCACTCCAGGCAAATGGCGGGATGGTTCCTTTGAAAGGGCACGGCCGAATTCCTTCCCCGTCCTTCCCTAATCCGATAAGACCGATGACCTCGTAGTTTGGTCTCTTCCCCCAAGAACAACAACAACATCAACAGCTTTAGAAGGGTTGAAATGTGCCCGATGGATTTGTTACTCAGGTGACATCCAGTGATTAATCCACACCGACCCATTCTGTTGATACTGCTTAGCTACTGACACTGCGTACTTCCTGCTTTCATTTATACTGGTACATCTACTTCTCGTGACATCTAACTGTCATTTCAGCCTTACATAGGTTCAAATTCGTTTTCGTTAGAAAATCCAAGAGTTTCTCGTGGTAAACGGAATAATTCTGATGCATCTCACTTAGTTTTGCACACTTGTATTTACACAGTGGACACAAAATGCTATCTTCACGTACCTTTTGGTGTCAGTGACTGCTGAAATTGTCATGTCTAGAGGTACTGGAATTACAAATGTTACACGCAAATTTCAAAGCACCATTACTCAGACGTTTAGTATTAATATCTCTTTGCAAGTTACTGTTGATACTGAATGTTGCACAACAACCCACGCAAGTATATTCAGCCATGTTTCGAGGATCTGAGAATGGCACTGCAAGCTTAGAATACAGTGCAGACTCTGCAGTAATTCAGTGGACGCTTACATCCGAAGCACAATGACAGGTACCAAGAACCTAAAATAACAGTAACGTAAACACCAATAAACAACACTCGGCAAGAATCAAGGCACAGAGCATTACAACGGCACAAAATTACAAACTTTAAACACTCAGCTTCATGCATTGCTGTGGCTGTACGCCAAGACAAGGTGTTTCTTAGGTTTTTGCTTGGTTTCCCCCCATCTGGTCTACTGAAGAAACCGGGGCCAAGTACAGTGTTTCGTTGGCCCCATCTAGTGTGGCATGCCCAAGCATGCTTGATAGTGATTGGGATCAATTTGCGCAAGCATCATTACTGTACAACCACCTTGATGCTTGATCAAATTTGCATGCTTGTGCAAGCGTTCAAGCGTGTGTATGCTTGAGTGTGTGTACCAATAATAGGGAGGCCTGTGCAAGCGTTTGTCGGTGATCTGGTTTGATTTAATTTTTATTTGGTCCTGTTAAATAACGTTCTGTACAAAGGTTGTACTGTATTGTAGGTCAGGTCATAGAATACAATATCACTCGTACATGGAGAAAGAAGAAAATCAACGGTACTGTGAGGTAGTTTCCATAGCGTGTCTACTACGAATAGTTAATACAGGAATGATGTTTTCGTTTCTTTAACCACTCTGGTTCACAAATCTCGTTTTCTCCCCTTTCTTTTAACACAAGCAAAAAGGTTGCCAAAGCCAGCTCATCGTCGTCTCAGCTCGGCATTTTCTTGTGAACAAACTAATGTTTATATAAGCATGCTTGAACCGTATGTAAGCGCCAGAAATCTGTGCATGCTTGCTCAAGCACGCTTGAGCAACCAAGACGGTCAAGCATGCAGTTACGTGTGTGATCGCCGTATGTTAGTGCAAAGAGAAGCGTTAACTCGACAGAGAGCTCTGCACTTGACAAAGTAGTTTTCTGATTGCCTCGTAATCTTTTTAGATTAATTATCGAGTGAAACAGCAAAACGACTTGCAATAACATTAAACACAAAACCAATTACATCGTTCATTATTTATTTTCCAAATTGGCATATCGTTATAAACGGGCAGACAGGTGTATGGTAATGTCAATAAAGGAAGTACTTGTTCTAAACAAAAATGTGGAAACAGCCAATTTCGTTTAGCAGGCTTTCGCGACCATCTGCCAATTCAGGTGATTTAACATTTCCTTGGCACTCATCTATGGGTCAAACTAAGGTGTGACCAATCTCACTGCCTTTTTCATAGATGTTCAATATCCGCAGTTAGTCCTGCTTGTTATGGGTCTCGCACAACTGCGCAGTATTCTAAAATTGGACCTGCGAGTGATTTGTCTGCAATCTCCTTTGTAGACCGACAGCACTTTCCCACTATCCTACAAATTAATCTTTTATTGACGCTATTGTGGAGAACGTGCAACATATTTGCATCATTAATTGATAATGGCACGCATTAGTATAGAAGGCGAAGCCACGTTTAACTTAATACCTCAAACAATTTTCTCAGAGGGACAGAGGCAGAAGAAGTCGCTCCTGGCATAGAAGGCGCGTTGACATACAGGGTGTCCAGCGAATGAGTCACTGTTTCAAAATTAAATATGTCAAAAAATAATATCGATGGACGACTGCAATGAAAGGTACTTTTATTGTGAATTTTATAAAAAATTTTCGAAATAGTTCAAAAAGTTGCTAACAGATGACGCTGTCCGCTATGCAGCTCGAACAGTATCAGTGTGAATTATTTAAGTCTTACTCTGCAAATAGTGTTTGCAGTCACATCACAGTATTTGAAGGATATGGGGAAAGAGAACGGTAACACTCAAATTTGAATTTTTCAAACCAAGTACAGTAAAGCAAAGATAACCCCGATGTACACAAGTTGATGCAACGACTTTGTCTAATTGATGACAGATAGCAGCACAATGTTGTTCCGTTTCTATGAGAACCCCTGCGACCATAAATATAACAGACTGGCACTGACGTCATTTTCGTGGCTCCAACAACTCTGGGCTAAAGTCACGTGAATGTTGGCAAAACATGGTTGTTTCGTCTTGCGCTTGTGGCTGTACTCAGCGTTTTGTCGGGGGAAATGGCATTACCTTTCACGTGTGTTTCTGTGATAGTGCAGATGCGCTTATTGAAGTCTGCTGAAGTGACTTTTATATGTTTTTCACACTTGAAATAGAGTATCACGTAAATTAAAGTGTTGAAAGTGATGCCTGTAAAGTCAGACTCATATTACATTTTGGAAAGTATCTGTGATAATTCGGTTACAGAAGTAAGTATAACCGTTTCTCGTTCCTACGCATAGGTTCACTAAGGATGAATACTGAAGGCAGCATTGGATACAGGCCCTGAAACGGGAAAACTTTAAGCCCTCTGCACATACGCGCCTTTTTGTATATACAAGTGAGATTATAGTAAGGTAAGAGCACCTATAGTCGACACATGAAGAGAATTTTTTCTACCTTCTAATACTATTAAATAAATGTAGGCTCCAAAATTATTTTCTGAAACTTCAAAGTCTCACCTTTCATCTAAAATATCATTTTTTTAAACTGTTAGTTTAAACTTTTGTAAAAATAGTAGGAACTGAACCTTTGAAGTGCACCTAAAATTGATACCCTAAAATGGACCTGCTCGTGAAGTCGACAATTTTGGCACCTATAGTTGACATAATTCCCATATCCCATTTTCTAATAAGTGACTATAGCTCAAAACGCGGCGAATCCAATATTTAAAGTTTTGACACGAGCCCACTCTTACTGTTTAATAGAATTTTAACGACATTTTACTTTAATTGATAGTTTATATAGTAATTTCGTCCCTCTGCCCACCACAGGGGCGTTCGATGAATTTGTAAGATTTTACAAATGGAATCTAGGTTAAATGTAGTTCTGACGTAATTTTTCGCAAATAAAAAAGTAATTTTTGTTGGAAGCGTTTGGCAGTGAACTGAGAAATGTGGGTAAAATACGATACAAACATAGGATGGCAGACCGCTGATTTGAAATCCCGCCACGTTTTGCCAACAGTCACGTGGTTTATGTTGGAGCCACACCAGCCCTATAGCTTCTGCACAGCTAGGCCAGTCTACTAGTATCTATGGTCGAAGGAGAACCCACAAACTCTGGTGAGAGACGAGAAACCATACCTTCAAAATGGAGGCAATAACTGAGAGGATTGTGGTCTTTCTTCAATTTTAATTGAATTGTGTGGTGATTCCGACAGTTTTAATGCCGACATTAATGATTCAGATTCCAGTTCAAACCAGGAGATGGAAGAGTCTACGAATATTAATACCAGTATATATGAGGTAAGGGTTGTTTTGACATGTTATTTGCTGGATGTCGTTACCTTTGTGCTGGGTGGTTAGGCTATGTGTTTTTATTTTTGTCTTGAACTGTTTTACAAGCCCTTTATACTAAGATACAGTCAATACACCTTTTAATACAACTACTTTCTGTCGTGTAAATCAATTTTGTTAGCAAAAAAGAAAATACTCGTACATTTGGGTTACTATCTTATTGATGAAGTTATTGGTTTAACAGAATTTTTTCAGATTGCACTTTCTATACAATAATATGTCTTGACTAAAAGGAAAAGGTCCACAACCGTGCATGACGTCATCGCCAGTGGTCGTACTGCTGCGCGAGACGCTTTTAGCTGCTAGCCTATATTGATCTTGACGCTCATCAAATTCTTATCTAAAATAAAAAAATAATCCGATACTTCAAATAATATTTTTCTCTTATTTTTACGATACACTGTCTCTTTTTCGTAAGATCACATTGAAACTTAATTTGAAGTTAAGTGAAATTTTGAATTATCTGTACAAATACGTGTTTCGGGAAATCAATGAAATGTTTGGAAATTCGATAAGCAATGAGTTAGTATTTATATTTACACAATTATTTATTTTTTTATTTGTGCCGAAAAATACAAAAATCTTCACAGAACCAAATTTTCAGTAATTTTTCTCATACTCTTTAGAGTGTTGTAACACTTGATATTTACAGCATCAGTAACCCTTATTATTTATAAAATAAGCCCCTTATTATAAAGAATATTGACCTCAGGACCAAGTATACAGTCGATGATTTCATGTACTGTGCAATTTGCAGTACAATCAAACCCAACAAATATATCGCCAGGCAAGTTGCTACAACATGCACAAAACAATACATTTCTTTGGCATCTTTCGTGAAGAAACAACTCTCTCTCTCTCTCTCTCTCTCTCTCTCTCTCTCTCTCTCTCTCTTGTGTGCACAAAACAATACATTTCTTTGGCATCTTTCGTGAAGAAACAACTCTCTCTCTCTCTCTCTCTCTCTCTCTCTCTCTCTCTCTTGTGTGTAAGTAATTTCTGTGCAGCAACATGTGTATATTCTACACGTTAAAACATCCTGATGAGGATAATACAGTCCACCTCTACTGATAACAGCTGTTTAATGATTTTGGTTATCTTTCACATCCTCATCGTGTGCTATTAGATATAGTTTACAATAATTAAATTTATTTTTCTTAATGACAATATGAGCAGTAGCCATCTATGTACTGAAGTACAGGCCGCATGTCCTCATCTAACCTCTGTTTGTTAGCATCATCTACAACTAAATTCAATTCTTAATTAAATGTCACTTGTGAAAGGTCATTTATCTCGCTCATTAGACCAAATATCATTCTTGAAAACTTCCTCACTTATTTTTTTGTGACTTTAATATTAATGACACGCAGCTTTGTACCCTTAATTTACTTTCTGTCTCAAAAATCTTCTGATTGAGACATGGTAATTACCACCATTCAATGAACGATACTTCCCAAACCTGCTTTCTAGATCATCAGCTTGAACCTTGCCTGTTAGGAACTATTCTCTCTCTCTCTCTCTCTCTCTCTCTCTCTCTCTCTCTCTCTCTCTCTCTCTCCAAACGTAATACCTAACATGTTCAGCATAAGACCGAACATCTGCAAACTGAATGACAGACATTGTATCATCGCACATCTCAGAACATAATGATACCCCCATGAACTTCACTGTAATATCCATACCAAATGAAACAGCAATAAAAACTTGACTTCTTTCTGTACAACAAACACCAAGCTAATCAGGCCTAATAAAAATGCCAAACACATAAACAAAAAAGAACCATAATCATTCGCTGAAAACACGTACACAACCCTCGTTACCGCACCAAGTACCTAAACTTAAACCATGTTAGCACAATGACAACCAAAACTCAAATGAACCCAATGCCACAAGTTAAACTCAGCACATCCACCACCACTACCACCAGAGGGCACCATCAAATACTAAATACTTGACTTCTTTCTGCACAACAAACACCAAGCTAATCAGGCCTAATAAAAATGCCAAACACATAAACAAAAAAGATCCATAATCATTCGCTGAAAACACGTACACAACCCTCGTTACCGCACCAAGTACCTAAACTTAAACCATGTTAGCACAATGACAACCAAAACTCAAATGAACCCAATGCCACAAGTTAAACTCAGCACATCCACCACCACTACCACCAGAGGCCACCATCAAATACAACACAACCTCTACAGACACAACCAACTCAAATACTCCGCATCATAATGACATCACACACCACTCCATTACGTCATGTGTCAAAGCAGATGAGTGGAATTGGATGCTTCGGTTGACCTGAATGTTCCATCATTAACCAATTTGCAAACTGATGTAGCAACTCTAGTGTGTGTTTAGAATTCCTGGTTATTGGCTCTTGGAACATATTTAATTACCTCTGACCTTTTAACAAAGTTTGAATGTTAACTGCATGTCACCACTTGCAAATTATCTCAATGAAATTTGCACTGTCATTGTGGTGAAAAATATGAAGAGCAAGTTTTACATTCTCCCTTTCTGTGGTTGATGGATACTGTGATTTAAGAGACAGTTTGTTGGCAAATTTCAATAAATTTTCCTTTTCAAGTGACTGAAGAGATTTCCAACTGCTTAAAAATGCAAAATTGCCATAAGCCTCATTGTTACAATCTGGAAGCTATAATCTCTTCTTTCTGATTTAGCCAGTTGTTATGTATATATTCCAATAGGTGCACACTATCAAACAGAAAATACAAAAGGCTACATCCAGCACCTGGAGAAGGGTTTGAGTACTTAATTTTAAGTTCAGGTGGATCACTGAAGTATGATACAGCCTTATTATTGATGTCATTATCGTTACCAAGAACATCATACCATATGCTCTGCAGTTTCAATACAACCTTTTTAAAAAAGGTGGAAAGAGCAGGGGCCTGCGTGGCTTTGACAGGTAGATCATGAGCTACATCATTGTACTGTGTATCCAAATGACACACCATAAATACATAGGCTGTAAATGCACATCCACTTCTACTACTACTACTACTACTACTGCTACTGCTACTTTGGGCCTGACCCACAATATAACACCTTTTGAAATGCATTAGTGATTTTAAATGCCTTCCATCAAGATGAGGACTGTTCAATCTTGTTCAGTCAAAAATGACACTTTGTTAGCTGTGTATTCTAGAAAATATGCAGAAACTTGCCTAAGAACAGGATTAATAGAAAATCCAATACATATTCTAGTCAGAGTAGCTGGACAAGGCATCATTATTAAAGACACACAACAGTGAGGAGAAATTGAGTGAACTAATGACCATACCACCAAAATATCCCATGAATATCTTGCCCTATTCTTTTTACATTTTAGCATTGAAAGCTGTTCTTTCAAAAATGTAATTATTTCTTGTCTATCTGGTAACTTTTGAAATAAATTGTTCAAAACAATAAATATAAAATGAATACTCTCAGTAGTATTATTGTATTCTCTATTGCTAAATTGTAAGTTCGCCATATTAAGCATGGTAGTTAAGTGTGTCGTATTATTTACAGTTACTGGGAACTTGAAATTCTCTATTTGATCAGTCTGCAGATCATTTACATGAACAGTGAGACTTAAGTTTGCCCTAATATGACAAAAAAACTTTCTGAAATGACACTTCACTAATTAAAAGGAAATGTACAACAGTCTTCTTAACACAGATCGACTCACACAAATCAAAAGTATTAATTTTATAATTGATTCATTCAGGGCTGAGAAGGATACAGACTTCATATGTTCTTCATGACTAGTCAAACTTTCCTTTAGAACACAAATGACGTAAGCATTTTCTATATGCTGTCTTCAGTCCTCGGGAGATTCTCTTGATGTTGAAGGTGTAGATAAATATCCAGGACCTCCAAGTAATAGTGATGGTACTGCACCTGTAATAAATATATTAACTGCCATTATCTTACCTTATACGTTATAAGGTCAACAGATTCATTCACTAATTATATACCGTAACACAGTCCGTAAACACCCAACAAACCTTTCCTTAGCTGTGGATGGTCAAGAGGTGCTGTAATAAATTTTCGGGTCTTAGCCTCATATGCTGATGTACTTCTTTCTGTATCGTGTGCATGAAAGTGCCACTCACAAAACTGTTAAAAATAATAGAGTAGCTTGCATTAGTGTGACAAAACAGTTCCCATATATAGGTTATGTTTATAAATTACAGTTAATGCCTGAACTAATTAAAAATATTTAATGTATTTGTTTACTGAAGCTGCTGCTTTCCACAGAATCGTATGTAGGTGTAAAATTATTGTGATGAACTGCACTTACCCATTTTCTCCTTGCATTTTCATCATGTGGGAAATGGAATATACTTACTCTTTCTTGAGTACTATGATTGCCTTTACAAGGCCCCTCCCCTTGCCAGGGGGCTCCGGATCTTTCAAGAGTTCGTGTGTGGCGCACATGGCGGCCCAGGCTATTCCTTCCTGGGCTGCATTTCCCTTCCCCATGCCCCTCCCTACCCTGTCCTCACTCCTTCTCCTCTGCCCCCTGCTTCCCCTCTCTTAGTGTTCTTACTTATGTCGACCTGGCTATCCACCTGGTTTTGTTCCCTATGCCTTTTCTTTTTCACCTTCATTTTTGATTCCCTTTGGGGTTTGACTGCCACTTCTCCATAGTGTGAGCCGTTTGGGGAATAACTCCTTTCCTAGTACCTATGGTGTGGGGGGGGGGGGGGGCTCACCACTTTTTGGTAAGTTCGCGCTCGGCTACCACAGGGCCCCAACATTTGCAGCACCCCTTCCCTGCTGCATGTTTATCATTCTGGTATTCTTCTTCCTCTTCCTTGGAGGGACACGTCTGGAACATTTTTGGGAATGTGTTCTGAGGTTTTAATAGCATGACATGAGAACAACCCCGTCATGTAGATTCTCTTCCTTCGTTCTTCATCTTCTACCATTCCCCTGCATCGTTGTTTGAGGTTCCTCTCAATTTCTTCTTCCTCCTTGTGCGCTCCTGAAGGCTGGCCCATGTTGTTTTACGTGTAACAGGTGATTGGGTAATGTGTAATTCCCAGACCTGGGGTAACAGGTACAAGTCATACGTACTCCCTGGTACAAGCCAGGCCTAGGGAGGGGTGATTGCTTGAGCTGTTGCCTTTCCAAATTGCTATTTGGCCCTCTGTCAGGAGGTCGAGATGTGTGACCTGAGGTGTGAACAATCACCTAAGACCGGTTATCTCATCTGTGAGGGGCCGCCAATTGGAAGGAGCGGGCCATCGGAGACACTAGCAGTCGTGGGGATTTTTGTCACAATGAGCCAGTCATCATCTCAGCCTCAGTCTCTCAGTGTTTTCTAAACATAAATGGAATCGGGCTAAAGATTCAAAGAATCTCCCAGCTGCACTTAAGTTCCTTGTGGTATCACATAATGGAGGAGGTCAGTCCTTTGCTATGGTTAATCCGTTTATTATTCAGAAAGCTGTTCATGCAATTGCCAGCCCTGTGATGTGCTGCTCTCGTTTACATAATCTCTGCTTCTGGAGTCCCGTTGTGATTTTCAAGCCCAACAACTGCTCACAGTTCTGCTCCTCCGTGGCTATCCTGTTCACGTTGAGGCTCTTTGAATGCTGAATTCTTTGTGAGGTGCTATTTACACTTGGCTGCTTGATGGTCCGACTGAGGGAGAAATCAAAACTAACCTCTCTGATCAGAGTGTTCTAACAGTACCACCAGTTGCAAAGTAGGTTAGAAATAAGATTTAATAATGTTGCTCATGCAGCATATGTTCGCTTTATCGGGCAACAACAAAGTTATTGACTGTGGATGGTATTGTCAGAAAAAGTCACTGTAAAAAAAAAAGTCATTAATTTTGGCACTTATCTTGAGTGGATTCCCACGTAGATTTCGTCGAGGTTGTTATGGCTCATCTTGTTGATTCTAGAATGATTCCACTTTGACTGCTAGAAGATCCAGATCTGTATTTTAGCAATATTTGAAGACCTAACAAATGTGTTTTTCAGGAAATTCTTAATGATCAAACAATCCCAGATCAGAGCTATGGTATGGTAGAAATAATTTTTGACTTGGTGTTCACGATCCACATTTTTATTAAACTTCTTGTAAATTCACATATAGTTCTTAATTGCCACATCATCTAGAAAACAGTTTTGTATCAATCTTCATATATTGAATTTCCACTTTAACCAAACACAAGACTTGACTGTTCTTTTACAAAGCAAAATAACAACTTAACTTCTGCAAAGTGAAACAAAAACTGCTCTGTGCGCATTCGCACCAAAACGGTTACAAGTAAGTCAAAGATTATGACAGTCTCACAGAAATGAATACACACAAGAACCATATCACTGTAATATATCGATACATCGTAGTACCTATACATTAATAAAACCAAATGTGAATATTGTCCCAAAAATATGTCTGTTACTTCGCAGAAAAGTAGTAAGATATTATTGGTATCGAGAACTGGGGTTGGAGTGCCGTAATGGTCACGTAAATAAAGAACCATTACAGTGTCACTGCAGTCCATTGGGTAATGAAAAAGGTTGGTGCACCCTTCCTGCCTAAACAGTCTTTTTCTCACGTTTGATCAAGTAGTACTTCCATTATAGACCAAAGCAGGCTATGAAATCATCATGGTCCAACCCCGTACATTCCAAACCCAATGCATTGCCGTCAGTGTTAGAACCACACTCGCATGTCCTATTGAAAACGTGGACAAATGTGTTACTCTTGGGAAGGATACTCAAGAGGGCTATTGCCTGCCACCTTCTCCCCGCTATGTGAGTTGCAGTGGTGACCTTCCAGCCTCACCCCGAGAATGTCCCATGTATCTCAATGAGCAGGCCATCTAGGAGGTCTGGGAGAAGGAAAAAGTACCTTACCCTGTGGCTTGCAAGTTGTTGGCTAATTGAAAGCCCTGCATTTTACCATCAGGTACCGTTCTTGCTACTCCTTGCTCCTAGCTCCATGAAGGACATGGCCCCACAGGCTTGCAACTTGAAATTCAGCACTGCAGTTGTAAAGTAGCCCAGTATCACCATATCATTCCAGTGTCCTCCTCCTCCTCCTCCTCCTCCTCCAGATGCGCAACAAGCCACCTAATCTTTTCTGCAACAGCAGGCCGGAAAGGACAAATGGAACACACTCGTGAAACTTCCTATGATGTCCCTCCAGTCAACACACATCCCCCCCCCCAAGGGGCTCACGGTCCTTTCATGAGTACATGTGTGGTGACTATGGGGCCCCGTGCTATTGCAGCCTTCCTTCCTTTCCTGGGCTGCATTTTCTTTCCTTTCCTTTCCCTTCCCCTCCTTGCTCCTTCTCCACCCTCTCCTTTCCCTCTTTCGGTGTCCTTGTTTATGTTGGCCCTGCTATCCTCCTGGTTATGTTGGCTTTGTGAGTTGGTTTTGTTGACTAATTACCTCATCCTCTTGGCATTCTTTGGTCCCCCTCTGGGGTTTGACCTCGTTTACTAAATTTCTATTCTGTAATGTGAGCCATTTGGGGAAGAGCACCTTACCTAGTGTCTCCAGCATGTGCCCTCCTAGTCCTTCCATCTTTTCCTTCACGTCGTTGTCTGATGCTAGGGTACATAGCCAGCCTGTGTGGTGGAGTCGCTATGTACCCTTTTGGTTGAGCCCCCTGGAAACACGGGGATCACACTTGATACTTGAGCCGTGACCACCTTATGTAATCCTAGAAGTGGTTGCTTGTCATCTTGGAGCATCAGAACTCCCGGCAATGGCCGCCGTGCCAGGCGACCTTTGCTGTGGTTGGGTGGTGCCCGTGGAGAGAGACCCTGATCAGAGTGAGTGGTATCAGGGCAAATGCTATGCAAATGAAATGCATGCGGGTCCAGAACTCTGGCCGTTCTTCTATGGCCATCTCTTTGAATCGAAATGATTCTTTTAGTGCTGCTTCTCCTGCCCCTTCGGCCTTCCCTTCCATGGCTACCCCGTGGGAGGAGGGTCAGGCTTGTCAGCTTAGGGGCAAAAGCTTTACCCCGCTATCTGGTTTGCACCAGGACTGATGGGGATACTTTCACCAATACCAAACCTTTATTTTTTTGTGGAACACATTGAAGACGAGTTTGGTGAAGTGGACTCTCTGAACAAGATGTGGTCGGGTCCTTTATTGATCAAAACTGCTTCGGCTGCCCAGTCTGTGGCACTTTGTGCCTGTGACCATTACCCCCCACAAGTCTTTGAATATAGTTCAAGATGTAATTTTTCACAGGGACTTTATCCTTCAAACTGATGAACTTGGGGACAAGCTAGGACAGCAGGGTGTTCACTTTGTTGGCATGTTCAGAATGGCCTGTAGGACTATCACATTGATACTGGTGCCTTTATCTTGGCCCTTGAAGGTAATACCCTCCCTGAGAATGTCAAGATAATGGTTTATTGATGTGACGTGAAGTCGTATATCCCACCACCTATGAGATGTTTTAAGTGCTTGCGTTTTGGACACATCTCCCCACTGTTCGCAGACCCCTCTCTGTGGGGACTGTGGATGTCCACTCCATGAGGGGAGTTCCTGTGTTCCCCCTCCTGTGTGTTTTAATCGTCATGGCAGTCATTCTCCACTTTCATCGGATTGCCCAGCTTATAAGAAGGAAAAGAAGACACAGGAGTATAAGTCCCTTGATCATCTAACCTACACTGAGGCTCGTAAGAAGTATGCACGTCTTCATCCTGTGTCAGTGATGTCTAGCTATGCTTTAGTTAAATCTTCACCCCTTCCTCCCCCTAGTCCCGAACCCCTCTCCTCTCCCCCCTCCCCTCCGTGTGCCGCTCCCCCTCCCCAGCTGGAGAAGTGTCCCACTTCTTCGGCGTCTGCTGGTTGAGGCACCTTCCAGGCAAAAGGTCTGCTGCCATGCAACAAACACAAGAACCACGGTCTGTGGGCCCCCAGGTCGCCCGCTCTCTTCTTGTTCCAGATCTTGCTGCAGCTGGCTCCTTTCTGCAGCACAGCCCTCCTCGATCTCAAACAGAAAAGAAGAAAAAACATAAGTCTCAGGACAAGGAGCCTCTGGTGTCGCCAGGGGTCCCGTCCCCACCTATGCAACCTGACTCTGACCTGCTGTTGCTAGATGTCGCCCCCTCCTTGTCGGTGATGGATGGTGACCCAGTGGCATGACTGGCTTTAGCCTGTCTGTCCCCCCCCCCCCCCCCCCCAAATTTGAATCATCGTTCTGTGGGTATCCATTGGAACTGTAATAGATATTACCATCAACTTCCGGAGTTGAAATCCCTTATTTCATTTTACTCTGCAGCTTGTGTGGTTCTGGAAGCGGTTGCTGTTAGGGTCCACCTGGACTATGGGATCACAGTTCGCAATCTTTATCTCCCCCCTGGCCCAGTGATGGTTCCTTTTCTGCCATTGATCTTTGTCTTTCTTCTCCCTCCCTCCCCCCTGCGGGTCCGGGGTAAGAATAGGCCAGAGGTATTCCTGCCTGTCGTAAGAGGCGACTAAAAGGAGTTCCAACCGTTTCGGCCTTCCATGTGATGACCCCCCTTGGGGTTTGACCTCCATTTTTCAAAATTCTACAGAAGTACGAGCCTTTTGGGGAAGGACACCTTACGTGGTGTACCACTGGTCCTAAGTGCGCTAAGACCTTGGCACTCAGCATTGTACCGGCGTTGTAACCATACCCACTATTCCTCAAATTGGGCCTAAACGCCTGATGGGTTGTACAAGTTACGCCCATAGTGCGTCCCCATCTGCACCAGCGATCATGATGGACTTTCCATGGCACCAGAAATCCAGCACGGTAGCCAGCCCATTGTGGTGGGGTCGTCATGTACCCTCTAGGTTGTAGCCCCCTGACAACACAGGGATCGTACTGCCGATACCTGAGCTGCACCCTCCCCACGTCGGCCAAGGAGTAGATGCCCGTCTCCTTGGGGCATCAGGACTCCCGGCAACGGTCATCCTGCCAGGTGACCCTTGCTGAGGCTGGGTGGCGCCCGTGGGGAGAGCCCCTGGTCGGAGTGGGTGGTATCGGGGCGGACGTTTCGCAGATGAAACGTCAACACGTATCAGGTCGCTCTGCGGCCGAGTCTTTCAACAGAAAAGGTACCGTTTCTAGTTCTGGTTCTCCTGCCCTTTCCCCCTTGGCCACTCCCTGGGAGGAGGGACAGGCCCGCCGGCTTGGGGCGAAGTACTTACCCCACTATTTGGTCTGTTCTCGAACCGATGGGGGGACGTTCGCCACCTCCAAGCCCATGTTCTGTGTTCAGCACATTAAGGACATCTTCGGGGAAATCGAGGCTCTCAGCAAGATGCGTTCAGGGTCCGTTCTTATCAAGACCACCTCCGCCATACAGTCGGCGGCGCTCCATGCATGCGACTACCTAGGGGACATCCCAGTGTCCATTGTCCCGCATCTGGCACTAAATAGGACGCAGGGGGTTATTTTTCATCGTGACCTCCTGCTACAATCTGATGAGGAGGTCAGGGCCAACCTGGAGCGCCGAGGTGTGCATTTCGTCCGGCGAGTCCAGCGCGGCCCCAAAGACCGTCGCATCGACACCGGGCAAGGGGGACGTTCTCCCGGAGAAGGTAAAGGTGATGTGCTACCGGTGCGACGTGCGACCTTACGTCCCGCCTCCTATGCGCTGTTTTAGGTGTTTGCGCTTTGGGCACATGTCGTCACGGTGTGAGGCTGAGCCCCTTTGTGGCGATTGTGGACGTCCTCTTCATGAGGAACATACATGCACCCCACCACCTCGGTGCATTAATTGTCCTGTCATCCACTCGCCTAGATCCTCAGACTGCCCCGCATATCAGAAGGAGAAGAAGATACAAGAACTCAAAACTTTGGATCGGCTCTCTTATTCTGAGGCCAGGAAGAAGTATGACCGCCTCCATCCCGTGACGTTGACAACTTCGTTTGCCTCAGTTGTGTCCACTCCTTACGCGGTATCCTCACCCCTATCCTGTCCCCCCTCCGCCTCCTCCGCCCATCAGGGGGCTCTGCCTCCGCCTCCCAAATCCCTCCCTTCCAAATCCTCCTCCCCCGTGGCCCCCGCCCCCTCTGCCCCAGGGGCCACCCTTCCTCCTCCTCCTCCTCCTCCTCTCCCCCCGCCACCTGAGAAGCGATCCTCTTCTCAGGCGTCCATCGGTGAAACGTTCCGGACCCCAGCTTCCGAGGTCCGGCGTTCCAAAACGGACCCCGCGCGTGAGGACCTTCTTCGGGTCCAGCCCACCATCCCTGTGCCTCCTCGGCCTTCCAAGAAGGCCTCCAAGAAGAAGTCTTTATCCCCCTCTCCACCCCGGCGCGTTTCGTCTGACGCTCCATCCGTGAGTCGCTGCTCCCGGCCGTCCTCAGTTTCGCCGGGACACTCTGCTGCCAGGCGCTCAGCTGGCCTCTCGTCGGCAAATGATGCTGCCCCTCCTACATAACCAGGGACAGTGGCTGCAGCTGGCGACAACTCGATGGAACCGGATCCGCCTCCCGTCGGTTGTAGCGTTATTCCCTCGCAACCTGGCCCTCTGTGGCCGTCGAGGTGACCAGCTCTTCCCCCGTCTCGTTCCCCCAACTTTTTGACTAGCGATGGCCTTGTTACATTGGAACATAAGAGGTATTCGATCTAATCGGGAGGAATTACAACTGCTCCTCCGCCTGCACTGTCCGCTTGTCCTTGGTCTCCAAAGCAAGTTGCGCCCGACTGACCGTCTTGCCTTTACCCACTATACCTCGGAGCGGTATGTCTTCACCCCTGTGGACGGTATCCCAGCTCATGGTGGGGTCATGTTGCTCGTTCGGGACGATGTCTATTACCATCCCATCCCATTGACCACCCCACTCCAAGCAATAGCTGTCCGTATTACTCTTTCTGCTTTTACTTTTTCAGTTTGTACCATCTACACTCCACCGTCATCTGCTGTTAGTTGGGCTGACATGATGCACCTGATCGTTCAGCTTCCCCCGCCGTTTTTATTGTTTGGCGACTTCAATGCCCATCATCCCCTTTGGGGCTCTCCTGCATCCTGTCAGAGAGGCTCACTCTTGGCGGATGTCCTCAACCATCTCAATCTTGTCTGCCTCAATACCGGCGCCCAACTTTCCTCTCGGACTCTACTCATACCTACTCCCACTTGGACCTCTCGATCTGTTCTACCACTCTTGCCCGTCGGTTCGAGTGGTATGTCCTTTCTGACACCTATTTGAGCGACCACTTCCCCTGTGTCGTTCGTCTCCTGCACCACACCCCATCCCCACGTCCTTCGAGCTGGAACATACTGAAAGCTGACTAGGGACTTTACTCCTCCCTGGCGACCTTTCCGGACCACGATTTTCCCAGTTGCGACAGTCAGGTCGAATACCTCACGGCTGTTATCATCAATGCTGCCGAACGTTCCATTCCTCGTACTACCTCTTCTTCACGTCGCGTTTCCGTCCCCTGGTGGAACGAGGCTTGTAGGGACGCTATCCGTGCTCGACGACGTGCTTTACGCACCTTTCGACACCATCCTAAGTTGGCGAATTGTATTGAATACAAACGACTCCAAGCGCAATGCCGTAGAGTCATCAAAGACAGCAAAAAAGCTTCTTGGGCCTCTTTCACCAGCTCCTTTAACAGTTTTACTCCCTCTTCCGTCGTTTGGGGTGGCCTGCGCCAGCTGTCTGGCATTAAGGCCCACTCCTCGGTACCTGGCCTGACCTCAGGTAATGAGGTCCTTGTTGATCCTGTGGCTGTCTCCAACGGCTTTGGCCGCTTTTTCGCGGAGGTTTCAAGCTCTGCCCATTACCACCCTGCCTTCCTTCCCAAGAAAGAGGCAGAAGAGGCTCGGCGACCTTCCTTCCACTCGCTGAATCTGGAAACTTATAATACCCCCTTTACTATGCGGGAACTCAAACGTGCGCTTGCACTGTCCCGGTCCTCTGCTCCGGGGCCAGATGCCATTCACGTTCAGATGCTGGCACACCTTTCTCTGGCGGGCAAAAGCTTCCTTCTTCGTACCTACAATCGCGTGTGGACCGAAGGTCAGGTCCCCATGCGTTGGCGTGACGCCGTCGTTGTTCCTATACCCAAACCCGGGAAGGATAGACACCTCCCTTCTAGTTACCGCCCCATTTCTCTTACAAGCTGTGTCTGTAAGGTGATGGAGCGCATGGTTAATGCTCGGTTAGTCTGGATTCTTGAATCTCGACGGCTACTTACTAATGTCCAATGCGGCTTTCGTCGCCGCCGCTCTGCTGTTGACCACCTTGTGACCTTGTCGACATTCATCATGAACAACTTTTTGCGAAGGCGCCAAACGGTAGCCGTGTTCTTCGACTTGGAGAAGGCTTATGATACCTGTTGGAGAGGAGGTATCCTCCGCACTATGCACAGGTGGGGCCTACGCGGTCGCCTGCCCCTTTTTATTGATTCCTTTTTAACGGATCGAAAGTTTTAGGGTACGTGTGGGTTCCGTATTGTCTGACGTCTTCCTCCAGGAGAACAGAGTGCCTCAGGGCTCAGTCTTGAGCGTAGCCCTTTTTGCCATCGCGATCAATCCAATTATGGATTGCATTCCACCTAATGTCTCAGGCTCTCTCTCTGTCGATGACTTCGCGATCTACTGCAGTGCCCAGAGAACACGCCTCCTGGAGCGCTGCCTTCAGCGTTGTCTAGACAGCCTCTACTCATGGAGCGTGGCAAATGGATTCCGGTTCTCTGAAGAGAAGACGGTTTGTATCAACTTTTGGCGATATAAAGCGTTTCTTCCGCCATCCTTACATCTCGGTCCCGTTGTTCTCCCATTCGTGGAAACAACTAAGTTTCTAGTGCTCATGTTGGACAGGAAACTGTGTTGGTCTCCACATGTCTCTTATTTGGCGGCCCATTGTGCAAGTTCCCTTAATGTCCTCTAGAGTTCTTAGCGGTTCATCTTGGGGAGCGGATCGCACTGTCCTGCTTCGCTTGTATCGGTCCATAGTCCGATCGAAGCTGGATTATGGGAGCTTCGTCTACTCGTCCGCTCGGCCATCCCTCTTATGCCGGCTCAACTCCATCCACCATCGGGGGATACGTCTTGCGACCGGAGCCTTCTACACTAGTCCTGTCGAGAGTCTTTATGCTGAAGCTGCCGAATTACCATTGACCTACCGGCGCGACGTACTGCTGTGTCGGTATGCCTGCCGGCTGTTGTCTATGCCCGACCACCTCTCTTACCAGTCCTTCTTCGCCGATTCTCTCGACCGTCAGTACGGGTTGTATGTGTCTGCCCTGCTGCCCCCCGGAGTCCGCTTCCGTCGCCTGCTTCGACAATTGGATTTTGCCCTCCCTACCACCTTCAGAGAGGGTGAGAGCCCGACACCACCTTGGCTCCAGGCTCCGGTTCATATTTATCTCGACCTCAGCTCACTCCCGAAGGAGGGTACTCCGGCTGCAGTGTATTGCTCACCGTTTGTCGAACTTCGTACTCGACTTGCCGGTCACACCTTTATTTACACCGATGGCTCCAAAACTGACGATGGTGTCGGCTGTGCCTTTGTCGTCGGGGCCGCCACCTTTAAATACCGGCTCCTCGACCAATGTTCCAGCTTTACGGCCGAGCTTTTTGCTCTCCATCAGGCCGTTCAGCATGCCCGCCGCCACCGCCATTCATCGTATGTACTCTGCTCTGACTCACTCAGTGCTCTTCAGAGCCTTGGAGCTCCCTACCCGGTCCATGCCTTGATTCAACGGATACAGCAGTCCCTCCATTCTTTTGCTGATAATGGTTCTCCTGTCAGCTTTCTGTGGGTTCCCGGACATGTAGGAGTGCCTGGGAATGAGGCTGCTGATGCTGCAGCCAAGGCTGCCGTCCTCCTGCCTCGGCCAGCCTCCCATTGTGTCCTGTCATCTGACGTTCGTGGGGATGTATGTAAGAGGCTTGTGTCGTTGTGGTGGGATGCTTGGTCATCCCTCCAAGGAAACAAGCTCCGGGCAGTAAAACCGCTCCCAACTGCTTGGACAACATCCTCCCGACCATCTCGGCGCGAGGAGGTCCTTCTGACCAGGTTGCGGATTGGGCATTGCCGGTTTAGCCACCGCTACCTGCTCTCCGGTGACCCAGCCCCGCAGTGCCCTTGTGGTCAGGCATTAACAGTGCGCCATGTTTTATTGTTGTGTCCCCGTTTTAGTCAATTTCGTGTTGTCCTGTCCCTGCCATCTACTTTACCGGATGTTTTAGCTGATGACGCTCGAGCAGCTGCTCGTATTCTACGTTTTATAACTTTAACTGGCTTGTCCAAAGACATTTAACCTTTTTACTTATTTTATCTGTATCTTTGTCAGGTCCTTCTGGTGTCCCCCCCATCCCCTTGAGTTTTACCAGATTCCATGTGCTCTAACAACAGTGACTGTGCGCTAATGACCTCAGCAGTTGAGCGCCCTTAAACCCAAAAAAAAAAAAAAAAAAAAAAAAAAAAAAGCCAGTTCCTGTTCCCTCGGTCGTTCAGAGTTCGGGTTGGTACTGTTTTTAGTTCTCCATGGACCCAGTAGAATGGTATCCCACAGGGTTCCGTATTGATTGTACTTCTTTTCCTCATTGCTACAGATGGACTTGTGGCCTCTGTCGGTCCTTTGGTCACCCCTGCTCTGTATATGGATGATTTCTGCATTTGGGTTAGTCCCTCTTCGATGGCCTCTGTAGAGCGGCATCTCCAGGGTGCTGCTATACGGCATGCCTCTGCATGGACCCTCTCACATGGGTTTCAATTATCTCCTTTAAAATCATGGGTGGTCCACTTCTGTCACTGTACTACGGTCCATCCCAATCCGGAGCTCTACCTCGATGCACGACGATTACCTGTGGTCCCACAGTTTCATTTCCTGGGTCTTCTATTCGACAACAAGCTCACTTGGCTGCTTCATATCAGGCTTCTGAAGATAGGATGTTTCTGTAAACTCGATGTCCTTCGCTTTCTCGCCAACACCTCTTGGGGTGTTGATTGTTCCACTCTTCTCTGCCTTTATCGGGCTGTAGTGCTGTCTCGCTTGGACTGTGGTTGTCAAGTTTATGGTTCAGCTGCTCCTTCCACACTGCGCCTCCTGGATCTGGTCCACCATTGTGGTATCTGTTTGGCCACTGGTGTCTTCCCTACTAGTCCTGTTGATAGTCTCTTAGTTGAAGCTGGGATCCCCGCCCCCTCATTCTGTTCGGCGGTCTCAGCTTCTGGTTTCTTATGCAATCACTGTCCATTCCTTTCCCACTCATCCTTCCTATTCTATCCTGTTCCCAGACCAAGGACGTCACCCACTCGATTCCCGCCCTCGGGCAAGTTCACCGGTTGGGCTCCGCCTTGCGTCTCTTCACTGCGATTTTCAGCTTCCTTCTTTGTCCTGTCTCCCACATTCCCTCCCCCCCACCCTCCGGTTAGTTCCTCATCCCTGGATTCAGATGGATCTCCGCCAAGGTCCGAAAGATTCCGTTCCCCCGATGGTGTTCCATTGTTTTTTCTGCCAAATTTTATGGGAGTTTTGAGATGCTGCTGTTTTTTACACCGATGGCTCTAAGTCTGCTGATCATATGGGATATGCCTTCACGTTCTCTGTTGGCATGGAAAATCATCTCCTGCCAACTGCATGTGGGGTGTTTACTGCAAAATTGATGGCAATTTCCCGGGCCCTTATCTTTATTTAACAGTCCCAACACAACTGCGTTCTGTTATGTACGGACTCAATGAGTGGCCTTCAGGCTACTGACTGATGTTTTTCCCACCATCCCTTGGTCTCGGCCATCCATGACCGTCTCGCTTATCTTCACCATGCTGCTTGTTCCATTGAGTTTCTTTGGGTCCCTGGCCATGTGGGTATCCCAGGTAATGAGCTTGCTGATCATTTGGCTGGGGGAGCAGTCACTTACACCCCCCCCCCCGCCCCTTCTCTGTAACCCCTCCTGTGGCAGATTTACGGCTTCATATCAAATCCCACTTTGCACAATCATGGGCCAACTCTTGGGAGGCTACCTACCTGTCTAATGAACTTCGAGCGCTTAAGGTGAGACACCTGTCCCATGGCGTTCTTCCTTCCGCCTCTCCCAAAAGGACTCGACCATCCTGTGTCGTCTCTGCATCGGCCATACCAGGCTGACCCATGGTTTTCTTTTGCGTAATGAGCCACCCCAACTTTGCGGTTGTGGAGCCTTTGAGTCAGTAGCCCACATTTTGGTGCAATGTCCCCTTCTTTTGGCTCTGCGTACTAAGTACAGACTTCCCCGCACTTTACCTTTAATATTGGCAGACGATTCCCAGATGGTTGAACTGGTTCTCTGTTTTCTTCGTGAAAGTGGTTTTTATTTTCAGTTCTAAGGTTTGTAATCTCCCTCTGGAGTAGGGGCAGGGTGGTGAGGGTTGGGGTGTCTCCCATTGTAAGCTGTGTTTGGAGATTCCTGACTCCTCTCCCTGGCCAAGATCCTCTTTTCTCTCCCCTTTACTCTATTTTTATCACTTTTTAGATTTGGTTAGTCTCCTTTCACAATACACACTTTTACATTCTAGCAGTTGAATGCTTTTGAATAGCAGGTGGTCTTGCCTGTACTGCATCAGAGGTGGCATATTTACTGCCTCTAGCATAGCCTTGGGGTTGCCTACCTTTTTTCCCCCCCCCCCCCCCCCCCCCCCCTGAGGGCATGCAGCTTTACTGTATGGTTAAATGATGATGGCGTCCTCTTCGGTAAAATATTCCGGAGGTAAAATAGTCCCCCATTGGGATCTCCGGGCGGGGACTACTCAGGAGGATGTCGTTATCAGGAGAAAGAAAACTGGCGTTATACGGATCGGAGCGTGGAATGTCAGATCCCTTAATCGGGCAGGTAGGTCAGAAAATTTAAAAAGGGAAATGGATAGGTTAAAGTTATAGTGGGAATTAGTGAAGTTCGGTGGCAGGAGGAACAAGACTTTTGGTCAGGCGAATACAGGGTTATAAATACAAAATCAAATAGGGGTAATGCAGGAGTAGGTTTAATAATGAATACAAAAATAGGAGTGCGGGTAAGCTACTACAAACAGCATAGTGAACGCATTATTGTGGCCAAGATAGACACGAAGCCCACGCCTACCACAGTAGTACAAGTTTATATGCCAACTAGCTCTGCAGATGACGAAGAAATTGAAGAAATGTATGATGAAATAAAAGAAATTATTCAGATAGTTAAGGGAGATGAAAATTTAATAGTCATGGGTGACTGGAATTCGAGAGTAGGAAAAGGGAGAGAAGGAAACATAGTAGGTGAATATGGATTGGGGGGAAGAAATGAAAGAGGAAGCCGCCTGGTAGAATTTTGCACAGAACACAGCTTAATCATAGCTAACACTTGGTTTAAGAATCATAAAAGAAGGTTGTATACATGAAATAAGCCTGAAGATATTGACAGGTTTCAGATAGATTATATAATGGTAAGACAGAGATTTAGGAACCAGGTTTTAAATTGTAAGACATTTCCAGGGGCAGATGTGGATTCTGACCACAATCTATTGGTTATGGCCTGTAGATTAAAACTGAAGAAACTGCAAAAAGGTGGGAATTTAAGGGGGTGAGACCTGGATAAACTGACTAAACCAGAGATTGTACAGAGTTTCAGGGAGAGCATTAGGGAACGATTGACAAGAATGGGGGAAAGAAATACAGAAGAAGAAGAATGGGTAGCTCTGAGGGATGAAGTAGTGAAGGCAGCAGAGGATCAAGTGGGTAAAAAGACGAGGGCTACTAGAAATCCTTGGGTGACAGAAGAAATATTGAATTTAATTGATGAAAGGAGAAAATATAAAAAATGCAGTAAATGAAGCAGGCAAAAAGGAATACAAACGTCTGAAAAATGAGATTGACAGGAAGTGCAAAATGGCTAAGCAGGGATGGCTAGAGGACAAATGTAAGGATGTAGAGGCTTGTCTCACCAGGGGTAAGATAGATACTGCCTACAGGAAAATTAAAGAGAGCTTTGGAGAAAAGAGAACCACTTGTATGAATATAAAGAGCTCAGAAGGAAACCCAGTTATAAGCAAAGAAGGGAAAGCACAAAAGTGGAAGGAGGATATGGAGGGTCTATACTTATGAGACAGGCGAAATACCCACAGATTTCAAGAAGAATATAATAATTCCAATCCCAAAGAAAGCAGGTGTTGGACAGATGTGAAAATTACCGAACTATCAGTTTAATAAGTCACAGCTGCAAAATACTAACGCGAATTCTTTACAGACGAATGGAAAAACTGGTAGAAGCGGACCTCTGGGAAGATCAGTTTGGATTCCGTAAATGTTGGAACACGTGAGGCAATACTAACTGTACGACTTATCTTAGAAGAAAGATTAAGAAAAGGCAAACCTATGTTTCTAGCATTTGTAGACTTAGAGAAAGCTTTTGACAACGTTAACTGGAATACTCTCTTTCAAATTCTGAAGGTGGCAGAGGTAAAATATAGGGAGTGAAAGCCTATTTACAATTTGTACAGAAACCAGATGGCAGTTATAAGAATCGAGGGGCTTGAAAGGGAAGCAGTGGTTGGGAAGGGAATGAGACAGGGTTTTAGCCTGTCCCCGATGTTACTCAATCTGTATATTCAGCAAGTAGTAAAGGAAACAAAAGAAAAATTCGGAGTAGGTATTAAAGTCCATGGAGAAGAAATAAAAACTTTGAGGTTTGCCGATGACATTGTAATTCTGTCAGAGACAGCAAAGGACTTGGAAGAGCAGTTGAACAGAATGGATAGTGTCTTGAAAGGAAAATATAAGATGAACATCAACAAAAGCAAAACGAGGATTATGGAATGTAGTCTAATTAAGTCTGGTGATGCTGAGGGAATTAGATTAGGAAATGAGACACTTAAAGTGGTAAAAGAGTTTTGCTATCTGGGGAGCAAAATAACTGGCGATGGTCAAAATAGAGAGGATATAAAATCTAGACTGGCAATGGCAAGGAAAGTGTTTCTGAAGAAGAGAAATTTGTTAACATCGAGTATAGATTTAAGTGTCAGGAAGTCGTTTCTGAAAGTATTTGTATGGAGTGTAGCCATGTATGGAAGTGAAACATGGACGATAAATAGTTTGGACAAGAAGAGAATAGAAGCTTTCGAAATGTGGTGCTACAGAAGAATGCTGAAGATTAGATGGGTAGATCACATAACTAATGAGGAGGTATTGAATAGAATTGGGGAGAAGATGAGTTTGTGGCACAACTTGACTAGAAGAAGGGATCGGTTTGTAGGACATGTTCTGAGGCATCAACGGATCACCAATTTAGTATTGGAGGGTAAAAATCGTAGAGGGAGACCAAGAGATGAATACACTAAGCAGATTCAGAAGGATGTAGGTTGCAGTAGTTACTGGGAGATGAAGCTTGCACAGCATAGAGTAGCATGGAGAGCTGCATCAAACCAGTCTCAGGTCTGAAGACCACAACAACAACAACAGCCTTTTACCTTTTATCGTTCTGACTCTTCTGAGATGTAAATCTGTCCGAATGGACCACCTTTGAAACAAGGGACTGATGACCTTGCTCTTTGGTCCCTTCAACCCCAATCAACCAACCAACAAACATCTCTATCTTCATCTACCATGACTCGAAGATCCTCTAAAATGGCATCGCCATGTGGTACCCTCAACTGGCCAACCTCCATTTTGCTGGTGTGCACTGCCTACCATTTTTCTACCCTGGAATCCACAGGCTGACCCAGAGAGAATGCCAGTGCCTCTGCAGATCTCAGGGAACAGGATCCTTCAGCCTCTGCACCCTTTAGCAGTAAGTCTTCAAAGGCGACTGCTGAGGTGTGACAACCCTTCATTTATTTGTTCCCTCCTCCACTTTCCCCGTTATGACTCTCCAATGGAATGTTCGTGGCATTAAATCCAAAAAGGAGGAATTACAGCTGCTCTTGGAATCTTAATGTCTGCTTGTTTTCTGCCTCCGAGAAACAAAATCGCATCCTCGTGTCTGCATTTCATTATGGTCCGCTTGGTATTCCATCTCATGGGGAGGGGGGGGGGGGGTAGGAGGTCTTGCTGCTCATCCAGGATGATGATCATAGCCAAACCATTTGACTGAACCTGGGGCAGCAAGCTCTTGCAGTCTGCCTAATCGTTCCTTGCTTCACCTCTCCTCTTTGTGATGCCTATATCCCTCCATCATTTGGTGTCACCAGGGCAGGCTTCCTCCAGCTTATTGGTCGAGTCTCCATCCCTTTTTTGCTGTTCAGTGACTTTAATGCACTTCAGTCCTCTTTTGGGGCTCTTCCATAACCTGTCTGAGAGGTGTCCTCTTGGCTGACCTCCATCAACTCAACCTGATTTGTCGTAACACTGGAGTAGCCGCGTTCCTTTCAGACTCCTCGCACACCTATTCCCACTTGGACCTCTCATTCTGCACTGGCTAGCTTGCCTGTCATCTCGAGTGCTCCGTTCTGACATGTACTCAAGTAACCATTTCCTGTGCGCTATCCGGTTGCTGACGCCTACCCCACATACATGTAAACCCAACTGGCAGCTTCCTAAGGTCACCTGAAGGCTATACTCGACAACCTTTGACAAACAACATTTTGCCAGTTGTGATGACCAGGTGGAGTACTTTACAAACATTATCCTTACTGCTGCAGTACATTCTGTACCTCACATTTCATCTTTACCGCATCGTGTCGCAGTCCCTTGGTGGACTGAGGTATACTATGACGTGATTCACGTGTGGAGACGTGCTCCCCATATTTTTACTATCATCCTACGATGGAAAACTGTATTCATTATAACAGATGCATGCACAATGTCATCTCGTTCTTCGGGATAGCAAACAAGCTAGCTAAATTTCATTTACTAGGGTTTTTTACAATTTCACTCCCTCTTCTGTCATGTGAGGCAACCTCTGTTGGCTCTCTGGGACCAAGGTCCAGTCCCCAATTTCCACTCAATTATAGCAGGTGATGTCATTGTGGACCCTGTTGCTATCTCTAACACTTTAGGTCGCTACTTTGTGGAGATTTAGAACTCCGCCCATCACCCCACCTTCCTCCCTTGTAAATGAGTGCATGAGGCTCAGATGATAGCCTTCTCCTCTCAGAATCGTGACTGCTACAATGCTGCCTTTACTATGAGGAGCTAAATCGTGCTTCATACGTATGATTGCATTTGGGCTAATGGCATGTTTCCCATAACCTGGCGTGAAGCCACTGTCATACCCATACCTAAGCCCGGTAAGGAGAAAAGCCTTCATTCTAACTACCGCCCCATTTCTCTCACCAACTGTGTTTGCAGGGTTATGGAATGTATAGTTCATGGCCTGCTGGTAAGGTGGCTTGAATCTTGCAATCTACTATCCATTGTACATTTTGGATTTTGAGCACGCCATTCTGCAATTGACCATCTCGTCACTTTGTCAACCCATGTAATGAATGGTTTTCTGTGGAAATACCAGACTATGGCTATGTTTTTTGATTTAGAGAAAGCCTAGGGCACTTGCTGAAGTACTGGTATCCTCCCCACTCTATACATGTGGGGCTTCTCAGGCCACCTGCCCCATTTCCTTCAGGAATTTTTAAAAGACCAAAGTTTCAAGGTACTTGAAGATTCGACCTTGTTGGACACCTTCACCCAGGAGAACAGTGTGTCTCAAGGCTTCACCTTAGTGTTCTCTTTGCTATAGCCATTAACCCTATTATGGAAGTATCTCTCACTGGGCAGCTGCCGCTCCCTTTTCTTCGACAACTTGGTGATCTATTGTAGTTCTCCATGAACATGCCTCCTTGTGAGGCAGCGATGTCTATATCATCTTTACACATGGAGCGTCAACAATGGCATTCACTTTTCCACTGACAAAACTGTTTGTATGAATTTCTGGTGGCGCAGTGGACTTCTTCCACCTTCTTTACATATTGGGCATGTTGCTCTTCCATTCACTGAAACTGTGAAATTTCTGGGGCTCATGCGTGGTAAAAAATTTTCTTGGTCCTCCCATGTGTCTTACCTGGTCACCCACTATACCCAGTCCATCAGTGTCGCATGTGTCCTAAGCAGTACTTCCTGGGGAGCAGGCAGACCACCGTCCTCTGTTTGTACTGATCCTACGTCTGTTCGAAACTACGCTGTGGGTGTTTCGTTAATTCATCTCATATCCATCCATCTGCCATCTTAATACGATCCAGCATCATGGAATCCGTTCGGTCACTGGCGCCTTTTACACTAGCCCTGTTGAGTCTCTATGCACAAGCTGCCAAACTATTGCCATTGTATGGGCATGGCGTTCTTCTCCCCAGAGTTTGCTTTTAGCTATTGCTCCAGATGCATGCTGTTTGTCTGCCATGCCTGGCCACCCATCATATGCCTCCTTTTTTGATGACTCCCTTTACCACCAGTATGGGGTGTGTCCTCCTCTGTTACCTCTCAGAGTTCGCTTTTGGCTATTGCTCCAGCAGCTTAACTTCATGCTACCTGCCACATTCACAATGGGTGTGAACCTTCTCAACCTTGGCTTTGCGCGAAGCCGAGCTTGTGAAAGATTCACACCGATGTTCATCTTTGACTTTATTTGCTTCCTAAGGAAACTACTCCTGATTCTATCGCTGTAAGTTGCTCCACCTACATACACAAATCAGCAATAGCACCTTTGTGTACGCTGATGGCTCTAAGACTGACCTTTGTCCGGTGTGCCTTTGTCATTGCCACTGACCATTTTCAGTATCAGTTTCCAGAACACTGGTCAATATTTACAGTAGAGATCTTCACCCTGTATCAGGCCACACAGTACATCTAGTGATACAGAGTATTTTAATTGTCATATGCTCTGATTGGTTTACCATTGTAGGACTGATAAACCAGTCCCAAGCAAAGAAGGGAAGCCTGAAAGGCAGAAGGAGTATAGAGAGGGAGATGAAATTGAAATCAGTATTATAGAAAGGGAAGTGGACATGGCTGGAGATGGAAGATATGATACTGCAGTAAGAGTTTTAACAAAGCTCTGAAAGATCTAAGTTGAAGTAAGGCCCTGGGTGTAGATGACCTTCCGTCAGAACTATTGATAGCATTGGGGACCCAGGCATGACAAAACTCTTACATTTGGCACGCAAGATGTATGAGACAGGCAAAATACCCTCAGACTTCAAAAAGAATGTGGTGATTCCAATTCCAAAGAAAGCAGTTGTTGACATGTATGAAAATTACCAAACTACCAGTTTAATAAGTCATGGTTGCAAGACGCTTACACAAATTCATTACAGAAGAATGGAAAAACTGGTAGAAGCTGACCTCAGGGAAGATCAGGTGGGATTTCAGATAAATCAAAGAACACATGAGGTTGATTAAAGGCAAACCTACATTTATAGCTTTTGTAGACTTAGAAAAGATTTTCAGTGTTGACTGGAACACACTATTTCAAATTCTGCAGGTAGCAGGGGTAAAATACAGGAAGCAAAAGGCTATTTACGATTTTTACAGAAACCAGATGGCAGTTATGAGTCAAGGGGTATGAAAGGGAAGCAGTGGTTGAGAAAAGAGTGAGACGGGGTTGTAGCCTATACCTGATGTTATTTAATCTGTACATTGAACATGCAGTAAAGAAAACCTAAGAAAAATTTGGAGTAGGAATTAAAGTTCAGGTAAAAGAAATAAAAAACTTTGAGGTTTGCTGATGACGACGTAATTCTGTCAGAGGCAGCAAAAGACTTGGGAGAGCAGTTGAACAGAATGGACAGTGTTTTGAAAGGGGATATAAGATGAACATCAACAAAAGCAAAACAAAGATAATGGAATGTAGTCAGAGTAAATCAGGTGATACTAAGGGAATCAGATTAGGACACGAGACACTTAATAGTAGTAGATGAGTTTTGCTATTTAGGAAGCAAAATAACTGGTCTTCTTTTCATGGGAACAAGTGGAGAGGATATAAAGTAGACTGGCACTGGCAAGAAAAGCATTTCTGAAGAAGAGAAATCTGTTAACATTGAATATATATTTAAGCTTTAGGGAGTCATTTCTGAAGGTATTTGTCTAGAGTGTAGCCATATATAGAAATAAAACATGGACAATAAACAATTTAGATAAGAAGAAAATAGCTTTCAAAAAGTGGTGCTACAGAAAAACACTGAAGATTAGATGGGCCGACCATGTAATTAATGAGGAAATACTGAATAGTATAGGAAGACAAGAAATTTGTGGCACAACTTGGCCAAAAGAAGGGCTTGGCTGATAGGCCGCATTCTGAGACATCAAGGGATCACCAATTTAGTATTTGAGGGAAGTGTTGGGGGTAAAAGCTGTAGAGGGAGACAAAGAGATGAATACAGCTAGCAGATTCAGAAAGATGTAGGTTGCAGTAGTTATTCGGAGATGAAGAGGTTCACACGGCTTGAGTAACATGGATAGAGTAAACTAGTCTTCAGACTAAAGACAACAACAACATACACAGATTGTCTCAGTGCTATTCAGAGCCTCTGTATGTCGTACACATTTGATTCCTTAGCGCAACGTGATTTCCCTAAATCGCTCCAGGCAAATGCCGGGATGGTTCCTCTGAAAGGGCACGGCCGACTTCCTTCCCCATCCTTTCCTAATCCGATGAGACCGATGACCACGCTGTCTGGTCTCCTTCCCCAAACCAACCAACCTTAGCGCAACGGGTCCAAAAAAGCCTCCACTTTCTTGCTCTTGAGGGAGCCGCTGTGATGTTTATGTGGGTTCCTGGTCATGCCAGTCTGACAGGAAACGAGGCTGCCGATGTTGTTGCCAAGGCTGCAGTCCTCCTACCTCAGCTTGCTGGCTCTTCCTTTCCTTTTGATGAGCTCACTGTTGCCGTCTGTCGGCATGTAGTGTCACTTTGGCATCAGCACTGGTCTTGTTTTCATTGGAACAAGCTCCAGGGAATTAAACCTCTCCCAGTAGCTTGGCCGACCTTCTCTTGCCAATTAGAGATCATTTTAGTTAGGTTGCCTATTGGGCACTGTCTTTTTAGCCATAATCATTTCTAAGGTAGTGATCCCCCACCACTGTGTTCATTACTGTCGACCTTTGATGGTTCTGTATTTCCTGACCGAATTCCCCTTGTTTAACCACATATGTTCTAGTGTATGTTTGCCATCTGAGTTATCGGCCATTTTAGCGAATGGCACATGGGCTGTTGACCACGTTTTACTTTTTATCCGTTGTAGCAGTATGGCGAAGGATATTTAATTTAGTTCGGGACCTCTGCTGTCTCTACAGTGTATTTTGTGGATGTTTCCCCAAAAGGAAGTCCTTGTTCTTAGCTCTCTTTCCTTCCATCGATTGGGCTTAACCTATAGTCACTTTTAGCTATTTTTCTTATTAATGTTCTAGGGTTAGGACATGGGAGCTTATGACATTGGTTGTTTTTGCGCCCTAAAACAAAACAAAACAAAACAAGCATATGTAGCTAGTTCGTGTGGTGGGGCTGTTATGTACCCATCTGGACTAAGCTCCTTGGCAACGCAAGGGATTACACTTCTGATATCTGAGCTTTTGCCTCCCCATGTATGCGTAGGAGTGTTGCTTGTCATTATGGAGCATAAGAACTGCCCGGCAGTAGCCATGGAGCCAGAAGGCCCTTGCTGTGACTGTGTGGCACCCGTGGGGGAAAGCCCTTGATTGGAGTGGGTGGTATCAGGTATGCATATGAAATTTATTAAGCTCCAAAAAACTGGCTGTTCCTCTATGACCATTTCTTCAGTTGGTAATGGATCATTGAATGCTGCTTCTTATGACCCTGCAGCTTTCCTTTCCTGGCTACACCCTGGGGGCTACCTGGTTTGCACTAGGATGGATGGGGACACATTCACTTTTTTTGTGGAAAATATCGAAGAAAAGTTAGGCAAAGTGGAGTCTCTTGGTAAGATGCGGTCGTGTTCGCTGTTGATCACAACTACTTCTGGTGCCCAGTTTGCAGCTCTTTGTGATTATGCTCAGCTTGCCAATGTCCCCTGTCCCTCACTGCTCACCAGTCTTTTAACATGGTTCAAGGAGTCATTTTTTTTATTGGGACCTCATTGAGGAGGAACTCCGGGCCAATCTTGAATGACAGGACATTCATTTTGCTCGGCGTGTGCAGAAAGACCGTAAGGACACTGGCACCTTAATTCTAGCTTTTGAGAGAGATCTTTCTGGAGATCGAGGTTATGTGTTATCAGTGTCATGTGAAGCCATACATCCCACCATCCATGAGATGTTTTTGATGCTTGTGTTTTGGGCACATGCCTTCTCAATGTGTGGCAGACCCTCTGTGCTGAATGTGGACACCCACTCCACGAGGGAAGCCACTGTGTGCCGCTGTCCATGTGTGTTAATTGTCATGACCATCACTCTCCACGCTCACGAGATTGCCTGGCATATAAGAAGGAAAAGAAGATACAGGAGATTAGTCCCACAATCGTTTATCTTATACTGAGTCTCATCAGAAATGATTGGTTTCGCTGTGTCAATGACTTCAGCATTTGCCAATGTTATGTCCTTTCCCACTCCTCCCTTTTCCTTACCCAAGTCCTATCCCCCCCTCTTCTCTCCCCCCCCTCCCCCCTCCCCCCCCCCTTTGGTTCCCACAACCTCCCCTCTGGATGCTGCTCATAATCCCCAGCTGGAGACGTGTGTCCTTTCTTCAGCATCTGCTGGTGATGGGGCGCCCTCCCATGACCTCTCGCCCCAGCATCTCGGGTCAGAGGCCTCTTACCACGACTCAGCCATGTAACACACAGTCAGTGTGCCCCAAGATTTCCCCCTCTCTTTTAGTGCCAGACCTTGCAGAAACCTGCTCTCTGTGCCCTGCCCTCCTCGACCTCTGAAAGAGAAGAAGTAGAAACATGTCACAGGACATTCAAACTCCCTCACTTCCCCCCCCCCCCTCCCCGCCCCCTTAGGTGCCCCTGGAGATGCCATCTCCCTTCTCGCAACCTGATTCTGACCTCTTATGTATGGATGTCACCACATCATCTTCGGTGACAGATGGTGACACCTGGCAGCATGATTGGCTCCAGCCCATTTGCCTCCTGTTGGGATACCCACTCCGTGCTTACTCAGTCGAACTGTAATGGATACTACCATCACCTCTTGGAGTTGCAATGCCTTAATCCCTTATTGCCTTTTACTTGGCAGTTGTCATTCTCAAAGAATCTCATTTTACTGATGCTCACTCACCGACCCTTCGTGGGCTCTGTGCTTTGTCAGAACTGGGTCAGCACTTCAAGGGCATCTGCTGGCATTTGCATGTTGGTCCATATGGGCGTTATCAGTACATGGATCCCCCTTCGTTCCACATTGGGAGCAATTGCCATCCGGATCCACTCAGACTCTGCGGTCGTGGTTTGCGGTCTCTTATCTCCTTCCTAACAGTCCACCTACATGTGGTGCCCTAACAGCTCCTCCTCCTCCTCCTCCTCCTCCTCCAAGTTGGTGATTTTAATGCCCACCACTCTATGTGGAGTAGTGCTTATCATTTAGTTGTGGGCTACTCATTGACCAATTTCTTGTAGGCCACAACTTGTGCCTTCTTAATGAGGGTTCTCACACTAATTTTAGTGCTGCATGTGGCACTTTCTCTGCCATTGCTATTTCACTCCCTCCCCCTCCCCTTCTTCCTTCCTTACGCGAGTCACAATGCGATGACCTCTATGATAGTGACCATTTCCCGTTGATTCTTTCCTTCCCCTCTTGATGGCCAGGTTATCATCATGCTGATTGGTGTCTATACATCTCCCAGGTCATGTTTACTCCTTCTTTGTCACATTGTATTGATTAAGTCATTATGTAATCTGTCCAATAAGATAATACACACTGCTAATATTGCTGTCCCCCACTCGATGGGACCTGTTTTCTGTCAGCCAGTCCCCTGGTGGAGCACAGCCATTGCCACCGCCACCTGCGATCGTCATCGTGACTTGCAACATCTTGTTCGGCGCCTGTTCACTGCCAGTCTTATTACCCTTAAATGTCTTTGCACCAAAGTCCATTACTTAATCAAACGGAGCAATTGTGTCCCCCCCGGGGGGTCCACAACTCTTTTGTGGATACGTGCATAGCGAACACGGGACCCTGAGCTAATGTGGCCCTCCTTCCTTTCCGGGCTGCATACCTTCCTTTTCCGCATCCTTCCCCATCCCCAATCTTCGCGCCCCCCTCCGCCTCCTTCCTTCCCTTTCTCCCCCTCTGGGCGTATGTTTTGTGCCTATGTCCGGAGATGGACGCTTGAAAATGTAACACATTCTTCGCTTTCTCTGCTTGCAAGTTTTCGTCTTTCCTTTGTCCTTCTCGTTTCCTTACCTCTTCTCTTTACCCTTTCTCCACTGCGGCGTTTGAGACCTCTCTTCTTTCCTTTCCCATTCTTTGTTTTTCCCTTTCTCTTTTTTCCTCCCTGTGCGTGTCTGAAGGCCGACCCACGCATTTCCATGCGTAGCCAGTGACGGGGTAACGCGTAATTCCCCACCCCGGGTAGACAGGTAGGACACGTACATACCCCCTGGTAACGGCCAGGTCCAGGGAGGGGTGATTACCCGAGCTGATACCTTCCGAAAGTGCCGATTGGTCCCTCCGTCCGTTTCGTGGGAGGTGTGACTTGAGGTGTGAACAATCACCTAAGGCGGGAGTGCCCTCAGATACGGTCCCCACAAGGGAGGAGCGTGCCATCGGAGACGCCGGTAATCATGGGGGATTCTTCCGCAATGGTTTCCTCATCTACCACTATGTCTGCTCACAAGCGTAAGTTCGCTGAGTCTCAGCCACAGAAAGTTCTTCCATCGTTGCCACAGTTCCTCGTTGTTTCTCAGTCTGACGAAGGTCATGACCTCTCCACGGTCAACCCTTTCATTATTCAGAAAGGTGTAGACGCAATTGCAGGTCCTGTAAAGTCTTGTTCCAGATTACGGAATGGCACCTTGTTGTTAGAAACAGTCATTGCCCTCCAGGCACAAAAATTGCTGCGTACTTCACTGCTCCACACCTTCCCTGTCCAGGTGGAAGCGCACCGCACTTTAAATTCCTCACGTGGAGTCGTTCATACCCGCTCCCTCGACGGATTGTCCGAGGAGGAAATTCAACACTACCTGTCTGACCAAGGCGTAACGGCTGTTCGTAGAGTCATGAAAAGGGTTGACACGAACATCGTTCCAACCCATACTGTCTTCTTGACATTTGACAGTCAACTACCATCGAAAATAAAAGCGGGCTATGAGATAATTTCTGTTCGCCCCTACGTCCCAAACCCTACGCGCTGCTATCGGTGTCAGCGGTTCAATCATACCAGCCAGTCCTGTTCCAACCCAGCCAAATGTGTTACGTGTGGCAAGGATGCCCATGAGGGTGCTTGTCCACCTCCATCCCCTCGTTGCATCAACTGTATGGGTGACCACGCTGCTTCCTCTCGACATTGCCCCATTTTTAAAGACGAAAAGCTCATTCAGGAAATCAGAGTGAAGGAAAAGGTGTCGACCTTTGCTGCTCGAAAATTATTCGCCAGTCGAAAGCCCACTGTGTGTCAGACAGGAAAATACAGCGCTGTCCTTGCCTCTCCTCGGCCAACAAAGGAGGTGGCCACGCAGACTTGTGATCTCACCTTCAGTGACACGGTCGTCAGATCGGCCAGTGCAAAGATTGCCCGTTCAACGTCCCCACTTTCACCTGCTCACTCTATGGGTCACCCTTCATCGGGTTCTCAGGTTCTGCTAAATCTCGATCCCAAAAGTCAGACACCCGGACTTCCAAAAAAGAGCATACTCATGAAGATTTTTTACGTACCCCAACTTCACAACCATCGGTTCCTCCTTCATCTAAACATCATGGTTCCAAGAAGGCTAATAAGAAACCCAGCTCCTCTCCTCCACCACGGCGTGTCCCATCTACAGCACCACCTGTCAGTAACCGTCCTCGGCCGTCTTCTGTGTCGCTGAGGCGCACTGCTGGCGGCCGATCGCTGGTGGCAGCAGCTGCTCCTGAACAACCTATGGATTAGGATCTTCTGCCTTTGGCTGAATACTGTTCCACGCTGTCGGTTGCAAGCTCTGAGCAGTCGTTGAGTTGACGGCAACCTTGGTCCCATTCTTCCATTTTCTGTCTACCCTATGTCCATTATCCATTGGAATATCCGCGGCATTCGAGCCAATCGGGATGAATTGATGATCCTCTTACGATCCTACTCGCCTGTCATCTTCTGTCTTCAGGAAACAAAGCTGCGTCCCCACGACCACTTTGTTTTCCCCCATTTTCAGTCAGTCCGATTTGATCTCCCCTCTGTTGAAGGCACTCCAGCACATGGAGGACTCGTGATTCTTCTCCATGATACTCTCCATTATTACCAAATCCCCTTAAACACTTCCTTCCAAGCAGTCGCTGTCCGTCTTACCCTTTCTGGATACACCTTCTCTCTTTGTACTGTATACATTCCATTGTCCACACCAATGGCACGAGCTGATCTCCTTCATCTTCTTGGTCAGCTTCCACTCCCCTATTTGCTGGTTGGTGACTTCAATGCCCACCACCCGCTTTGGGGATCTCCACATCCTTGTCGGCGTGGCTCACTATTGCTAGACGTCTTCCACCAAGCGGATCTTGTTTGCCTCAACACTGGGGACCCTACATTTTTGTCTGCTTCCACGACAAACTTCTCTCATTTGGACCTTTCGGTCGGTACTGTTCCGCTAGCTCGGCGCTTCGAATGGTTTGCCCTTGCTGATACACACTCGAGTGACCACTTTCCATGTGTCCTTAGATTGCAGCCACAACTGCCACATATGCGCCCGAGACGCTGGAAGTTTGCCCAAGCCGATTGTACACTTTTTTCGTCTCTAGCGACATTCGATGACAGTCACTTTCCTAGTGTCGACGATGAGGTCACTCATATTACAGACATTATTCTTTCAGCTGCGGGACGTTCAATACCTCGCACCTCCGACTTGCCCTGGCGCCCCCCAGTTCCTCGGTGGAACGAGGCATGCCATGACGCAATATGTCAGCGGCGGCGTGCTCTTCGCGTTTTCAGACACCATCCTACATTGGCCAACTGTATCTGCTATAAGCAGTTCCGTGCGCAATACCGTCGCGTCATCCGCGATAGCAAGAAGGCAAGCTGGGACTTCTGTACTAGCTCATTTAACACCTTCACTCCCTCCTCGGAAGTTTGGAGTCGGATTCGACGGTTATCTGGCGCGCCTAGTTTCTCCCCGGTCTCTGGGCTCACTGTCGCGCATGATACATTAGCGGACCCCGTCGCAATTTCTAACTCATTGGGTCAACACTTTGCTGAGATTTCGAGCTCTTCAAATTAACCGCCAGCGTTTCTCCCGAAGAAACGCTCTGCGGAAATGCAACCTCTTGCCTTCTCCTCTCAAAATCGCGAAAGCTAGAACACTGTTTTCTCCATGCGGGAACTCCAAGATGCACTCTCTTCTTCTCGCTATTCCGCCCCAGGACTGCATGGTATCCACATCCAAATGTTGCTGCATTTACCATACCATAGTCTGCGTTACCTCCTTCACCTTTATAATCGAATTTGGACCGACAGTACTTTTCCCAGACGGTGGCGGGAAGCTATCGTCGTTCCTGTTCCGAAACCTGGAAAGGACAAACATCTCTCCTCTAGCTATCGCCCCATTTCTCTCACGAGTAGTGTATGTAAGGTTTTGGAGCGTATGGTGAATTGCCGTTTAGCTTGGTGGCTGGAGTCCCGCAGTCTTTTAACACCTGCCCAATGCGGTTTCCGGAAGCACCGTTCTGTAGTTGACCATCTTGTTGCCCTCTCCACGTATATCATGAACAATTTTCTCCAGAAACGCCAAACGGTAGCAATATTTTTTGATATGGAGAGAGCATACGATACCTGTTTTTGGACAGGCATCCTCCGCACACTGTTCTCCTGGGGGCTTTCGAGGTCGGCTGCCCCTTTTTCTTCGCAAATTTATGGCAGAGCGCACATTTAGAGTGCGGGTGAACACTACTCTCTCCCGTAATTTCTCCCAAGAAAACGGGGTACCCCAGGGCTCTGTGCTAAGTGTTGTACTGTTTGCCATTGCCATAAATCCTATTATGGATTGTCTCCTTCCTGATGTCTTGGGCTCCCTCTTTGTGGACGATTTTGCGATCTACTACAGCTCTCAACGGACCAGCCTTCTTGAACTACATCTTCAAGGATGTCTCGATCGCCTCCACTCTTGGAGCATCGAAACCGGCTTCCGCTTTTCTCCCAGTAAGACCGTTTGTGTTAATTTTTGGCATCGTACTGAGTTCCTTCCACCTTCCTTACATCTAGGACCTGTCAACCTTCCGTTTTCGGACATCACTAAATTCTTGGGTCTTATGTTTGACAGAAAACTGTGCTGGTCCTCCCACGTTTCCTATCTTTCGGCTCGCTGTCTGCAATCCCTCAACACCCTCCGTGTCCTGAATGGTACCTCCTGGGGAGCGGACCGAGTGGTCCTCCTCCGCCTCTGTCGCGCCTTAGTGCGATCAAAATTGGACTACGGAAGCATAGTTTACGCCTCTGCTGGCCGGCCTCGGTGGTCTAGCGGTTCTAGGCGGTCAGTCCGGAACCGCGCGACTGCTACGGTCGCAGGTTCGAATCCTGCCTCGGGCATGGATGTGTGTGATGTCCTTAGGTTAGTTAGGTTTAAGTAGCTCTAAGTTCTAGGGGACTGATGACCACAGATGTTAAGTCCCATAGTGCTCAGAGCCATTTGAACCATTTTTTACTCCTCCGCTCGGCCGTCTATTCTTCGTCGACTTGACTCTATCCACCACCGTGGATTACGTTTAGTGTCGAGCTTTTTACTCCAGCCCTTTGGAAAGCCTTTATGCTGAGACTGCTGAACCTCCGCTGTCCAATCGGCAAGCTGTCCTTCTGAGTCGTTAAGCTAGCCATCTTTTTTTTTTTTGTCTTCCATGCCTGCAAATCCGGCCCATGACATTTTTTTCAACGCCTCCTTGGATGTAGGGTATGCAGGCCGCCCTTCCTCCCTACTACCACAGGGAGTCTGCTTCCGTCAATTGCTCCATTCTCTTTCCTTCCGCTTTCCTAAAACTTTATTGACAACTTGGGGTACAGCACCGCCTTGGCTCCATCCCCGGACCTGCCTGCTCCATGACCTTTGTCAGTTTCCCAAGGATGGTACCCCTTCACTTGTTTATCGTCGGGCATTTGCTGCTCTATGCGCACAAATGAAGGATGCCACATTTATTTACACTGATGGCTCAAAAACATCGTTAGGTGTTGGGAGTGCCTATATTGTTGGCGATACCCCAAATCGATTTCGGCTTCCCGACCAGTGTTTGGTTTATACTGCAGAGCTTTACACTGTTCTCCAGGCTGTCCAATACATCCGTCGCCATCAGCGGATACAGTATGTTATCTGTTCAGATTCTCTCAGCTCTCTCCTCAGTCTCCAAGCTCTGTACCCTGTCCACCCTCTGGTTCACCGGATTCAGGACTGCCTCCACTTGCTCCACTTGGGGGGCGTCTCTGTGGCATTCCTCTGGATCCCAGGACACGTTGGTATCTGTGGAAATGAGGCGGCCAATATAGCAGCCAAGGCAGCAGTCTCTCTTCTTCGGCCAGCTATTCGCATGATTCCTTTCGCCGATCTACGGAGTGTTTTATGTCGTCGTGTTGCTTTCTTATGGCACGCAGACTCGTCCCAATAATAAATTGCGGGACGTGAAAGCTCTTCCCTGTGCTTGGACCTCTTCCTCCCGAACGCGTCGGCGGGAGGAGGTAATTTTAACTAGACTCTGGATAGGGTACTGTCTTTTTAGCCATCAACATCTTTTAAGTGACGATCCTCCCCCACTCTGTCCCCACTGCTCTCAGCTGTGGACGGTAAGACACCTTCTACTTGAGTGCCCCTATTTTACTCCGTTACGTGCCCGTCTACAGCTGTCGCCTGATATATCTTCCATTTTAGCAGATGACACGCGCTCAGCCGATCGTGTTCTCGAGTTTATTAGTGCCAGTGAGATGACGTCAGTCATTTGAAGCTCTTTTTGGGGACAACCAACACCATTCTATAGTGGTTTTTTAAAGCTTTTTAGTTTTTCCAATTTTTTGAGTTTTGTTCCCATTGCTGTTGGTTTCCAGTTTCGTTGTCCCCCCCCCCCAAAGTCAGAGACCGGTCGCTAATGACCGTAGGAGCTTTGCGCCCTAAAACCATAACAAAAACAAAAAAGGAGCAATTGTGTGTGTGTTTGGGATTGCTTTCTCTTCTGTAGGTTCTTCTGTCCATTCGTCATGGGTGTAGGCTACACTCTGCACCCTCCCAGATTGTCAGCAGCAATCTTCCATTCTGGGCCTTCTCCTTCCAGGTGGCCTTTGTACAGATCCATCAGTTATCACGGAACACCTCACAACCCATTTTGTGATGGTATGGTGTTGCCTTGTTCCTCCTCTGGAAACAGCAGTCTGAAGCTTCCTGCCTATGTATTACTCCTTGTCAGGCAGAAACCTACAATGAACCTTTCACTGAATGGGGGCTTCTTCAGGCCATTTCTTCTTCTCACAAGTCAGCCCCAGGCTCTTATTCTGTCCATAATCAATTGCTTCAACACCTCATGCCTCCACAATGCCAATATTCTGGTGTTTAACCATATTTATCTTTAAGGCCTTCCCCCCATGAACCATGGACCTTGCCGTTGGTGGGGAGGCTTGCGTGCCTCAGCGATACAGATAGCCGTACCGTAGGTGCAACCACAACGGAGGGGTATCTGTTGAGAGGCCAGACAAACGTGTGGTTCCTGAAGAGGGGCAGCAGCCTTTTCAGTAGTTGCAAGGGCAACAGTCTGGATGATTGACTGATCTGGCCTTGTAACAATAACCAAAACGGCCTTGCTGTGCTGGTACTGCGAACGGCTGAAAGCAAGGGGAAACTACAGCCGTAATTTTTCCCGAGGGCATGCAGCTTTACTGTATGATTACATGATGATGGCGTCCTCTTGGGTAAAATATTCCGGAGGTAAAATAGTCCCCCATTCGGATCTCCGGGCGGGGACTACTCAAGAGGATGTCGTTATCAGGAAAAAGAAAACTGGCGTTCTACGGATCGGAGCGTGGAATGTCAGATCCCTTAATCGGGCAGGTAGGTTAGAAAATTTAAAAAGGGAAATGGATAGGTTGAAGTTAGATATAGTGGGAATTAGTGAAGTTCGGTGGCAGGAGGAACAAGACTTCTGGTCAGGTGACTACAGGGTTATAAACACAAAATCAAATAGGGGTAATGCAGGAGTAGGTTTAATAATGAATAGGAAAATAGGAATGCGGGTAAGCTACTACAAACAGCATAGTGAACGCATTATTGTGGCCAAGATAGATACGAAGCCCACGCCTACTACAGTAGTACAAGTTTATATGCCAACTAGCTCTGCAGATGACGAAGAAATTGAAGAAATGTATGATGAAATAAAAGAAATTATTCAGATTGTGAAGGGAGACGAAAATTTAATAGTCATGGGTGACTGGAATTCGAGTGTAGGAAATGGGAGAGAAGGAAACATAGTAGGTGAATATGGATTGGGGGACAGAAATGAAAGAGGAAGCCGCCTGGTCGAATTTTGCACAGAGCACAACATAATCATAACTAACACTTGGTTTAAGAATCATGAAAGAAGGTTGTATACATGGAAGAACCCTGGAGATACTAAAAGGTATCAGATAGATTATATAATGGTAAGACAGAGATTTAGGAACCAGGTTTTAAATTGTAAGACATTTCCAGGGGCAGATGTGGACTCTGACCACAATCTATTGGTTATGACCTGTAGATTAAAACTGAAGAAACTGCAAAAAGGTGGGAATTTAAGGAGATGGGACCTGGATAAACTAAAAGAACCAGAGGTTGTACAGAGATTCAGGGAGAGCATAAGGGAGCAATTGACAGGGATGGGGGAAATAAATACAGTAGAAGAAGAATGGGTAGCTTTGAGGGATGAAGTAGTGAAGGCAGCAGAGGATCAAGTAGGTAAAAAGACGAGGGCTAGTAGAAATCCTTGGGTAACAGAAGAAATATTGAATTTACTTGATGAAAGGAGAAAATATAAAAATGCAGTAAGTGAAACAGGCAAAAAGGAATACAAACGTCTCAAAAATGAGATCGACAGGAAGTGCAAAATGGCTAAGCAGGGATGGCTAGAGGACAAATGTAAGGATGTAGAGGCCTATCTCACTAGGGGTAAGATAGATACCGCCTATAGGAAAATTAAAGAGACCTTTGGAGATAAGAGAACGACTTGTATGAATATCAAGAGCTCAGATGGAAACCCAGTTCTAAGCAAAGAAGGGAAAGCAGAAAGGTGGAAGGAGTATATAGAGGGTCTATACAAGGGCGATGTACTTGAGGACAATATTATGGAAATGGAAGAGGATGTAGATGAAGATGAAATGGGAGATATGATACTGCGTGAAGAGTTTGACAGAGCACTGAAAGACCTGAGTCGAAACAAGGCCCCCGGAGTAGACAATATTCCATTGGAACTACTGACGGCCGTAGGAGAGCCAGTCCTGACAAAACTCTACCATCTGGTGAGCAAGATGTATGAAACAGGCGAAATACCCTCAGACTTCAAGAAGAATATAATAATTCCAATCCCAAAGAAAGCAGGTGTTGACAGATGTGAAAATTACCGAACTATCAGCTTAATAAGTCACAGCTGCAAAATACTAACACGAATTCTTTACAGACGAATGGAAAAACTAGTAGAAGCCAACCTCGGGGAAGATCAGTTTGGATTCCGTAGAAACACTGGAACACGTGAGGCAATACTGACCTTACGACTTATCTTAGAAGAAAGATTAAGGAAAGGCAAACCTACGTTTCTAGCATTTGTAGACTTAGAGAAAGCTTTTGACAATGTTGACTGGAATACTCTCTTTAAAATTCTAAAGGTGGCAGGGGTAAAATACAGGGAGCGAAAGTCTATTTACAATTTGTACAGAAACCAGATGGCAGTTATAAGAGTCGAGGGACATGAAAGGGAAGCAGTGGTTGGGAAGGGAGTAAGACAGGGTTGTAGCCTCTCCCCGATGTTGTTCAATCTGTATATTGAGCAAGCAGTAAAGGAAACAAAAGAAAAATTCGGAGTGGGTATTAAAATTCATGGAGAAGAAATAAAAACTTTGAGGTTCGCCGATGACATTGTAATTCTGTCAGAGACAGCAAAGGACTTGGAAGAGCAGTTGAATGGAATGGACAGTGTCTTGAAAGGAGGATATAAGATGAACATCAACAAAAGCAAAACAAGGATAATGGAATGTAGTCTAATTAAGTCGGGTGATGCTGAGGGAATTAGATTAGGAAATGAGGCACTTAAAGTAGTAAAGGAGTTTTGCTATTTGGGGAGCAAAATAACTGATGATGGTCGAAGTAGAGAGGATATAAAATGTAGGCTGGCAATGGCAAGGAAAGCGTTTCTGAAGAAGAGAATTTTGTTAAGATCCAGTATTGATTTAAGTGTCAGGAAGTCATTTCTGAAAGTATTCGTATGGAGTGTAGCCATGTATGGAAGTGAAACATGGACGATAAATAGTTTGGACAAGAAGAGAATAGAAGCTTTCGAAATGTGGTGCTACAGAAGAATGCTGAAGATTAGATGGGTAGATCACATAACTAATGAGGAAGTATTGAATAGGATTGGGGAGAAGAGAAGTTTGTGGCACAACTTGACCAGAAGAAGGGATCGGTTGGTAGGACATGTTCTGAGGCATCAAGGGATCACCAATTTAGTATTGGAGGGCAGCGTGGAGGGTAAAAATCGTAGAGGGAGACCAAGAGATGAATACACTAAGCAGATTCAGAAGGATGTAGGTTGCAGTAGGTACTGGGAGATGAAAAAGCTTGCACAGGATAGAGTAGCATGGAGAGCTGCATCAAACCAGTCTCAGGACTGAAGACCACAACAACAACAACATCTTTAAGGCATTTTCCCTTCTCAATGGAAAAACAGTATTGTGGGTCCTGTATATAAGCTCAGTGAGACACTGTCATCCCTTGATAGTTACAGGCCAATCAGCCTGATCAGTGTCCCCTGCAAGTTGGATCCTTGAACCTCTAGATATTTTATGTCCTTACCTGTGCAACGTTTGGGAGGGATGGCGTCTGATAGATCATCTGCTTCGATTGGAAACTGCAGTTCGACAGACCTTTCCTCAGCACCACCCTCTTGCCGCAGTTTTCTTTGCTCTTTGTAAGGCCTACAGCACAGCTTGGTGCCATCACGTCGTCCTTACACTCCATGAGTGGTGCCTTTGAGGCCGCACCCTCCCAATTTTTATTTGCCAGTTCTTATCCCAACAGCTGTTCAGAGTTCAGGTTGGCACCATTCTCGAATCTCTGTGGACCCAGGAGAATGGTGTTCCACAGGGCTCCGTGTTAGTGTACTTCTTTCCTCATCCCTATTAATGGACTTATGGCCTCTGATGGACCGTTTGTCATCCTATTCTGTATGTGGCTGATTTCTGTATTTGGGCTAGCTCCCACTCAGTGGCCTTTGAGGAACGACAACTCCAGGGGTCCATCCGGCACACTTCAACATGGACACACTTGCATGGTTTTCAATTCTCTCAAAGGTGGTGCATTTCTGTCACCATACTATGGCCCAGCCTGATCTGGAGCTCTGCCTTGACACCCAACAGTTCTGTTTCTTGGGCCTTTTTAACAACAAGCTTGCTTGGTTGCTCCATGACCGTCATCTAAATATTGGCTGTTTTCGTAAACTCGATGCTCTTCACTTCCTTGCCCACACATCTTTGGGCACAGATCATTCAACCTTCTCCACCTTTATCAGGCATTAGTTCTGTCAGCTGGAAAGTGGTTCTCAAGTTTATGGATAAGCTGCCCCTTCCACACTGCTCCTCTTAGACCCAATTCACCAGCACGGTATCCATTTAGCCACCAGTGCCTTTCACACTAGCCCTATTGGTAAGTCTTCTGGTTAATGCTTGCATCTCTCCCCTTTTGATTTGGCAGTATGAGCTCCTGGTTTTGTACACCATCACTATTTGCTCTTCTCCTGCTCACCCCTTCTATTCTATTCTTTTTGCTGCTTTGGGCTGTTGCCTGCCCTCACTACCTGTCCTTGGGTGTGTTTACTGGTTGGGCTGTGCCTCGCTTCTTTCTGCCATGATTTCCATCTCTCCTCCTTGGCCTCTCCTCTATGTTCTCTCCACCACCCAACCCCCCACCCCAGATTAGTTCCTCGGCCCCGGATTCGGATGGATGTCTTCCGGGGTCCAAAAGTCTCCATCACCCCAATTGTGTTGTTTGTTCTGAATGCTCCTGTGGGAATGTCAGGGTGCCATTGTTTCTTAAACCAGTGGCTCTAAATCTGCTGATCACGTGGGATGTGGCTTCACGTCTTCTGTTGGCACAGAACACCATCTCTTTCGTGCCACGTGTGGTGTGTTTACTGCAGAATTGATAGCCATCTATTGGGCCCCTCTGCTTTATTAAATGATGTTCACCCGAGTTTTATTATGTATGGACTCAATGAGTGGCCTTCAGGCTATAACTTGGTGTTTTTCCTGCCACCTCTTGATCTCTGCGATTCACAACATTGTCGATCTTGGCGATGCTGTTTGTTTGGTTGATTTCCTTTTGGTTCCTGGCCACATAGGTGTCTTGGGTAATGAACTGGCTGATCGTCTGGCTGGGGGTAGTAGGCACCTACCCCACCATGCCCCATTATACCACCAGAGGTGGATTTGCAGCAGTATGGTAAATCCCTTTTTGCTCAGTTGCAGGCCAACTCTTGGGAGGCTAACCCCACCTCCTGTCCAATAAACTTCATGCAATCAAGGAGACTCCCACCACATGACATTTTTCACTCAGTAGGAATCTACCATCCTCTGCTCCACCCCACTTTCCTGTTGTTTCCTTGTCCTGTTGCCCCAATGGTCCTTTTACCTGTTTGTTTGCTTGTTTTCATTTTTCGTGGTCTGGAATGTGCTGTTTGTGGTTGTTTCTCCCTTGGTTTCTGCCACTGTAGGTCAAGGGACCTCATTATTAATACAAAGTTCATATTTTTTGCCATTGATCTGTGTGCTTAAGTCTTTGAACAGTGTACACAAGTCACATTAATAATAAAATGTCGGTAACTCTTGCATGGAAAATTTTTTTGAGACTTTTTCAACTGAATATCTCCAGTCATAGCTAATATAGGTTATCATTATTTTTCACAAACTGTAAATTTATAGAATGTCCACAACTCGCAGTATGGAGGTGGCGCAAAAGAACAATGAAATTTATCATTTGTCCGCCTCTGTACCTTTGCGATCAGCAAGGCATACTGCTAACTCAAAGGGCTTGGGTTCAATTCATGGCCAGGTCAGAGATTTTTCTTGAGTCCTGGACTGGGTGTTGTGTTGTCCTTATGTTTGTATCATCATAAATGAGAAGAGTATTGTCTCCAATACGCTGTCATATCATCTTTCTATTATTGAGATGACTACATGGGCATGAACCGAAAGCCAATAAATTGAAATACTAATAAAAAAAGTTGCCATCATATCCTGCCATGTCTCAATGGCCAATGGATTCAGATGCTGCACAGGTTGCCGATTCGAACTTGTTTAGCATGGTAGTATGGGTACAGTAGACAGTTTCTTTGTGTGCCCCACAAAAAGTAGTCACAAGGAGTGAGGACACTCCATCTCTGCACCAGTAAATTTGCAGTTGTCCAATGCACTGACTCTGTTTCCAAAGTATTCATCAAGAAAGCAAAGCACCCATTCAGTGGTTTGTGGTGTGGCCCCATCTCGCATGGATTGCCCAGTGCTTGGTCAGTACTCCCAAAACTAGCTGTGTAGAGACTAATTGTTCCAGAATTGCAACGTAACCTTCACTAGTGATCGTTTCTTGCATGAAAAAGGGGCCACTAATGCCCCTGCTGCATACTGCAGCCCAAGCAATAACTTTGGGAGAATACAGTGGTTTTGCTTCATGCAAATTGAAATTTTTGAAACACCAAAATAACAAGTTTTCCTTATTCATGACTTTCATTCAGGTGGAAGTGCACTTCATCTGTGAACCAGATGCAGCAAACATCAAATCCTTCTTCATTATCAATTATTGTGAAAATCTGGTTTGCAAAGTCTGTCACACAGCTCGTATACGTATGTCCTGCTGGCTTTGGATTTTGAATGCAAACATGTTTGGGCTCTGTCTCAGTATTGTCTGCATACTTGAATGCTTCAGACCAGTCTCTGCTACAATTCTTTGGATGGTTTTCCTTGGATTTTGCTTAGTACTACCAGAAACCTTTGTGACGTTTTCAGGAATAACCACAGCTTGCCTGAGCCATTCATTCCCCACTAGACCATCAACCTTGCTGCCTGTCAATTGGAATTTGGGGAAGAACTTGTGAATGCTTTTCCTATCAGGTCCTTTCCAAACATTAACTCATGTTACAAAACTGCACCTCGTGCAGGTTACTCTGAGGTTACTAATAATATTGTCTACCAGGTAATAAATATACAACATGAAAAGCAAGGGTCCCAACACTTTTCCTTGCATACACCTAAGTTACTTCTACATCCAAAATAACAGGCTGTGTTCTTCTTGCTGAGAAATCCTCAATTAAGTCTCAATTTTTTTTCTGATGTCGCATATAATCATATTTTTTGTTAATAAATGTTAGTGTGGTATCGATTTTACAAGAAACCTGTTTCTTTTTAGATGTCCTGGTCCTGGAGGTGGAAGGATCTGCTCACAGTGGAGGCAGCTCCTGTCAGTAAACTTTACCAAATTGTGGGTACAGCTCCAACAGGTATCCTCATGAAACCAACTTGAGAAATTGATAGGAAGAAACAGAAAACTGATTCCAGACATCCCTTATTTGACCACAAGCATCGGCGACCAGGACTCAGAATTGCGAAAGCGCTTCATGCAGATAACTACAGCAATGCCTTCATTTCTTGGTGCTCGCCTAGTGGAACTTTGACAAGATCTTTCGCCCAAAGCACACGAAACAAATGTCAAAGGAGAACCAGTGGCTGGTTCAGACCTACCTTATGTGATAAGAAAAAATGCTAAACAGATTGATAACTGGGGTTTCACAATGCAAAGTCAACTTCACAAAATAGTGGGTCAGCAGTGATGATGAAATTTGCCATTGTGGTGTAGGACTGTGTTCCAACTTGTGGTATTCCAATGCCAGAAGAACGCATTGTTCAAATGATTTCTGGTCCTTCGGTCAGTATGCTAACTTATGTCTGGTGCCACCAGTTAGCAGCTTTTCGAAGTATTTCAAAACTTCTGTATAATGGCTGTATAAAAGTCTTGCAGCTTTCGCAATGAACATATCATTTGTTGCTCTTGTCTGTCGATCTTAGTTTTCAAGAAATCAGCGACTCTTCTGCTGAACACACAAAGGAATTTTCTGGGAGTGTTTTCAATAGCAGGAGATGTTTTGATGGACTGTAAACACCTAACTAGCAGTGATTAGATGGAACAAGCATATCTTTCATCAAGCAAAGTAGCAGATAATCTGGAATGGGAATCTGGAGGGAAGGAGAAGTAAGAGGTCAGCACTTGAGGACTGTGGCGCCTATGAAATCAGGTATGTATTTTTTTTATGTTGCTAAAGAGAGCACAATGATATGACATCATGCAGTCATTCCATTCATATCCCTAGAAATTGTTACACCCAGATATTTGTATGAGTCAACTTATTCCAGTTCTAAATCTTTGATATTGTAGTCTTATTCCTGCATTTTGTGAATGAATGTACAGTTTTACTATTCTGAACATTTAAAAGTAGTTGAGTCATTGGACCACTTTGAAATCTTATCTAGAACTCACTGGACATTTGTGCAGCTTTCTTCAGACGGTACTTCATCAGAGATAACAGCATCATGTGCAAAAACTCTGAGGTTACTAATAATATTGTGTGCCAGGTAATAAATATATAGCATGAAAAGCAAGGGTCCCAACACTTTTCCTTGCATACACCTAAGTTACTTCTACATCCAGAATAACAGACTGTGTTCTTCTTGCTGAGAAATCTGCAATTCAGTCTTGGTTTTTTTTTCTGATATCACATATAATCATATTTTTGTTAAGAAATGTTGGTGTAGTATCAATTTTACAAGAAACCTGTTTCTTTCTAGATATCCTGATCCTGGAAGTGGAAGGGTCTGCTCACAGTGGAGGCAGCTCCTGTCAGTAAACTTTACGGAACTGTGGGTACAGCTCCAACATGCATCCTCGTGAAACCAACTTGAGAAATTGATAGGAAGAAACAGAAAACTGATTCCAGACATCCCTTATTTGACCACGAGCATCGGCGACCAGGACCCAGAATTGTGAAAGCGCTTCATGCAGATAACTACAGCAATGCCTTCATTTCTTGGTGCTCGCCTAGTGGAACTTTGACAAGATCTTTCGCCAAAAGCACACGAAACAAATGTCAAAGGAGAACCAGTGGCAGGTTCAGACCTACCTTATGTGATAAGAAAAAATGCCAAACAGATTGATCACTGGGGTTTCACAATGCAAAGTCAACTTCACAAAATAGTGCTTCAGCAGTGATCATGAAATTTGCCATTGTGGTGGCCTGCAGGAGCATCATCTATTAGTCTGTTAACAGGAATCTACTGTGCACACTACTAAGAGTGATCTTGCTGCAGCTAAGGAAGCAGCCAAAATTGTCAAATAGTGGGCTCTCCACAGAATTTGAAGAGAATTAGCTTGCTGTTTTTTTAAATCTTCCTGTCTGTATTTTATCAATTCTTGTTGTACATATTTTTCTCTGTATTTTTACTGTTATTAATTTCTATCTGTATGTTACTGAATTTCCTCTGTAACTGATTTTTTTATATGTACAGGGTGTTTCAAAAATGACCGGTATATTTGAAACGGCAATAAAAACTAAACGAGCAGCGATAGAAATACACAGTTCATTGCAATATGCTTGGGACAACAGTACATTTTCAGGCGGACAAACTTTCGAAATTACAGTAGTTACAATTTTCAACAACAGATGGCGCTGCAAGTGATGTGAACGATATAGAAGACAACGCAGTCTGTGGGTGCGCCATTCTGTACGTCGTCTTTCTGCTGTAAGTGTGTGCTGTTTACAACGTGCAAGTGTGCTGTAGACAACATGGTTTATTCCTTAGAACAGAGGATTTTTCTGGTGTTGGAATTCCACCGCCTAGAACACAGTGTTGTTGCAACAAGACGAAGTTTTCCACGGAGGTTTAATGTAACCAAAGGACCGAAAAGCGATACAATAAAGGATCTGTTTGAAAAATTTCAACGGACTGGGAACGTGAGGGATGAACGTGCTGGAAAGGTAAGGCGACCGCGTACGGCAACCACAGAGGGCAACGCGCAGCTAGTGCAGCAGGTGATCCAACAGCGGCCTCGGGTTTCCGTTCGCCGTGTTGCAGCTGCGGTCCAAATGACACCAACGTCCACGTATCGTCTCATGCGCTAGAGTTTACACCTCTATCCATACAAAATTCAAACGTGGCAACCCCTCAGCGCCGCTACCACTGCTGCACGAGAGACATTCGCTAACGATATAGTGCACAGGATTGATGACGGCGATATGCATGTGGGCAGCATTTGGTTTACTGACGAAGCTTATTTTTACCTGGACGGCTTTGTCAATAAAGAGAACTGGCGCATATGGGGAACCGAAAAGCCCCATGTTGCAGTCCCATCGTCCCTGCATCCTCAAAAAGTACTGGTCTGGGCCGCCATTTCTTCCAAAGGAATCATTGGCCCATTTTTTCAGATCCGAAACGATTACCGCATCACGCTATCTGGACATTCTTCGTGAATTTGTGGCGGTACAAACTGCCTTAGACGACACTGCGAACACCTCGTGGTTTATGCAAGATGGTGCCCGGCCACATCACACGGCCGACGTCTTTAATTTCCTGAATGAATATTTCGATGATCGTGTGATTGCTTTGGGCTATCCGAAACATACAGGAGGCAGCGTGGATTGGCCTCCCTATTCGCCAGACATGAACCCCTGTGACTTCTTTCTGTGGGGACACTTGAAAGACCAGGTGTACCGCCAGAATCCAGAAACAATTGAACGGCTGAAGCAGTACATCTCATCTGCATGTGAAGCCATTCCGCCAGACACGTTGTCAAAGGTTTCGGGTAATTTCATTCAGAGACTACGCCATATTATTGCTACGCATGGTGGATATGTGGAAAATATCGTACTATAGAGTTTCCCAGACCGCAGCGCCATCTGTTGTTGAAAATTGTAACCACTGTAATTTAGAAAGTTTGTCTGCCTGAAAATGTACTGTTGTCCCAAGCATATTGCAACAAACAGTGTATTTCTATCGCTGCTCATTTAGTTTTTATTGCCGTTTCAAATATACCGGTCATTTTTGAAACACCCTGTATTAAATCTCAATATGTATGTTATTAATGCTCTGTCAGTATTGTAATAATTCAATGTCCTGGACATGTAAAATATAGTAAATAAATTTAGAGATTTAAAATAGAGTTCGCGTGTTATTGCTGGCAGTGCTTGCGAAATACAGTTGCACTGTGCTGCTTCTGTTGCTTTACACAGAAATCAATATTCACATGAATTTATCAGAGTTGAACAGGTCAAACAGCTCAGCTGTGGTAATAATACTGAAGAAATGACACAGCAACTACTTATTGATCTGTGTTTCAAAAATTAACAGCTGCAGATGATTTTGCATCCATCTTCTGAAGTTCCTTATGCTATCGTAATAAATTTTAGAGGTACTGAAACAACTGTTCTTGTGTGCAGCTGTTAGTCATTGCTTTCTCACATCCACTCAATCTGCAGCTCTTGATCTTTAACTAGGGGTCATTAGGAGATGCACACTCCTACTATATCCCCGACACTGCCATCAGCTACAACTACTACTCTGTGCCTTGAGAGGTGTTTACTCCTTTCCTGAAACAGCTATCAGAAGTCCTGTAGTAGGAGCCTGGAGTTGTTCATACCTATTACATTCTGATGTAGAAATCAGCTACCAGAAGTCCTCTATTAGAAACCTTGAGTTGGTGTTCGCACCTGCTACATTCTGATGCAGCCATCAGTACTAGACATCCTCCAGTAGAGATCTTGAGATGTCTACTGCTAGTATGTTCTGACCCAGCTGTCTGCTACTAAAAGTCATCTAGTAAGGCCATTGAGATGTTATCGCCTTCTGTGTTATGATGCAGACATCAGCTATCAGATGTCCTCTAGTAGGTGCCTTGAGAGTTGATTTCCATACCTGCATTCTGACATGACCATTGACTGCTATAAGTCCTCTAATAGAGATGTTGAGGAGATGCGCACTCTTGCTACGTTCTGACACAACCATCAGCTACTAAAAGTTTTCTATTGCGGACCATGAGGAGAAGTACATTTCTATTATGTCCTGATACAAACATCGCTACTGCAAAAATCCTCTAGTAGGGGCCTTGGGGAGATGCATACTGCTACTATGTTCTGACACAGCTGTTGGCTACTATAGGAGCTCTAGTATGGGCCTTTAGGATATGTTTACCCTTATTACTACATTCTATCACAGCCTTCAGCTACTCCAAGCACTCAAGTGTGGGCCTTGCAAGTCTTTGCTTCAAATGCTAGCTCCCGTCGTATCCCTGAATGTTGACCATTCCTCCTGGCACACCCTGTGTATTTCCAAATGGTAGGCCTGAAATGAAACCATTGCTTTTCTCCCCTGTTTTGTTGATGTTGGGCTTTGTACGTACTGCCGTTATCTTGCTTTCTGCTCTAATTTGATAGTGGCTCCAGTTGCTTCAGGTATGTCACATTGAGCTGAAGAAACTCATTAATGATTAGATACCATTGAGCTTCCTGGAAAGCATTTGACACAGTGCCTCAGTGTAGTCTGATAAAGGTATGAGCATATGACAGAGTAGGTTCCCAGATATGTGAGTGGCTCGAAGACTTCTTAAGTATTAGAACCCTGTACGTTGTCCTCACTGGTGAGCATTCATCAGAGAGAAGGGTATTATCCAGAGTGCCCCAGGAAAGTGTGATGGGACCACTGTTGTTATCTGTATACATAAATGGTCTTATAGACAGGGTGAGCAGCAGTCTGTGGCTGTTTGTTGTTGATGCTGTAGTGTATGGGAAGGTGTTGTCACTGAGTGACTGTAGTATGACACCAGATGACTTGCACAAAATTTCTAGTTGATGTGATGAATGGCAGCTACCTTTAAATGTAGAAAAATGTAAGTTTCCTGTTTTTACAGATCTATTTGATTTTTGACATGCACGTTTCTTTCTAGTCTCTGGCAGAAACAAGCACGGATTGTTACTGTAGTTAAGTGGTGAATCGTTCATAAATGCCACATTCTTTGCCAGCAGTTGGTGTGTAGCCACATGTAGTCAAGTGTGATTAGTAACAGTTTTAAATTAATCTTTTCATCACTAGTCCACCTTTTTAAGTAGACCCCTGTAACTGTGACACAAGCTGGAGCATCTCATCAGCCTGATGCAACAGTTCTGTATAACAACACAATCTTCTACATAAGATGACAATCAGTTTCTTGTTCAAAACAGATAAATCCCAAGTTCTAAGTATTGTAATTTCCCTGAAACGATTATCAGATTCTGAAAAGTGAAATTCCAGTGAAGTCTTCTCTTTTAGAACTATGATACTAGCTGCAGAAATTACCATAGTTCTTTTTGAAAATACAACATTGATAGCAATATCTTTGTAACTTCCTGGCAGATAAAAACTGTGTGCCAGACTCGTACCTGAACACAGAAACTTTTGCAGGCAAGTTCTCTGCTAATTAAGCTACTCAAGTACAATTCATGATGCATTCTCACAGCTTTACTTTCGTCTGTATCTCAGAAGAACTTCTGTGAAGTGTGGAAGGCATGAAATGAGGTACTGGTGCGCTCGCTGTGTGTGTGTGTCAGTTGTGAGACATTCTCAGATAGCCCAGTCTGTTAAGCAGTTGCCCGGAAAACAAAAGGTCTTGGTTCGGGTTTCAGTCCGACACACAGTTTTAATCTGCCAGAAAGGTTCAGCATATACTGTGCTGCAAAGTAAAAGAATTCCCCTAGGCTGCGTCTAAGCAGTGTCCCTACAATATCCTTTCTTCCAGGAGTGCTAGTCCTGCAAGTTATGCGTGAGAACTTCTGTGAAGTTTTGAAGACAGGAGATGAGTTACGGGAGGAAGTAAAGCTATGAGAATGGGTCGCGAGTTGTGTTCGGGTAGCTCCATTGGTAGAGTACTTGCCCATGAATGGCAAATGTCATGGGTTCGGGTCGAGTCTGGCACACAGTTTTGATCTGCCAAGAAGGAAATTCATTCTGGAATATCTTTGCAATTTATATAGCTGTGAAGAGAGACTGTCATTTAGTGAGGACTTTTTCACAATTCATTTGGACAAAAACAGAATTGAGACCTCTTAAACAGTTCAGGAAATATCTAAGGTGAACAACTTAGCTGACTGACCCTGTATATAAATGCCATAGCAGATAACACAGAAGCACCATAAGGCTGCTCACAGATGATGCTGTTGTGTCGCTAGAATAGTATAGTGAATTGCAGGAAGAGCTGTGTTGGATTTACACTTGGTTCAGGAATTGGCAGCTGACCCTAAACATGAATAAATGTAACACATAGTGCATGAACTGATGAAAAAGCCCATTCTTGTACAATTATGAGTGTTGAAGAAGCACTGAAAGCAGTCTCATCCATTAAATATATGAGAGAGTGCATACAAATTATTTAAAGTGTTATGACTGCATAAAACTAATTGTAGGAAAGGCAGAGGCCAGACTGAAGTTTGTTGGAGGAATTGTCCACCCATGAAGGTAGTAACTTGCAAACCCTTGTTCTAATATTACTAGAATATTGGTCATCAGTCTAGAACCCTTGCTGGATAGGAAAGATAGAGAAAATAGAGAAGATCCACGAAAGCAGTGCATTACATCCTAGGTTCATTTAGTAAGTGTAAATGTGTCCTGGTGATGTTAATCCAAATCCAGTCATCTATGTTACAAGAGATGCATTGTTTATCATGGTGTAGTATACTGTTAAAATTCTGTGAACACATTTCTAGAAGTGTGAACTGTTATATTGTTTCCCCCTATTATATCATGAAGAAAAAAAATCATGAAGGTAACCTGTGAGAGGAGAGATCTGAGCTCACAGAGGCTTACTGATAATTATTTTTCCTGCACAACATTTGTGACTGGAACATTAAAGGGGGGGGGGGAGGAGGGGGAGGAGGAGGAGGAGGAGGAGGAGGAGGAAGGTTAGAGTGGTACACAAAGTACCACACACCATAAGATGGCTTGCAAAGAATGGAGACAGGTAATGAATAGTAAAAACGGCACAAATGCTACTGGTAAAGTAAATTTAGCTTTCGGCCAACAAGGCCTTTGTCAAAAATAGATAACGTGTACGCACATGCACGCGCACGCACACACACACACACGCGCGCACACACACACACACACACACACACACACACACACACACACACACACACACACACACACACACACCAAGGAAGCTCACTGCTGGATTCAAAGATGAGAAAATGACCAAGTTGATGGTGTAATGAAAGGTAGGTAGGTAGCGTTAGACAACTTGCGGGAGCAACATGGATGAATATGTGTGAAGAATGCAGCACATGAAGAACTGTGGAGGAAAACTTTATCCAGCAGTAGCTTTCAAGTGGATGACTGTGGTAGTAGTAGTAGTAGTAGTGATCAAATAAATATTAGTATCTAGCAAAATGGCAATAACAAAGGGTTGTGAATTGATTTAGTCTCATGTCTGAAAGATAATGAAATATTTTTTTTCTGTTACTAAGAAAATTTCATTTTAGTCCCCATGTGGTAATTACTCCCCAGGTTGGAAACAACTGGAGTAGATGATGAATTTATTCCTCCCTGTGAAGATCCGAGTTCTCACTCATCAACAAGATCACAGTGAAGGAAATCAGTGAACAAGGAAGTACACTGAGGTGACAAAAGTCATGGGATAGTGAGATGCATATATACGGATTGTGGTAGTGTCACATACACGAGTACAAAAGGCTAGTGCATTGGCGGAGCTGTCATTGGTACTCGGGTGATTCATGTATGAAGATTAATAATATGATTATGGCCACATTACAGAAATCAACAGATTTTGAATGCAGAATGTTAGTTGGAGCTAGATACATGGGATATCCATTTCGGAAATCGTTAGGGAATTCAATATTCTGTGATCCACAGTGTCATGAGCGTACCAAGAATACCACATTTCAGGCATTACCTCTCACTATGGACAATGCAGTGGTCATGGCCTCATTTGCATAGAATTGTCAGTGCTAATAGACAAGCAACACTGCATGAAATAACTGCAGAAATCAATGTGGGACATGATGAACATATCCATCAGGACAGTGCGGCAAAATTTGGCATTAATGGGCTATGGTAGACAGACGTAAGTGCCTTTGCTAACAGCCCATCATCACCTACAGCACCTCTCTTGGGCTCGTGACCATATCTGTTGGCCCCTAGATGACTAGAAAACTGTAGCCTCCTCAGACGAGTCCTGATTTCAGTTGGTAAGAGATGATGGTAGGGTTTGAGTGTGGTGCAGACCCCACAAAGCCATGGACCCACGTTGACAGCAAGGCACTGTGCAAGCTGGTGGTGGCTCCATAATGGTGTGGGCTGTGTTTACACGGAATGGAATGGATTCTCTGGATATTTGGAGACCATTTGCAGCCATTCGTGGATGTCATGTTCCCAAACAAGGATGGAATTTTTATGGATGACGATGTGCAATGTCACCAGGCCACAGTTGTTTGTGACTGGTTTGGAGAATATGCTGGACAGTTTGAGTGAATGGTTTGGCCACCCAGGTCACCCGACATGAATCCCATCAAACTCTTATGGGACATAATCGAGAGGTCAGTTCATGCACAACACTTTCGCTACTATCTCAATATTTCTGCACGACTTGAGTGCATGCCACTACGAGCTGCTGCACTATGCCAGGCAAGAGGAGGTCCGACACAACATTAAGAGGTATCCCAACTTTTGTCCCCTCAATGTAGTGTGACTACTGAACAAGAAAGTTGACACTGGGGAAGTATGGTAAAGTTCATGGTATAAACAAATCCCCTGTTGCCATGAAATAGTGGTTGAGGTAACTGCTTGTGATATGCGGGAAATCCAGGATTAGGTCATATTGTGGTACAAATATTTAATTATAATTACATACTCATTCCACTGTAGGTTCAGCATAACTGAACAGTTTCTGCTGTCATTTCATGTTACTGCATCTTCACTGATTTCATCCCCATCAATTCACTCTACTGAGTCCATTCATTCCCCCTGTGGTGCAATTGGCACATGCACTATGTAGTGGAATTGTTCCAGGATTGTAGGTGGAAACAACAGTGACAATGAAAGTTTCAGACAAGCCTGGAGGCAAACTCAAACAGCCTAATGAGTACAACAAATGGTCGAAATATGCAGGATATCCAATTTGAGTCCCAGTCTTGTGCAATTTTCAGTTGTCACTATATATTCGTAGTTTAAATTCTGAAAGTCACGAAGGATCCTATGTTAGACACAAAATGACAGGAAAACAGTTGAACTGACAATGAAATTCTAGTAGCAGACAAGATTTGAAAACATAAGATGAGGGAGCAGATGACTATTTAAAAAGATATGCATTGGGGAACATATTAAAGTGTGCTGCAATTTAGATCTGTTGTAATCATCTATAATACTCAATGCAATCTCAGATTATCATACAAGGTATTCGTCTGGTACATAGGTTGGGCAAAGTGCAGTGATCTAAAAGGGGATAACATAAAAATAAAGATACTTCTATTTTTTTGTAAAACACAGCCTTTCACTGTCAGGCTAGGAACTGACCACCTTGTCCTTGTGAACTATACATCCATTTCAGGATAAAAGATTCCAGATTGCAAACTTAAAACTAGACCATAGGTCATAACTCATTTTGCTAACCATATTTTGTACAATGCCAAAACTATGTCAAGTAGTTCATGAATTGACAGCATGATGCCCTGTTGATTATGATTTAATAATTGCATGAGGATATTCAAATTGCCAGCACTGTTACTGCTTGTGAATAGGTGTTGGTCAAGCAGTGGTATCATGCTTGACCTAATTGCAAATTTTCATTCTAATTGTCACAAGCATAATACATTACAACAATTAACAACAATTGAGGCATACAGAAGCAAAATGCAGTGAGTGGACAAGAACAATTTTTTTTTTCCAGGAAGCTCAAAATAATTCTTACTTCCTTCGTATGGCAGAGATTTGAAATTCCTTTTCATTATAGAGTTATATTTCCTTAAGGAGTATATTTCTGACAATTCCTGAAATATTCGGCTTATTTACAGAGTTTTGCTTCTGTAGAGATGGATATGCACCACATAACAGTAAAAAGACACCTAATACTGGTACAAAGGAGAAAATAAAATAATTCAATGGCTATAATTGATTGTGATTACAAAGTATGTGGCATTGCACAAAAATTTGAAAGTAGTTGAAATGTCATGAGCTCAAAAATCCTGTACTGTCTCACCCTGTCTAAATTACATTGACTACTTCTGTATGAATTTCAAAGCCCGAGTCCTCTGCATTATTCACAACTTTTAGATGATCAGTGATATTGTTGTAGAAACCAAGATTTTTGTTTTCTTTCCAAGTCTGCCCAAAATGCTTTTTAAGCAGATCAGTAGCCCTGATTCTGATAGCATTTGGTTCCATGAATGAATGAGTAGGCTTCGCCTCATCTGTATATCTCCCTTCTGCTTTTCCAGTTTGGATAACATCTGGTTGCATGGACAAGTAGGCTTTGCCTTGTTTGCATATCTCTGCTCCTTCACTAAGGTCCATCCTGCAGCCCTCTTCACCTCTTACTAGTTGGCTTCCATGTTTACTTTTGGTGATGTCAACCAGTTTCACAGGGCTAAACCTGAAGTGCTGCTGAGTAGGTGGCTTAACGACATCAGCATCTGTATCCTTCCAACACTTATTGTTGCCATATGTTCCTAATTGGAAAACTACTCCATGATCCTTACACACTTAACTGAACTCACATGGTGGGGTAACTGTGACTTTAGACCTAAGAAACGTTTCTGTTCAACCACAAATTCTGCCACAGAGGCAGTCACCATCACCCCAGTTGCCAATCAGTATCCACTACTGGCCAGTCTGAGCATCGGCTTTCACCCATCATCATGGAAGTTAAGAACAACTACGAAGGTTTCCTGCAGCACCTCAAACAGTGGATGGCAGACATTTTCATTGTGAGGGCTACAGGAGATGATGTGTGAGTCCGACTCTCAAATGTTGAAGACATCTGGTCACAAGCAAGGCAGCAGAGCTCTCGAGCCCTCTCTACACTTATTTTTTTGCCTTAGATAACCCTGTCAAGGCAGTAATCAAGAGTTACCCAAACTGCATGAACCCTGATCTCCAAAAAAGTCCTGGAGGACATAGGATTTGGTGTGCGCAGTGATGCACATCAAATCCACCCAGACACTGAGTCATCTTCTTCCCTGATGAGTGCCAACAGTAACCAGGAGAACAAGAAGTTCTTTTCAGTGAAGAGGGTGGCACACTCGTGTCACTGCCGAGCATCTGCGGAACAAGAAAGGCTCACTCAGTGCTTCCACTGCTGAGCGGTGGGGCATGGGGCTCGCCACTGTACCTTCACCAGGGCACACATGAAGGTGTGGGCTAACACGTCAGCACAAGGTGCTCGCTACCTAAGACACGTGAATGAACAGATGCCAGACAACACCTCAACACTTGGGGCCAGCAGAAGACAGCACCCATGTGGCATCAAATGTGTAAGGGCGAGTATACCAGAAGAAAACTGAGATCAACCCCTAGGAGGAAAATCCACTGCCCTGATGAAACTGTCACAGTGACAGGTGTCAGTAGCACAAGCACTACCAAAGCCGTCCATGTCAACACTGCACCCTGCCACCCCACACCATCGCTCATGGCCAATGGAGACCTGGTCACACTCGTCACCTCACAGTCTGCAATGCTCTAACAGGTCTCACACCTTGCTGAGATGCTGTGGAGAGTTTTTGAGGCAGTGATGTCTGGTGCCCAAGCAGTACAGATATCTACACAACAGGTGACACCATACACTTACTCCTGACACATCCATATTCGGAGCTTTGATGTCACATCAACTTGGCATATATTACACTGTCTGCACTGCTTCCAGGTGCAGATGACACGAAAAACCTGAAGTGGAAACATAAGAGACAATCAAAAAACTGAAAGTACAAAAAATTTCTATTGCAGAATCTGGGGGTGAAACACCATATGCCAGTACTCCAAAACAATAAGGCAGAGGTGAGGGAGGTGAAAAGAAACTCCTCAAGAACTTAATGCATCACGGTGTAAGGTCCTGTTTACAGGTACACTGATAATGAAGTTCTTATTTATTTCCATGCAGTGAATTAGTATAAAATACGAGAGTTGACAACAGAATCTTATCTCATGCATTTTGCTTCGTTTCTCTTCGGGTCAGAAAGATTTGTTGATTTTTGATGGCTTTTCCGTCTCGAACTGATTGTACACATACTCCATCATCAACATCCATGATTATGGAGGAAATGATAAAGCACTCTTTATGCAACAAATACACCATAAACGTTGTCCATGCACTCACAAAGAAGCCAAGAAAAAGGTACCAATATGGCTAGGTAATGGCTGGCGTACTACTGCTTTTTGTTTTATGGTAGTGCAAAGTAGGGACAACTTGACCAAGCCACTACACATAAGCTAACATTCACGAAGTAATAAGCTGGAAAAGCAGCATTATTCAGACAAAATACATATTGTGTACAAAGCAAGTGTTGCATCTTAAAACCTTCCTCCAATGAACCCCTTGAATGCGGCATTGCAAAAGGTCAATGAGTTTATAGCATTGGATGCCACATATATTGTCTACCATGCAACCAATATATTGGCTGCTATTGGCAACTGGGGGTGGGAATGGGGGTATCCAATGCTGAGCACAGCATAAGGTTAAGGAGCATAGTTGAACTGCTTAGTCAACAAGTAACTTGCAACAGTGTTACAGCACTAGTGGTGTTTATACAAAGCAGGGCATTTGCAATGATAAACAAAGCAAACATTGTATTATATCTACAAAAACAGTTGCCAAAGTTGACATTTTGCCAGAAAGGAGCCCAAGGAATTTTGCAGAATGAGAAAGCAGTGGCAGATGAAATGTTAGCATTTCTGCCAGATGGGTCAATGGAAGGTGTGGTGTTGTATACACTCGACTGTGCGGACAATGTGCACCAGGAGTACAATGATGATGATAACATGCTTAACAAGTGAAAGTGATATTGAAACAAGTGTTAAGCCTTGTACTTCATCATCCTTGTTGGACAAAGCCACAAATACCATTTCCAGCAAAATGCTGTAAAGGACAATTGTCATACAAGCAGTGGATACTAAACATAATCACAAATGTGGAAGATGATCCACAACATAGTAAAAAAGAAAGAAACAAAAATATTATGTTAAGATTTCGAATAAGTATGCAGCAATATGACTGTAGTGCATTAGAAAAATTATGGATATTCAAGGGAGGACAAGTTGCATTTGTTACTGGTGTTTGCGTGTTTCAAGGATGCTTGATACAAGTTACAGGATGTGCAGGATAGTGACTTCCTACACAAAACTGTACATGGCGAAGATTACAGTGATTTAAAGAGAAGCAGGGGATGGTTGCACAACTTCAAACAGTGCTACAGAATTAGAGGACGTAAAATAAAATTTCAAACAAAATGTCAACTTGATGATGCACAGCAAATAGTGGAATTGGCCCAAAAATTTGTAGATGAGATAAGCAAACTTATCCCATTGTTCAGTAAAGAATTTGTTTTCAACTGACCAATCAGGATTTGAAGAAGAAATGCATACAAAAGGAAGCCTGGAAATTAGAAGTGCCAAGAGAGTTGTATCAAGATCAACTAACATCAGTACCTTAACACACTCATATATAATTATGCTGATTGTTAATCTGGATGGTAAATTGGCTGGAAAGTTATTTATTGTGCAGCGAGAAGCTTGAGGTGCTCTGCCCCCTATGATTCCTTCTCATGTGCGTGATCTTGCAAGGGCAGTAGGGAATATTTAAATCACAGCAAGCAAGAGCGGGAAAATGGGTGTAAGAGAACTACAACAATAGTATAAGCACTGCTTTTGGCCAATAGCTGGTCAAAACAACTTAAAAATTTGCATTTGCTTCATTCCTGGTTTGTGTGTAAAACTCGTACTCCTTTAGAGCAAAGTATAAGTGTGTGACACTGCAGTTCTTGTCATCTGAAACCACTGGACAAATTCCACCTCTGGATGTTTCATCCCCCCTCCCGTGCCTATAAATCATGTTATGGCACTATCTACAGCTACACCTTAAAGGATAGCTAGTTTCATGATAAGTTCCATGACAGATTGTTTTGCATTCAGCTACATGCCATCACCTTCCATCACTCTTTGAGAGTGGATACCTAGCTGAATGTCCTGCATGGTGTGTAACTCCCAAGGAGTTCGCCTTTGACCTTGATGTGAACCTTTGTGAACACTGTGGTGCACCATTTTTCATTCAGTGTCCACAGTGCAAGTTAATGGTTTGTTCTGAAGGTTTCTTGAATATTGATGATGTCCATTTTGTGGAGTGTAATACATACATCCCACAGAAGGTTGATCTCTGCACCTCCTGAACATTCATTTTTTGTCACCCTCCTGATGCACATGGTAAGTCATTAGCAGCTAATATATTTCCTGTCATTATTGTTAACACAAAAATGAACCCTACTAGAGATTGAACTAGCGACTGTTTGATAATGGCATTTGCTATGGATTCACAGATTTCTGCCACTTTATCATGCAAAGCATTTACTCAGTTTTTCTTTGCAACCAGAAGTGGCTACATAGACTTTTACATCTGTAGCCTATTTTGCAGGTATATTTTAGGGCAGACACAAGCTGCTTTGATTGTGTTTTAAGTGTGTAATCGATAGATGGCAGCATAGAGAACAAAATGGTGGCAACAATTCAGTTTAGAAAACAAATGGATTTACTGCAGTTTGCTTCTGGACACCTCAGTTAATATGGGCACCATTTGACAGTTATAAGTGAAAAAAAAAACTAAAACGATTGTAGGCTGGGTGTGGTTCATCTCAGCTTTGTAGTAGAGGTTGGGTCCCCACATGTAACGGAAATAAATGTTCGAAAAAGAAGTCTAGCAGTGTACAAGCATAATGATTTTTAGTTTGGGTACTGGAATTAAACAGGAGAGATATAGTAAGAAATGACTTTCCTTGACTACAGCTAATAAATGGATGTACTTGGTTGTAGAATCTTCTGTCCTCCGTAGTCTCAAACTGAAGTTTTTTTGGATATTCTAACTTCTCTCAACAATAACGAATGTAATACCACGGGATTTCAGATTCATGAGTATGCACATTTATTTTCCTTAACATACTCTTACTCCTTACAGTCTCAAACAAATAACAGTACTTTCCTTGTTGTTGCACCAGTAGCTCTCTTAACTTGTCCAGTCAATTTTCACCCAACACATTATCATTTAACTGCCAAGTACAGCACCCTTATATCTTGATATCTTAACCGAAATTCTCACTCTGTGGTAATTCATTAATCTCATTCTTTGCTGTTGCACAGCATTACTTTATAACTCGCTGAATTCACCCTCAACATAGTCTGATTAATCATCCACTAACTGAAGTTCAATAACCACTGACAGTATGTACAATTGTCTTTTTGAAAACCATATTTTACCAAAACTGACACCAAATTAAATGTTCATTCACATAAGTGTCCCATAAATCTCGATAGAAATGAAGATTCCAACAAATAATTGCAAACTCTTTACACAGAAATGTTACCATGTTTAAAACTGATTGCCGTAACACATCATTTTGCAGGGGGTTGACAAAAAAAAATGGGAACACCAAAAACATAACACATTACCATGCCTAACATGGTGCAGAAAACCCGATGGCATTCAAAAAAACTTCCAGCCATTTTGGAATGGATGAATAAAAGATTCCCATATGATTTTCAGGGCAATGTTATACCATTCTTCCTGAAAAATAGTGGAAAGTACAAGTAACAGTAATGGAGTTGGACAACGATCATGTACACTTCTCTCCAAAGTAGGCACAAAGTCTCAGTAATATTGAGATCTGGTGATTGCGGTCATGCAACAGTTCATCTTCATGATTCCAAAACCAGTCATCGATGTGAGCTGTGTGAAGAGGCAGTCATTTTGAAACACAGCATCATCATTGGGGAACAAATAATGTACTATGGGGTGGACCTGGCCGAAATGGCCACATAATCCTTGGCAGTATTGTGGCCTTGCAGTGTAATGACAGGTCTCATGGTCTTGATGTGGCTGCCCAAATCATCACTGCAGCCCCGCCATGTTTCACTCTTGGAGCATAAACTCAGTCAGAAGTTGGGAGCAGTGTGAAACAAGACTCACCTGACCAAATGACTTTCTTCCGTTGTTCCATAGTCCAGGTTTTATGGTTCTGTCACAACATTTTCCCGTTACATGCATTTGAAATTACAGTTCACCCTGCAGTTTCCACTCCGTGGAGATCCTTTCATGTTGTTTTGGTGTTAACAGGGTTCACAAGGGCGAAATTCAGTTCTGCAGTGATTTTTGCAGCTTTGTTCTCTTAGTTTTCATTACAATACTCTTTAATTACTGTCTGTCATGATCAATCAACTCACACTTTTGACCACGTTATTACTTACAAGGAAACCTCCCCATCGCACCCCCCCACAGATTTAGTTATAAGTTGGCACAGTGGATAGGCCTTGAAAAACTGAACACAGATTAATCGAGAAAACATGAAGTTGTGTGGAACTATGAAAAAATAAGCAAAATATACAAACTGAGTAGTTCATGTTCAAGATAGGCAACAACAAGGAAATAGCAAGCTTGGGCGTGCTGTGGTCCCTTGGTTAGCGTGAGCAGCTGCGGAACGAGAGGTCCTTGGTTCAAGCCTTCCCTTGGGTGAAAAGTTTACCTTTTATTTTCAGTTTATGTGATAAACGCTTAGGTTTTAATCACTTTTTTGGGAGTGATTATCACATCCACAAGAAAACCTAAATCGGGCAAGGTAGAAGAATCTTTTTACCCATTCGCCAAGTGTACAAGTTAGGTGGGTTGACAACATATTCCTGTCATGTGATGCACATGCCGTCACCAGTGTCGTATAGAATATATCAGACGTGTTTTCCTGTGGAGGAATCCGTTGACCGATGACCTTGCGATCAAATGTTTTCGGTTCCCATTGGAGAGGCACGTCCTTTCGTCTACTAATCGCACGGTTTTGCGGTGTGGTAGCAAAACACAGACACTAAACTTATTACAGTGAACAGAGACGTCAATGAACGAACGGACAGATCATAACTTTGCGAAAATAAAGAAAGTAAAATTTTCAGTCGAGGGAAGACTTGAACCAAGGACCTCTCATTCCGCAACTGCTCATGCTAACCACGGGACCACGGTGCTCCTGAGCTCACACTATCCTTGATGTAGCATATCTTGCACATGGACTACTCAGTTTGTATATTTTGCTTATTTTTTCATAGTTCCACACAACTTCTTCCTGTTTTCTCAATTGATCTGTGATTAGTTTTTCAAACCTATCCACTGTGCCAACTTATAACTAAATCTGAGGGGGGTGCGATGGGGAGGTTCCCTTGTTAGTGTATGATGTTTTTCAGTTTTCCCTGTACGTAGTATAAATATTCAAGACACTGAATAGCTGCCATTCATAGCCAACTGGCTAAATGCCTTGCAAGGCCTGAATATTTTTATAGTAGGGGTGGTATATAAAGACTGGCAAAATAATAGTCTGTAATCTTGATAATTACATTTAGTTTATAAAAATGTAGGGCAAAAATTTAATAATGTAGATGACTTACAAATTCCAGGAATCATTTGCTTTAACTAAGAGACAGCTGTTTAGAAAATGTATAAAGCTGTCATGTTCAAAATTTTGCTAATTTATGTAGTCTTAATCACAAACTTAATTCACTAATGAAGATTGTTATCTGGTTCAGAAAAAGTGTAGCAACAAAATTAGTCAAATCCTGTAATCTCACAAGCATAATGGCTAAAATGGCAAAACTAATTTTGGGTGTGACCAATCTATACTATGGCCTGCCCAGTTAGCTGAGCGGTGTAACACATGGCTTTCCAGAGTGGGAAGGAGCACCTGGTCTCTGGCCCGAATCCACCTGGAGGACTTGTGTCGAGGTCCGGTGAGCTGGCCAGTCTGTGGATGGTTTTTAGGCAGTTTTCCATCTGCCTCGGTGAATGCGCACTGGTTCCCCTTATTCTGCCTCAGCTACACTATGTTGGCGATTGCTGTGCAAACAAGTTCTCCACATATGCGTACACCACCATTACTCTACCACGCAAGCACTCGTCTGGTGTGAAACATTCCCTGGGGGGAGGGGGGCACAGGGGGCCAAACAAACTGTACAATAACCCTGGGTTCAGTGTGGGGTTGTGGACCACTGTGGCTGCGGTGGGAATGGAGCCTCTTTGTCGTTTCTAGGTTCCCGGTTAACATACAATACAATACAATCTATACTATGGTCCAATATAACGACAAGTCGTATGACATTGTTACCAAATATCTTGAAAAGTTCTTGGATTTACTTCAAATTTTTACACCACACGCTAATGAACATCCAGATGAACACAGGCTAACAAAGATTCCATGACTTACCGATCGTGAAAGTATATATATACACAAACCAAGTAAGTCATGGAATCTTACCATGACTTACCAAACGGGAAAGCGCTGGCAGGTCAATAGAAACACAAACAGACACATACATACATACACACAAAATTCAAGCTTTCGCAACAAACTGTTGCCTCATCAGGAAAGAGGGAAGGAGAGGGAAAGACGAAAGGATGTGTTTTAAGGGCGAGGGTAAGGAGTCATTCCAATCCCGGGAGCGGAAAGACTTACCTTAGGGGGAAAAAAGGACGGGTATACACTCGCACACACACACATATCCATCCACACATATACAGACACAAGCAGACATATGGCTTGTGTCTGTATATGTGTGGATGGATATGTGTGTGTGTGCGCGAGTTTATACCAGTCCTTTTTTCCCCCTAATGTAAGTCTTTCCGCTCCCGGGATTGGAATGACTCCTTACCCTCTCCCTTAAAACCCACATCCTTTCGTCTTTCCCTCTCCTTCCCTCTTTCCTGATGAGGCAACAGTTTGTTGCGAAAGCTTGAATTTTGTGTGTATGTTTGTGTTTGTTTGTGTGTCTGTCGGCCTGCCAGCACTTTCATTTGGTAAGTCACATCATCTTTGTTTTTAGATATATATTTCCTATGTGGAATGTTTCCCTCTATTATAACTATATATATATATATATATATATATATATATATATATATATATATATATATATATATATATATATATATATATGGGAAACATTGTTACTAAATATTTAAAAAAAAATTTGCTTTTCTTCCGGTATAGAATGGCTGGAAATGCACTTATTTCTGGGTTCTTATTTCATGTAACTTGGCGCACATTACACTATTCTAATTATTGGGTTTGATTAGTGCATTCTCTTTTATGCCAGCCTGCCTACATTAATTACTGAGTTGTGTAAATTCAATGTACAGGGTGTTTATAATTAAAGTTAAACTTTCGAAACACTGTAGAAATAACACCACTGGTCAGAATGACATCAAATTGCAGCAGAATATTATCAGAGAAGAGGGAAAACGTTATGGCAGAAGAAAAAAAAATAGTGTGAAAATTGATCAGTAGATCATGCTGTATGTGTCAGAACATGTAAATGAAAACACCTGTCATGTGCACGACCCATTGAAATTGGTATAAACACGCCGGGTACACAGCTTTTCCTCCCTATGCAACTGTAATGTTTGCCACGACTGTCTCACTGCAATATCGCACTCTGCTTGTAAGGCTGTATTACAAGAATGATGACTGTACACGTTGCTCTGCAGAAGTTCCAGACACAGTAGGGTTTGAAAAAAGGCGTTGGTCCGATGACTGCTGTGGGTCTGGAGAAAATGATTCGGAAATTTGAAAAGACGGATTCTTTTGGTGTGCAACCTGGTAGAGGGACGAAACAAATTGGTTCAACGTCAATGGAAGCAGTGGCCACAGCAATGCAGGAGGAGACGAGTGGTGATGAGCAAACATCTAGTGCATAGAGAATTGCCCGAAGATTGGACATACCAGTGAGCATGGTGCGTAAAATCCTATGAATCATCCTTCTTTGCTATCCATTCAAAATTACCCATGTGCACGAGTTGCTTCCTGTTGACCTGCCAGCAAGAGTGATCTTCACTTCAGAATTTCTTGCTAGCATGGGAGTGGACAATGATTGGCCATGGAAGATTTTGTGGACAGACAAAGTCCACTTACATCTGACAGGATATGTCAATACACAGAATTGTCGAATATGGGCAATGGAAAATCCACACGCAAATCAACCAGTACCACTCCATCCTGAAAAGGTCACTGTGTGGTGCAGGTTTCAAAGAGACAGGTGCTTCTGGTCCTGTTACCTGTACCGTCACTGGTAAGTGCTATGGGAGTTTCTTGCACAACCACATTATTTCAGCTCTCCAACAGCATGGATGGGATCACTTTTATGCAAGATGACACATCTCCATGCACTGCAAATACAGTTAAGCAGCTGCTGAAGCGCCATTTTGGAAATGCTACAATTTGCAGCTGCCATTTCTGTACAGCCTGGCCATCCTGATCATCTGATCTTAATCCATGTGACTTCTGGCAGTGGGGCTATCTGAAAGATGTTGTGTTCTGTGTTCTGATTGCAAACTTAGATGCATTGAAGGCATGCACTGCACATCACATCACATTCTGAATGTGACCCTGGAAACACTTTGATCAGTTGTGGAACATGCTGTTTCTCGATTTCAACTTATTGCAGAAAATGGTGGACAGCATATTGAACATCTTTTGCACCAGTCACACGGAAATCAATAATCTGATTTGATTTTGATTGATGCTTTTTATGCGGTTTTCGGCATCAAGACAATTAAAAACTGATTTTTCGCATCCAATGTGATATGACCTTGCCATGGTGGATGGGCTTACGTAACTAACAGTATCACACCTGTACACCCATGCACACTGAGTAGTACAGTTTGTGTAACTTCAAATGTACACCTTAGGCATTGTTGTATGATTCCTTTGTCATTTGTAGTTGACCATTATTAAATTATGATGCTTACAGCGCCATCTATTGCTACATTTTGTAACTACTTATTTTTCTTCTGCGATACGTTTTCACCATTCTCCAATAATATTCTGTTGCAATTTGACGTCTTTCTGACCAGTGGTGTTATTTCTACAGTGGTTTGAAAGTTTAACTTTAATTATATACACCCTGTATTTCAAATTGGTATTAACATAACTTACTTTGTAGTGTTTAATAACAGTGTCTTCTATTGGTTTCTGTTTGCAATTTACCCAATACCTATTGTGTGGTATTGGTTTGGCAGTCTACTTTAATATTGACACTCAGATTTAACTCAGACATGGCAGTTTTCCATTATTTTAGTTTTGACAATGGTTTTATTTTATTTTAGGTCATGGGTAAACAGGTCAGATGACATATAATGATTTTACTTTGACACTGAACTTATTTATGGGTAGGTCTGGTGTCATGGCTGCTTGGTCACAGTGTTGGACTGCAAAGCTGAAGATCCATGTTCACATCTCCCTCCCGCCTTTTTTCTTTTTTACAAAATTATGAACTGTCCAACCTGTCATTGATGTGTCTGTTCGCTGAATTCAAATTTGTGTCTGTGTCATGGTATGGTGTAACATCCATTTGCAACAGCGAGGTGTAACGGAGGGACCCTCGGACATATATACCTCCCCTTACCTCTACACAAGTACCACATGTAGCGACAATAGTAGATTCTTACCACATGACTCATATTCTGTGACCAACATATAGCATGACAGTTGCCAAGACCACAGAAGGAGAACAGACATGTCAATGACCAGTTGGAGAGTTCATAAATTTATGAAGAAGGGGGGGATAGAGAAATGGGCACGAAGGAGATTTGATCACGGATCTCGAGCTTTGCTGTCCAACACTGTTACCATGCAACCATGATGCTGTGGTTCTTGCAACTCGCTCAATGTTGCACACCTTACGCTTGGAGCATTCACTGTTTCTATTTTGCTTCTTTTTTTACAGTTCAGTGCACCTTCTTTCTCTTTTTATGCTTGATCTGTCTTCAGTTTTTGACGGGCTTTCCACTGGACCGTGTTACCACTGAATCAGAAGGGGTTGCGATGGGGTGTTTCCCTTGTTAGGTCAGTTCAAATGGTCAATGTACCTGCCTCTGTTTTTTCTTTTCTTTTGTTTTCTTTTTTTTCTGGAAATTATTACTTATGTGGTACTATATGGGCCAATGAAAACCAAATAAGTAGCTTAGATGGAGCCATTCTTGTTTTGCTAAGTGGTAGGACAACAGGCAATACATACATGAAGTAAGAACCCAGAAATAAGTGCATTGCTAGCCATTCCACAACTGAAGAAAAGCTAATTTTTTAAAAAATATATGGTAACAATGTTTCCCATTTATATATTAAATATGCAGTATATTCATGTAATATATATATTAAAAATTTATAGCCTGTGTTCATCTGGATGGTCATTAGTGTGTGGTGTAAAAATTTGAAGTAAATCCACGAACTTTTCAAGAATTTAGTAACAACGTCAAACGACTTGTCTTTATATAGTACAGTAGTATAGATTGGTCACACCCAAAATTACTTTTGCCATTTTAGCCATTATGCTTGTTAGATTCTAGGATCTGACATACTTTTGTTGCCATAATTTTTCTGAACCAGATCACAATCTTCATTAGTGAATTAAGCCTGCATAAATTAGCAAAATTTTGAACATGACAGCTAAATGTAATTATCAAGATCACAAACTATTATTATGCCAATCTTTATATACCACCCTTATCATAAAAAATTCAGCCTGTGCAAGGCAGTCAGCCAGTTGACCATGAATGGCAGCTGTTCAATGTCCTCAATATGTTAAAAGTGTCAGTCGTGGTCAGAATAGTGTTCGAGGTAATCATGAGTGTACTATGTCAGAGCTAAGTGGACTCAAATATGGGTAAATTGTTGGTGCTCATATGATGAGTGCTTAAATAACCCAAGTAGCCAAAGTGTTAGGTGTTTCAAGAGGCACCATTCTGAATATTTATACTACATACAGGGAAAACTGAAAAACATCATACACTAAGTTACAACATGGTCAAAAGTATGTTTTGACTGATCATGACAGACACTGATCAAAGAGGATTGTGGCAAAAAATAAGAGGATGGCGGCTGCAAATGTCACTGCAGAATTGAATTTAACACTTGTGAACCATGTTAACATCAAAACAACATGAAAGGAACTCCTTGAACTGAAAACTGCAGGGTGAACTTCAATTTCAAACCCTATAATCAAAGATGCAAAGTAATAATTTCTCCAAAAAAAAAAAAAAAAAAAAAAAAAGTGAGGCAGGTACATTGACCATTTGAATTGACCTAACAAGGGAAACTCCCCATCACAACCCCCTCAGATTTAGTGGTGACATTGTCCAGTGGAAAGCCCATGAAGAACGGAACACAGATCAAGCATAAAAAGAGGAAGAAAGTATACTGAACTGTGAAAAAAGAAGTAAAATAGAAACAGCTAATGGTCCAAGCTCAAGATGTGCAACATCAAGTGCATTTGACTAACAGTGATGTCATGGTTATGTGGTCATGATGTACTGCGAAGGGGGAGATCTGTGATAAAGTCTCTCTCTGCCTCCCCCTTTTTTCCTCTCTCTTCCTTTTTTTCTTTTCTTTTCCACAAAATTATGAACTGTCTGTCCAGTCATTGATGTGCCTGTTTGGTGAATTCAAATTTCTGTCAGTGTCATGGTGTAACATCCATTTGCAACAGCGAGGTGTAAGGCAGGGACCCTCAGACGTACGTACCTCCTCTTTGTTCTATGCAGGTCCCAAGTTGTGACTCTTGCGTTTCATTTCAGAAATTTTAACTCTTGAACTCCTTTGTTGTAACATAGTTCACACCTGTTTATTTCATTTCTGCGAGAGGTCCATGCAGCATCTGTCTGCTCTCACTATTCATCTCATTTACTTGCGACGATCATATATTCTTACCACATGACTCATATTCTGTGACCTATGTATAGCATGACAATTTCCAAGATCACAGAAGAGAACAGACACGTCAATGACCAGACGGACAATTCATAAATTTATGGGGAAAAAAAATGGGTATGATGAGAGATTAAAACACAGATCTCCAGCTTTGCAGTCCAACACTGTGACCACGCAACCATGACTCCGTGCTTCTTGCAACTCATTTGGGCCATTCACCGTTTCTATTTTGCTTATTTTTTCACATTTCAGTACACTTTCTTCCTGTTTCCATGCTTGATATGTGTTCAGTTTTTGAAGGGATATCCACTGGGCCATTTTACTACTAAACCTGAGGGGGTTGCGATGGGAAGTTTCCGTTGTGAGAATCAGCTCATAAAGACAGTTACTGAAGAAGTATGGTACAATGTTAGTAGAATCATGATGTAACCAGTAATTTTCACATGCAAAATGTACTTCTAGAGATCAAAGTCACATTAAATTCTGAATCTATAGATTATTGATGACTTTTTGCTTGTGGAGCTACAGAGCAACTCTGATAATTATTATAAATAAAAATACAACTGGAGCTACATTAGCCATAAAAAATCTATAATATATTTTGGCAACAGCGAATATTAAACACAAAACTGTATTACGGATGTTTGAGGAATCAGACACATGACACACCTTTGAAAAATATGTCTGTAAATGCAGATGTTGAGAGCACTGTCACACACCAAAATAATATGCAAATGAAATTGAGGTTTAAGGAGTTGGAATCAATATAACCTATATTAATAAATAATTTTATTTAACGTGGAAGACTAGTACACAAATGAAACAAATACTATAACATGAGATATGCACAGTACAAGATGTACAGTGATATAATTTACAGTAAACTAACACAGTTCTACATACTGCAGAGTTGGTGCACAAAAACAAACTATAACAAAATTATAACTTTTCTCATTTATGGTCTGAACCCAAATTATTGACATAGTTTCCTTATTTCAAACTTTAGCCCTTGTAAACAACTAAATTAACAACCTCAAATGAAACACATGTATATTACTACAGACTTTACATCATAAATAAAAGCCAGACTCTGAAGTGCAATGAACAGAAATATTTTGTACAGTAGTTAAAACTCTTGTAAAGGCACTAGACTGAAAGGCTTTTAACAGTTAGAGAGAACTGTTACTGAATACATTAACTAACTACTGGCATATCATGGAAAACGGCAGACATTCATCATACATCATTTCCATAAAACTTAGGAAAGTTTACTATGCAGTCACATCACAGCAAAAATACTCTCAGGTTATAAAGAGGTGCAATTCACTGTTATGATGTCAAAAACTTAATTTTCTTCTCAGCCAGCAGGAAGACTTCACTCTGTAATTACAACCTGCATTTAAGATCACTGCTTACCAGTCGTGATTCATTTATATAGAACTGTTACTGATATACCCGTAACTACAAAAAGTATGAGGCCGCACAAAATGTAAACAAAAGCTTTCTGTGCTAAGGATTTCTGTTTTTATCACTGTATGTTCAGTTAATTCCAGTTAATGTACCAACGTGTATCTCATCTCCAGAAGATGCTTTTTTTCCTTTAAATTTAGCAGTGGAGAGAAGCTCACAAACTGCAAAAGTATGAATTTTCTCATAATTTTTATGAATATACAATACACCATCATCAAAACCTTCAACATTAAAAATTATTTTTGTTTTTGAGATGCATATTTCAATGGAATATTGTTTTAGAAGTAATGGGCGAGTTCATTCCATTTTTTCTCATCATTTTAAATTCTAATTCTGAGAAACAGTACCAATCTTCACAATAGATTCTTAAGACCATCGTTCAATTAATTTGTGTAAACAGTGCAGCATTCAAAACAGGTACTCTGCAGAGGCTGTCACTTACTTAAACAAAAACAGGAAGGAGGAGACTCATCATACACAACTTTTTCTGTACATTTCAGCTAAAATATGTTTTTAACAGCTTCCCCATTTCTTTACAGTTCATCTTAAATATTCTTTGGGTTTTCCAAACATAATTAACCACAATAAGCACCACTATCTCGCTCTTCCAATTCAGTTAATAATAACAGCTTAAAACACTTTGAGAAGCGACATCATCCAATGAAAGAAAATGCAAAAAATAATAAAAGAAGACATCATGGAGAAACCAGCCATCAACTATTATAAAACAGAACATCAGCTATTACACTCTTCATGAAGCATTTCAGTGCAAAGAGACACATGTACTGGAAGCAGATATAAAAATTAGCCTTTAAGTTCACTTGTGTGCAAGACTTCTGGCACTGATGGTTTTTTGGTAAGTGGTAATGTCATTAGTTTATTGATTCAGTTGGGCTTATTGCAAGCGGATGTTAGCAACCTGGTTTAATTTACTAATTCAGATTACAATTTTAATTTTCCATGAAAGTTTAGTTTCAACAGTCCCTCCCAACACAGATTACAGTTTCTCGTAACTGAAAAAAAATAGATAAGAATTGAAATTGCGCGACAAAGGAAGAATGGGCCAATTTTTTTTTATTATGATAACTTTATTTTTTCAATGAGTAGCTATGATTTAGGAACATCTTAAAGTCCAATAATACAAGTGACTATGAGGGCACACAACTTAGGTGCCAACGAAAGTGACAAGTTATTCAAAAGGGAAACCTCAGATGCAAACAAATGTACTGCATATTTAAGTAGCATCATATTAAAAATTATACCCACTGTAGTCTTTAAATGTTCAGAACATTTTAACAGATAGCAGTAAGTTAGATAGAGTAGATGAAACTTCAGCAGCCTTATGTTTCACCAATTTCCAGTAAATCATTAAATCTATCTTGTCAGTCTGACTACACTGAAACATATTTTGGGTGCTGATTCCAAGCTACTTTAAATGGTACACAGTTATGTACCTCTCACATTGGTCTAAAATCAACACTCAAGATATACTTCAATGCCCAAACAACCCAAGTGTATGATTTACTGGGAATGAGGGAAACATAATGGTGTTCATGTTTCATTGCTGGAATTTATGAGAAGTGTTAACATAATCAATATTGAGAGAGAGAGAGAGAGAGAGAGAGAGAGAGAGAGAGAGAGAGAGAGAGAGAGAGAGAGAGAGAGAGAGAGAGGGGGGGGGGGGGAGGGGGGGGGGAGGGAGGGGGAGAGAGGGAGGGAGGGAGGGAGAGGGAGAGGGAGAAGGGGGGGAGAGAGGTTCTTTATTTTTTAATCCTTTGTCTTAATGCTTCAAGTGTCACATTATTTGTAAGATTGATAGGTGGTGTTTCTCATTTTGATAATTACATATGTCCACTTCCCTAGTATGTGAGCCATGGCATACATGCTTTATGGTGCAGCATGACAGTATTCATTGTTGGTTTTTTCCTGCATGTTCTAAATGGGATTGTTTCTCATACTGTAGTGAATGAGTTGCACTCAAAACACTTCCATGACGCATTTGCTCAAGTAATGGTAACAGTGTCTGCCTTTTTCTTTCTTTCTGCATTTTGTGTTACTAGATGATGATCAACTTTCACAGTTTGTGAAAAATGTCACTTCCTTCCACTGCTAAAGAAGCAAAGCCTTGTATGATTTCGATATTTAACTGCAATTTTGATGATTTTAATGCATTTTGCTTCTATAAAAAAGTCACAAATGTTACAAATTTGCATTAACAAACATTCCTAAAGCCCTGACATTTGTTAAACGAAATGATGAGTTTAATCTCCTCTCTCCCTCTCTTGGCACTAAAATGAAGGCTTTCATCTTCATAAAAGCTTTCCTTAAATTTTTTGAGATTTATCCTTAGTATACTGTACAATTGTTATCAGGCTATTTACCAATACCGTAAATTAAAACACACTGTCCTATTTTTCACTTCTGTTTTTCCCACTCTATATTTAAATGAATTCCACACTGATATATTTCTACTGCAAAGAACATTAATTACTTAGAAACACAAGTGCATAATTGTACTTACCATCTGCCCTGACCAAAGTGGCAGCACAACTGTATTATGTCTGAGAGAGAGAGAGAGAGAGAGAGAGAGAGAGAAACAAGCTACTTTCCAGTACTGTCCAATTTATTACTGTTTTTTATGGCTCAGAAGTTATTCACTGACAGCAATTGTGCATTGTGCAACTATTTTCTACAGAAGTCTTTTGCTGTCTAGTTCGGATGTGGATGGTATAATATGACGCTGAATTCAGTATGTTTTATATTCACTTTCACCACCCATCAGAGCACATGATGCTCAGTAATCATCGTGCATATTTATAACACTAACTACCACATTTCTCATCACCTAATTTAACAACAGAAAAAGTATCACTCACTACTTTGTTTTAGACATCTGTAAATTATTTCACAGGCATCCTCCATTTTTTCCTAAGGCAAGAAACTTAACAATAATAATAATAGCAAACTGTAGCTCATGTCCACAAAGGCATTTTCTGTGACTGCTGCACTCTACATACTGCTTAAAAAGCTCTTTGGATTTGAAAATGGCTTTATGTTATCAAGTGATCAAGAATAGCTCCTGCTATGTCTGAGCTCACAGTGGGCTTCTTTATAAAATATAATTCTACCAGTTACAGTTCATTTACCATACATGTAATAACTTTTGAGTACTGTAAAATTTTTAAGAAATACCAAAAAGTGATATGTTGCTTTTAAAATACTAATAGTGGTGCAAAATCTTGCAGTCAATAGAATAAAAAGGAACACAATGGTGGAAGGCCCTTGGCTTATATATTATGTTTTATAGATGTGGCAGTCCAATATGATGCTACAATTGCTATAATGTTTGTAAACTGTTTATAAACTTATTCATACACTGTTTTACAACTAATACAGGCATAATTTCACAGCCTTATAATGCACTAGACCTGCCACTAGACGGTATTTTCAGTTAAATACCTGAAATGTAAATATCATATTGCAAACTTAAATAATAAATACAATAGTGGGAAAGAAAACGCTGGAAGGTACATAAAAGTTCATAACTTCAGAGTTCCTAACAGCTGTCGGCCAGTAATCATTATAAGTGATCTGATGTGATTGGCATGTGTTACTTGTTGGCCCATGTGGATAAAACTAGCATACTGAGACTCTGTTCCAGCAGGTAACATTTGGCATAGAGATTCCAATGGATATGTCTGGGCCAAGTACGTTAAAATTTCTGAAACAGAAATCAAAATATTTCACACATTGAGAAATGAAAATAATAGGATGCATACATTCTATATTCATCAAAGACACAGTATAATCTTATGTATGACATGAAATTATGTAATATCATATTAAAGATCAGTGCCATTGTAAAACAGCACATATTCTTTCAAGTTTCTAGCTGTCTGGTAAAAAACAAATTATGGTAACTGTGTATAGTAATTACAAATGGCAACAACTAGATAACTGATGGAATTAATACAATTATCTATGTTAGCTCACACCTAAAAGAAAACAAACTGATTTTTTGGTGGACAGAGTTTTTGTAGTACGACATTTTGCTGCTAGGAGCACATAGCGCACACATTCCAGAGTCAGTAAACCTGGTGCTGTCACTGGAGAAGGCCAGGACTAGTTTTGGCGGAGTTTACAATGACAAATGTTTTCTATGATTGTCGTTCGTGTAATGGCTGATTTTTGTGACAAGCATGCAGCAGTGAAATTCTGCTCAGAGAAAGTGGAACAGAAATTCTTGAAATGTTAAAAACGGCATATAAGGACGATGCTAAGGGGAAAGCTCAAATGTTCGAGTGGTTTTCCCATTTCAAAAATGGTGAAATGTCAACTGATGACAAATCTTGTTGTGGTTGTCCCTCCACAGCTTGAACACATGAAAATGTTGAAAACATTTGTGCAATCATCAACGCAGATTGATGGCAGACCACTGAGGAAATTCTGGAGCTGTTGGGAGTGACTTTGAGCTCAGTGCAGTGAATTGTGACAGAAGATTTGGAAATGAAAAGGGTGGCTGCCAAATTCGTGCAACGACTGCTGACTGCTGAACAAAAACAAGGTTGCATTGGAGTATGCTGCGCTTTGAAAGAAGAGTCCCAAAGTGATCCGAACTTTTTTTCAAAATTTATCACAGGTGACAAAACTTGATGCAATGCTTACGATCCTGAATTAAAGCAACAATCACGTAAGTGGAGGACTTCAAGTTTGCCTCACTCCAAGAAAGCTTGTCATGTTAAAAGAGACATGAACGGAAAGCATTTTGCTAATGCTGCTGAGGTGACGAAAAAAAACAACAGAGATGATGTAATGCATCACAAAAGTTGAAAGTAAATAATGTTTTGAAAAATAGAATAAAATAGATAAAAGTGTATTAATGCAAGTGGAGAGTACTAAGGGGGATTAAAGATGTGTGCTTTAAAAATGTTCAGTTTCTTTTAGGTGCCCCATTGTAAGTAAGCAGAAATATAGTTGTGCTAAGTAGATGACCTAGACTATGATTTAACAGTTTAATGGTTAGCTAGTCAATTGTGTATTTCATTAATCTCTTTAACAAATACAAGAAGCAGAATCTTTCAAGAGCAAAACTTAATGCTGACAAGGACAGGGCGCCCACAGCTGCTTCAATAAATACCTCTGTTGCTAATGAGTTCAGCAACTTCATCATATGAGTTTCAGTACTGAGACAAGAAGAGGAAGAGGAGGAATAAGGAAATTATTGAAGGAAATAAGTATTGACTGAAACATTGGGATTTCCATAAACTTCATTACTCTGGTGAGTGGTACAGAATACCATTCACAATGTAATAATTAATTTTACAGAAAAAGCAACAAAACATATTGACCTTTAGACTCTTGCCACACATTTTCCCTTTTCTGCTACTGTTGGTCTGTAGATGGATTAATTTTCCTTTCCTCCAGAACCTTCACCTACTCTTTTCTCCAGTTTCTGTGTGCCTGTTTCCACTAACAAAGGAATTCTAAATGTTCCAGAAGCTTAGAGTTCAGTAATGAGCTCTAATTTGTGAGCCTGTTTGCTTCCTTCTGTTTAAGTTCTGACAACAAATACCTAAACAAAATTTTTCTCCATTGAATAGTGATGATATATCCTTTCTTCACGCATAAAAAAAACCCTCTCTCATTAACATGTGGGGAACTGACAATCTGCAGTCAGGTGTGACACAGATAATATGATTCCTTGATCATGTTACAAGCTTTCAGGGATGATGAAGAAGGGTTTTCAATTTGAGATAAGGGGCCCTAGTCTGGAAATGACCTGGTCGAAAGTTATAACCGAATATTGTTCTGTTACCTCTGACAGTGGACTACTTCTACTGCAAGCTCTTTGCTTTGCTATATTTTGGGAGGGGGTAGTATGGACCAAACCAAAGAATAATGTCCAGTAAATATAGGCTCTAAAATGAATACCTTCCAGCTATCAGCACTTGTTCAGCAGAAGAGATGTGTTTTCATAGTGGCATAGATGAACAAGTTCTCATAGCTCCTAAGTTTCCATATACACTTTAGAGCCTACATTTATTGGACTTTTTTTTTTGTACATATTACCTCCTTCCAAAAAATAGAAAGCAAAGAGCTTGCAGGAGAAGAGGTACACTGTCAGAGGTACCAGAATGTTTTTTGCTTATAACTTTTGACTCAGTCTCTTACCTCAAATTGGTACATTTAACCATCTCCATCATCCCTGAAAGTTTGTGACATCATTATGGAATCACCTTGTATAGCTACTAGTCTCCTACTGAGTAACACCCCAGGTGCTGGACAGACTGCTAATCATTACTGGCAACAATCAGCTCAAGGTCAGAATAGGTTCTCGATGGGTCTGTCTGTCTGCTGTGTCCCTGTACCTGAATATACTGGCTAATAATAGCCTTTCTTTTGAGTGCACTAACTCCAGAAACACATGCTGTCCCTGATGGAAACAAGCATTTTGGGGAAAAAAGATTAAAATAGACATGTTTTAGTCTGAATTGTTTCCATGAAAGACGCATGTCATGTTCTTAATGGTGTAATATACAAATTCCTTCCAGAGGTAGGCAACAATATTCTGTTCAGCATTCAATGATAAATACAAAAAACTTATCAAAGTTTTAATTTTGTTTTCCTTTGACATGACACATTATAGAGAAACACATCATGTCTAAGGAAAATAAAATTTGTGATGAAGACTAAACTATCAGTCATTAAATGCTGAAATTGTTAGGTACACAGGCTTTTTCACTAGTTCCTATCTAACATATCTGTCCTCTTTTACTCCATCTATGCACTCGTACCTTCGCTGCCACTAAACCAAGTATTGGTTTTGATGCTGACTCTTGTTCATTACAACACTATATGAGAGAGTATACTGGAGTGACGCATCAGGTAATTATTTGATTGTGCAAATAATTACAAAAAATATGGTAATTTTCACTGATGCAGAATATGTACAGTATATATGGCATATGTTTTATGGTCTCTATGATGGCAGTGTTGCTGCTGGCGCTGCTCTTGTTGCTGTTGAAGAATACCATCACCACTTTTTTATACGAGTCATTCCAGATCAAAACTTTTTTTTACGAGCTTTCAACTGACAGCATAAAAGTAGTAATTTATTTACATCATTTTGTTCTTCACTGCAAGGCAAGTCAAATAACTGACCCCACGTGTCAATGTGCGTTCTTACTGTCTTCTAGTGGTAAACCATAAGAAGCACTGCAAAAATTACACCCATTCTCGAATCCTAGTTGTTTATATGAAGATGGTATCTGTTCTTTCGGACATGTCCGAAAGAACAGATACCATCGGTGACCATGCAACTCTCTTAGAATGAAATGATAATTAGATCAAGACCCTAAGCTGTTGACAGGTGTTGATATACATCAATGGGGACAGTTGAAAATGTGTGCCATGTCTGAAAGAACAGATACCATCTTCATATATTTAAGGTTAACCAGCCATGTCTTTCGGACATGTCCAAAAGAACAGATACCATCTTCATATATTTAAGGCTAACCGGCCATTGACCTTCTTCTTCTGTGCTGGATGAACATGCATTGCCCAAACTCTTACGGGACTTGGTAAGATTGTCTGCCGCGAGTAATGAGTGTAATGGGCAGGGGCACTACGAATGTAGCGTATGGACATTAAGTTGGGAATGTGGGTTTCATGGGGAGCATGCAAGGGCCAAATCCCTGCAGTCATCCTATTCTCTGTGCCCTCAGTGGCTCAGATGGATAGAGCACCTGCCATGTAAGCAGGAGATCCTGGGTTCGAGTCCCTGTCAGGGCACACATTTTCAACTGTCCCCGTTGATGTACATCAATGCCCGTCGAAAGCTTAGGGTCTCAATTTAACACTTTCAGACCTGGCGTCCAATATATTGGACACTGACTTTTATACATATTTTGTAACAGTAATCAATTTCATTCACCATTGAAACCCTGTTGCCTGTTTACTGGATATCTCTCACATTAAGTTCCATGCCTCTTGCTGCCCTCTGTTGCTGGAACTGTGTACTACATCGAAAAACAATCAAGATGGCGGACCCTTTGTGAAATACTCCAGATAAGTCATATTTACGTGTTAAATGCTGCAATATACACATCTTCAGGTGCTCAAAAAAAATATATTGGGTAAGAGCCATCTGTAGAGATTGCGTTGATTGTAAGAGATGCAAGATTATGAACATAATTGAGCTATTACAACACTAAATTACATCTTCCAAAATTCTGGACATCAGGATTCGGCAGTAATATTTTTTTCCCAATAAGCTGCAGTGAAGGAATTAATATTATGGTTGTTTTCAATCTACTATTGTCTTATAATGTTCTTTCAATTAATGTTGCATTTCTCTTTGGATTCATAGCATAATATATTAGCTAATAAATTATTTTATCGGTGGTATCCAGTGATTAGCTTTGTATTTTATGACATTTTCATCTGTAACATACATGATAGTTTGCTAAAACTCGGTTTTTGTTTGTAGATCACAGGAAGGTATATGACACAACAAATCCAGACCACATCAAGGAGATCCTGGACCTCTTAACAGCAGGAGATGTTTCTGATATCGAAATCAATATTTCCAATGACAAAGACCATCTTGAAAATATTCCAGGTGCTGTTTCCACAACTCCAATGATAAGAAGTGAGAAAATGACAGTGAAAGATGATTTGTTGGTGACACAATTTGAATTCACAGAAGGTGCAGTGGAGGTAGCGTCAGTTCATAATGGCCTAGAAGGTGACAAAGAGCCACATGAGCTAACTGCACCTGCAGGGACTGTATGTAATAGTGAACCAGATATGACTATCACACTAGGAAAGAAGAAATAAAGTATAGACCTCACCCTTGATCACCTCCTCCTATTCATTTTGAGAATCAGTGCTATATTGATCAAGAAATTGAAGAAGAACCTGTCTGTTACTTTATGAAATATGTAACTGAGCAAGAATGGGAAATGTTTTCGAGAAAGACAAATATACATGCATTACAGTCTGGTTATACAAATTTCAAACCAACTAACCCAGATGAAATAAAAGCACTCATTGGCCTGCATATAGCGATAGGAAACTTGAAATTTCCTTGAGTGAGATTTTACTGGGACAAGTTTGTTGGAATAGGTTTATTCTTAGATTCTATTCTAGGTTTTTCCAGTTGTGAAATGCTCTGCATATTGTCAACAATTTGGAATGCCCTGCAAACTCAAGTGGCAAATTGTATAAAGTTCAACCTTTGTACAATGTTTTCAGAGGAAGGTGTTTAGAGCTCTCCCTTGAAGAATATTTATGTACTGATGAACAGATGGTTCCATTCAAAGGTCAGCTTTCAATCAAGCAGTATGTGAAAGGCAAGCCATTAAAATATTTGTTTTGGCTGGGAGATCTGGTGTTGCTTACGGCTTCCTAATATATCAGGGTAGTGCGACTGAGCTTGATGAACAGAACAAGAAACTATTCAGTTTAGGTGCGTCTGTTGTTCTCCATTTGTGTGACAGAATAAAAAGTGAAGGACACAAGCTATATTTTGACAATTACTTCTCTTCTTATCGCTTCTTCAAGTATATAAACAAAGAAAAATTTTTGCTGCTGGAACAGTTCGTGTAAACAAGTTTTCTTCTCCTACGTTGATAAATGACTAAGATATCAGAAAGAAGGAGAGAGGATTTTCTGACCAGATTGTCAGTAGAGACAATAATGTAGTCCTGGCAAAGTGGCTTGATAACAGAACTGTGATATTCTGTTCAAATTTTGTTGGAATAGGTAAAGAAGACACTGTTGAACGATGGGACAAAACCTCAAGATCATACGTTAAAAATCAAGCGCCCTGAAGTTGTTAAATTGTACAATGAATCAATGGGTGGAGTAGACTTGTTTGATCAGCTGATTGGACTGTACAGAATCTTTATTACACTCAGAAAATGTACTCTAAGAATGCTGAAGCATGCTGTTGATTTTGCTTTGGTCAACAGCTGGTTAGAATATTGAAAACACTGTTCGGTGAAAAAAATTCAAGACAACAAAGTATTCAACTTACTGCATTTTCGAATGAGTGTAGCTGAAAGTCTTGTGAGAGCAGGGACAAACACAAAGAGAAGGCAGTGAAGAACCTGGAAAAGAGACTCAACAGGAAAGATCCAGAGCAGAGAGGCGATCTCAATCAAATGTACAATACGATGGTATTAATCATCTCCCAGTGGTAGATCAACACAAAGATGGAGGTAGATGCAGAAACACACCATGTCAAGAGAAATCAAAAATAATCTGTTCAAAATGTGATGTTCACCTTTGCCTAAAAAAAGATGCAAATTGCTTTGTGGCCTTTCATACAAAATGAATGTAAAGAAAACTGTCTTCTGTAAGTGTTCAACTTATTAACTGTTCTGTAAATCATAATACCAGTAGTTAAAATTATTAATTTAACGTACAGATTCCTGTATTTTATAAAAGAATTACACCCTTGAAAAGATTCTGCACAATAAACATTGCTGTATAATTTGTAACTACAGACTTCTTATTTCACATTATCAACACCTCCAAGACCCAATGTCTAATTTATTGGACAACATTTCATTTTTTAAACCAAGTATGACATATTGAAATTTTGCTCGAATATACAATAAATAGGTCCATATAGACATGATAAAGTGCAAATCTTTTTTTTTCTATTTTTAAAATAATTCAGGACTGAAGGGGTTAATTATCATTTCATCCCAGTAGTTGGGCTTTTTCTCATGTTCGTGGTTTTGCTGACTGACTATTACTGACACCAAAGTTAAGTAATTACGTCTAAGTTCAAGTTCAACCAATGCTTTAAGCAATGTAAACAATCCTATGCAGCATGGGCTGATGACATAAAATGCTTGGCATGCAAGTGTGACATTACCTATAATGGATGCGGACTCCTTAATCCATGATGTTATTATACATCTCACTCTAGATCACGATGTTCATGTGAAAACTTTAGAAGTTTCTGATCCCAACATGAGTGATGTGTTAAAAACTGCCAAAGCTCATGAAGTAACTGTGTCAACACAAGCTCAGTTTCACGATTCCTCAGGTGTTGATGTTGTTAGTAATTTAAGTTGCAATGTGCTCCATGATCACCTGATGACTTCCAATCAAGGTCATTATCTCATTTACAGAGCACCCATTTCTCCAGTAGTCCAGCAACACCGATTCAATAGTTAGTGCAGAAGTTAGCAATTCCTCAGCCTCATTGTCAGCATATGTGCACAAACGGAAGCTCTTTGTCCGCCACTTGCATGTCCTCAAGTGAGCAGAGGCTCATTCGATGTTTTCCTCCTCCTCCTCCTCACTGGCAGACACCAAAAACATTCAAGCCAGAATGAAATTTCCACTCTGCAGTGAAGTGTGCGCTGATATGAAACTTCCAGAGCACTTGCCCACGTAAGGCAAAGGTCCCGAGTTCGAGTCTTGGTCCGGCACACACCCTTTTAATCTGCCAGGAAGTTACATTCAAGCCCTCAAATCGTGTCCATATGGTGGACCGCAGCACAACTGACTTTACTGCCCTACTAGTGACATCTGTTTTGCATGGTGCAAATCGAAGCACCTCACAAGTGTCTGCTTCAGCTGGTGTGCATTGTCAACTTTTGCCGTCAGCATGCTCCATGCTATCTTGTTGATGCCCATGGCAGCAACAGGTGAAATGCAATGTCTTGTGTTGTAACTGGACAATGCAGATTTCCAGTTGGACACAAGTGTGAACATTTTTCTGATTAATGAGGACACACACCAGTGCACTGGCTCTCCATAGCTGTAATCTCCTAAGTGCAAAGTGGTGACATACAATGCCCAGTCAATCCTGTTGCAGGGTCAGACAGTTGACCAAGCTAAGTATAAAAATATTGCTCAGCAACTAATCTTGTTCATAGTAAATTCTTGGATGATGACTAATGTTTTTGGCATAGATGCTTTTACGATTTTGTGTTTTCAAATTCAAGACCAGGTTAATTTAGTTTCACCTGCGATCCCATTCAAGGAACTTGGTATGTTGTGTGTACAATTTAAGCAGCCATTTGAACCAACATTGGTTTGTGCAACAGAGTTCCAGGCCCAAACTTCCTTAAGGCAATGGGTAGTGTCTAAGTTCTGTAGGGCTCTTCCGGTGCCTTTCACCACGTGCGAGCAAGTTAAAGCAGAACTAGATATGTTGCAAAGTATGGGTGTTCTACCACCAGTATCATTGAGCCAGTGGGCTACATCCTGGGTCGTGGTTCAGAAACATAATGGCTCACTTCGCATTTGTGTTGATTTTAAGTCTATCGTTAATGCTCAAGCAAATGTCAATTTGTATCCACTTCCTCGACAGGAGGAATTGTTGGCTAAATTGGCTGTGGGGCCAATATTTTTCAAAGATAGATCTTGCCAATGTCTACTTTCAGTTACCTGTACATAATCAGACAAAACAGTTTTTAGTTGCCATTTGGGGTCGCAAGTGCTCCCATGATATTTCAAAGAAATTTTGTGCAACTCATCCATGGTATCCCCAACTGTGTTAATTATTTAGACTTTTGTTACTTACTGGGGCTATGTGAGAGCAGCACCTGTGAATTCTACGGATGTTGCTTGAGTGGCTCCAAGCCCACGATCTGTGCTGTTGGCTTGACAAATGTAGTTTCTTTGTGCTGAGTGTCAAGTACTTGGGTCATATATTAAGTCAAGATGGGCTCACTCTGATGCAGAATCATGTGGCAACAATCACTGACTTACTGGCTCCTAAGAACCTCAAAGAACTACAGTCGTTCCTTGACACAGTAAATTACTACACCAATTTTATTCCGAATGTGACCCATATTTCACATTTGCTCATTCAATTGTGTAAAGAAGGCATTAAATAAGTGTGGTCAGAGGCATCCCAGAAAGCTTTTATGCAACTTAAATAGTGCCTTAGGCTGGCACCTTGTTTCGCTTTTAGCTATATTCCATTATGGCATGCATTTGACACTTGCTGCTGATGCATCAGTCCACCATGCAGCACTCTAAAGTGGACGCACTTTCCTGGTTGACATGTGGCTCATATGCTGAATTTGATAGGCATGAGGCCCTTTGTTTTGCCTTAAACACAAACCAGCAACACACTGTCGATGGATTTCTAATTATGGTGTACAAAGTAGCAGCAGAGACTGTCTGTGAGCTGTTTCTCTACAAGGTGGTGTCTGCTGTACGGTGGAGTTGGCCAGAGCATTTGCCTAAGGATGTTGATCTGGAATGATGCACGTATTTTTCCTTATGGCAAATGCTTAATGTTATCAAGGGGGTTATTTTGTTGGGTATGGATGATACTGAATGCCAAGTGGTAGTTCCTCTCATGCTCCGCCCACGCATAGTGCAACTCCTCCACATTGCACATTGGGGAACGTGCAAAATGAAGGAAATAGTGTGGCATCATGTGTATTGGCCTGAGATTGATGCCATCAATGAATGCACTGCACGGAAGTGCCATGTCTGCACCAACAACCAGTCTGCCCCAAAGCAGAGGTTCAACCCTTGGCTACAGCCTGACTGGCTCTGGCATAGGGCACATGTTGATTTTGCTGGTCCATTAGGGGGTGATGTAGTTGCTTGTTGTTGATGCCCTCTCTAGCTTTCCATATGTCATATGGATGGCTAAATTACAACAGCAACTACCATCCATGCGCTGGGCGTCATATCTGTGATACAGAGTTCCCTTCCACTTTAGTTTCTGACAATGTCCCTCAGAATTTTTGTCAGTACAATGACAGTGAGCACCCGACCACCATTCCTTTCTATCCCATATTCAATTCAGAAACTGAACAGATGGTCAGGACCTCCAACATGCAGATGTGCAAACTAATGATGACAACGTAATTTGGTGGCCTAAGCTGCTCCCCAGACTCTGTTGATCAGCCAGGACTCTCACAGATGGCACCATCTACCACCCCAGCCAAACACGATAATGGCCCTCTGAAGGTGTCTTTGACAGGCATTTGTACATTTCTCTCTCCTTTCCCATGGCAAAGTTGGCAGAAGCTGGGCCACTTTCGGTCCTATATGCCGATTAAAGTGGGGAGAGATTTATTATCTGAGAGTGATTTGGATTCCTGTGTAGCCTGTCATCAGAGATAGTCAGGTTCCTGGTGACAGACGCTACTTGCGGCTGCAGAGGGTGTGGCTGTGGTGGCAAGCATGTGAGGTGGCACCACCCCCTGATGAGTGTTTACCAATATACCACAGCCCAGCAATTGCAGCCAATCTCTCACCAGTCACTTAATTCTTAGTTACACACGACTGAATTGCATTTGCAATTGGATTTTTCTCCTTGGATGGTTGTATATGCTTTAGATAACTTAGCTATGCTCTGGACTTGTGATGGTTGTTAGTTCACTTCATGATCTCTACTGTGATTCATCTCCAGAACTGTCTGTTTTTTGTTTTGTTCTGTCAGTCTCTATGTTACCGTCAGTTCAAGTTATCATAAACTGTGTTTCTACCTACACAGAAATAGCATAGAAAACTTAGCTCCTGATGAAGATTTTGGAGGCAGTCATCAAACGCTCAGTACTTTACCTGAAACTGATGTAGCAAGTAAACCAAGAACTTTTTATTTAAGAACTCCATCACAAAAGACTTTGTAACAATATGTGTATGCATATTATTACGATTGTGTAAGTTAGTCCTATAACTAGCATGCAGAAACTTTCTACATATATTGATAACTTGCAACCAAATGTATGATGAGCATTACGTACAGAAAACTTGTAAAGGGAAGTGTACAGTTTAACACCCTTTTGATAGTGAAGTACTTAGAAGGAGAGGAAGTTTGTACCCCATTCACCTTAAGTGGAAGCAACATCTTTACATCAGAAACTGTGCTTTGTGGCTTGAATTTTGTCACTGGATAAATAATAATCATGCTGAAGCCACCTTTGAACAGGATGGAATCAATAACACACTTAATAACCATTCATGGTTGCATTACAATCCACATGGTCCAGTGGAAAATAATTTCAGGGTTACTTTTATGTATCAATGTAGTGTCTGTAATGATTAGTGATATGTTCATTGGTCCAGGTATTTTTGGAGATCAAATTAAAGGAGACAATTACTTGCATTTAAAAAAAAATACATCTATAGAACAATCAGAAAACATCTCATTGGCCACACATAATAGTTATACTTCCAAAATTATGGAGCTCCTTCACACCAGGTGCAGCTGCCCTCCACTGCACCTGACTAGGTATGACAGTGCTGTATACTATACAGTGCTCACTCAGGTGATGAACAGGCTTCAATATGACAGACAAAGGAATGAAACTTGGAGAATGGAACATAAATGATTTCAGGTATGTTGATGATACTTCTCTTCTAACATAGAAGAGGAAATATATTGACCAACTGTTGTTCAGAGTAAAGGCATACAATGAAACTGTTGAGCAGAAACAAATGTGAAGATATCCAACATCATGATTACTAAAATTAAAAAGTTTGTATATGCAGCATCAGTATCATGGAAATTACCCAGCATTCAGCAACAAATGACTGTAATGGCAAACCTCTGGACAAACTTTGTTGTAACCCTACCTGAGGAAACCACACAAGGTGTAAATTAGGCATCCTAACTAGGATACAAACTGAGACCGTTCTGATTATGATTCCAGTATTTTGCCACTGAAGCCATCACCCTCACTTTGAACACTTGCTAGCACTATGGGAGTTCTGCATTGTTTTCATATCAGATTTTGTGGAAGTTGTTCGTTACTACTTCCTTAAGATCAAAAGTAGATATTTCCAGAAGCATGAAAAAAAAATCAATAACCTAATGTGGAATGAGAACCATAGTGTGGCTTGAGATTCTGCTTATAATTTTTGCCAAATACTGTGCACCTAAAAAAAATTTATCAAAGTCTCAAGTGCCTGTCAATCTGGAACCTGTGCGTTCCATATTCCTTGCAAAATCAACACAGACAGTCATATAAATACTTAATCTATGGAATGCTAAGCCATATATAACTGTGTACTGTATTTAAATAACTAACAAACAGATCTGACATTTTTAATAAATCCATGAACTGCCAAACAAATTCACATCAAAATTAACATCACTATACTGGCAACAGATGCAGGACACCAAATAATGGAAAAACCTCCAACATAACTACATATGAAAAGTTCATGCTGTAACATCAGGTTAACAGTTGCAAATACATTTCTCGAGTTGTCACCAGAAAAAATTGTATAAGCCCCATGATATTTGTTCAAAGCGACTGTTTGACATATTCAGATAGTTCTGGTATTTGCTATTGACACAAGTGATTATATTTCTGTAGCAGCATCCAAATTTATCAGGGCCATGAGCAGAAATGAGATATGTGGAAAAGCTCTTACGGCTGAACAAAAAGAGCACTCCCTGTAACCCCAGCTAGGAACTGAAGATAAGCATTATGCAAATTCCCCATGGGCAATGACTATGCTGTTGGACATCGCTATGGCTCAAAGCTGAATTAATTATATTATTAAGTAAACCATATATATCCTTATGGCAGACAATTTCCTCAATAGGGACGTGGGAGTCAATTAAGTGCTGGCTGCCAGTAAATTAAAATGTGAGAAACAAAAATCTCTGACAATATACCCAACACAGCATGCTGCAAAGGTTTAATTCAGTTTTTAGAAGCAGGCAGCAGCATAGTTGTTGCCCATGATGCACTTTCTGAAGGTCTTGCTGTGGTTTTCAACAAGGAGCTCAATGAGTTCTACTTTTGTCACTGCATGACCCCAATAAATGAATATTACCAGTTGCATTTCACAGCAGTAACCACCACAACTACATGAAGATATCAAGCAGCTGATTCAAAGAAATATTGTGGGACTTATCACAAAGTTATCCAGTGGCAAACCTGAAAAGCATATTTGTAATGCTGGGAAAGCTGCAATGTCACATCATGTGAAGATTTAATTACTTTATTATTCTTACAGTTGAGTAATAATGAAGAGACAGGTACTTGAGAATACATACACAGAATAACATATGATTTAGTATTGGAAGTCTTACCATTCATTACTCGCATGTAGTATGGCTTCAGTAACTCATCAGACAATGCACTGATTTTCTTGTGTAACAATGACAACAAATGTTTGTACTCACTGTCAACAGTATATCTGTCCTGTAAACAGAGACACAGTTTCAGTGTGATTCAGATGTATAACACTTCAGCTTATAGCAGCTATTTACAAACTTACAAGTTAAATCTCAGATTCACTTAAAATAACAAGAGCTGTTACACAGAAATAACTTTATTTTTCCATGGAAAAAAGAAAAAGACACAAAGTATAAATCCACTGGCAAGGCACATATTTAAAATTTACTTGCATATAATTGCATGGATTCTAGATATTATTTGTAAAGGAGCAGTGAGGTGTTGAAGAGAGAGAGGTGGTAAATGATTTACAATTTGTTTTCTGGTCCCCTTACCAGGAATGGAAGAGAGGTATGTCACTGTGCAATAATATTTTACTATCTTATTTTATATGTCTAGATCCATAGGATAAAACTGAGCAAATATACATAATGGAATGAATCAGTACACTAATTAGCATCAGAAATGTTAATAAAAGAGAAGACAAAATTTACATCAATTATATGAAGATGACAAGCTGCTAAGTAAGAAACTAGCATGATCAACAACATAACACATGAATTTGCTTAATTTTTATCCAGGAACTCCCCAACAGCATAGAAGGGATGTGGTATGAGGAAATTTTTCAGTTTAAACTTAAAAATGTTTGGATTACTGCGATGTGATTTTCATTTTTGTAGTAGCTTACTGAAAATGGATGTAGCAGAATACTGCATGCCTTTCTGCACTAGAGTCAATGGCATGTGGTCCAAATGCAGATTGGATTTCTGCCTAGTATTAACTGAGTGAAAGCTGCTAATTCTCAGGAACAAGCTCATACTGTTAACAATGAAAGACATTTAAAAAATGTGAATATGATTGTGAAAGTAATGCCTCATTTTTTCCCTTCAGTTCTATTTCATTACTGATTTATTAAACTGTGATGCATAAAAATGCTAAATGAACTTTCTTTGGTGTCCAAAATAAGAGTGTGATGCTAAACTTGCAACTTTATATCAGTATTTTTAGTTATTTTTCAGTTTCCTTCCAAAATTCTCAACAAATTTATTTATTATAGTATGTAAATAAATAGAACATTCAGCTGAAAAATGAACTGTTCAAATCATGAGGCACTCTCATTTTGAAACATACTTCTGAAAATGTTGAAATTCAGCTTTACTCAAAGAAACATACACTACCTGATCAGAAGTATCTGGACACCTGTTTGTGGACATTAATATGTGGTGTAGCCAGACTTTCCTCTTATTGCTGCTTGAACTCTGTTAGAATCACTTTCAATGAGATTTCTGAATGCATGTGGAGGAATGGCAGCCCATTCTTCCTTGAGAGCCAAATCAAGAGAAGGTTATGATGTTGAATGCTGGGGTCTGGAGCGAAGTCAAAGTTCTAACTCATCCCAGAGTTGTTCCATTAGGTTCAGGTCAGGACTCTGGACAGACCAGTCCTTTTCAGAAATGCTAATATCCACAAAGTATAGCCTCACAATGTTGCATTGGCATGCTGATACAATCAGTATTGTCTCTAAACTGTTCCTCCACTGTTCACAGTACACAATGCTGTAAAATATACTTCTGCATTTGATGTTTTCTTAAGCACAATAAGGGGACTACACCCTAACCAAGATAAACACCTCTATAGTGGAACACTACCTCTTTCGTATTTTACTATTGACATTACACATGATGGCAGGTAAAGTTGTTCAAGCATTTGCCAAACCAAAACACTTCTACTGGACTGCCACAGGGTACAGCATGATTCATTACGCAAAATCACTTTTTTTAGAGTCATCCACTGTCCAATGGAATCACCATGTGAAGCATCATTCAGCATTCCCTACAGAAATTTGTGGCTCATGAGGAGATGCTCAACCACTGTGCCCAATTCTTTTTAACTTCCTGCACATACTCATTGGGCTAGTTGGACTGCTGGCAGCACTTTGGAACTCATAAGCGATTCCTTCTGCTGATTTCATGTGAATTTTTACAACCACCCTCCACAATGCTCAACAGTTCCTGCCCATCAGTACGTGAGGTCTACTTGGTCTTTGTTTAGATGCAGTTATTCCTTCGTGTTTCCACTTCACAATCAAATCACTAACAGTAGACTTGGGTAGCTTTAGAAGGGTCAAAATGTTGCTGATGGATTTGTTATTCAGGTAACATTCAATGACTAGTGCATGTTCGAAATCACTGAGCTCTCCTCACGGACCCAATCAGTTGATATTGCTTCTGTGGTGTCACCGCCAGACACCACACTTGCTAGGTGGTAGCCTTTAAATCGGCCACGGTCCATTAGTATACGTCGGACCCGGGTGTCGTCACTATCAGTGATTGCAGACCAAGCGCCGCCACACGGCAGGTCTAGTCTAGAGAGACTCCCTAGCACTTGCCCCAGTTGTACAGCCGACTTTGCTAGCGATGGTTCACTGTCTACATACGCTCTCATTTGCAGAGACGACAGTTTAGCATAGCCTTCACCCTACATCATTTGCTATGACCTAGCAAGGCGCCATATCAGTTACTATAATCTGAACAGATAATATTATGAATCATGTACCGTCAAGAGCGACGTTCATCATTAATGGATTAAAGTTAAGTATCAAACTAATTACGTCCGCTTTCTGAATTCTCATTCCTTGTCATGTTCCAGACCTCACGTCCATATAGTTCTTCCCTCCTCACACCAGCCTGCGTGAGCTAAAACGCGTGCATTTCGGCCTCCACTAGCAACATGGTATTGACTCTTCTGCCAACACAACAGCTTCTCTATTGACAACTCCCTCCCGCCTTTTATACTGGTGGGTCTACTTTTTCTGACATCTAGTGGTCATTCTGCGTTACACAGGGATGTCTGGGTACTTCTGATCAGATAGTATAATCTATTACTCACTATTACTATAATCTATTACTCACTATTTTGTGAAGTAATTATTATTATTATTATTATTATAAAATAATTTAAAAACCACCTTACTTTGGCAAACTGCAGCAGTGTTTGAGGACAGAAATTCAGCAAAACATTCGTTGCTTCCTTTGTTGAGACACACAGGACCTGGAGGCTGAGGTTTCCATGAAGTTGTGGGTGTGTTTGAACAAATTGGTAAACTTCTACAACACACTCCTTTGGAAGTTTCCCAGAGCAAAGAAGGCACTATGAAATGCAAAATTATATTTTTACAATCTGGGAAGATGTGAACCTTTGACATAATAACGTATACTTTTATCTCTGAGAAATAAGTCCAATTGGTCTCAAAAATTGGAGCCCACACAAAGTGGGAATATTGTAGTATCATTTTTTAAATAGCATAGCTCACTCTTAAGCAGCAAGAATATAATACCAAACATATGTTCTGACTAATTATAGCCACTCCTCTACAAACTGTACATAATATACAATTAAAAATTGATGAGTATTTCATTCTTGTATATGAAATATCGAGGTGAGATTCATTAAAAATAAAAACTAAATGCTTAGCTACTTTCCCTGCAGAAATATTACAAAAGGGATAGGTGAAGCAGATGTTCTTTGCCCATGCACCAGTGTGTCTGACTATTATACAAAGTACAAAAGAACATGAATTGCAGCACATTTCAGATGCTAAATGTAAACTTTAAGCTTTGCCTAATGTTAAGTTGTAATTGAGTCACTTAATATACTTTATGCATGAGGTTCAAAGTGACAACAGACAAGCTTTAAGCAGTTCAATGAGTATAATATGACCCACCACAATAGGAAACAAAAGAATGAGTGAAGAGGTGACTATCTGTAAGTTTATCTTCTCTTTTCTTTCTTTACAAGCTAGTTATACATTTGCAAGGAAAATTATATAATTTTACATTAAATTTTGGAACTGGTTCAATATCCCTGCCAGTGGATAAAATCGGTAGCAGTTCGAAGGTTTTAAAGCTAACAACAGACAGTTGTCACCAGAGGTGTCAGTGATGGGTCACGTGGCCTCAGTCAATAACAGCACAGGTCTAAGCAAGCAGCTGCACAGTAGTCTTATTAGTATGCTGCATGACTAACTACCATTCACGCTTAGCTGCTATTGGGTACCGATCCTGCTTTCGGACTTTGACTTTCTGGCTATCGTTACTGTTGTTTCTTCCATGTACTCCTAATGATACACTTGCCTTTGTTTATGGGTTACACATTTGTACCAGCAGCAGACATTGAAGCGGTGACAAGTTCTTACCATACCATGCTTATGGTGACATGTTCATACCCAGTGCATCAAGTCCCTGGAACTTTGGCAACAACAGCTCCAATTACAATGGCTCCGACTACAACAGCAACAGTTTGAAGTTCAAGAGCATGCTGTTCTCCTGCAGCTCTTGTCTCAGCAGCAACACAGTATCAAATAGTAACATCACAGAAAATGTATTTGGCATGTATGCCTTCTAAAGTTTTGGCTTCTCAATCCAATATTCTGTAAACCTGGTGTCAGATGATAGCCACATAAAGAAATATACGCATTATGCAAGGCCTAACATCAAGTTTTTGTTCCCAGATTGGGGAAAGCCAAATCATTCGAAGGTCATATAATGCTCATGCATATGGTGGAGCCGCATTTTTTAGGGCTTGCCAGGTGCCAAAGTCCCTTTGAATCTAGGTCAAGGAGGAAATAGACTGGTTGGCCCAGTTGGATGTTATTGAACCAGTCACATCCAGCGAGTGGGTCATGTTGCTGGTTGTAGCCAAAAAACCATCCGGGAAGTTGTGGCACTGTAGAGACTTCAAAGTGACTGTCAACTTTCAAACAGATCACTTATCTCATTCCTTGGCTGGAGGACCTCTTCACAAAATTGAGTGGGGGCAGGTACTTCTTCAAAATCGACTTGGCTGAGGTGTATCTACAGCTTCCTACAGACCACACCTCTCAAAAAATTCTAGTGGTAAATACCCCCCACAGCCTCTTTAAATTAAAAAGAGTGGTCTTCAGCATCGCCAGCGCACTGGCAATCTTCCAACATTTTTTGGAGCAGCTGTTCCAGAATGTGTCATCTGCATAACTACTTGGATCTACATCTACATCTACATTTATACTCCGCAAGCCACCCAACGGTGTGTGGCGGAGGGCACTTTACGTGCCACTGTCATTACCTCCCTTTCCTGTTCCAGTCGCGTATGGTTCGCAGGAAGAACGACTGTCTGAAAGCCTCCGTGCGCGCTCTAATCTCTCTAATTTTACATTCGTGATCTCCTCGGGAGGTATAAGTAGGGGGAAGCAATATATTCGATACCTCATCCAGAAACGCACCCTCTCGAAACCTGGCGAGCAATCTACACCGCGATGCAGATCGCCTCTCTTGCAGAGTCTGCCACTTGAGTTTATTAAACATCTCCGTAACGCTATCACGGTTACCAAATAACCCTGTGACGAAACGCGCCGCTCTTCTTTGGATCTTCTCTATCTCCTCCGTCAAACCGATCTGGTACGGATCCCACACTGATGAGCAATACTCAAGTATAGGTCGAACGAGTGTTTTGTAAGCCACCTCCTTTGTTGATGGACTACATTTTCTAAGCACTCTCCCAATGAATCTCAACCTGGTACCCGCCTTACCAACAATTAATTTTATATGATCATTCCACTTCAAATCGTTCCGCACGCATACTCCCAGATATTTTACGGAAGTAACTGCTACCACTGTTTGTTCCGCTATCATATAATCATACAATAAAGGATCCTTCTTTCTATGTATTCGCAATACATTACATTTGTCTATGTTAAGGGACAGTTGTCACTCCCTGCACCAAGTGCCTATCCGCTGCAGATCTTCCTGCATTTCGCTACAATTTTCTAATGCTGCAACTTCTCTGTATACTACAGCATCATCCGCGAAAAGCCGCATGGAACTTCCGACACTATCTACTAAGTCATTTATATATATTGTGAAAAGCAATGGTCCCATAACACTCCCCTGTGGCACGCCAGAGGTTACTTTAATGTCTGTAGACGTCTCTCCATTGATAACAACATGCTGTGTTCTGTTTGCTAAAAACTCTTCAATCCAGCCACACAGCTGGTCTGATATTCCGTAGGCTCTTACTTTGTTTATCAGGCGACAGTGCGGAACTGTATCGAACGCCTTCCGGAAGTCAAGAAAAATAGCATCTACCTGGGAGCCTGTATCTAATATTTTCTGGGTCTCATGAACAAATAAAGTGAGTTGGGTCTCACACGATCGCTGTTTCCGGAATCCATGTTGATTCCTACATAGTAGATTCTGGGTTTCCAAAAACGACATGATACTCGAGCAAAAAACATGTTCTAAAATTCTACAACAGATCGACGTCAGAGATATAGGTCTATAGTTTTGCGCATCTGTTCGACGACCCTTCTTGAAGACTGGGACTACCTGTGCTCTTTTCCAATCATTTGGAACCCTCCGTCCCTCTAGAGACTTGCGGTACATGGCTGTTAGAAGACGGGGCAAGTTCTTTCGCGTACTCTGTGTACAATCGAATTGGTATCCCATCAGGTCCAGTGGACTTTCCTCTATTGAGTGATTCCAGTTGCTTTTCTATTCCTTGGACACTTATTTCGATGTCAGCCATTTTTTCGTTTGTGCGAGGATTTAGAGAAGGAACTACAGTGCGGTCTTCCTCTGTGAAACAGCTTTGGAAAAAGGTGTTTAATATTTCAGCTTTACGCGTGTCATCCTCTGTTTCAATGCCATCATCATTCCAGAGTGTCTGGATATGCTGTTTCGAGCCACTTACTGATTTAACGTAAGACCAGAACTTCCTAGGATTTTCTGTCAAGTCGGTACATAGAATTTTACTTTCGAATTCACTGAACGCTTCACGCATAGCCCTCCTTATGCTAACTTTGACATCGTTTAGCTTCTGTTTGTCTGAGAGGTTTTGGCTGCGTTTAAACTTGGAGTGAAGCTCTCTTTGCTTTCGCAGTAGTTTCCTAACTTTGTTGTTGTACCACGGTGGGTTTTTCCCGTCCCTCACAGTTTTACTCAGCACGTACCTGTCTAAAACGCATTTTACGATTGCCTTGAACTTTTTCCATAAACACTCAACATTGTCAGTGTCGGAACAGAAATTTTCGTTTTGATCTGTTAGGTAGTCTGAAATCTGCCTTCTATTACTCTTGCTAAACAGATAAACCTTCCTCCCTTTTTTTATATTCCTATTAACTTCAATATTCAGGGATGCTGCAATGGCCTTATGATCACTGATTCCCTGTTCTGCACTTAAAGAGTCGAAAAGTTCGGGTCTGTTTGTTATCAGTAGGTCCAAGATGTTATCTCCACGAGTCGGTTCTCTGTTTAATTGCTCGAGGTAATTTTCGGATAGTGCACTCAGTATAATGTCACTCGATGCTCTGCCCCTACCACCCATCCTAAACATCTGAGTGTCCCAGTCTATATCCGGTAAATTGAAATCTCCACCTAAGACTATAACATGCTGAGAAAATTTGTGTGAAATGTATTCCAAATTTTCTCTCAGTTGTTCTGCCACTAATGCTGCTGAGTTGGGAGGTCGGTAAAAGGAGCCAATTATTAACCTAGCTCGGTTGTTGAGTGTAACCTCCACCCATAATAATTCACAGGAACTATCCACTTCTACTTCACTACAGGATAAACTACTACTAACAGCGACGAACACTCCACCACCAGTTGCATGCAATCTATCCTTTCTAAACACCGTCTGTACCTTTGTAAAAATTTCGGCAGAATTTATCTCTGGCTTAAGCCAGCTTTCTGTACCTATAACGATTTCAGCTTCGGTGCTTTCTATCACCGCTTGAAGTTCTGGTACTTTACCAACGCAGCTTCGACAGTTGACAATTACAATACCGATTGCTGCTTGGTTCCCGCATGTCCTGACTTTGCCCCGCACCTGTTGAGGCTGTTGCCCTTTCTGTACTTGCCCAAGGCCATCTAACCTAAAAAACCGCCCAGCCCACGCCACACAACCCCTGCTACCCGTGTAGCCGCTCGTTGCGTGTAGTGGACTCCTGACCTATCCAGCGGAACCCGAAACCCCACCACCCTATGGCGCAAGTCGAGGAATCTGCAGCCCACACGGTCGCAGAACCGCCTCAGCCTCTGATTCAGACCCTCCACTCGGCTCTGTACCAAAGGTCCGCAGTCAGTCCTGTCGACGATGCTGCAGATGGTGAGCTCTGCTTTCATCCCGCTAGCGAGACTGGCAGTCTTCACCAAATCAGATAGCCGCCGGAAGCCAGAGAGGATTTCCTCCGATCCATAGCGACACACATCATTGGTGCCGACATGAGCGACCACCTGCAGATGGGTGCACCCTGTACCCTTCATGGCATCCGGAAGGACCCTTTCCACATCTGGAATGACTCCCCCCGGTATGCACACGGAGTGCACATTGGTTTTCTTCCCCTCTCTTGCTGCCATTTCCCTAAGGGGCCCCATTACGCACCTGACGTTGGAGCTCCCAACTACCAATAAGCCCACCCTCTGCGACCGCCCGGATCTTGCAGACTGAGGGGCAACCTCTGGAACAGGACAAGCAGCCATGTCAGGCCGAAGATCAGTATCAGCCTGAGACAGAGCCTGAAACCGGTTCGTCAGACAAACTGGAGAGGCCTTCCGTTCAGCCCTCCGGAATGTCTTTCGCCCTCTGCCACACCTTGAGACGACCTCCCACTCTACCACAGGTGAGGGATCAGCCTCAATGCAGGCAGTATCCCGGGCATCCACAGTCGTAGTCCGATCGGGGGATGTGTGGGACGAGCTGACCGTCCCCGACAAACCCCCATCCGGACCCCACAGTGATGCCCATTGGCAAGAGCCTCAAGCTGTGTGACCGAAGCCAACATTGCCTGAAGCTGGGAGCGAAGGGATGCCAACTCAGCCTGCATCTGAACACAGCAGTTGCAGTCCCTATCCATGCTAAAAACTATTTTGCAAAGAACGTCTGAACTAATCTACAGAGAGCGCAAACAAATCGACAAAATTTAAATGGTTATTAAAATACAAGATTGCCTAGTAAATGCAGTAATGCTGCTACTTGTGCACTGCTGTCACTGCTCGGCGGCGGAAGGAGACTACGCGAATTTACACTATTCAGGTACTAAAACGCGATGCTACAACTCTCAAATACTATAATAGGCCCGAAATTTATGAATTAAACAATGCAAGTACCAAAAACACTATTCAGGTACTAAAACGCGATGCTACAACTCTCAAATACTATAATACGCCCGAAATTTATGAATTAAACAATGCAAGTACCAAAAACACGCAAAGAAATTAAGAATTAAACTATGTAACAAATGAGTGAGCTAGGAGTATACGACTTGCTGCTGCAGCTGCTTATCCAATGGCGGCAGGGAGCACACTAACTGTGACCAACCGACACTGGCCGTTCAAAACAAAAACAGAAGACAAACGACTATGCGAATTTACACTATTCAGGTACTAAAACGCGATGCTACAACTCTCAAATACTATAATACGCCCGAAATTTATGAATTAAACAATGCAAGTACCAAAAACACGCAAAGAAATTAAGAATTAAACTATGTAACAAATGAGTGAGCTAGGAGTATACGACTTGCTGCTGCAGCTGCTTATCCAATGGCGGCAGGGAGCACACTAACTGTGACCAACCGACACTGGCCGTTCAAAACAAAAACAGAAGACAAACAACTATGCGAATTTACACTATTCAGGTACTAAAACGCGATGCTACAACTCTCAAATACTATAATACGCCCGAAATTTATGAATTAAACAATGCAAGTACCAAAAACACGCAAAGAAATGAAGAATTAAACTATGTAACAAATGAGTGAGCTAGGAGTATACGACTTGCTGCTGCAGCTGCTTATCCAACGGCGGCAGGGAGTACACTAACTGTGACCAACCGGCACTGGCCGTTCAAAACAAAAACAGAAGACAAACGACTACGCGAATTTACACTATTCAGGTACTAAAACGCGATGCTACAACTCTCAAATACTATAATATGCCCGAAACTTATGAATTAAACAATGCAAGTACCAAAAACACGCAAAGAAATTAAGAATTAAACTATGTAACAAATGAGTGAGCTAGGAGTATACGACTTGCTGCTGCAGCTGCTTATCCAACGGCGGCAGGGAGCACACTCTCTTCATGAGTGGATCCATGCCAGAAGAACATTTAACAAACCTTGAAACTTTGTTCCAAGTCTTGCAGGAAGTTGAGTTAAAGTGCAGCTTAGAGAAGTGCAGTTTTTTTGAACTATAAATTGAATTCTTGGGCCACATTTTCTTTGCTACAGGGATTCAACCAACCAACAAACAAGTAGAAGCTATAGCCATGCTCCCCAGGCCAACAAACATGAAGCAGTTGCAATCCTTCTTAGGGAAAATATCATACTACCAAAAGTTCCTGCAACCTGTGGCAGACACAATATGACGCTGTATCAGCTGTGTAAAAAAGGCACTCTGTTCTCTGGACTGATAAATGGCTGGCCAAAGTGGCCGTGCAGTTAAAGGCGCTGCAGTCTGGAACCTCAAGACCGCTACGGTCGCAGGTTCGAATCCTGCCTTGGGCATGGATGTTTGTGATGTCCTTAGGTTAGTTAGGTTTAACTAGTTCTAAGTTCTAGGGGACTAATGACCTCAGCAGTTGAGTCCCATAGTGCTCAGAGCCATTTGAACCATTTACGCGAAAGAACTTGCCCCCCTTCTAACAGCCGTGTACCGCAAGTCTCTAGAGGAACGGAGGGTTCCAAATGATTGGAAAAGAGCACAGATAGTCCCAGTCTTCAAGAAGGGTCGTCGAGCAGATGCGCAAAACTATAGACCTATATCTCTTACGTCGATCTCTTGTAGAATTTTAGAACATGTTTTTTGCTACGCGTATCATGTCATTTCTGGAAACCCAGAATCTACTATGTAGGAATCAACATAGATTCCGGAAACAGCGATCGTGTGAGACCCAACTCGCCTTATTTGTTCATGAGACCCAGAAAATATTAGATACAGGCTCCCAGGTAGATGCTATTTTTCTTGACTTCCGGAAGGCGTTCGATACAGCTCCACACTGTCGCCTGATAAACAAAGTAAGAGCCTACGGAATATCAGACCAGCTGTGTGGCTGGATTGAAGAGTTTTTAGCAAACAGAACACAGCATGTTGTTATCAATGGAGAGACGTCTACAGACGTTAAAGTAACCTCTGACGTGCCACAGGGGAGTGTTATGGGACCATTGCTTTTCACAATATATATAAATGACTTAGTAGATAGTGTTGGAAGTTCCATGCGGCTTTTCGCGGATGATGCTGTAGTATACAGAGAAGTTGCAGCATTAGAAAATTGTAGCGAAATGCAGGAAGATCTGCAGCAGATAGGCACTTGGTGCAGGGAGTGGCAACTGACCCTTAACATAGACAAATGTAATGTATTGCGAATACATAGAAAGAAGGATCCTTTATTGTATGATTATATGATAGCGGAACAAACACTGGTAGCAGTTACTTCTGTAAAATATCTTGGAGTATGCGTGCGGAACGATTTGAAGTGGAATGATCATATAAAATTAATTGTTGGTAAGGCGGGTACCAGGTTGAGATTCATTGGGAGAGTGCTTAGAAAATGTAGTCCATCAACAAAGGAGGTGGCTTACAAAACACTCGTTCGACCTATACTTGAGTATTGCTCATCAGTGTGGGATCCGTACCAGATCGGTCTGACGGAGGAGATAGAGAAGATCCAAAGAAGAGCGGCGCGTTTCGTCACAGGGTTATTTGGTAACCGTGATAGCGTTACGGAGATGTTTAATAAACTCAAGTGGCAGACTCTGCAAGAGAGGCGCTCTGCATCGCGGTGTAGCTTGCTCGCCAGGTTTCGAGAGGGTGCGTTTCTGGATGAGGTATCGAATATATTGCTTCCCCCTACTTATACCTCCCAAGGAGATCACGAATGTAAAATTAGAGAGATTAGAGCGCGCACGGAGGCTTTCAGACAGTCGTTCTTCCCGCGAACCATACGCGACTGGAACAGGAAAGGGAGGTAATGACAGTGGCATGTAAAGTGCCCTCCGCCACACACCGTTGGGTGGCTTGCGGAGTATCAATGTAGATGTAGATGTAGACTGATAAATGAGAACACGCGTACCAAATCATGAAACTACAATTACAGTCTGCACTGCGTATGGCCCATTATTAGCGAGGGAAACCACTCATTGGAGCTGTCAGTCCCTCAGATCACAGCATGGGGGCAGTACTTGCTCAAAAAATGCTGACATGTCAGAACAGCCCATCGCATTTACATCCACACAAAAGACAGCAGAGATATTCACAAATAGAGAAAGAAGTATTAGCAATCATGTTTGCACTAAAACAAATCATTTTTATCTCTATGGAAATACCTTCCAGTTCATCACTGACTGCTAGCCACTGATCGCACTGTTCAATGTGGCCTTCAAGATTCCAGACAAAACTGCAAACTGCCTCCAGAGATGGGCATTATTCTTATCCTTATAACAGTATGCCATACAATTTAGGAATAGCTCTGCCACCACCAATGCTGATGCTTTATCAAGACTGCCCATGGGTCTTGATCATGATTTTAATCAGGATGAGCTCGTGGTTTTTCAGCTATACGACAACTTGTGGATAACCTCAGACAATTTTCCATTCACCAGTGAACTAATTGCCAAAGAAACTGAAGCAAATCCCATACTTCACATAGTACAAAAGGACATCTTACAGGGCTGGCTGGAGTCAATGCTGCAAAGAGGAAATAAACTACTGCATCATTATTTCTCGTTAAGACACCAACTGTTGATAGTGAATACAATATTACTCTTGGATACTGAGTGATGTCAACCACAAGTCATATTCCCATCAACACTTCGCCACAGCATGCTGCAATTGCTCCATCAAGGACACTGGAGAATTGCAACAACGAAAGCCTTAGCCCACTGTTTTGCCAACTGGCCACGAATTAGCTGGTCCATTGAGAGTATAATACAAATACACCATCACTGTGCAGCACAAAAAGTGGCTCCATGCCAGATGTCTGCCCCACACCTGGCAGCCACGACACTGTGGGATCGAGACTGCATAGATCTAGCATGGGCGTTTTTCAACACAATGCGTCTCAACATCACTGACACTTATTATCACTTCACTTACACTGTCAACTGTCAGTAAATCACCTCAGAACAAATGATCGCTGCCCTTTCCAAAGTTTTTTCGAATGAGGGCCTCCCTCACACTCTAGTTTCTGGCAATGGGCCCCAGTTCCAGAGCCAAGCTTTCGAAGATTTCTGTACTCATAATGGTATCCAACACATTTGGTGTCCCCCCCCTCCCCGTGCTTCCACCCCCAAATGTGGAGGCAGTGGACTGGTAGGCACTTTTAAAACCCAAATGAAAAAATATGTGGAAGTACAGTCAACCAAAGATGTGATACTTCCGTTCTTGCATTCATACAGGTCCACACCGATGGGTGAGAAAAGTCCAGCAGAACTCCTTTGCTGGACACTTCTGCATCTGGTGGTGCCATGGCCCAACCACTCACCAGCAATGCCATTCAACAGGTATTGGCCAGGCAGACCAGTGAGGGCATGGGGGTTTGGATGGCAGGTACCCTGGTCCCTGGCCACCATTGTTCATCAGCAAGACCAGAAGGTCTTCACCATCTGGGTGGAAGACTGGGAGGTCTTCTGGGATCCCATAAACCTGGACAACATCATGTCTCCTCCAGACACACAGTGCTCTTTGTGTTCAGCAGGCAACACCCATCCCCATCTGGAACCCCTGCAGAACCTTCCATCACCATTCACTGACTCCCAGCAGCTGTCTCCTGTCAGCCAGCCCACTCCCAAGCAGCCTCAGGAATCACCCTCACTGGAGATTCTGGAGACAGAGATGGCTCTGCCATAAATAAAATTAAAATAAATAACCATTTGGTGACCCTGCCCTTGCACCTAGAGTTGTGCCTCTTAGGAGCTGTTGGCAGTTCTGCCCAGGACACTTCCAGTGCTGCACTCCTACCCCAGCCAGCCAGCAGCTCTTGCAGGTCATTAATGACCCAGCACAGAGGGATGACCCAGCACCATACAAGACAAGCCCAGGTAGCCAGAGCAAATGGACATCGCCCACATCCTGATCTCACATCACTTTGATTGTCAACAGGATCTGAGCAGTGACAGCACCACGTCCGGCTATGGCTATCTCAATCGATCTGCCAAAGAGATTAACAACAACAACAACAACAACAACAACAACAGCCACGGTATGCTGGGAAGACTTGCCAGCTGGCCAGACAGGTTGACTTCGATATGGGCTGTAGAGCAAGAACCATCGCGACGTTTGGCCACCACCACATTTGTGCAGGAACAAATACAATGAGTGGCCTTATTTAAATGAGCAGGCAAGCCACTACAGCTAGTTCATCTCAGTTTGCTGTGCTATGATATATCCTATCATTCACTGTCTACGCTTGGCCAGACTACCTGGACACATAAGAACAGATTTTGGGTTGTGAAATGGACTTTTATTTTAATGGTGCGAGTAATAAAAATGTGTCAGTAATTGAGTTTGTGTTCTGTCAATCATAACAATAGTAATTAAAAAACCAAATGGGTCATTACATGTTTGACATGATTTAAATTCACAGTCCACCATTCATTTCTATGCCCTGTCCCACACAGAGGAGTTCTTGACTTAAGTGCCTGGAGCCAGAATTATTTGGAGATAGATTTAAAGGATGCGTATCACTGACTGCTGCTTGCTGATGCTTCATGTCAGGCGCTGATCACTTTATAAAGATACAACTGCATACCGTTTGGGATTGTGCGTGCACATGCCATTTTCAAAAAAGTATTTCAAACAATTTCTTCCAAGGTATTCTGCACTTTGTTCATTATTTGGATGCTGTGAGGGGCGTTCAATAAGTAATGCAAAACTTTTTTTTTTTTCCTCAACCAATTTTGGTTGAAAAAATGTGGACTTTTTTGTGGGACATCATGGAATATTCCCCCTTCAGCCACTGTACCTGTAGCTTCAGGAAGTTCTGATAGGTGGTAACGCTGTACACAGCTTTCAAAATGGTGTCTGCAACAGTGGTACATTCCAAGCACGGAGGTGTCGTTGAGTTTTTTTGGCAGAAAACCAGTGCACTGCAGATATTCGTAGGTGCTTGCACAATATCTACGGAGACCTTTCGCCACAAAGATGCAAATGAACTTCGCCTTCTCAATGACGATGCAAGGCCCCACGGAAGTCTGCACACCTGAGATGAGCTCACAAAACTTCTGTGAACTGTTCTTCCTCATCAACTCTACAACACAGATCTCATACCTTCTGACTTCCATCTGTTTGGCCCAATGAAGAATGCACTCTATGGGAAGCAGTACACGGATGATGGGGAGGCTACTGATGCAGCTAGACGTTGGCTCTGACGTCAACCAGTAGAGTGGTACTACACTCCTGGAAATTGAAATAAGAACACCGTGAATTCATTGTCCCAGGAAGGGGAAACTTTATTGACACATTCCTGGGGTCAGATACATCACATGATCACACTGACAGAACCACAGGCACATAGACACAGGCAACAGAGCATGCACAATGTCGGCACTAGTACAGTGTATATCCACCTTTCGCAGCAATGCAGGCTGCTATTCTCCCATGGAGACGATCGTAGAGATGCTGGATGTAGTCCTGTGGAACGGCTTGCCATGCCATTTCCACCTGGCGCCTCAGTTGGACCAGCGTTCGTGCTGGACGTGCAGACCGCGTGAGACGACGCTTCATCCAGTCCCAAACATGCTCAATGGGGGACAGATCCGGAGATCTTGCTGGCCAGGGTAGTTGACTTACACCTTCTAGAGCACGTTGGGTGGCACGGGATACATGCGGACGTGCATTGTCCTGTTGGAACAGCAAGTTCCCTTGCCGGTCTAGGAATGGTAGAACGATGGGTTCGATGACGGTTTGGATGTACCGTGCACTATTCAGTGTCCCCTCGACGATCACCAGTGGTGTACGGCCAGTGTAGGAGATCGCTCCCCACACCATGATGCCGGGTGTTGGCCCTGTGTGCCTCGGTCGTATGCAGTCCTGATTGTGGCGCTCACCTGCACGGCGCCAAACACGCATACGACCATCATTGGCACCAAGGCAGAAGCGACTCTCATCGCTGAAGACGACACGTCTCCATTCGTCCCTCCATTCACGCCTGTTGCGACACCACTGGAGGCGGGCTGCACGATGTTGGGGCGTGAGCGGAAGACGGCCTAACGGTGTGCGGGACCGTGGCCCAGCTTCATGGAGACGGTTGCGAATGGTCCTCGCCGATACCCCAGGAGCAACAGTGTCCCTAATTTGCTGGGAAGTGGCGGTGCGGTCCCCTACGGCACTGCGTAGGATCCTACGGTCTTGGCGTGCATCCGTGTGTCGCTGCGGTCCGGTCCCAGGTCGACGGGCACGTGCACCTTCCGCCGACCACTGGCGACAACATCGATGTACTGTGGAGACCTCACGCCCCACGTGTTGAGCAATTCGGCGGTACGTCCACCCGGCCTCCCGCATGCCCACTATATGCCCTCGCTCAAAGTCCGTCAACTGCACATACAGTTCACGTCCACGCTGTCGCGGTATGCTACCAGTGTTAAAGACTGCGATGGAGCTCCGTATGCCACGGCAAACTGGCTGACACTGACGGCGGCGGTGCACAAATGCTGCGCAGCTAGCGCCATTCGACGGCCAACACCGCGGTTCCTGGTGTGTCCGCTGTGCCGTGCGTGTGATCATTGCTTGTACAGCCCTCTCGCAGTGTCCGGAGCAAGTATGGTGGGTCTGACACACCGGTGTCAATGTGTTCTTTTTTCCATTTCCAGGAGTGTTTGTGGGCATACAGGGCCTCACCATAAGGTGGCATAAGGCCATTATGTTGAATGGAGATTATGTTAAAAAAATAGTGATTTGTAGCCAAAATAATGGGTAATAATATGGTGCATAGGAACCATGAATAAAACCAACCAGCTTTCAGAAAAAAAAGTGTTGTATTACTTATGGAACACCTCTCATATTATTGTTACGGGGTTGATGCACGTGGAACATCACAAGATTCTTGAACCCCTTTGAAACGGCTCCAGGGAAATGGGTTATACTTCAATTGGAAATGTGCAGTTTCTTTGCCCCAAGCATCAAATACCTGGATCACATTCTTAGTCACAAATGCAGCCCCCAACGCAGACTATTAATGAAGGTCGGAGCACATGAATTAGGTTCCCAGATATGTGAGTGGCTTGAAGACCTTTCAAGTAAAAGAACCCAGCATGTTCTTCTCAATGGTGAGTGTTCATCAGAGACAACGGTATCACCAGGAGTGCATTAGGGAAGTGTGATAGGAGTGCCCTTATACTCTATATACATAAATAATGTGATGAACAGGGTGAGCAGCAATTAATAGCTGTTTTCTGATGGTGCTATGGTGTATGGGACAGTGTAACTATTGAGTGACTGTATGAGGGTACAAGATGGCTTAGAAATTATTTCTAATTGGTGTGATGAATGGCAACTGGCTCCAAGTGTAGAAAAATGTAAGCTAATGTGGATGAGTATGAAAAACAATCCAGTAACATTCAAATACAATATTAGTAGGATGCTGCTTAACACAGTTACACTGATTAAATATCAAGGCATAACGTTGCAAAGCGATATGAAATGGAATGAGCATGTCACGTTGAGAGTAGGGAAGGCAAACTCTCAACTTTGTTTTATTGGGAGAATTTTTGGAAAGTGTAGCTTATCCATAAAGAAAACAGCCTACAGAATGCTAGGGCAACCCATTCATGAGTACTGTTCACATGTTTGGAGTCCCACCATTTTGAATTAAAGGAAGACATCAAAGCAATTCAGAGGTGTGATGCAAGATTTAATATCAGTAAGTTTGATCAGCATGCAAGTATTACAGAGATGCTTCATGAACTCGAACAGGAATCCCTGGAAGGAAGACAATAGCCTTTCGGGTGAGGCACTACTGTGGAAATCTAGAGAACACGCATTTTGACACCAATTGTAGAATGATTCTACTGCTGCAAACATACATTTTGTGTAAGAACCACAAAGATAAGATGTGAAAAACTAGGGCTTGTACAGAGGCTTTTAGAGAGTTGTTTTTCCCTCTCTCCATTTTTGAATGGAACAGAAAAGAAAGTGACTAGTAGTGGTATGTGGTACCCTCTGCATGCACCATATGGTGGCTTGTGGAGTACATAGGTAGACATAGGGGTAGATCATGCTCATGTGATACCATGACAACAAGATTATAAAAATGCCAACACCTATTTTACTTTTAAATTAATAATAAACACTTTACCTACTTTTTCCCATCTTCCTCATTTTCATTTGATTGCCCTTTATAGATAACACAGAAACAAAACTATAATGTATTTAGTTGCAAGTGGAAACACTTTCCCCCCATTTGTAACACACACAGTTCTGAAATGCTCAAAGCTTTTAATCAAAACAGCAAACTTTCCCTGAAACATGCTAAAATAAGTTTCTATCTGCCAGTTATACCCACCAAGGAGAAGAAATCATGACCAACAAAGTTGTATAGAGTGTGTGTTCAACAAAACAGCTCTCATGAATCATGCTATGAATGTCCAATTTGTCATGGACAGTTGGCTTCTTGAGTAGAAGAATGCTTAAAGATCATTCACCAATAAAAAAAAACTAGTTTAATTACCATTTGGGACAAAATGTAAAGATTTTACATGTAAAACTTTATTATTTGTATGAGCTTTTGTATTCACATTTAAATTACTTTATTTCCAGTATGAAAAGAAACAAAATTTTCTATCATGCCCATACAAATTACTATACATGTCTCTGATGCCCACAACCAGTAAATCACACATATCTGCTAGGAAAATTGCAGAAACTCATTTCATATAAGTTAACTTGTAGTTGTTGCCGACAGTCAGATTGTCAACTGCAAAATAAGTCGTAGGTGACAGTCTATGGCGCAAATGCACAAAAAGTCATGTCATTGATACCATTTGAAGCACCTAAAACCTTTGGAACAAGTACACACATTAAAACAATCAAAAATATTTACGTCTATAAATAAGTTCTACATCTTAAATGAATAAATCAATGGATGAAAAAACTGGAAAATTTCACAATTTTGTAATCTTCCAATTATATTGCAAGTTCCTCTGTATATTTTGATCTTGCTGTTCAACAGTATACACCTTTACAGCACATTACTAAACACAAAATCATGTACGAGTGTAAATATCCAAATCTATGACAATATACGAGTATATACACATAAACATAAATGTTACCTGAAGTTTAACAAGACTTTCATTTTTGTGGCCTTTATCTTCTTCTGATGGTTGAATTTTTGGATTCGTGTTTTCACCTCTCTGATGCGCTAGAAGCTTTTCAGACAAATTAGGAGCAAATGGAGGCATTTTTTGAAGGAACACAAAGCGACAACTTTCAAAGAGAACTGGTGACTTATCTGCACTCTCTTTAACTTCTGGAGTTTCAGGTGTGCAACTTTTGTCACTGGTATTCTTTTTACTAGCAAGATTATAGCACTGGAGGTCACTCAGGTAAGACCTCACCAGTATTTTCAGTGCTTCAATAACAGGAAGGTCATACACAGATTTGAAGTCACAATCTGGATACAATTCAAAATAATGCCCAAAGTAGTTTTCCAGGAAAACTTGTAAAACAAGACTTGCTGATGATCCAGAAATACCAATTCTAGATGGGAGGTACTCCAAAAAAACCTGTAAGGAAAGAAGATAGAGAAAAACAAATTACTATTTAGCTAATAACTGGGCATCTAAAAAATATGTAATACAAAGGAATGCTGGACTGTAACTGTAGTAATGTAGCAACACTCAGAACAATGTAAAGAGATGCAGTATGAATTTCTTTATATCAACAGCTGACAAACACATAAACAAGAGGTTCAAGTGTACTTCAGTACTGTATAATACTATGAAGGAGAGTAGAAAACCTTTTAATATGAATGGGGTTCACTGAGATGTATAGTCTGTGGGGTGAGTGTGAAAGGAGAAGAAGGGGGGTGGGGGCAGGCAATGGTACAGCATGATAGGATAGTGTACCAAGGCTGGATGAGGAGCAGTTGATAAGTAAATAGTCTCTTCCCTTTCACACATAAATTTATTAAATTACAGGGCTACACGAAGCAATTGCCAAAACCAGTAGGCAGGAGGTAGTCTTTTGATGGTCTTGGCAAAAGAGTGGATGCTAGGTTGAGTCTATGAGGTGTGAGAGTATTATCAGAGAACATGACAGCACACACAGCTTATGGGACTCCGAAAGAGAACACCCCAAAATCAAAAACCTTACATGTCTCATTCCAAGATGCATTCTGTATCAAAATTACCCAAGTAGTTACAGGGTCTCAGCTGGTCTATGAAATCATAGTCACAGCAAACAATAAATAATGTTCCCCATTGGTTTTGTTTGCAGACAATACATTTATGTTAGGCAAATATCAGGATGTAGAAGGAATTCCCTGTCAGTATTCCCACCAGGTTTCAAACTTTGTTTCAGCTAAATGAGTTGAACCTGAACATATCTAAAACTCATATGATGCAGTTCAGAACCCAGTCAAAATGTGAACAGATTAATGTTATTCACAACAATGACAACATACAAAAAAATAACTCCTTCAAAAGCTTAGTCTTGAATTTCAACAAAACTTTGAGTTGGCACATGTGCGTGCGTGTGTGTGTGTGTGTGTGTGTGTGTGTGTGTGTGTGTGTGTGTGTGTGTGTGTGTGCACGTGCACGCGCACACATACTCGTTACTCTGACTCTATTATCAGGTATGGTATTGTCTTTTACTAACACAACTGTTCTCATGTATTTGTGAAATTATTATCTTTTTGAAGACCAGACAGGAATTATATGAGGAAAATCATTTTATTCATACAAAGAACACAACTTTATGCTTCCCACCCACCAACTGAAACTGTACATGCTGGCTCTTCTGTATGTATGGAAATCAAAATTTATAACAGTTTAAAAGTGAACAAGTTAATGCATATGAAGTTAGGTCCACTGAAAAAGCAATATGGAACACTAATGCATTAATGCTATTACTCAGTGGATGAATTCATGCAGGACAAACTGGTAATTTGAGGTGGGTACAGCTTATTACTTCTCCCAGTAAGTACATATTTCTGTTCACAGAAATATCATTTGACCGTTATACCATTTTTTGTTACTGTGAAAATTATTGTATCTGCATGTCAATTTCTGACATGTCAAATATACACAAACCAATTCTTTTGCAAATGTATACTACGAGGTGAACACAATTTACTTATTACAGAACAAACATGACAAAATATTCTGATCAGCTGCTTTGCACTGTGAGTAGTTGCTATACACGAAATAACTTGGGACTGCCTGTCACGTTGATAAAATTTTGGAATGAAATACTAAAAGAATGGCAACCTTGCTTTGTATAACAAGTAATAAAGGATTTCCAATTGAAGAGTTTTCCTCCCTTTAAATTTTACAGCATTTAGTCTACATTCATAGTCTCATGGCATTTTATTCCACGATTTTGGTCTGCTTTACTGTCAGACTCATGCAGTAAATTGTCACTGAGTTGGCTCATATATAAGAGCATGGGACACTGTGTGTGTGTGTGTGTGTGTGTGTGTGTGTGTGTGTTTGTTTTTATCACACTGAAATGAAGGCTCATGCAAAGGTGTCTCAACACAATGTCACACAATTTATACTACACTCAATTTCATTTAAACAATCTGCATCTGCAGTCACCAATTCCTCTGAATTGGCCACTGTCATCTTATTAATGCAATCTTACACAGATTCTTATTACAACACTAACTTCTCTTGATTAATCATTTTGAATTTTACTTACTATTAAAAACCCCATTCACATAATGTTTTGTCCGCACTGACCTAACTTTAAGACTTAGTGTACACATGTTACACATTCTAGTACTTGTACAAGTGTGTCAACCCAGGTGCTATCTTGTAACCAGAAGTCCTGATTTTGTCTGCTCTGCTGTTTGTAGCCACCAGCTCTATTATCACTGCCACTTACACTGCTGTATCAGTTTCACATACTACAACTATGCCAGTGACATGCACATTGCAGGAAGGATACTGATCATACTGTAAAGCTACGTTGTACCTTCGATTGTTGTGAGAAGTATAGAGGTTGAAATTAGTGTAATTATCCCTAGTTTTAAGGCCCTGTTGTAACTGTCAATTCACCTACTGAGAACCATAGAGGGGAGAGGTGTTCAACCCGAGACATCAGTCTTTTAGAATTTAATTGCTTTACTCAACATTTGTCTTAATTGATAGACAACCTGAGTTCTGTTTGTGTATAGTAACTGCTTGCTCTGTAAAGTGACTTACTAGATAGTATTCTGGAATAAAACAGTACTTACTGTTTGCTATGGCCACAGCTTCATGGACCACATGCCCCCACAACTTGTCAAGTGATATTGGTACAGGGTGCATGTCATAATGAGGTGCATGAAGTTTATGGTTTTACAGTCATCTCTTTCCGGACACTGACACTGACAGCCACATCAAGCATTTCTAGAGCCCTGTGCGTTGCCATGTTCCCACATAACAGTTCCTACAGGTGCAAACAGGGGAAGCAGCATATGGACATTGGATGACAGCCCCCCTCTCTCTCCCTCTCTTCTGCATGAATCAACCCTACCCAATTTGAGATGACAACTTCAATCCAGCTGCAGCATGTGTGCACCCTATTTGTGTGCTCTGAATAAAACTGCAAGTTTGAAAGCTAAGACAAAGTTTTCAAAACTTTTTTTACTTGCAAATCTATTGATCAGCATTTCTACTATATAGTGGTTGGTTGGTTGGTTGGTTTAAAAGGGGGGAAAGGGACCAAACTGCTTGGTCATCGGTTCCTTGTTCCTGCTGTAACAATTCCCCAAGGGAAAGAATAAAAGAAACTAGACATACAGCACAATACTGAGAGGAAGGAAAAACCACAAGAACGACAGAAGAGCAACTAACACTACAAGGAACGAAACAGGACAAGAAAAACACAGAGGTGCAAAATACCAGTAGAAGAGGGTAAAAGAGGAGATCAGATTACCGTGGCTGGCTGACCACGAAAATAAAAGGATAAGCCAGCCACTCTGCAACACATTAAAACCTTCACCCTAAAAGCACTAGGGTGGAGGACACAGAGGGACAAAGGACATGTGCTAAAATTTAGATCAAAGGATAAAACCCACCCTCACATATAAAATGTAAAAACAAATAAGCCGATGAGGTGTTGCCTGCTAAAATTAATGATAATGAGTCAGGTAACTGAAGATGATGTCTCAGGGCAGCCAAACTAGGACAGTGCTAAAGAATATGGGTCTCCATGGTGCGGGGGGTAGCCATGGGTCACCCAAGGATGGCCAATGGAGAGCCGGCAGAGAACCACAGAGTCCCTGTGGGAGGCCCGCATCGTGGAGAACTTCCACACATTCACAGTCTCCTTAATGGCACACAGTTTGTTGAGCATACTGAGACTATCCCATTCCGTCTCCCAAAGCCAAAAAACCTTGAGACGTAATAATGAACGCAGGTCAGTTATCAGAATGCCGAACAACATCAGCGGTTGCTGTGTAGCCTGTTTGGCTAGCCTGTCGGAAAGTTTGTTGCCTGTGATTCTGACATGACCTGGGGTCCAGACAAACACCACTGAATGACTGGACCGTTCCAGGGCATAGATGGACTCCTGGATGGTCGCTACCAAAGGATGATGAGGGTAGCTGTGCTTGATAGCTTGTAGGCTGCTCAAGGAGTCAGTACACAGAAGAAACGAATCACCAGGGCATGAAGGGATGTGCGCAAGAGCATGAGATATAGCCACCAGCTCTGCAGTGAAAACACTGCTGCCATCAGGCAACGAATGCTGTTCAGTAGGGCCTCTGTGAACGGGGATGAAGCCCACATGACCATCAGCCATTGAGCCATCAGTGTAAACCACTTCAGAGCCCCGGAACACGTCAAGAAAAGAGAGGAAGTGGAAGCGGAGAGCCGCAGGAGTAACTGAGTCCTTAGGGCGATATGAAAGGTCCAGGCGAAGTTTCAGCCTAGGTATCCACCATGGAGGTGTACGTGAATGGATCTCAAGTAGAGATGGTAAAGGGAAGGACTCCAGTTCAGACAGAAGCAACTGGACGCAAACCGCAATAGTGAGCCCTGACCTGGGCCGCCAATGCTGGAGATGAACCGCAGTGGTTGGGAAAAAGAGATGGTAATTCCAATGTGCAGGGCAACTACGAATGTGTGCAACGTAACTGGTGAGCAGTTGTGCACACCTAACCTTCAGTGGAGGGACTCTGGCCTCCACCATGATGCTGGTCACCGGACTCGTTCTAAAAGCTCCCATCACTAGTTGAATGCAACAGTGGTGCACTGGGTCAAGCAAACACAACGCTGAGGATGCCACCGAACTATAAATCAGACTCCCATAGTCAAGGCGGGATTGAACAAGGGCTCTGTGGAGCTGCAGCAGCATAGAGCGATCTGCACCCCAGTTGGTGTTGCTCAGGCAGCGGAGAGCATTGAGGTGCTGCCAACACTTCTGCTTAAGCTGACAAAGGTGAGGAAGCCAAGTCAATTGGGTGTCAAAAACCACTTCTGAGAGTCAATGTCTCCACTACAGTGAGTGGATCATCATTAAGGTAAAGGTCTGGTTCCCGATCAAGGATAGCTCCCTGTAGGTGCCGCTCAGCAACACCAGTACTTGAGCAGCAGTACAAAATGCAGAAGTCATCTGCATACAGAGAAGGTGAGACGGACGGCCCTACAGCTGTTGCTAGGCTGTTAATGACCACTAAAAAGAGAGATACATTCAATAAAGAGCCCTGCAGGACCCCATTCTCCTGGATATGGGGTGAACTATGGGAGGCACCAACCTGGACACAGAAAGTATGGAGTGACACGAAATTTTGGATAAAAATCGGGAGCTGGTCCTGGAGACCTCACTCATACAATGTGGCAAGGATATGATGTCGCCAGGCTGTGCCGTAAGCTTTTTGTAAATAAAAAAAGATGGCAACAAGGCTTGGCATCTGGAAAAGGCTGTTCGGATGGCAGACTCGAGGGACACAAGATTATCAGTGGTAGAGTGACCCTGGCAGAAACTGCCCTGGCATGGAGCCAGTAGGCCAGGTGACTCAGGGACCCAACCCAACCGCCGACATACCATACGTTATACCAGCTTACAAAGAACGTTTGTGAGGCTGATGGGCAGATAGCTATCCACATCAAGCGGGTTTTTACCAAGTTTGAGCACTGGAATGATTGTGCTCTCCCACCATTGCAATGGAAAGACGCCACGCACCAGATCCAGTTGAAGATGACAAGATGTCACTTGTAGTCGGATGAGAGATGTTTAATCATCTGACTGTGGATCTGATCCAGCCCAGGAGCTGTGTCAGGGCAATGTGCAAGGGCACTGAGGGGCTCCCACTCTGTAAATGGGGCGTTATAGGGTTCACTGTGGTGTCTAGTGAATGAGAGGACTTTTCCTTCCGCCCGCCGTTTGAGAGTGCAAAAGGCTGGGGGGTAATTTTCTGATGGAGAGGCTTGAGCTTAGTGCTCAACAAAGTGCTTAGCAATCATGTTTGCTTCGGTAGATAACACGTCATCGATCGTAATGCCAGGGACAACTGTTGGGGACTGATATCCCAAAAATATGTCTGATCTTTGTCCAGACTTGGGAAGGAGATGTACAGCACCTGATGGTTGAGACGCACCTCTCTCAACACTCCTGTTTCCTTCTTTTTATGAGCTGGTGAACGAGGGCACAGAGCCATTTGAAAGCTATTAGGTGCTTCAGAGATGGGTGCTGCTTTGCCGCCGTAGAGCCTGCCTACACTCTTTAATGGACTCAGCAATTTCCAGCGACTACCAAGGTACTGTCTTTCACCGGGGGCATCCTAAGGAACAAGGGATTGCATTTTCCACTGCAGATGTGATCATTCCAGTGACCCACTCAATCACATTGATGGTACCATGTGGGGGACATTTAGCAGAGGTGAAAGCTTCCCAGTCTGCCTTGTTTAGAGCCCATCTGGATAGGAGTCCGTGGGCATAATGCCGAAGGAGTGACAGGAAGATGGGGAAGTGGTCACTACCACACAAGTCATCATGGACTCTCCAGTGGACAGAAAGGAGAAGTCCTAGGCTGCAAAGAGATAAATCAATGGCCAAATAAGTGCCATGAGCCACACTGAAATGTGTGGGAGCCCCAGTATTTAGGAGGCAGATGTCGAGCTGAGACAGTAAATTTTTGGCCTCTCTACCTCGGCCAGTGAGCATGGTTTCATTCCACAAGAGGTTATGGGCATTAAAATCTCCCAAAAGTAGGAAAGGTTTAGGGAGTTGATGAATCAGTTCAGCCGAGACGTTCAGGGCTGCCACACCACCTGGAGGAAGATGTACATTGCAGGCAGTTATTTCCTGTGTTGTCCTTATCCTGACAGCAACAGCTTCAAGAGGAGTGTGAAGGGACACAGGTTCACTACATACCAAGTTCAGGACACAGACGCAAACTCCACCTGACACATTATTATATTCGCTACGGTTTGTGTAATATCCCCTATAGCCGCTGAGGGTAGGGGTCCGCATTGCTGGGAACGAGGTTTTCTGGAGAGCAATGCAGAAAGCAGGTGTAAAGCTTAACAGTTGCCGTAGCTCAGCCAGGTGGTGCAGAAAACTGCAGCAATTCCACTGGAGGATGACATTATTGTGAGGCAGGGAAGGCATGAAACACTCAATGAGACAGTTTACGCCTCAGGATCCCCTGCTGCCACTGACTTAGTTTTCGAGCAGTCTATATCCATTGTGTGTGAGGGTCCGGCGAGATCTAGGCCCTCAGCAGATGCCGGAATCTCCACCTCATTCTCAGATGCAGAGCTTGTAGGTAGCAGTGGTGTGGGTGCCACCGCAATTTCCTTGTTCTTGGGGGGTCTTCTTTTTAGATTTCTCTCGCTACTCCTTGGGTTTCTCTGGTTGGGAGGGCTTCTTTGATTCAGTCTCCGGGACTGAGGAGGATTGTGAAGCCCTACAACCAGCTGCTTTTGGGCACTTCAGCCACTGGTGGGTGTCATCTTTCCCACTAGTCAAAACGTGGGAAGTGAGGGACCCAAGGACCCCTTCCTAACAAGAGGAGCCGAAGACAACTTACGCTTCTCTGCCTGAGAAGTGGAGACTGATGTCCCTGATGGCTGGAGGGGGGGGGAGTGCTCCCAAGGCAGGTAATGGGCTAGAACTGTTCTCGCAGTGGCAACATAAGATGATGTCAAAATTGCAGGATGTAGGCGGTCAAATTTCCTCTTCACCTCAGTATAGATAAGTCAGTCCAGTGTCTTGTATTCCATGATTTTCCATTTCTTCTGGAGAATCCTGCAGTCTGGTGAGCAAGGGAAATGGTGCTCTCTGCAGTTGACACAGATGGGAGCTGGGGCACATGAAGTATTGGAGTGTGATGGACGCCCACAGTCGTGACATATGATGCTGGACGTACAGTGAGAAGACATATGTCTGAACTTCCAGCACTTAAAGCACCGCATCGGGGGAGGGATATATGGTTTGACATCACACTGGTATACCATCACCTCGACCTTCTCGGGTAATGTGTCACCCTCAAAGGCAAAGATGTAGGCATAGGTGGCTACCGGATTATCCTTTGGACCCCTATGTACATGCCGGACAAAATGAACTCCTCGTCACTCTAAGTTGGTGCGCAGCTCATCATCAGACTGCAAAAGAAGTCCCTGTGAAATACAATACCCTGGACCATATTTAAGCTCTTATGGTCACAGGCGAGTAGTGCCCGTGATTGGGCAGAGGATGCTGTTTTTATCAAGACTGACCCCGATTGCGTTTTGGACAATTCCTCCACCTCCCCAAACTGTCCTCTAAATGCACCACAAAAAACTGAGACTTCATTGACATGAAGGATGCCCCATTAGTTCTCGTACATATGAGATACCAGGAGGAGTAAGATTCACTGCCATCCTTAGCCTGGCATTCCTCCCATGGTGTGGTCAGGGAAGGGAACGATTTGTGGTCATACTTCTTTGCATTGTAGTTAGATCACGACTGCTTAGAGACTGCTGGTGTTAGGCCACCAGGAAGAGATGATGTAGTACACTTCACTGCGTATCATCCGCCCTGATGCCAATCACTCCAACCAGGGGGTCTCCCCACGGGCACCACCCAACCACAGCAAAGGCCACCTGGCAGGATGACCATTGCCGGGAGCCCCAATCCCCCAGGGTGATGGGCATCTACTCCTTGGCATATGTGGCAATTTAATGGCACAGGCATCAGCAGAGCGATCCCTGTATAGTCAGGGGGCTACAACCAACAGAGCACATGGCAGCCCCACCACAACAGACTGGCTACCATGCTGGACATCAGGTGTAAACAAGTCCATTATCATCATCAGTGCAGAAAACGATACTGCACAGTGGATGGAGGAAAACACACCCAGGAGGGTGACCTTGCCCAACAGCTGGAGAATGAGCGGAAGTGCAGATCCACGTTGACAAATGATGTGAGAGATCTCAGCGCATAATGGACACGATACACCATGTAAGGCACCCTTCACCAGTTGGTTTGCTCTTCAGGAAAATTTAGAATAATGGAGGTCAAACCCGACAGGGAACCATCACATAAAGGTCAAAATGTGTGAAACTCCTTTCAATCACCTCTTACAACAGCAGGAATACCTCAGGCCTATTCTAACCCCTGGACCCACATGGGCGGGGGGATACTATAAAGTGAGAAGTGGTCATTTCTCATGCCATTGTTTCAGTGTTTCACAGTCTCAGCTTAAGAAACAAATTCTAAATTCTAAAACAATATTTACAACAACAATATACAATGTTACATTTTTAGTAATACACAAATAAATAGAAAAGTAGGCATCAATATTTGTCTACTTACTAGACATTGGAACAGGAACAACTGGAGCAAGTTTAAGGGAAACACAAATTAAAAACATGGATGAAATATTAACTTTTGGAATTTTTCAAAAATTCTTTATCAGGAAAAATGGAAAATGAAAGAAATATTAAAAATAAAAGGCAAGACCTAAAGATAAACAAGTGAACACTGGATCTGGAGAAACAAGATTCTGTAGAGAATTTTAAAGTAATAATTTCTATTTCTTATCATTTCGTTTGTTCTGATGATTCACCACCACTACCGGCATCATCATCATATTATACAGACTGAACCTTGTTACTGTAACCAGTTTCAAAAATGTGAAATGCTATAGACTGAGTAGTGCGTGCATGCACGCGCGTGGCGCGCACACTTCTTCCTATTGCAAGTGGTCACACTTCCTGTGTGCCAAAGAAAGTTAGTATCGGATGCAACTCATTTCACACACCAAAGGTACAGATATCATGCTTTTACAACACTGTCACATTATATAACGTATATTGTCATGTGAGCACATACATACTTGCAAAACCTCCTGCAGCGACATTTTCTGTGATGCAACCAACTCTGATAACACTCCTGCAAGTACTCTAGGTTTTGAATCCATCAGAACAACAGACAACTCTGAAAATGTTGTTAACTGGTCATTCCTTCTGCTGTAGAAATAAAAATATATACATTAAGAAAAATAAGTTCATAGGTGAATTTCTTTGACTTCAAAAAGTACAGACACAGTACAACCCTGTTAATGAACTATATAAATAAGTTTTGACATTATTTTTTTCCTCTAAAAAATGGGAAAAAGACTCCAAGGACCGGTCAAGAAAATAGAATTTTATAGGTATTTCATTTAAATTTCATACCTACTGTACACAGAATCATGCTTGCTCGTAGACTTCACTGGTGTAGTTGTCTCAAACAGAAGCACACTATTTTCAAAAAGTATAGCTGAAAGTTGGTTTGGTTCAAAAGAGCTTAAGACAGCATTTGCTTGTTCTGGTGATCCCTTCTGGATGCATAACAAAACTAAGGCTAATGCGTCACTTGACTTGGGCACTGGTCTGAAAACAGAAGCAAAGTCTCTATATAAGTAAGGCTTTAGTGACTTCTAAAGAAAACAAAACTTTTAATACTTATTATAGATGTTATAGATAGTAACTCAAAAGCATGGCGAAAGAGAAATAATTCTCAATTTTTTAAGAGAATAAACATAAAGTGAAACAAGCCTCACAAAAAGTTATTTCATTCATAAAAAGTATATATAATGCATTTTTCACCTTAAAGTCAAACGATATCACAATGCAAATGATAATCATTATTGATTTTTCCCAGTCCCACATTTCTTTGTGTAGTGAAATTGGATGGCCCATCTGGTCACATAGGCAATAGCCTTGCTGCAGTGGATACACTGGTTCCTGTGAGGTCACCGAAGTTAAGTGCTGTCGGGCATGGTCGGCACTTGGATGGGTGACCATCCAGGCCGTCATGCACTGTTGCCATTTTTCGGGGTGCACTCAGCCTCGCGATGCCAATTGAGGAGCTACTCGACCGAATAGTAGCGGCTTTGGTCAAGAATACCATCATAACGACCGGGAGAGCGGTGTGATGACTCCATGCCCCTCCTATCCGCATCCTTCACTGAGGATGACACAGCAGTCGGATGGGCCCAGTAGGCCACTCGTGGCCTGAAGACAGAGTGCTTTTTATCTGGTCACATAATGTGTAACCATGGCAGTAGTTTCTCTGTGAATACCAATAAGTTAACCTTCATGCATGTCATCCTGGGACTGCTGAATGTAAAAATAAAAAACAAGACAATGTCACACCTGCACCAATGCTTACCTGAGAATCCATGCACAGCTTTTGTGAATGATTTCATAGTTTGTCAGCAATGGGTACCATTTAAATAATGTTATCTTTAAAAGTGATTACAGATGTGTCATATCGATTTTTATTTTAAATGATATTTTTGATTATAATTGCAGGATAGAATATAATATGATGTATATGAGAATATAATATGATGTATATGAGGAGAACCCACTACTAACAAAACAGAGGAGACAATGAGCAGGACAGAGGTATGTAGTAAAGATGGGAACTTGTTTAGCTTTTGGACAATACTGGCCGCCAGTCAGCAGTAGCAGCAGGTGTGTGTGTGTGTGTGTGTGTGTGTGTGTGTGTGTGTGTGTGTGTGTGAGAGAGAGAGAGAGAGAGAGAGAGAGAGAGAGAGAGACACAGAGAGAGACTTGGAGACTTGTATGAGTGAAAGAGAGACTTGTACCATGGATATGTTAAAATCTGGAATTACACACTGATACGCTAAAACATTATGACCACTGCCCTCCATTGTATGCCACTTGGTGGCTTTGCAGGCACGGATGAGGGATCACCCTAGCAAAGATGTGTGCTGCAAATGGGGAAATCCATTGAGATGACAAAGGGCAGATTATTATTACATGGATTCTGTGAATGAGTATCTCAAAAATGACAAAGCTGGTTGGATATTCACATGCTACTGTTGTGAGCATCTAAGGAAAGAGGCAGAAGGACAGTGAAGCTACCATTAAGTGCTAAATGGTTGGATGCCCACAAATCTTCACAGAATGTGGGGTTTGGTGGCTTGTCTGCTTTGTAAAGTAGGATAGATTGTACTCTGTGGCATCTCTGCCAAAAAAGCACAATGCTGGTGCATGCAGAAGTGTTTTGGAGCACACTGTTCATCGTACATTGTTGAGCATGAAGCTCTGCAGCAGACCATCCCTACATATTCACATGTTGACCAAACAACGCAGCCAATTATCTGATATTGCAGTGGGCATAGCACCATCGGGATTTGACCGTCGATCAATGGAAATGTGTCGGCTCTTTGGCTGAATCAAATTTTTGCTACATGAAGTCAATGGTTGTCTCCACAAACACTGTCATCGAGGTGAACAGTGGGTCGAAATGTGCAGTGCGCCACGGATGCAGACTGGTGAAAGCAGTGTTATGCTATAGGAGACATTCTCCTGCACTTGCATGGGACCTTGGTAGTAATCAATGACACACTGACAGCTGCGAACTACATGCATCCCTTCATGCTTGATGTCTTCCCCAACAGCAATGTCATCTTTTAGCACTATAATTGTCTGTGTCTCAGAGCCATAACTGTGCTAAAGTGGTTTGAGGAGTATTATAGTGAACTTATATTGATGTCTCAGTGGCCAAATTTGCCTGATGTAAATCCTATGGAACCCATCTGGCCCACTACTAGGCACCATCACCGTGTACACAAATCGGCGGCCCGTTATTTACAAGATTACATAGCCTTTGTGTACATATTTAATGTCACAAACCTGAACAAACCTACCAACAAACTGTTGGATCCCTGATATGCAGAATCAGTGATGTATTTCATTCCAAAGATGGACAAATAAGCTATTAAACATGTTGTCATAATGTTTTGGCTTATCAGTATATATACTCATAATTTTTTAATAAACTTTTTAGACTCTTGCTCGAGAATTGTTTAAACCTTTTGGCTGCTACAGATGTACTTGCTGCTGGCCACATTGACTGCTGTGCCACTATTGGTAATCTGGCTACCTACTCACTACGTGGTTGCAGTTGGGCTAATACGTTTAGCCAAGTTAGCTGCATGGCCTGCTTTGCCCTTTGCTGAATATTATCTGGAGTGCATAGTGGTGATTCTGTCTGCCATTTAGTATCTGGGCAATGCTGATACAACATAAATACTGTGAGTGCCTAAGTTATTTTGACACTGAAAATTTCTGATTCTGAGCTACTACTGATAAATTACAGTACAAACTCACGGAGTCAGTACAGCTGTTTTGCCCAAGAATTATATTTTTCCAGTAGTTTTCAACACAATTTTAGTAGCCTATGAGGAAAATGATAAGTATCTTTAGATTCACCTGAATAGTTTCCTAAGCTACTTTTTCTTAATGCCTGCACTTCTCCATGTATTCCTTACTTCACCAACTCAAGAAAGAATGAAACAATCCGTAGCTTACTTGAAAGTGTTAGTGTATATCAAATTTCATATCACACTCCTTATATGTGAAAGGGAATGCCAATCATCTATCATATTTCTTTAATATATTAACAGTTACTGTGTAAACAGTTAGAGCTAAGATCACCAGAGAAAACATTAGTCACCCCTCGAGAAATCATTTTAAGCATAATTTAACACTGTGTAATTCCACTCCTGGACTTTATAACCACCTGGATTCAGTTAGGAAGTGAGTCCAGAAGGTTGCGCACATATACTGTACCCAGGTTAAGCCACTCACTGAGGATTTGATCGCGCAATGCCATCAAATTGCGTGGATACTGATGTCAGTATTTTACCTGCTGTTCTAACATGTCCCACAGATTCTCTACGGGGTTCCAGTCAGGTGATTCTGTAGGCCAATTGAGATGTAATAGGGTGAGGGAGTGCTCAGAAAACCAGTCACATATTCTTCCAGCTTGATGACGTCTGCTGTTGTCGTCTTAACAAATAGGGGTATCAATAGCAAACTCATCATATTGACTGAAAGGCAACAGCTAATCATTCATAATGTTTAAATAAACTTGTTGGTTCATGTTACTGATCACCTCAGCAAACAGGCCCAATTAACGATAAGAAAAACATCTGAATATAGGCAAAACATGATTCGTCATACCAAATTATGTTCCACACGTCAGCTACTGTCCATGTTTTTGTTTTCTAGCCCACTGAAGATGCACACCTTTATCAACCTGTGTGAGTGATGGCCTCTTGCAAGGTGACCAACTCCAAATGTTCACTGCATACAGTTCCCATCGCATGTTCTCTTACTAACAAGTGGGGATGGACCTTCATTCATTGCCTGCAGCAGTTCCTATTAGGTTTGGAAGTAGTTTTGATTCACAGCCTGTGAAACACGTTACTATTCTGATAATGTGTTTTGCGTTACCCCACGGCTTGTAGATATGTTGAACAGTCCACCACAAAACACCAAAAAATCCAGCAACTTCACATACCATATGGCCATGGGCACAACCAAACATTATTGCCCCTTTTTGCCACTCTGTGGGCTCCTTACATTTACCCATGTTTACCTACAGAAACATACGAGACGTGTGAGTAAAGTAATGAGACTGACAACAATGCAAGCAATCTGGCAATGCTGTGTTGTTCTACTTGTGCAGACTGGGGGTATTCATTCCTTCCAGATGCTCAGTCCAAGTTTCGGCTTGGTGCAGCCATCACGTGATTTTTGAGAGCACCATCTGTGAAGTTGTTTTTTTGTTGTTTGTTATGAAAATGGAACGGCAGAACTGAGAGCAATGTTAGGCCACCAAATTTTATGTTAAGCTTAGGAATCTACAAGCAATGGGGAACATTCTTCATTAAGAGCACAAGCTTTTTGTAGCCACAAATCATTTTTGGAGAACTGAGAACACCTTGAAGATGAACCTCGCTCAGGGAGACCTTCCACTTCAAAAACCAATGAAAATGTGTGCAAGCTCTTGTGACATTAGACTGAATTTGTCAACCAAACTGTTTTACAAAGATGTCACTGAAAGACTCATGAAAAATGTGAATTGAGTGAGACTGGACACTGCAGACAAGTGGCTGCTGTAGCATGGCAATGCCCCATGTAGCACGGCCACTTTCATCTTGGAATTTTTGACCTCCAAAGGCATCCTTGTTGCTCCACAGCTCCCTAGTCACCTGATCTGAGTCCTTGTGACTTTTTTCTTTTCCCAAAATTGAGGAATGTCCTAGGAAGACATCATTTTGGGACTCTGGGGAACATTTGAAAGAATGTGACCCACATGTTAAAGGCCCTAATAGTTGAAGTCTTTCAGCACTGCTACCAAGACTCAGAATGACAACTCCAAAGTGTATAGCTGCCAAAGGGAACTACTTTGAAGGACATAATATTGTTGTTTGAAATAAATAAATAAAAGCTTTGGTAGATAAAAACTCAGTCTCGTTACTTTTCTCACACACCTTGTAAATGTCGCACTGATCACTACTTCCTTATTCTCACATAGAGGCACTGCAAGCATGGTAGAGCATGTGACTCAAACACTCCACTGTCTGTAAAAGCTTATCTATGCGTGTGCCTGTGATGACTAATATTTTATGTATTTTATGTGGTGGGCTTATTTTGTTCCTCTTCGTTGAACCCATTTAGTAATTTCATGTACAATATGTCACTTAGACTGTAACAAAACCAAATGTGTAGTCATAGTTGGACAGATTGTCAACCTGCAATAAGTACGCTGCGTAAACAGTGTAAGTGTGGGACAGATTTTGCACAATATGTACTAGCGAATCAAAGTGATGCTTTATTTTTTAATCTATTATTGTGGACTGGAAACGGTTGACTGTGTGCAATGGTGTTTCTTTAGTGCAGCAATGCCTAATGTTTTGTACATAAATTATGAAATAAACACTACAGCATTTGAAATGTTCAATCATTACTGTTCATCTGTGCCAGGTCCCTAGGCAATCTTTAAAACAAAATAATGAATGTTTCTGAATACCTTTCATTGCTGTCCAAATAACAGTTGCACATTGGAAATAGACAATTATGTACAATTTTGTTTAATTGACATGATATACACTCATTTTATAATTGCAGTGCTTCACATAAACAGGTGTAAAAGCATCTGAAGTTTGTGAAATCTGTGTGTCTGTCACATCAATAATGCAGCTGGACAGTAGTTTCAAAGTCAGGAATCTAAATGGTCAGATACTTTTACACCTGTATAAAATTTGCATCCTCTATTTTGATCCAGCCTTTGACAGGCACTTGCAAAATTAAAAACATATACTACCTGGCAAAAAATTGAAGCACCCCCACGATATGGCCAGATCTCAAAGTAAGTTCATACACATACATACCATCGGTGGCTACGTAAATGATTAAGAGTTGCAATTCTGTGTGACAAGTAGAATGGCCATCAGACTGTATTAGTGTTGTTCGTGGTTAATGTTGGTACCAGGCCTGGTAAAGTATATAAGGAGTGTGAACAGTTCCAGATGTTCAGTGATCACTGTGAAGGGCATGGAGATGCCACGTACTCATCACATGAGGCAGTGTTATCAGCACCTGACAGAGTTTGGAAGGGACCTCATTGTGGGTCACCCTTTGGCCAGCTCATCGAATCATACAATATCCAGATGTGTGGGGTATTTGAATGTGATGGTGGCCCAATGTTGAACTGAATGGGAACGTGAGTATAGGGCACAGTCATTATCAAGGTTATGGTTGACTACATCTGGCCACTGTATATGCACCAAGAACATTGTAACCCCATCACATCTAAACCCGCGATTAGAGAACACACAATGGACTCCCTGCAACATTCTGTGTCATCCTGCACCATTGGTTGGAGTCTAGCAGCACATGGACAAGGGAATCATCACTGCATGTGTAGGATGCCATTAACACCACAACACAAACGACTGCATCTGGTGTGGTGCAGTAACCAGGTAGCATGGTTGGCTGATGACTGGCATCACATTGTGTTCAGGTTGCATTAACCTGTGTAACCATTGTCAGTGAGTATGGCAGCAACCTGCGAAGAGGTCCCATTCTTCCAATGTTTTGGAGAGGCACAGCAGTGTTACTCCGTGTCATGGTGTGGAGCCATAGGGTATGACTTCAGTTCACAGCTGGTGGTGACTGAGGGAACACTGGCAGCACAATGGTATGTCAAAGACATTCTGCATCCTCATTTGTTACCTCCAATGCAACAGTACCATGGTGCCATTTTTCAACAGGACAATGGATGTCCACACATGATATGTGTCTCTATGAACTGTCTGCATGACGTTGAGGTACTCCCATGGCCAGATAGATCCCCATATTTGTACCTGACAGAGCCTGTGGGGGGAACAGTTCAAACATTAATTCTGTGCCAGTGACCATATCCAGGATATCAGGGACCAGTTACAACAGTTGTGGGCTAGCATGCATCAGGTTTTAGCTGCATAGCACAGAGAACTGGTGAGTACACCTATTTTACCCACATGCTGGAAACAGAAGCACTGTTATTATAAAGAGTTAGGAAATACAAAGATAAAATACAAAGTATACATGTCAAGCTAACTTATTAATTTTTTCTTCCTTAAAGGGAGGTGCCATGTGTGCAACAACCTGCAAGCACTGGAATCTGGTAATGCCCTTTCTGGTTGCCCACGTGAGTTACTTTTGATAGGAGGAAACCATTACCATCAGTGCTCTACGAAAGATGCTAGGGATCATTAGAGCTTTCTACAGAAGGAAGTGGCACACTACCGGAGTCAGAAATAGCTACCTTTCCTTGTAGTGAGGGTGCTGTTTCCAATTAACATAAGCACTCCATCTTCAGGCCACAAGTGGCCCACCTGGACCATCCGACCGCCGTGTCATCCTCAGTTGAGGATGCGGATAGGAGGGGCGTGTGGTCAGCACTCCGCTCTCCCGGTCATTACGATGGTTTTCTATGACCAGAGCCGCTACTATTCGAGCGAGTAGCTCCTCAATTGGCATATCGAGGCTGAGTGCACCCCGAAAAATGGCAACAGCGCATGGAGGCTGGATGGTCACCCATCCAAGTGCCGGCCATGCCCGACAGCGCTTAACTTCGGTGATCTCACGGGAACCGGTGTATCCACTGCGTCAAGGCCCTTGCCTTCCAATTAACATGCAAGTGGAAAAATGTTTGCTTCTCTTCTTTAATCCTATAAAAATTTGTATGGCACATTTGTATCCATCTTTATCATAGTTTCCTCCCCCTTCCCTCTCCCCAAAAGAGCATATACACAAACACAAATTAAATTAGTAAATATAATAAAATATACCTTTTTGGAAGGATTTAACTTTACTTGTACACACACACACACACACACACACACACACACACACACACACATGAGAGAGAGATAGAGAGAGAGAGAGAGAGAGAGAGAGAGAAAGCTATGTGCAATACAAAGATTTGGCTTAAATCAAACTACCTGACAGATAGCTGTTTTTTCATTACATTCAGAACCCTGTCAGTAGCATACTCTCTCAACAGAGCAGAATGAAGGACAAGTGTAGAAACTTCAGATGGACTATACTTCTCAAACAGATCCAGTAAAGTATTTGTAAAATCTTGGATGGATGGATTAAATGAGCTGTCTGAATCATGATGCATGAATAATAAACTGGTCTTCAAATATTTCATCAATGCTTTCAGCTGAAAAAAAAGAAAAGATGACTATTACAAAATACAGTAATTGAAATTTTACACATAAACAACGGCTATGTATCATACATGTCCACACTTTATACAACATTCATTTATTTATGATCTGCCAGTAATCTGTCATATAACTATCCTTTTTGTGGGAAGTTTGAGAGGAGGCCAGATTGGGGGGGGGGGGGGGGGGGGGGGGGATGTAATATCCCATCAATTGAATCTTTTGAGCATTTTTTCACAAAGTCTTAAACTATCATAGAAAGCAGCATTATGGAATAGTCCTTTAGCGACTGAAACCTTCCATAAAAATGATTATAAGTGCCAGGATGATGATGATGATGATGATGATGATAATGATGATGATTATTATTATTATAAATGACTATAGGAAACTGCAGGTCTATTGTTATTAGGCTTTTGCCAACAAGACATGCAGAATTACTTCATACTGCATCAATTACAAACTAACATTCAATAGCTGTTTGGCCCCTGCATTTTAGCAAATATTTAGCTATTATTATTAGTCAGATAAGTTCACCTCTGCCAAAGATGTGTGTTTTGCTCACTTATATTGAAGTAATTCTGCATGTGGCTCAATACCATAAAATGTTGTGTATTACTTATCTACTTGCACCCTGGTTAACAGCATATTACATTACACAGCTGATTTATTCCAGCTCATTATTAGAATGTAAGAATTTGAATGTCAGTTGATGCATCCTCAATCTACTTCCACCTTTTGTTATATTTTGCGTGTATCTCTGACACAGGGACTTAAGTGGCTTTTCTCATAATCAAAATCACATGGATACAGATGTAGATGCTGGTAATCAAATAGTGCTTCCAAGGAAACATCATCATCATATTTTATGGAGAAAAAAGTACACTTGCAAGATATCAGCCTCAGAAATCGATCCCATGTAAAAATTTGGGCCATAATTCTGATAGAATGCAGTTATGACCTTCTGGATGCGCATCTTTTAAACACGTGCAAATGCCAGTTGTCACTCATTCTGTCACACTGCAGCTGATATCTTGCAAGTGTGCTTTTCAATGCAACCCTCACTCATGCTCTCTCTCTCTCTCTCTCTCTCTCTCTCTCTCTCTCTCTCTCGTGTGTGTGTGTGTGTGTGTGTGTGTGTGTGTGTGTGTGTGTGTGTGTGTGTGTAATGGGCACCTGCAGGCTCACTCAAAAACAATATACATTTGGATCCTGTACTACAATTTTCAATTTCTTGTTCACATGCCTACCTCTAACTTGTTTCCCATGTACATTGAGTGTTTGTCTTTACTAATCCCATTGTTTGTATTTGGCAAAGGACTTTCTATTAGTGTATTAATTTTTCTCAACATCATACAGGGTGATTCAAAAAGAATACCACAACTTTAGGAATTTAAAACTCTGCAACGACAAAAGGCAGAGCTAAGCACTATCTGTCGGTGAATTAAGGGAGCTATAAAGTTTCATTTAGTTGTACATTTGTTCGCTTTAGGCGCTGTTGACTAGGCGTCAGCATCACCTTTCTTCGAAGGTGCTACTGTAACTGGACTACAGTATCTGGAGATGTTAGAGAATTGGCTGTTCCCTCAGCTCGAACAAGAAGCACAACAATTCATATTTCAGCAGGATGGAGTGGCACCACATTGGCACTTATCTGTCCGTAACTACCTGAACGTCAACTACCCGAGGCGATGGATCGGCCGCCAGGCAGCCCGTGACAGAGAACTTCATCACTGGCCTCCAAGAAGCCCTGATCTTACCCCCTGCGATTTTTTCTTATGGGGGTATGTTAAGGATATGGTGTTTCGGCCACCTCTCCCAGCCACCATTGATGATTTGAAACGAGAAATAACAGCAGCTATCCAAACTGTTACGCCTGATACGCTACAGAGAGTGTGGAACGAGTTGGAGTATCGGGTTGATATTGCTCGAGTGTCTGGAGGGGGCCATATTGAACATCTCTGAACTTGTTTTTGAGTGAAAAAAAACCTTTTTAAATACTCTTTGTAATGATGTATAACAGAAGGTTATATTATGTTTCTTTCATTAAATACACACTTTTAAAGTTGTGGTATTCTTTTTGAATCACCCTGTATAACTCCAAATCATGTGCAGAACCTTAACAACATATGGTCAGTGACAAATGTAACTTTATGTTTTAAATGTGTAGATTATTTCTTTCCTCATCCTCTGGCATAACCTCACACTAGTTTCTCTCTCTCTCTCTCTCTCTCTGCATTTAAATTCTGGAAAAGAAATCCTTGCTTTCGGAGGGGCAAGGCCAAACACTCAGTATTTACTTCCAAGTATTCCCATATGGTCTATAACAACAATACTTATTAATAATAGTTGTCTGTTACAACTACACTGGTCAGAGGTTTAGATGACATAGCACACATTATGTAAAATTAGTATGTAACATGATTCCCTTTCCTGTGTCTCCTTGTATGGTGTGTTATTAATGGGTCTAGGTGCCAGAAGGATACTTATCATCACACATAAAAATGATGATCATCCTATCCACAATCCTTTCCACCCAATCCAATGTAGTATTCCGCCACTCACCTAATCTACAAAATAATCCAATCCATCCTTATACCACACCTACTCCCACCCCTGGCCACATTGACATTGTGGAAGACATGGTAAAAGACCAATCTTTCTCATCCACACAACACATCCCATTCCAGTCAAGCAAGAGGCACATACTGCCCATGAGGGCCTACTTTTGACAGCAGCTGTCATATAACAGCTCTGCCGTAAATTTTGCATATGACTTATGAAGGCATGACCACTAACTGGCTGTCCAGTCAAATAAATGGCCACCAACAAACTGTAGCCAGAAGCACAGTTAGCTAATAAGTGGCAGAACACAGTGCTAAGCAACATAAATGGAACTTCAATGGATTCTTCACATCCTGTACCATCCGATTTCCCCCCACCCCTGCCCCCACAAACCAAATACCAGCTTCTTACAACTATGTGCTGAAAAATCCTCCTGCTCCAATCTCTGCTAGTTCATGGTTGGTACCCACCTTCAAACCTGTGCTCATGCATTTCACTTTACTCACTCTACACTCATGCTCTCCTCTTCGCAGTCCCTCTCCCCCTTCTAATACAAACCTATACTTCCTTGTGTGTTGTGCAAAACTCCATTTGCTCAAGTAGGTGTGCTCACAGGTGCCACACTCCTATCTCGACCCCTTCTTGCCTCTCCCTCTCAGCTATGAACCACCCTTCTCTCCACCCCTCACTCCCATCCTGCATCCTTTCTCCTCTCACCAACTCCACCACACACAACCCCTCACAGCACGTGAGCTGCGGTTCTGGTACAATTTAGTAGGCCAGGACAATTTAACTCTCTCTCTCTCTCTCTCTCTCTCTCTCTCTCTCTCTCTCTCTCTCTCTCTCTGTGTGTGTGTGTGTGTGTGTGTGTGTGTGTGTGTGTGGATGGGGGGTTGTCAAAATAGTAGTATGTGATGGATAATGTCTTCATAAAAGTACAAGTTAACAACCTATCCATGGCATCTGATAAAGTTAATGAACACATTATATCCAAGAAATTAGATTTCTATATAATATGGGAACAAGTTGAAAAGTTCTCAGCCTGGCATAGAGATGGCATTAATATCAACATTTTGGTTTTGTTTCCATGGTTCACACAGTGACTGTCAACATGATCTGGGAATGTGCTCTCTTTATACAGCTTCATAAATAAGTTGTTGTGTGTACAATTTGTTCAAATGGATAAACCAGAACATCACACTAATTAAATATTCATTCTTTTGGGCATTGTATTACCTAAGGATATACATCCAATGTTACTGAAGGTTTATAAGAATTCTGTTTCCACTAGGTGTGATTAAAAGATGACATCAAAGCAATCCAGAAGTGTGTCGCTAAATTTCATACTGGCAGGTTCTATAAACATGAGTGTGTTACAGAAATGCTCTGTGAACTCAAATGGGAATCCCTGGTGGCTGGAAGAAATTCCTTCTATAAAACACTTTTGAGAAATTTTAGAGAACCAACATTTTCAACAGATTGCAGAACAATTCCGCTGCCGCCAACATACATCTCATGCACATACAATGAAGAAAAGATAAGAGAAATCAGCACTTGTACAGCAGCATGTGGTCAGTCATTTTTCCCACACACTGTTTGTGAGATGAACCAGAAAGGGAATGATACAAGGCATCCTCCACCATGCTTCCTGTAATGGCTTGTGAAACATGTGTGTAGATGTAGATTATCATCAATTATGAGAAGGTGGGCTGTGATCAACTGTGGTCAAACTTCCCTGGAAGATTATCCATGTGAAGGATACCCCAAAACTGCAATCATAGATGAAAATTCCGAAAAAATGCACAGTATGATAGTCAACTGTTGACGATTAAACATGTATGATGTTATGATGAAGAAAGAGTATGGCACATTTTACTAGAAAAAATAACTATGAGAAAATTTGCTGAAAATTCATGCTACATGACCAAAAGTACCTGAGAGAATGAATTTCTCAGAATGGTTTGGACTGCTTTAAAAATAATGCAACTGTTTTTGTGTGACCACAGTCTTAACTGAAACACTTTTCTACAAACAAAGATTATTATAAGTGATGCTTCATGGTTAAAAAAACTTGGCAGTTTCTGTGGCTCCAGCAGTCAGTATAGAGGATGTGACTGAAGAAAGGAGACCATCAGTCCTACCTATTTATTCACATTTGTTGATATGGAAAACCTGCACAGAGATACTTTCTAATACAGTTGCATGGAACAGTTGCAGGAAGAACTGCTACCAGATAGCCTGGGGTAATTGAAGCACACGCTTCTGTCGCTAACATTCCCTATAGTAGCTTTCTACATAACGTTTGACAGATTGCTGCAGTCCGGGCCAATGATATCTGTTTATAATTCAATCAAGGCTCTTCACAAATCTCAGATGACCTGATGCCAAAGCACTGTGAAAATACTTCAGTATGGTGCATCATAAATGAGCTCAGATGACCGGCAACCATTTCCCCACCAGTCCAAAACATTTAGAGACTGAATAAAAAATAAATAAATAAATAAATAAATAAATTAAAAAAAGATAGAGAAAATCTAAGATTGTTAAGACTGTGGTTTTAATGGTTCAGGTATTCTACATAGTCTCCCCTCACTTGAGTACAATGCACAAAACATTCATAAAACCATTTGAAACTGTCAGAAAAGCCTTCCTTTAGGATGTTATTTAACTCACACATCACACTTGCTTCAATTTGGTTATGTCATCAACAAGTTAGCTCTTCATGAGAATTTCTGCACTTTGTCATATTGTGGTAGGTTTGTATTGGTAACATCAAGTCTCATCACTCATCATGAGCTTTTCCACAACAGAAGTGTCCATGGTTTTCATTTCAATCACATCGTGGCTGGCGTCTGTGTATCTCTGATTTTGTTCGTGAGCCAAGGTGTGTGGAGCAAACTTTGCACACATTCATCTCTTCTGAAAACATTCTACGCATTGTCTTGAACACTTGATTCAGAGTTGTCGCTCCAGTGTGATATGCCACACCTGCATGTCCACTACTTAACACTGCCTGCTCACAACTGACTGGTCGAATGCACATCTGTTGTTAGTTCAAGCTGCCACTATACTGATGTTGCTTGTACATCAGGAATGAAATCAGTCTCAGAACTTTTTGGACAGGCAGTGTACACAGTGCACATTCCACTGACTCAGAATTCCTCTTATACAATGTGCCATGTATCATTCTGAATTCTTCTTTGACAGCTTCTTCCTTCTTTAATGCCTCCAATGGATTTGGCCAATGGGATTTAGCACCTTTGCGTTTGCATCCTTTTTTTATACTACTGTGATGTCGTATTCCTGAAGTGTCAGTGCCAATCTTGCCAAACGTACTGATTGATACTACAGTTTTGTCAACTTACATACAAATAATGGTCAGACAGAACAGTGTTTGCCATATAATAAGGATCAGAACTTGCTGATTGCCTAAAACAACAACTAGGCACTCTTTCTCAGTTTTAGAGTACTTACAGTACACTGGAGGCATCAGCAATCACTCTTTCAGTGCCTTCCTGAATTTTCATGTGTCCCACAATCACTATTATCATTGTGTAGTTCCATTTCAGCAATATTGTCAAAAAAGAGAGGAGCCATGAAGGTGGCATCTGCCCCCTCCTTAAGGATGCAGACAGATCTTTCTTGCTCCTTATTCCAAGAAAATCTGGTGTCAACCTACATCTGTGTTTGTACTGGCCATGCCTTGCAAATGAAATCCTTTATGAAGTCTATGTAGTAGCAGCACACTGCAAGGAAGCCTCTCACATCACAAATGTCCTAGGGAATTGGGTATCAGTTATGGCTCTTACTTTATCTAGATAGGAACAGAATCGGTTTCCTTTAACTAGGCATGTAAATATTTTTATTTTTGTTGGATGACAGTGAGGCACTTTCTGTGACTCAGGCAAAGACCTGTGTTGTGGACACACTTCAGCATAGTTGTTAAGTATTTTAGATGTTCTTCAAATGTTTTACTGAAAACAATATCACCACCATCTAAGTTACAAAGCCTCGTCCCTAAGATGTTGAAGCAGGTGGTACACCACGAGTTCAAAAATGGCTCGAGTGATGCACATACTTTTTTCATTTTATTAAAATTTTAAAATTTAATTGAGCATTCTGACTGCTGATTAGAATTCATCTTGTCTTCAGTTAGACAATCACCCAGAGAAACCATAACTGTCTGAAATTGATGGAGTTCCAATTTTCCATGGTTTATAATTGCTTGTGAGAGCTGCAAGCCCCATCCATGGATAACATCATCTATGAAATCTGGTGAAATAATAAATTCAAAGGGCTATGTCCTGTTATAGATAGTTATTCTCACAACACAGGTTCCTGTTGGTTGAATGTATTTTCCATTTGTAGCTTTGATTACAATGGCATTTGAATCTCACAATGTAATTCTTTCTTGAGCTGGCAACAGAAGCATTCAATATGACACAAAATGATACCTTAAGAGTCAACTACTGCCAGGGCCAGTAGGTTGTTGATGAGGACAGCAAAGTGATTTGGCAACATCATTGCAACCACTGTAATGGTGGATTTTGATCTGGGGTGGTCTTGTTCAGTTTTCCTGACTTCAGCAACTGGTTGAGTAATTAGAACCACTGTGTGGTGACAGGGAATGACTGCTGTGGGTTGGAGAATGGCCTTGTTCAGGATATGGTGATGAGCTTCATTCCACAGATCAGCAGTAGTCATATGCAGTTGCCTAGTGTGCATTGAGTTGCCCTGTTGTTCGATATTTTATGGTGTAATAGTCATCAAGCACTCTTCTTCTTTCTTTACAGGGGTTGTACAATGGATCCATGTACATGGTGATCAAACCAGTAAGGGATCCCACGGTATTTGTGTTGTCCATAACCTCATATGTTGTTTGATAGTCATGGCCTTAGTCCATGTTTCTGACTCCATTCCTCTATGTTGGTTTGCCTTGTTGAGATTGGTGTCAATGATCAAGAAAACACTTCTCAAGTTAGCTATGCAACTTACACCTGGCTGGATTCACTGCAACTATTCGTGTTTGATGTCAAGACATTATCCCCTCATATTTCTTCTCCTACTATTTGACATTTTAGTGATGTGATGTCCTGATGGCCTTGCCAGCTGTACAACATACATGATTCTGTTGAACATGTTGTACTCTAGAATAGTATCTCAGCTTAGCAACATCCTCAGCAAATCACAGTTTGAATTTCAGAAGGGTCTCTACTGAGAATGTCATTTACATGTTCACTCACCAATTTTACAAGCATTAAATAATAAAATAATGCTGACTGGTATTTTCAGCAACCTAAGGCATCTGAATGTATGAATTATGGTATTCTTCTAGATAAAATGAAGTTTTATCGGATTGATGGTACAGCCAACCAATGGATAATGTCATATCTAACCAAAAGACTGCAGAAAGTTGTACTTAGTAATTCAACCAATATAGTCTGGGGACATAATTCTGACTGGGGGAGAAATCATGTATGGGGTTCCCCAAGGCTATATCTTAGGTCCACTGTTGCTCCTCATAGGCATAAATGATCTTCTGTCTAATGTTCAACAACAGAATTAGTTCTCTTTGTGGATGACAATAGTATTGTAATCAATCCAAGCATATCCATTATAATTATCCAGGCTGTTATGCCGTGGTCGGCTGATGAATTCTGTGTTGATTCCCAACGTTTCGTCTCCGACTGAGGGAGACATCTTCAAGGGGGTCTGTAGCTCAATGGAAGGTTCAACACACCCACTGGCTCGCTACTGACTGCCACTAAATTCCGTGTCCGCGCACTCCCACGCCGCGGCGTGACGTCACGTGTTTTGAAAACGTCAGTGCAATTGGCCGCTGTGCATCGCCGTCGATCGACGGCGACAGACAGCGGCCAATTGCACTGACGTTTTCAAAACACGTGACGTCACGCCGTGGCGTGGGAGTGCGCGGACACGAAATTTAGCGGTAGTCAGTAGCGAGCCAGTGGGTGTGTTGGACCTTCCATTGAGCTACAGACCCCCTTGAAGATGTCTCCCTCAGTCGGTGACGAAATGTTGGGAATCGACACAGAATTCATCAACCGACCACGGCATAACAGCCCGGATAATTATAATGTACATGATATTTCCGGCTGTGAAAGTCTACATTTTAGTAATCCAAGCATACATACAGAATGAGAAGAAATGGTAAACAAAGGTCTTAAAAGTCTCATTGGTTTCCTGTGAATGGTCTCACTCTCAATTTTAAAAAGACACAACATGTTCAGTTCTGCACATCTAATGGTACTACATCAATGATAAGTGTAACACATAGTGAGGAAACAATAAATAGTCTGTAAACTTAAAAAATCTTAGATGTCCATATTGATGACAATTTAAACTCGAAAAAGTGCATTTTGGTACTCCTAAAACAACTTAGTTCAGCCACATTTGCACTTGGAATCATTACAAGTCTTGAAGAGAGAGAAATCAGTAAGTTGATGCATTTTGCATATTTTGATTCAATAATGTCATATAGAGAATGTTGTGGGATAACTCCATCTTTAAGAAAGAAAGTCTACATTGCTCCAAAATGTGCTGTAAGAATAATATGCGATGCTGATCTATGATCATCTTGCAGACATTGTGCATCCTGACTACTGCTTCACACTACAGGGTTATTACAAATGATTGAAGCGATTTCACAGCTCTACAATAACTTTATTATTTGAGATATTTTCACAATGCTTTGCACACACATACAAAAACTCAAAAAGTTCTTTTAGGCATTCACAAATGTTGATATGTGCCCCTTTAGTGATTCGGCAGACATCAAGCCGATAATCAAGTTCCTCCCACACTCGGCGCAGCATGTCCCCATCAATGAGTTCGAAAGCATCGTTGATGCGAGCTCGCAGTTCTGGCACGTTTCTTGGTAGAGGAGGTTTAAACACTGAATCTTTCACATAACCCCACAGAAAGAAATCGCATGGGGTTAAGTAGGGAGAGCGTGGAGGTCATGACATGAATCGCTGATCATGATCTCCACCACGACCGATCCATCGGTTTTCCAATCTCCTGTTTAAGAAATGCTGAACATCATGATGGAAGTGCGGTGGAGCACCATCCTGTTGAAAGATGAAGTCGGCGCTGTCGGTCTCCAGTTGTGGCATGAGCAAATTTTCCAGCATGTCTGGATACACGTGTCCTGTAACGTTTTTTTCGCAGAAGAAAAAGGCGCCGTAAACTTTAAACCGTGAGATTGCACAAAACACGTTAACTTTTGGTGAATTGCGAATTTGCTGCACGAATGTGTGAGGATTCTCTACCGCCCAGATTCGCACATTGTGACTGTTCACATCACCATTGAGAAAAAATGTTGCTTCATCACTGAAAACAAGTTTCGCGCTGAACGCATCCTCTTCCATGAGCTGCTGCAACCGCGCCGAAAATTCAAAGCGTTTGACTTTGTCATCGGGTGTCAGGACTTGTAGCAATTGTAAATGGTAAGGCTTCTGCTTTAGCCTTTTCCGTAAGATTTTCCAAACCGTCGGCTGTGGTACGTTTAGCTCCCTGCTTGCTTTATTCGTCGACTTCCGCGGGCTATGCGTGAAACTTGCCCGCACGCGTTCAACCGTTTCTTCGCTCACTGCAGGCCGACCCGTTGATTTCCCCTTACAGAGGCATCCAGAAGCTTTAAACTGTGCATACCATTGCCGAATGGAGTTAGCAGTTGGTGGATCTTTGTTGAACTTCGTCCTGAAGTGTCGTTGTACAGTTAAGACTGACTGATGTGAGTGCATTTCAAGCACGACATACGCTTTCTCGGCTCCTGTCGCCATTTTGTCTCACTGCGCTCTCGAGCGTTCTGGCGGCAGAAACCTGAAGTGCGGCTTCAGCCGAACAAAACTTTATGAGTTTTTCTACGTATCTGTAGTGTGTCGTGACCAAATGTCAATGAATGGAGCTACAGTGAATTTATGAACTCGCTTCAATCATTTGTAATAGCCCTGTATATTTATTCCCTCATGAAGTCTGTTGCAAATAATCTACTACAGTTCAAAAGGTATAATGATGTACATAATTATAAAACTAGAAGGAAAAATTACACACATTACTCCACATTAAGGTTGTCTTTGGCACAAAAATGGGTGCACAATGCTGCAACTAAAATTTTTGATTACTTATCCAGTAATATAAAATCTCTGTCAGACAGCAAAGTAAAATTTGAAAGCAAACTGAGAAAGTTTCTCCTTAATAACTCCTTCTGTTCTATAGAAGAATTTCCATTATTGTAGTGTGTCAATGATGGTGGGAAGGAATTAGTAACTCACATCTGTATATCTTTTTTCTTAAAAAAGAGGACACGTTAGAAATGTTCAGCATGTAACCAAATGTACCAATTAATTTGTGATGCAAATAATGACTCAGTCCACATCCTAACAATTTATTGTGTAAAATGATCCATGGAACATGAAAATAACTGACTAACTTTCAATATACCCTTTTAAAGTGCATTGCCTCAATGTGCTAGCACCACTTAGTCAAGTGATGACATCCTTCAAAAAAAGCACTTAATACGATACCTTCTGCCACACCATTCATTATGAGTGAAATTTCATCAGCTTCCATCACATTCAGGTTCACTGTGTGACTGGCATTAAGCTCTGTTCTCCCATTGCAATAAAGGATTTGCAGACCAGCTGCTAGTTGGCACCAAATGTTTTCTTGATTTCTGCCTGTAATTTATCCCATCTCATGAGCTGTTCCCTGTTGTTATCAAACCACACTTGGGCTGCACTGTCCAAGAAAAAGTAGGTGTTGGCAAGACACATCATGTCATACACCTGTTGTATTTGGTGACATGGTAGAAATTCTTTAACCATTTCGTCAAACCCTGACCAGTGTCTCCTGAAAACACTTATGGACACTTGACATGCATCTGAATCACTGATGCTTTCATATCCATTGATGCCTTTACAATACAGCCCACAGGGGGATATAATGTTTATGTTTGGGGTCCAGCTAGTAAAGGCGATGACTTTTGCACAGTCATATTCAAACCATAGCAATGTTGATGTCAGTGATGACCTGGCTCCTTTTGCAAACTATGTGATGTTGAATCCAGGAACAAGTAACACTTATGAGAGGAATGTTGTCAAGAGAAACTAAAACATCACATTGAAAACACACCTATAGATCACACAGGAAAGTATACATTCAGCTAAACTGCCTGCCTAAGCAGTGTGTTCCTTTTCATATATTTGTAAAATGTTCTAGTAAATCACAATATTTCTACATGAGTAAGTCCCAGAACCTTCCAGAAATTACAAATGCCAAATAATAAATAACCACAGATGGCAGAAACTGCACCAGTGACCTATACATCACCAGCCAACAACTATAAGCACTACACAAGGTGTACAGGAAAATACGGAGCATACAGTAATATAAACATGTTTTCGTAACAAATGTGTGCAATTTCTGTTTGATTGACATATCACACATTAATATGATCTCTGGAGTATGTAACCAACTACATTAAAGAAAGGGGTGTGCAGCACAACATACATCTGAAAAACAGGCTTCCTCAGGACTGTGGTTATTTGTGACCAAACAGGTTTTCAAACACAAATTGGAGACTTTTCTCCTGGCAAACAATTTCTATTTGCCGTACGAATATTCAAACATATACTGGAAGCTTTTCTCCTGACAAATTAGTTTTATTCACTGTAGGAAGTCTTTACTACAACTTAATTTTCTTATTGGACTGCAATTCAGTAAAATGAATTTGATATCAGCTTGATAGTGCTGTTATAAATGTAACTCACTAACATAAATCTAAATGTAGTTCAAACTGTTCATACAAAAAGTATATAGGTTTGTTTATTTGATGTGGGTGGTTTTCATTGGTTTCCCTAAATCAATCCGGGTTATCTGGAATGAGTTCCAATGGCTAACACATTATAAACAGAAAGTCTCAAAAAAGTAAATAATCATTTTTATTTCGATTTAAATGTGGTGGGACATGAATGTGGGTTTTCATAACTGATGGAAGAGAGATGAAAATTTAGTGGCAGAATGGTGAAGAAGACTTAGATGCTCCAGATCTCTACATAAATCATTTTTAGATCTAGGTTGAAATTTTCACTCTGCAGCAAAGTGTGCACTGATAAGAAACTCCTGGTAGATTGGAACTGTGTGCCAGATTGAGACTTGAACTCGGGACCTTTGCCTTTCATGAGCAAGTGCTCTATCAGTTGAGCTATCCAAGCCTGACTCACAACCCGTCCTCACTACTTCACTTCCGCCAGTACTTCATCTCCTGCCTCCCAAACTTCACAGAAGTTATCGTGTGACACTTGCGAGACTACCTACCACTCCCGGAAGAAAGGATATTGTGGAGACATGGATTAGCGACAGCCTGAGGGATGCTGCCAGAATGAAATTTTCACTCTGCACCCTGAGTGTGCTCTGATATGAAACTTACTGTCAGATTAAAACTGTAAGCTGGAACTAGACTCGAACTTGGGCCCTTGTCTGCAATAGGCGAAAGTCCTGAGTCTGAGTCTCAGTCCAGCACACAGTTTTAATCTGCCAGAAAGTTTCATATTAGAGCACACTCCACAGCAGAGTGAAAATTTCACTCTGGAAACAGTCCCCAAGCTGTAGCTAAACCATGTCTCCGCAATATCCTTTCTTCTAGGAGTGGTGGTGTTTTCTCTGAAGTTTGAAAGGTAGCAGTCGAGGTGCTGGCAGAAGGGAAGTTGTGAGGACGGGTCATGAGTCATGTTTGGGTAGCACAGTTGGTAAAGACTTGCCTATGGGAAGCAAAGGTCCTGAGTTCGAGTCTTTGTCTGGCACACAGTTCTGATCTGAGGGAAGTTACATTTCTAGATCTTGTGTTATGATCCATGGTATGCACTATTAGATGTAAAAAGAAAATAGTTATTAGAGACAAAAACCACCAAAGAAAATAAATTGAGATGTGATGGTTAATATTTGTAGCTTATGGAACACGTTTCTGCAAGAATATCTTGGATGACCTCCACCCACAATTCTAACTGCTCTCTTTTGTGTAACGAAGACTTTTTTGGCTAAAGGTTGATTACCCTAAAAATACACAGATCAAAAAAAATTTTGCATCACCTCAGTTCCCAGAACTGAAGATAAATGTTGACTGTGGATATTGTATCACAGACACAGTCCCTTTGACTGTTCAGAGATGTCACTAAACCTGCCCAAAGGTGTAAACAACCATGCATGAGCAGCACCTATTAGACGGAGGGGGTCCAACAGCCGATCAGTTCCAGTCATTCCACCAGGAAGGAGGTACATGGTTCGTGTTGTCTGTAGTTCAACCATGCCTAGATGGTCAATACCACAGTTGGATCATGTCCGCATTGTTACTTTGTGCCAGGAAGGGCTCTCAACAAGGGAAGTGTCTAGGCGTCTCGAAGTGAACCAAAGGGATGTTGTTTGGACATGGAGGAGATACACAGAGACAGGAACTGTTGATGACATGCCTCACTTAGGTCACCCAATGGCTAATACTGCAGTAGATGACCGCTACCTACAGATTATGGCTCAGAGGAACCCTGACAGCAACATCACCATGTTGAATAATGCTTTTCGTGCAGCCACAGGACGTTGTTTTATGACTCAAACTGTGTGCAATAGGCTGCATGATGTGCAACTTCACTCCCGGTGTCCATGGCAAGGTCCATCTTTGCAACCATGACACCATGCAGCACGGCACAGATGGGCACAACAACATGCCGGATGAACTGCTCAGGATTGGCATCACGTTCTCTTCACCGATGAGTGTTGCATATGCCTTCAACCAGACAATCGTCAGAGACATGTTTGGAGGCAACCCGGTCAGGCTGAATGCCTTAGACACACTGTCCAGCGAGTGCAGCAAGGTGGAGGTTCCCTGCTGTTTTGGGGTGGCATTATGTGAGCCGACGTACGCCGCAGGTGGTCATAGAAGGTGACTTTATGATATGTGAATGCCATCCTGTGACCAACAGTGCAACCATATCAGCAGAATATTGGTGAGGCATTCATCTTCATGGACGACAATTCGCGCCCCCATTTTGCACATCTTGTGAATGACTTCCTTCAGGATAACAACATCGCTCGACTAGAGAGGCCAGCACGTTCTCCAAACATGAACCCTACCAAACATGCCTGGGATAGATTGAAAAGGGCTGTTTATGGACAAGGTGACCCACCAACCACTCTGAGGGATCTATGCCGAATCGCCGTTGAGGAGTGGAACAATCTGGCCCAACAGTGCCTTGGTGAACTTGTGGATAGCATGCCATGACAAATACGGGAATGCATCAATGGAAGAGGATGTGCTACTGGGCATTAGAGGTACCGGCGTGTACAGCAATCTGGAACAACACCTCTGAAGGTCTCACTGTATGGTGGTACAACACACAATGTGTGGTTTTCATGACCAATAAAAATGGCAAAAATGATATTTATGTCGATCTCTATTCAAATTTTCTGTACAGGTTCCGGAACTCTCAGAATCGAGGTGATGGAAAACTTTTTTTGATGAGTGTATTATACCATATGACACGACAGAGTGAAAACAGACAGAAGAAGCAGCTCTGATAGCATTCATATCACTGACCACGGTAACCAGACGCAGGGGTAAGTTGCCACACTGAGTCTTTTTTGATGGTCTAGAATATGCCCAGACCAATTTAACCTGCCATCAATTAGAATTCCCTGGAAATTACAAAATTCACAATGTAATATATTTGGGTTATCATATTTCAAGTGGATTACTTCATTTTCTTGTTGAGATAGATGAAACTGCATATATTGAGTTTTTTCAGTATTTAGTGCTAACCAATTAGACTTAAACCAGTGTAAGATGTCTACAAGTACAGCATTACATTTATTTTCTAGTGCACCCGTTTTTCAGCTTTCAAGAAGAATAGTAGTGTCATCAGCAAAAAAGCAAATTTGCTCTCAGTATTTGTACAAACTGGGAGAGTGTTGATGAAGATAAAACATAGTAAAGGACCCAAAACGGATCATTGTGGTACTCAGCACTATCATGTGCCTTTGCTCAAACTGTAAAAAGCAGCCTTCCTTAAAATAATGTTGTAGTCTATGCAGTCAAAGGTCATTGATGAGTTGCAGAAAATTCTATATGTATGTTACACACCAGTTTCTCTAACATTTTTGAGAAGCAGCTTAGCAGAGATAATGGACAATGGTTTGATAAATTAGTTTTATCACCCTTCTTAAAAAGTAATTCCACAATAGCAAACTTTAATCTCTCTGAAACACTGAAAGGAGTCTTTGAAAATGTGACATAGGACTTCATATAGATCATTACAGCAGTGCTTTATAGCTTTGTATGATATGTTGTCAATAGCTGTGGTATTTTTGGTTTCTAAGATCTTGATTATATTTTCAGCTTCACTAATAGTGACTGGAGCCATACAAATTAGGTCATGTATGTTGTGATCAGCTCCTAATAAATTTACGGCCATATTTAACAAGTCCTTACAACTTTCACATTCTGCTGAAGTTAAGAAGTGATAGTGAAATACATAAGAAATTGTTACAGTATTATGTGATGCGCTATCACTCACTGACGAGTATGGTTGTCTTCTATGGAACTCAGTTTCTATGAGATCTTAAGTGACTTTAGAAGCCAATCCTGGAGTTGCAGATTTTTCCACATTTTGTTCTGGTGGGGACTGGCTGCATAGTGTCACTGATCTTCAGGAGGCTCCATTGTTTTCTAGCATTGTGCTTGTCAGTTTCTATTTTCCACCTCAATTGCTCAACGTGCTTAATACCTTCCCAGACACTGCAATGCCATATTGAATGGCTAAGTGCAGTATTTTTCCAGTTATCAGTTTCAATTTGACATCTTTTCATGTTGTCCTTAAGTAAATCTTTGTATCTTTTCTGTGGACTTCCTAGTTTTCTTTGACAATCCTTTACTTGGGAATGCATAATTTGTTTTGGAAGACGGGATTCAGGCATACAAACAATGTGGCCCATCCACAGACTTGATGCTTGATGATCATGGCTTCAATGCTCATAGAGTTTGCTTCTTCCAGAACACTGACGTTAGTGCGCTAATCTTGCCATTTCACCCTTACGATTTTTCTCAGACAGTGATGATGGTACTTTACCAGACATTGTATGTGCATTACGTAAGTAGTCCATGCTTTGCACCCATATGTGAGAAATGGTATAACAGTATCGTGGTATACATACAGCTTGGTCCTAATGCTGATGTTATGGTTATCAAAGAGTCTTTCCCACTGATGACCAAACGCCATACTGGCACATTTGAGGTGATATTGTATTTCACCATCACTACTTGCATTTGCTGAAATATGGCTTCCAAGATACGGGGAGTGTTCTATGTTCTACAGGACTTTTCCTTGTACTGTAATTCTTGGGGGTATAGCAATGGAGTTGGGTGCAGGTTGGTGTAGGATCTGCATCTTCTTGATGTTAAGGTTTAGACCAATGCTTGTGTATGCTTCATCCAATGCATTTAGGATAGTTTGTAGATCTTCTGAGCTGGCAAGAACGACATTATCGTCTGCATATTGTAGTTCAAAGATGACTGCAGTGGATACTTCAGTCTTGGTCCATAGTCTGTTGAGATTGAATGGACCACCACCAGTCCTGTATTCCATTTCTATGTCCTTTGGCAGCTTCCTGTTTACAAGATGAAGTATAGTTCCAACAAATATTGAAAACAAAGTAGAAGCTATCACATGACCTTGTTTTGCACCTGCTTTATTTTGAAATTCTCCCCAGGGCCATTGATGTTATCATGCAGTAGTCTAAGAATGTTAATGTACTTCACACAACAGCCCCTGTTTTAGTTAAGATCTTCCACAAGGATTGATTGAGTCAAAAACCTCTACAAGATTTATGAACTCCATGTACAGAGGATGTTGCTGTTCTTTACACTTTTCCTGTATTGGTCTGACACACAGAAAACCATCTCTGTGATACTGTGATGAAGTCAAAATCCACACTGTGTTTCAGGTAAACAGACTTCAGCGAGAGGTATCACGCAGTTGGAAAGAATTCGAGCAAGTATTTTTCCAGCAGCAGATAGAAGGCATATTCCATGTAGTTACCAGAGTCAGTTCTGTTGCCTTTTTTGAAGATGGTAACTATCAGTGCATCTCTGAAATCTGGAGGAATGATTTCGGTGCTCCATATTTTGGCAATGAGAATGAGTATATGACCAGCAAGGGTATTTCCACTTTCCTTGAAAAATTTAGCAGGGATTTCATCTGACTCAGCAGTTTTGTTGTTTTTGAGTTACTTAATAGCTTTCTCAACTTCTTGTAGAGAACGGACTTCACCAAGATGAGGTTTTGTAGGTTCTTGCAGAGTTGTGGAAAGTACTGTTCCATTGATCTCTGGGTCTTTATTAAGAGTTCATGGAAATGGTCGTTCCATCGTGTGCTAATGGAGTAGCTGTCCTTCAGGAGGGCAGGGGCATCCCTCAGTTTAGACCTTGAGTTACTGGGCCATATATAGTTTTTGTTATGCTCAAGAAATCTTGAGTGTTGTTAGCTTCTGCTAGATGTTGCATTTCTTGAGATATCAGCATCCACCATTTGTTTTTCACAGCATGAGTTTTCCTCTGCACTTCTGCCTTCACTTCTTGATATTCTCTTTTCTTGGTGATTGGCTTAGGATTGCTCTGCCAAGCCTGATGTACCTTTCTCTTTTTGTTTGGTAGTACCTGAATTTCTTGGCCATTTTTGTCAAACCAGTCTTGGTATTTAGTCTTGCAGTATCCAACTGATTCTTCGGCAGCTGACATTATTGCAGCCTTTAGTGTTACCCAGTGTTCTCTGGTGTTTTCAGGATATTTATCTGGTAGCCTTTCATCCACGAGTTTCTGGAATTTTTCTTTATTGTTACTATCCTTAAGACAGTCAGCATTCATTTTAGATCTTGCAAGTTTTCTCTGTTTCGTACATTGTAAGTGAATGTGAAGGGTCATCACAGACTGTATCAGTCAGTTGTCTGTCCAGCAATCATCAGCACTTGTAAACACTTTCATGATAATGACATTGCATTGGTCTCTGGTTTGCACAATTACATAATCAATCATGTGCCAGTGCTTAGGGCATGGATGTGCAATGAGGTTTTAAACTTATCATTCTGCCTGAAGATGGGATTAGTGAGAACTAAGTTGTGCTCTGACCATTTCATGAGCAGAAGAGTTTTGTTAGAATTGCACTTCCATATCCCCTCTTTTCCAGTTACTTTGGGCCAAAGTGTTGAGTCTCTACCAACCTGTGCACTGAAGTCTCCCAAGAGGATGACTTTGTCAGTTTGGGGTATTCTTCGTAGAGGCATTTCAAATTGGGCGTCGAAGTCTTCCTTTTCATCATCTTCACAAGTGAGCATCGGGGCATATGCACTGATAACAGTAACGTGTTGGTTATTGGTGAGTTAGAGGATTAAGCTCATTAGTCTTTTGATTATGACAGAAGATAGTTCAGCAAGGTGAGGAACAAATTTTTTTTGTGATAGCAAAGCCACCACCATGAATGCATGGTTCATGAATTTCTTTTCCCTTCCAAAAAAATAGTGTAACCACCTCCTTGTTCTTTGATTTGTCCTTCGCCTGGTATTCTAGTTTCACTGAATGCTGCAATATCAGTTATAAATCTTTTAAGTTCAGGAGAAATAATAGCTGTTTGCCTTTCTGGTTGTCTTATTGTATCATTATCCATTAGAGTTCAGATGTTCCAAGCAGCAAAGTTTATCTTTATTTTCTGTCAACTGCATGTGGTGTGTTCTCCGAGTGTGGCTTCCCACTTGGGTTAAAAATTGTGGCTGACTTTGTTTAGGGCACCTTTTATAGCCCCCTCCCCATTCAGGGTGAGCAGAGTGGTTCCTAAACAGGCCTTCTCAGTCACGAATGCAGCACATGAGTTGCTTTACAGCCTCTTCTCAAGCAAAGTGGTAATCACACATTTGTCATCTACGTGCCTGTCCATCGGTAGGAGCTCCTAGACTACATAATCTTGCTCCTGTCACAATTCCCTGATCGCCGCAGGACTTGTGGCAAGTGCTATGTTCTTCAGAAGATGCCTGTGCATGATATCATTTAGTGTGGGAATGCTGCTGCACAACAACAGTTACATATTTTTAACAGGTTGGGGACCTGTGCCCAGTGGCATAGTAGTTACAATGACTGGAGATTCCAAACCTGCTGCAGCCTTTGTCCACCTTTCCAACTGCTGGAGACACTTTGGTTGTCCCTGCTCCTGGTCTGCTGTTGAGAACTTTAAACCCATACCAGCTCATCCAGCTTCCTAGAAGCCGTTGGTGTAGTAGAGGAGATTCTGTATATACCGAAAGGATATTCAAGATTTTCTGTCAGGGTTTACTCCCTTAGTCATCAAGGATCCCTTCCCATCCCACATGACAGTGGGTTCTGTCTGTATTAGCCCCAGAAAGATGGATTGCCTCTTCTGCCAGCTCTGCAATTCTGAATTCCACATTCTCCGCCTGTGGCGTCTTACCCTAACAAGGAGGCCTCACAAGGATAGGATTATGTACCACCTTGCATCATAGCTTATCTCTGTGGTATTATCATTCTTACTGCTCTTGGCACACTCTAATAATTCAGAGGGCATGTCCATTGAACATCCCTTCAGTAGTCTGCAAGTGCGTCATGCATTTATCTCAATCATCACCATCAGATCACATGAGCATATTCCATGATCTATAATTGTGGATAAAGCTACATTCATAGAAGAATTAATTAGCACATATTTATGTTTAACACATATTTACGTTTACTCATCTAGTACATTGTGTGAATGTTCTGTACTTGCCTGGACTTGATTCCTATCAGATATTATCTGGAATTGTTCTTGTACTGATGCAGATGTTAATTAAAATAGATATTGGATGTGAGTGGACTTCCTTTGGAACCCTTGCATTCTTTGCATATGAAAATGTGGCCTGGTGTGGACTGTTAATTGTGTTTGTGTGACATATTTTGTATCTGGGACTTAATTGCAAAAATAAAATTAGTCTCAAGAAAAACAACAATAATCTTAACTGTCATAGCTCCCACTAAAATAAGGAAATAAAATAATGGTCTGGATCTGTTATAAAATATTGTTTGACCTTATGTGGTCCATTTGAATAATAATAGACAAATGATTTACTTATGCTCTCAGTAATCAAGATAGCTACAAAGGATTCAAAACGATTAATTCACAGCAATTTTTATCACAAGTTTAAGAAAACACTTGTTTCCATTCTGCACTACTTAAGAGAAAAAAAAACTCATCACAGATATGTCAAAAAGCAGAAAAATAATGTACATTTGTAAACTAATACGAATGAATTCATACCTGGTTCTCTTTTTTCCACTCTATATCAGTCTCCTTTGGAATTTCAAGGTTTTTCACCCTTTCTATAATGTTTATGGGGCTGAAGCCAGTCATTTTGTAATAGTGAGCTGCAAGTGTCCAGTCTTCTTCACAATCACAACTCAAATGAACAAATGCAAAATTTAATTATTAAACTCATATGATCATTCTGCATAATACAATAAACTGTAAGAAATGTTATACGATCAGAGTCCTGTCTCCAGTCAATAGGGATAATAGCAGAAAATAAATTAGTTTTAAGTGTCCCATTAGTGGCAATGTTATTAAAGATAATAGAACTTCAGAATGGAAAAAAACAGACAGGAAATTAGCTGCAGCCTTCCTGGCATTTGTCTTTAATGAATACAGAAAAAACCATGGAAAATCTAAAGCAAGAGATAGGGATTTGATGGCAAGACTGCAACCAAAACAAAGTGATCTATGAGAAAACATGGCAAACAAACTATTCAGTGAACAGAGAGACATTAAATGAAACCAAAACTGGTAAACAGTTTTTAAGTTAAACTAATTAAGATTTTTATGAAAGGATACTATTATAAAAGTCTTTTTAGAACAGCATTGTTATAAAATATTTTGAGCAAATTGCAATTTTGAGGCATTCTTCAATTTTTTTCTTCATATTACCCCACACTACTATAGCAGTTGTCTTCCCTAAGAGTCGTCCAGTGTATTTTCTCTACTGTTTTAGCAGATATTTGAAATTTCACTTTTGCAATGTGTAACTTGAGTCAGACGAACCAAGTATTGCTAATCATGTCTTTCATGTAACATCCAGTGTCAATGGAAAGCATCAGTTTATTTCCCATTACAAACAAACTGATTTTTAAAGTGGAATTTTATGTGCCCATGCCATAGAGTGATCCCAAAATAGTCTAGTGTGACATTTATCTTATGTCACGGATTAACAGAAAAAGTAAAACATGAAGAATACCAATACTCCAGCAGCGACAGTACTGTCCTGGTCAGTGTTGACCGCTACAGCTATGCAAACGCGCTGCTTAGTCGCTGCTGAAGTACTGGTTATTTGTTATGTTTTACTGGTCCTGTTAATACATACACATAAAATGAATATCACAATAGACTAATTTGGGATGGCTTTATCAAGCAGGTATGTAAAATTCCCATTTAAAAATCATTTTGTTTATAATGGGAAACAGACTGATTATTTCTATTGATTCTGGGCATTGCATGAACTGTGTCATGAGTAGTATTTCTTTGGGCCAACTCCATCTACATAGAGCAAAAATGAAATTGCAAATATCAGTTGAAACATCAGAGTAAATGTGCCAGATGACTCTTTGGAGAGACATCCTGTATACTGCTTGGTAGAGGCAATTCTTTTTCTTTTTACATTTCAAGAGCAAGAAAATACCTACCAGTCTGGTTTCAAATGCATCCTAATCTCTAATATGTTGTTCTGAAAAGCCTAACATGAAATATATGATTGCCACAGTATGGTGTTTCACAGTCTGAAATAATGCACGTTTAATTTACCTCACAAGATTTCAAAAGTAGAATATTCCCATTCCGTTTTTTCAGAGTAAATCCATAAAATTTTTGAATGGGTTGGTTAGTTATGAACCTAGCAACATTTTCCTAAATTTATTTTACTAATTCTTTCACATCAACATGATAAGAATTCAGAATATTCACACAAGACTATTGTGAACAGCGTTCTGTGCAATAATTTTCTAGAATTCTGTCAAATTACTGGGTGAGGTGACACAATGGTTAAGGTTCTTTTATTTATTTATTTATCCCACTCTAACCAGGCATTCTTCATATTTTACATTATACTCATTACAACACATGTTATATGTGGTCTTACATCTAACATGGAATCCAACACTTGGAAATATAAACATAAATAACAAAAACAGTACAAGCCACAATACAAAAAACACAGTTTTGTTTAATTCCATTCATGAAAAGTAGGATAATAAAGATAAATTATAGTTATATAGATTTAAGCTGGGAGCAGTAGCTGCAATGGACATGAAAAAGCTATATGAGATGGAAAGGAAGAAGAATGTGATAGGACACAAGTATTGAACAGACAGAGAAAGAAGGTAGCATGATTGATAGCAAAATAAAAAGAGAACTGAGTAACTGGGAGAAGGTGAGAGGATCTGTTTCAATGTTGACTGAGAGAGATGGCCACATACGTTAATTTTTAAGGAAAAGTTGTGATGTTGACAAACAGAAATGTTTCAAATTTTTCCTAAATGCAAGAGGACAGTAAACTGTGCACAGAGTGTGAGGCAGCTTGTTCCTGAGATGTACAGCAGTACTGGAAAAGGGATTCGCAAATGTTTTTGTTTTATGTGAGATCATGTAGTTAGAAGAGAGGTACTTGATCTGTGGTGTGAGGTACTGGAGCACATGCACACTGGGGAGCCAATGAAGTACTTGTAGACATGGATTTGGCAATCACATAATTTTTGTGACTGCAACCAATCCTAAGTGGACAAATGAAACACTGAAATGGTAAAATAGATAGATGTTGCAGACATAACACAAACAAGCATTCATGGTTAGTTCAAACCATTGAGTCTTTTAGTACTCATGCAATGTTATATTACTAGTGGATGTTTAGCAGAACAATTGACTGCACAAGTTTTTGTTGCACATCCTTTGGAAAAATTTTCCAAAATTTCTGGAGGGCATAGTGACAAATGAAACTCTTCCTGCACTTGATGACATCTAGTTCATATCTCAGGAGTTGCACCCATTTGAACACTGAAGACAGATCTTCATTCATACAACATAAAAATAATATTTATAGGACAGAACTGATGAGATATCATTGGTACACAATGAGAATAATACTGGGTCCACAACTCATCGCTGTGGCACTACTCATATAGATTGCTTACAGGACACCTTTTCATTCAGACAGACAAAGGCTGCTCTCTATTTGTCAAGTAGCTTTCAACTGCATCAGTGAACTATATGAAAATTTCCGGTGTCACATTTTTCTGAGCACTACGTTAAAGTTGAAAATACCAAATGCTTTGCTGATGTCTAGTAATGTCAATATTGTGTTCTCATTGTTGTCAATGGCAAATTTCAGGCCATCTGTTGGCTTTCTTAGTTCAATGTTTGTGCTATGATGTTTATGAAAATCAGACTAGTATTTGTTACATAAGTTTAATTTGCATAAGTGCAATTGGTCATGAATGATATATTCCAGGGCTCCGTACACAGCAGGTAAAATGCTGAATGGTCAGTATTTATAAGGTGATTGTGGGTTTTATTCCTTGGGGACAGATTGGACTAAGGTTCTTTTCCATTAGGTGGAATGTATCCCATTAATGAGAGAATCATGAAATATGTCTGTCAACACTGTTTCTAAGCTCTTTGTAACATTCTTAATCAAGATTATGTTTCGCTAATATGAAAGAGGTGTAAATTTTATGTCCTTTCATCAATCTTGATTTAGGTTTTCCTTAATTTGCCATGATTATTTCACGTAAATTTCAACATGAAATTTTAAAGTCTTTCCCCTGTCCATATCCAACTAAGCCAGTTGATGTTAACAGGACATTAAACTCTAATTTTCCTTCTTTCTCAAAACTTATGTTTCCCAATCCAACATTCCATTTTATGAAACACAGATTTAAAGTATGTCAACAGCACAGCATATATTTATATTAAGTATAAAGTTTATTTTAGTCCAGTTCTCACATACAGTATTTATGGGACTATTTGACTCAAACTTTGTAGTTAAAATACTGTGCTTGCTGATGCTCTCTGACAATAATATGAACTTTATTTTTATGACCCGTTTTTGATGTCACCCATTATCATATTACACAATTTGCAAAATGTAGTATGTAGACTTCATGTAACAACCAAAAATACTCTTCACACTCTCACAAAAAGTGTTGTTCATTCATACACTACATTTACATTTTTTCTTTGTGTCTCACTTAACTTGATAAAGGGCAATACCTAATAACTATCCATGAAATTAAACAAGTCTTTTGCAACTGAAATGATTTAAACTGTATGGTTTTCATTCAGTAACTTGATACAGCTGTGGTACCTAAAGTGAACAAACTTTTTATTTTGAAGTGACTTTTCTACTTCATGTTTCGACTAAAATTAGCACAGGAAATAATGATTAGAGAGAGAGAGAGAGAGAGAGAGAGAGAGAGAGAGAGAGAGAGAGAGAAAAGAGACTAACTTTTCAATTCAATCGCAAGAGCAATAGGAAACAAACTGCACAGTATGTGAGCAGTCAACATCAAGCATTCATCTCAGGGATAAAAATGGGTAAAACTCAACAGAATTGTACAATACGCTTTAGCCATGTATGTGCTGAGCATGGTTATAAGAATGGAAAAGACCCACAATGGTTCAGGAGCCAAGCAAAAATGTTGGCGAAGAGAGCTTCATCACAGATTTAAACTATGTAAAAGGCTTGTTGACACATAATAGTTTAACTAAACATGAATACACATTGCTCTCATCAGAGCAATTGGAGAATGGTTTGATCAGTTTGAAAGACCATATCTGAACTCAGTAAACACATCAAAGATGTCTATGAAATTGCTAAGTTATTGTACTGACACTGAAATGGAGAATGAATTTTGTTTTTTGATCTTCTCTGTCTCAGTATTCCAAAATGTTTTGACTGCAGATAACCATAACATGGCTCCTCTTGCAATCTTTACACAAGTGCTGAAATGACAGATACTGAAGTAAGTGATCAAGCAATACAAATCAACTAAAATCACTAACATTTAAGAGAAAACTGAACCTGATAGGATACATGGATTACTCTACACAGATTATGTGAAAGAATTTGCTCTAATTACAGCAGCAGTTTATCACAAGACACTAAAGTAAAAGGCATTCCTATAACTGAAAAATAAGCTATGGTCAGTCAGAGTTTTCTATAAAGGAACAAATGCACATAACTACAGGCCTCTGCCAACTTCAATCTGTTGTAGAATTTTGGAACACCTCTGACACTTATTTATCATGATCTTTTTGGAGAGCAAAAATCTCGTCTTTCGGAATCAACATGGATTTTTCCAACAGCAGTCTTGCTAAATGCAGCTCATGTTATTTGTAAATTAGAGGCAGAAGGCAGTATGCAATGGTCCCAAGTTGATGCTGGGTACCTTGATTTCCAGAAGGCATTCAATACAGTTCTGCCTTGTCACATAGCAAATAAAATACAAGCTTATGGTACATCAGACCAGATTTTTAACTGGATTCAGGACTTTTAGCACACATTGTTCTTAACTGGGTAAAATCCTGAGATGTAAAAGAAATTTCAAGCATAACCTAGTACAATGTTATAGGATTTATTACTGTTCATGATATACATAAATAGTTTGTTAAAAGACATCTTGTTAACACCATGAGCTCTACATAAAATATTTAATCGCCACACCAGTACTTAGGCTCAGAGCTCATTGTTAGTGGAATCTGATACAGAGGGCAAACAAACAATTGTGTGCATACTGATTTCTACAACATATTATGTTCCTCTATATCAAATGATATGAGTGTTAATTACAAATTCTCTATGATGTCAAAATTGATGTTGATCTAAAAAATATAGAACTTCATGGAGTTAAAAATCTAATTTATAACCAAGTCCAAGTGATTATGATAGGATATAAGATCTGTCCTACCTCAGAGTAAACAGGTCATTTTGCATACATGTTACAGCTACCAAATGTTCAACAATGATACAATTTGGTCACACTGAACACTACTGTCACAGAATGCAAATATGAAACTGACAGGTAAGCCAAAGTGTTCATATTACAAGTAGCTTGTAATTCCTGAGATCATATTTTGATATATCTGTGGCATGTGCTTACATATGTATTAAACACTGTGCTTGGACAATCAGCATGTACGGGGAGAATACATAAAGTATACAAATGTAGTATATATGTAAAGAGATAAAAACTGATGTTAAATGGCACAAAAACATATTGAGTAAGATGGACACAATGCAAAATCTGTCTGCCATGGAACAAGACTGTCATGGATCTAATGGTGAACCACCATCTTGTGTCAAATTAGTCAGTTTCACATGCAGGGAACAGGTAGGGAATTGCAGGGAACAGAGAGGAACTTGAATCTGAACCCACTTGTTTAAAACACTGTTGAGGTTCTGTATACACTTCTTATTTCGTAACTCTGTCTGCTCGTTGGGGATGTTATCTGGGTGGTTTGTCACATGTATATCTCAATTTCTTCCACGATGTTTGATAATGGGAAAGGGGATAGAGATAGATAGATAGAGATAGAGAGAGAGAGAGAGAGAGAGAGAGAGAGAGAGAGAGAATCTCCATGCTGTAGGCTTTTAAGACTTTATTTTAACTTACTTTATATAATAATCTCCGAGCAGAGCACATGATTCTCTTAGTGTATCTTCAAGTTGGGTTGCTTCATCATTCTTCATATTTGGTGTAATTATGCCAACTGAATGGTGCTGCTTTGAGAGCCATGACACAGTATGGGCAGCTATCTGCAAAATTGTGTGAGCTTCTGTCAACAGATGACAATATGTTGCAGGACTTGACCAACGGTGTTGTGATGCAACAGTCATAATATCATTATAGAGTGTTAGTGCACTAGGAACTTTAAGTGAATATAAAGTCCAGTTTGTGCTATGAGAACTGAAATGAAGAGACAAAGAGATGTATAAACAATACAGTAAATGGATGAAATGTGTACTGAGTCATACAAGTGTTTTGTTAATTATCATTGTATCATAGTTTGGTTCAGTTCTTACTCTTGGCTACTAATGCTGGATCCTTCTGAACAAGCCAACAGTGATAAATATGAATCAGAAAGCAATAAATGTTCCACACCAAGGAAAGGTCGCAACCCAACCAAACACACGGGGTCATCAGCTTTTCTATATATCTGAAAGAAAAGGAAATGTAGAAACAAACGAAAATCTTTAAGATGAGTATGTAATCTGTATCATTAAAACTACACTAAACTAAGATAAAAACAAAATAAAATTTAGGACTTTGTTGGTTGCTGGCAAAAATAGCAGTCCACAATAGTTTTATTTCCAAATTTATGGAATTTAATGTCACGGTTACTTGATCTCAAGTGCTGTATTGATTGCATTATATACTGTTAAAATTTGTGTGTGATTTATAATTTGAATTTCATTTTCAACAAATGCATGGCATTCACCTGAAGAATTCTGCTTTATATGGAGGTGTTTGTAAGCTCATTATGATTTTTCAGAACTTGGATTTTCAATAACCTTTTCCTCATGAAGAGCTTTCTTATTTCTTTAATTTGTTCATTGGTTACTAAATTATGGTACTTCTGTTTCTCATGGATTTGTAACAATTATTGATAAAAACTTTTCTAATAACCAGTCACACCAATGGTCTTGCCACAGGGGTAACACCGGTTCCCGTCAGATCACTGAAGTTAAGCGCTGTCGGGCTGGGCTAGCACTTGTATGGGTCACCATCTGGTCTGCCGAGCGGTGTTGGCAAGCAGGGTGCACTCAGCCCTTGTGAGGCGAGCTGAGGAGCTACTTGATTGAGAAGTAGCAGCTCCAGTCTTGGAAACTGACATACGGCCAGGAGAGAGGTGTGCTGACCACATGCCCCTCCATATCCGCATCCAGTGACACCTGTGGGCTGAGGATGACAAGGCAGCCAGTCGGTACCATTGGGCCTTCATGGCCTGTTCGGGTACAGTAATAACCAGTCGCAGACTCAGTGACCTAACTTACAATATCAGAAATTAATTAAAACTTTTGCTTCCAGTTTACAGCTATACATTCATTGCTGTACACTCGCTTGTACTGAAGAAGTATTCTGTAAAATTGTGATATCAAAGATATTGGAAAAGATGAAAAATCCACAATTAAATAGCACAACACAAGAGTACAGCTCAATTTCAGTATACACACTACTGAAAGAAATTTGCCCCTTCTGAAGATTGGTATCAAAGAATCTGGAACGAACATAGTGAATAAATTTCAAAGACAAAATGGTGATTGGTTGCTATAATACCATTTACCAATTTTAATATCTGACAGTTATTCAGATTCCCTGCCTGGCCCAAGCATCAGTACTGACTCACAAAGGTTTTGGGCTACCTAGCCAGCAAGTTGTCCAGCAGTTCCATGGAGAGAACAATTGACGTGTGAGGCTGGTGTGGCTGCTAGAGGTGGTTTAGGCACACTCTTGCATTGTATGAAGCTACACCATATGGAAAATCAATATTTGACATTGCTTGTTTATTTTCATTAATTTCAGTTACTCCCTTGGCTGACTTATCACACTTTATGACAACCTCTGCTGTGCTTTGGACTCATTTCTGTCTGGGCATTTAGTAAACGAACTCTGTTATAAAATAGAATAGAATCTGTACCGTTGCATGACACACATTTGATTGTAACACTGGTGACTTGTCAATGAATACAGTTCCATGCCTACATAGATATATATAAAAACAGCATACATTAAAAGAAGGTGAATGCGTGCAGACGCAAGCATGTTACAAAACACATTATATTTTTTCTTCTATCTTAAATTTTCCACACTGTATCTTTTTAGCTATTTTTAAGTTTTTGTTTCTGTAGTATATAAATATTGACACGTATAAAAAGAATCCATATGTCCATTAAAAGAGAACACACACATACACAGAGATCACAATGTAGAAAAAAATTAATATCTGCTACTTGTCTTCCTCATTTACAAAATCTTCCACATGGTAATAAGATTTACTTTTTAAATATTTTTCAGTGTTTGCTTATGCATTCCTTGAACGTGGACTGTATTTTATTGCTAGTCTTCAAGGAAATTTAATATGGGGTATTTTCAGATAAGCTAAGACCGTGGCATGGTAACATGTAATCTGATCTATGCCTTGTTTCATAAGTGTGTGCAAAAGATTTTCCTTCAAAAACATGCAGGTTTTTTAGCTCGAAGAGGAGTATTTTCTATATAAACATAAAAGGAGTTTTGATTAAGTGAAGATTTAGGAATAAATGTTTGCCTGATTGCCTATTGTTTGTTCTCATCATACCTCTGATGATTTTTTTTCTGTAGTCTGAATACAGTGAGGAGGTTTGCTTTTTCGACACCCCAAAAAATTATGCCAATCTCACAAATGATGTAAAATATGGATGATAAGAAAATTCCTTAACAGTCAAATCAGTTATTTTACTTAGAACCTGCATAAACAAAACTGTTTGATCGCTTCACTAAACAGTCTACATGATCAGTCCATGACAAGATTTTCATTATAGTAATTCCAAGAAATTTAACACAGTCCACAGTGATCAGTTCTCTGTCCTCATAATTTAACTGTGATATATATTGTGCGTTTTCATCAACCACTTGGAACGGCCTGTTTGTTTCCCCACTATCTGTGTCATCATCTGCGCAAGTGATTGTGAACCCTGTTTTTAACAACTTCTGAGTAGCATAAAAAATTATAATGTGGACATTTGTTATTGTACAACTACACAGTGTTTAGCATCGATTCTGACTTTTCCAAGGCTGTGGCAGCAGCAGCTGGTACAGTAACAGCAAATGTTTCTGTAGCAGTTAACCGACTAAGAACAGTAACCATAAGACAAAAAGAGAAATGCAACAGCAGTAGCAGTTGTAACTGCAACAGAAATAGCAGAAAATTCGGAAACAGCAGTTAACCAACCAACAGTGACAACAGCAACTGAGGTTACAATTACTACTGCAACAACAACAGCAAGCAAACAAACAAAAAACAAAAACAAAAACAATAATCTGCAGCCGCAGCATCCCCTAAACCTAATTACTTTGACGAAAACAAGGGAGTGCTGGGAGTCTACTTCTGCCAGTTTGTTCTTCACTGAAAGACAAATCACACGATTCATTTTGACTGTCAGGGTACTCCCTTATTGTATTCTAGTAACAAATTGCATAAACTGGTGCAGAAATTGCAACCATTCTGAGACCTCAGTACTTTGACTATTCCTGATATATGTGGTTTGCTGACTCATTACTAGGGTCAACAAACCCACATGGTAGCAAATTCTTCAGTATTTTAAATAATGTAAATAAATGTATGCAGCATGGGCTGCAGATCTGCAATTCTTAGGATGTGAGTTTGATTTATCATGCAAATAATGAGGCACTCATGTGTGTGTGTGTGTGTGTGTGTGTGTGTGTGTGTGTGTGTGTGTGTGTGTGTGTGTATTTTTGTTGACGAAGGCCTTAATGGCCAAAAGCTTTAATTGTGAGAGTCATGCCTATCTGCGACTCAGCATCTCCGCTATATGGTGAGTAGCAACTTTTCTTCTCATAATATTATTACATTCCATCCTGGATTTTCCATTGTTTAATATGTGACTTTATCATACACCTACCTCTAAATAGAAAAGTCAGTACAAAAACATTACAGTCACCTGAGTCAAATTAATTGAAGTTCTTAAAATAAGTAAGCTGCATGAAATAACACTTCACTCCACACTATGTTTGATGATGACATTCGGACAGAATGACTTACTACTAGTCAACATCATCTATGGATGACAGGAGCGTAGAAGTTCTTAATAATAGGTGATGTCATACTCATCACTCAACTGATGACAATCAATCAATTTCATCATCTGAGGTACAAAGCACGTGTACGCCTGGTGATGGGGTGGACAGAAGTTAGATCAGTAGTTAATGATTAACTCCCCTCACTGAGAGTCAACTGGTGTAATAGGACATTAAAAACTATGAAAAATGAATCCACAGCCTCCCAAAATCTCAGATACTATAGACATTATATTCTCCATGACTTTTTTGTTATGTTTTTGTCTGAAAACATCTGCTACAACTTACTTCTTCTTCTTGTATCACTTGTCTCTTGGCACCTTAACTGTCTACATGGATGGTAGAAGGTGATGTTTTGGACTAATTTACAATTTGATTTAAACATGAATTAACTTTGTGTAATATTATTAATATTTTCTGTCCTAACCTTGTTTTTGAATGTATTTTGCAGACATGTGATTCGGGGATGAACATGTGTTGCTGTTACTAATACAGTTAGGCTATTGATTGGTAGCCATTGCTGCAGCCTTAAAGGGATACTCTATGGTCAATGAAAGAGACTGTTTTTTCCAGAATTTGGTTTTTGAAGTCCAATCCATTTAAGGAACATTATTCTTCTGCGCTAATACTAGTGGTGAAATACTTGCCTTTGTCTCCACGGTCATGCATCGCTCTATTAGTAGTGGACCAACCATTAAAGATTGTGCTTATTCATAAATTAATTACCATCTTAAAATAACTCCGTCTTCTCTCTTTTTGCTAATCATATGGCATGAATAACATTTGATCATTTACCCAAGAGGAAAGAAGAATTATAGTGGTAGCTTTCAATAATGCTGTACCACATCAAAGTACACCGTTAAGTACACCATTTTCATTTGTGAGTTGAGATAGCTTCTCACTAGAAGTGACTTATTTTGAACTTCCTCTGTGCTCTTTAGTTTAAACTCCTACAGTTTGTGCACATTTGTTTTTGGCTGAAGAGTCACTTACAGTTGTTAGTCTCTTCAGTTGAGTGTTAGCTTTTGTTACTGCAGCAGTGCATCGAAGTACACCACTTAGTTTGTGAGCTGATGCAGCTTCTCATTTTATGTGATTTATTTTGAATTTCCTTTGCACTCTTTAGTTCAAACACCTAAATTTTGTGCATGTTTGCATATTTATCAGGCATAGTTCTGCGTCTTGTTAACTGTCTAGAGCATATTTCTGCCATTTTTGGTATGAACAGGCACTATGGTTGCTGTGTTCAGATCTGATCTGAGTTGGTGACCTTTTGCTCACAGTTCCAGGTGGTGCTGGCTTCAGTTACACAACTTGAGGCTGTTGCCAATGAACATCACTGTGGAGGGCCAGACATTGGGATCCAAGCGACGTCCAGTACATCCCGTGTGTCCCCTGATCGGTCCACTACTGTGGCCACCCTGGGTACTGCCCATACCACTATTGACCCCTCACCCGTGGTCAAGTGGGAGGACATTCCAAGGTGTGACAGGCAGTGAACGACATTCCGGGGTGCCGATTGGAGGACCTCCCAAGTTTGTCTGATGAACAGGTTTCAGGTGCTATCTTTATCTGATAACTATCCCGAGCCAGATGTAGTCCCTTGCCCTGTTTCTGTGGAAACCCTTAGCCTGAAAAATCTGGGCTGTCACACAGGGTGGGATAACTGGTAGTTGCAAGCTCCAACATTAGGTGCATAGTAGGGGCTCTTGGGAATACTGTTGCCAACGAGGGGAAGGAATCCAGCATGCACTCACTGTGCAAACTTGGAGGGATCATTCCAGATATGGAATAGGTGTTCCAGATGCCATCAAGAGCACAGGATGCAGCCAACTGCAGGTGGCTGCTCATATCAGTACTAATGATGCGTGTTGCTTTGGATCACAAGAAATTCTCTCTGGGTTTGGGCAGCTAGCAGAAATGGTAAACACAGTGCCTCTTGCTTGCAAGATGAAGGCAGAGCTCACTATCTGTAGTATCAGCAACAGGACTGACTGTGGGCCTTTAGTATAGAGCTGAGTGGTGGGTCTAAATCAGAGGCTGAGATGCTTCTGTGCTTGTGAAGCCTGCAGATTACTTGACTTGTGCCACATGGTGGTGGGTCTTCAGGTTCTGCTTAATATGTTGGGGTCCACTATACACAGGAAGCAGCTAAACAGGTAGCAGGTGCTCTGTGGAGAGGACTCAGCAGTTTTTTAGGTTAGACAGTCTCAGGAAACTACAGAAAGGACATTAGTCTTGAAGGGTGCTGGGAAAACACAGCACAAGGAGAGACCTGGCAACAACTAGTCATCAACATCATCACCATCATCATCATCATCTTCTTCTTCTTCTTCCATTGGCACTACATCCTGGGGTGGGACTTGGCCTCCTCAATAATTTTCTGCCATTCCTCTCTGGACTTCGTCATGGACCTCCAGTTACGGCAACTGACTCGGGCAGCATCCTCTCCAACCTTGTTGTTCCATCTCAACCTAGGTCGTCCTCTTGGTCTTCTTCCTCCAGGTTCACTGCAGCAGGCTTTCCTTGTGAGATCTGTCTCATTGAGTCACATTACATGTCCGCCCATCTCAGTGTACACAGCTTTATAAACTTGACCACATCATCCTTCTTATAGCAGTCATAAAGTTCATGATTCCTTCGGCTTCTCTATGTACTATTTTCAAATACAGGTCCAAAAATACTCCTCAGTGTACTTATTTCATGTGATCTCAGTTTGTTTTCACCCTGCTTTGTAATTGTCCATATTTCTGAGCCATAAGTAAGTACTGGGTATATCAGCATTTTGTAATGTTGGCACTTAGTACCTAATGATAGAAGCTTGGATTTAAAATGTTGCAACATTTCAAAGTAGCATCGGTTAGAAAAACTTATGTGAGCCATAATTTCAGTAAATGTGGTGCCATTTGCTTCTATCTTTGAGTCCAGATAGGAGAAACATTCCACTTGCCCAAATGTCATTCCATCAAGGGTTATTGTGGGCTGTAAGAGTTGGTTAGTGCCATTATACATATACTTCATCTCTCCTTCATTAATTCTCAGGCCTATCTCTGCATTCAGTTTTAGAGCTGAAAATGCACGTTGCAGAGCTCTATGTCTTCTTAAATCCAAGTGATCTGCATATCCCTGCAATTGCACAGACTTATAGTAGATAGTACCTCTTGTCTGAATACCCAATTCGCGTACCACTTTTTCAAGTGCCAGGTTGAAAAATAGGCAGGAAAGCCCATCTCCTTGCCTTAGCACAGTTCGAGTGGGAAACTGAGGTTATAGCCTGGACTGCACTCACACAGTACACTGGGGGTACTTTAGGGCGATCTCTATTAAACACCCCAATATTCCAGGCATTCGAAATTCCCGCATTGCATCATAAAGTTTGGTCCAGTTTATTGTGTCATGTGCAGATTTAAAGTCAATGAAAATATGATGCACACCAACACTGAACACATTGGTCTTTTCTACTATTTGTTGGAGAGTAAATATCTGGTTTACAGTTGACTTTCCTGGTCTGAACCCACACTGATAGCTTCCAATAATGTCTGCTGCTATGGGTGAAAGTCTACTAAACAGGATATTTGACATTACTTTATATATAATATTTAAGAGTGTATGCCTCTGTAGTTGCTGCATTCAAATAGATCTCCTTTCTTGTGCAACAGACACACTATCCCTACATTCCATTCTTCTAGTGACTCTTCCTTTTCCCATACAAGGCACACAATCTTGTATATCCTACGATTTAGCTCAACTCCTCCAGCTTTCAATATTTCAGATGTTATATTGTCAGTCCCTGGTGCTTTATTGTTCTTCAATTGGGCAATTGCTCTGCTCACTTCTCCTTGCAGAGGGGGAGGTACTATGGCATATCTTCTGGAGGGACTGGGATATCTTCATTAGGGGACTCTGAAGCATCCAACAGTTCACTGAAATAATCTAACCAATGCTCCAATACCTCTTGATCATCGGTTAGCAGTGTCCCATTTTTACTTTTGCACAAGTTGGTGCAGAGCTTAAATGCTCTTCTTTCACTATTAATTTTCTAATAAACTTTTCCTAACACCATTTGTTTTTCCAATTTCTCCAGTTCTTTAATCCGCTTTCTTTCCCATTCCCTTTTCTTTCTCTGATGCAGTTGCTTCTCTTCTTTCCTTTTATCTTGATAATTTCTCACCGTTAGATCAGTATATGATTTCTCAAGCATTTTCCTGTATGCCAGATTTTTCTCCTGACTTATTCTCTTACGTTCTTCATCAAACCAGGAATTCCTCTGTTGTTTTCCTTCTTTCTCTAGCACTTCTTCTGGTGCCTTAATGACTGCATCCCTGCAAGCATTCAATTCCTGATCCAGATTATCACGTACACTAGGGGTGTATAATGCAAGATTCTCAGCAACCTTCTCACAGTACATTTTAGAGATGTCTTCATCTTTTAGCTTTGATACTATATATTTTCTTTGAGCTGTTCCTTTGACTTTTCTTGCCTTGGATATTCGAGCTCTTATTTTCACAATTACAAGGTAGTGGTCTGAATCTATATTAACTCCTCTGTAAGTACGTACATCTAGTAAGTTTGAGGAATGCCTACCATCAATAATTACATGATCAATTTGGTTGAAGGTATGGCAGCTAAGAGATAACTATCACATAAATTAATAAAAGATGGTACTGATCCCTCATATGCACAAAACAGATCAGAACACTGTAGTAGAAACAAAGAAAAGAGCATGCCAAATTCAAAAGGATGCAAAATCTCCAAGATTGGTGAAGTTTTACAGAAGCTTGAAATTTAGCACAGTCTTCGATATGGGATGCTTTTAACAGTTACCGCAACAAAATTTTGTATTGAAACGTGGCAGAAAACCCAAAGAGATTCTGTCGTATGGAAAGGAAAGCAGCAGAAAGACACAATCAATATCTTCACTTTGTGATAGCACTGGTCTTGTTATTGACAACAGTGCCACTAAAGCAGAGTTACTAAAAATCGTTTTTTAATTTCCTTCATAAAAGAACATGAAGTCAATATTTCAGAATTTGAATCAAGAACAACTGCCAACATGAGTAACTTAAACGTAGGTATCATTGGTGTAGTGAAGCAGCTTAAATCACTTAACAAAGGCAAGCCTCCAGTACAGATTGTATATGACTTAGGTTCCTTCCAGAGTATGCTGATACAACAGCCCCATACTTAGCAATCATATACAATCATTTGCTCACCAAAAGACCCGTACCTGAAGACTGGAAGGTTGCACGGGTCGCACCAATATACTCAAGAAATGAAATAGGAGTAATCTGCTGAATTACAGACCCATATCACCAACATTGATTTGCAGTAGGGTTTTGGAATATGTATTGTACTCAAACGTTATGAATTACCTTGAAGAAAATAATTTATTGACAAACAGTCAACACTGACATGCAGAATATCATTCTTGTGAGACACAACTAGGACTTTATTCTCACACAGTAGTAAGTGCTATCGACTGGGGATGTCAGATTGAATCCATAGTTTTAGATTTCCAGAAGACTTCTGATACTGTTCCTCACAACTGACTTCTAATCACATTTGTGCATGTGGTGTATCATCTGCTATGTGACTGGATTCATGATTTACTGTCATAGTGGTCACAGTTCATAGTAACTGATGGAAAGGGATGGAGTAAATCAGAAATATTGTGTGGTGTTTCCCAAGGAAGTGTTATAGGTCCTCTGTTGTTCCTGATCTATATAAACCATTTAGGAGACAATCTGAGCAGCACTCTAAGATTGTTTGCAGATGATGCTGTTATTTACCGTCTTGTAAAGTCATCATATCAAAACCAACAGCAAAATCATTTTGGCATGATTACTGTATGGTGCCAAAAGTGCAATTTACTCTAAATAATGAAAAGTGTGAAGTCATCCATATCAGTACTAAAAGGAATCCACTAAATTTTGGTTACAAAATAAATCACACAAATCTCAAGGCTGTGAATTAAACTAAGTATTTAGATATTACAATTATAAATAACTTAAACCGGAGCAATCACACAGATAATGTTGAGTGGAAAGTGAACCAAACGTCACAATTTATTGGCAGAAGACTCAGAAAATGCAACAGGTCTATTAAAGAGACTGGCTACACTATGCTTGTCTGTCCTCTTCTGCAGTACTGCTGCCCAGTGTGGTATCTGCATCTGATAGGCTTAATGGAGGACATTAAAAAAGTTCAAATAACAGCAGCTCATTTGGCATTACTGCAAAATAGGGAAGAGAGTTTCACAGATATTATACACGAATTGGGGTGGCAGTCATTAAGACAAAGGCGTTTTTGGCTGCGGCAGGATCTCTGCATAAAGTCTGAATCAAATTCTCCTCCAAATGCAAAAATATTTTGATGGTGCCTACCTACATATGGAGAACTTTCCATCATAATGAAATAAGAGAAATGAGAGCTCACATGGAAATATTTGCGTGTTTATTTTTCCTGTGAGTTGAGAGAGAGAGGAGAATGATAGAGAAATAGCTTGACGGTGGTTTGATGAACCTTCTGCCAGGCACTTAATTGTGAACTGCAGAGTAATGATGTTGGTAACTGCCCACAGAAAAAAGTACTTGGTTTGCTGTTATACTTTCAGAAAATGAGCAGAAGCTCAGAAAAAGAACCTGCTGCACCTGGTCCAATGACTACACACACAGCCATATTATCATGCAGGCTCCTATGTATGGATTTTCTATTTTGGGCAAAATCCCAGGTAAGTTCATTGTTTCATCAGTGGCAGTAGGGGTGACAACTGATGAAGTCATGGCCAACTACTTCCAGCCACAGCAGGTAGTAATATCCTCCTGTCACCCCTCCCCCACTTGGGCCTGTAACACCTAGTTTTGTTTACATATGATTACAAGGGTGTGACCCTCCGGGATTTACATATTACTCATGTCTTCTTAATAACTATAATAATCAGTAGTTCTGCATTCAGGCCAACTCAGTCACAATAGTAAAAATCAAACATCAGGCAAGGAATTTCTTTATAGCTCATATAATGTGTTTCAAAATTTACTCATCAGATACTCTGGAATGATTGCTACATGTAGATATAGTGTTTCCAGTTGTATGTGGAAAAAAAAAAATCACAGGTTACTACTAGTCTCTCATTTTCAGAAAAGGGGAAGTGGTTTAGTATCTTATAGTGTTACAAATTTCCAAATACTTGGAAGAGATTGTTTGAGAAGTAGTTTCATTGATTCTACATAAAAGTCCAGTAAATGGGCATACATTGCAAAATTGTTCTCTGTACACTTTATATAATCATAAAATATGCCAAGTATTTGAAAACTTTCTTCTTTATTCATAGTGCCAAATGACAAAATGAACTTAAGTGTAGACTAAAAGCACAGGGTGATGAGGCAATTATGTTTAGTTTTTGTTTAAGTGTAGAGACTACAAGCATATACTCACAGCACTGTCCAATGACTCATTTTCCCTTATTAACTGATGAGAAGATTTCAAGGTGTAAGTTTCCAGTCCCATTTCTGTAAGGGCATGAAGCAAATAGCTCTCCAAAGCTATGTGCAACACAGGTGCTGTAAATGGATACACAGAGACACAAGCTGCCTGTTGTAACTTCAAGGGTTCTCTTGATGCTATCATTGGGAAATGATAAAGAAAACCTTCTTGTTGTGTAGCAACAAAACAAACCACACTTCCAAGATTTTTGTAATAAGGTGACCGCATTGGGTGGTTTGTTGATATTTTCTTATTTGCTGTAAATGCATAGAGAATTCACAGAATTAGTGACCACACCAACAGAGTGCAACAATAGGACAACAGTGACATAAAATAAAACTGTAAAAATTACAATGTAAAATACTGATACTATAAATCACACATTAATGTGACTGCCTATCAAAAGGCTGAATAACCACCTTTTGCAGTACAGACCACAGCATGACATGTAGAAAGAGTGGCAATGAGGTTCTGGAAGGTATCAATAGGGCTGGGGAGCCATGCTGACTCTAATACAATGGCTAGCTGCACTAGGGTTCTCAGTTGAGGATACATAGTGCGAACAACATGATCAAGGTGGTCCCGCAGATTCCTGAGTTTAAAATACAGAGAATTTTACAGCCAGGAGAGTATGCTCTTTGAACCACACACGTACACTGTGAGCTGTGTGAAATATTGCAGCATGCTGCTGGTAGGTGCCATCGTGCTGTGGGAAAACAAACTGCCTGTAGGGGCGGAGATGGTCCCCAGAGATAGCTGCATACTTGTGTTGATCCGCTGTGCCTTCCAGAAAGACAAGATTACCCAAGGAATGCCCTCCAGCCTGGACCCTTCCGACGATTGTTGCAGGGTGTTTGCTTTCAGACATTTCATCCTGTACACACCAACGGCCATCTGTTTGACGGAGCATAAAATGTGATTCATCTGAAAAATTCACCTGTCGCCCAGTGGATACTCAGTTGCAATACTAGTGTGCAAATTCTACCGTTCATCACTAATGAACAGGAGTCAGCATGGCTGTGTGAACTAGATGCTTGCTGTGGAGGCCTATATGCAGTAACATTCACTGAAAGGTCATTGAGAAGACACTGTTGGTAGCCAATACAGCATTAGTGACCTGTGGCGCACCATAGTTGCCTCAGTGCCAATTTTCAAGAGTGCCATTTTGCCATGCATGGTGTACTTCAACCACAGCAACACACAAACAGTTTGCAAACTTTGCCACTTTGGAAATTCTTCCGCCCTCAGCCCAAAAGCCAATGATCATGCCCTTTTGGACATCACATTCTCCATTTCTGCATTATGACAATGACTGCACTGTTTGCAGTATGGTTCAAATGGCTCTGAGCACTATGGGACTCAACTGCTGAGGTCATTAGTCCCCTAGTACTTAGAACTAGTTAAACCTAACTAACCTAAGGACATCACAAACATCCATGCCCGAGGCAGGATTCGAACTTGCGACCGTAGCGGTCTCGCGGTTCTACATCTACATTTATACTCCGCAAGCCACCCAACGGTGTGTGGCGGAGGGCACTTTACGTGCCACTGTCATTACCTCCCTTTCCTGTTCCAGTCGCGTATGGTTCGCGGGAAGAACGACTGTCTGAAAGCCTCCGTGCGCGCTCTAATCTCTCTAATTTTACATTCGTGATCTCCTCGGGAGGTATAAGTAGGGGGAAGCAATATATTCGATACCTCATCCAGAAACGCACCCTCTCGAAACCTGGCGAGCAAGCTACACCGCGATGCAGAGCGCCTCTCTTGCAGAGTCTGCCACTTGAGTTTATTAAACATCTCCGTAACGCTATCACGGTTACCAAATAACCCTGTGACGAAACGTGCCACTCTTCTTTGGATCTTCTCTATCTCCTCCGTCAGACCGATCTGGTACGGATCCCACACTGATGAGCAATACTCAAGTATAGGTCGAACGAGTGTTTTGTAAGCCACCTCCTTTGTTGATGGACTACATTTTCTAAGCACTCTCCCAATGAATCTCAACCTGGTACCCGCCTTACCAACAATTAATTTTATATGATCATTCCACTTCAAATCGTTCCGCACGCATACTCCCAGATATTTTACAGAAGTAACTGCTACCAGTGTTTGTTCCGCTATCATATAATCATACAATAAAGGATCCTTCTTTCTATGTATTCGCAATACATTACATTTGTCTATGTTAAGGGTCAGTTGCCACTCCCTGCACCAAGTGCCTATTCGCTGCAGATCTTCCTGCATTTCGCTACAATTTTCTAATGCTGCAACTTCTCTGTATACTACAGCATCATCCGCGAAAAGCCGCATGGAACTTCCGACTTCCAGACTGCAGCGCCTTTAACCGCACGGCCACTTCGGCCGGCTGTTTGCAGTATGTCTCCCTGCAACAACACTTTATATACTCTCCACTGTTAGTGCTGCCACCTTGCTGTCTGTGACTGGTTTTGCACATTGACATCGAACATAGGTGGTGGTCACATTAATGTCATTAATGTGACTGGACCGTGTGTGTGTGTATAACACTACTGAATCTGCAGTTCAGTATTTCTGTAAAGGTGGTGCTTAGGTTGTGCTCTCCTCACCTTCATAATTTAATACTAAAAACTGTTTTAAATAGTTTGTCTGAATATGAAACACTATACTGTGAGGTATTCATACAAAAATAAAGAGTTTACAGATATGTAAGAAATATAGTCAGTCACCAGCCCCCTTTTGCATGGTATACTGGTAGAAGGCATTACAGGGAATGATTCAGTGTATCGTGCTACACATAGCCTAAAAATAATACATTGAATAGAAAAAACAGCTGGGACAATACAAACATTATCTCACTTGATGAAAGAGTGATCTGTCATTTTCAGAACTTTATGGGATTACAATTCTTGTAAGCATTTCAGCCTGGTACAGCTGAACACAAATCATAAAACTGAGTAACTCACTGAGGTCATACAACTGTAATAGAAAGGAAGACAGAAGGTCAAAGTAGTAGGGACACAATAAGATAACACTGCTGACAAACCTAAAGAAATGGACAGGATTGTGAAACTGCTGAACATCTTGTACACACAGCTATATATATGGATAAGATGAATCATGATCTCATACACATCCATTTTTTGAGGAAGTGGCAAACGTATTGGGTATGAGATGTCAGCCGAGTATCACTGTCAATGTTGATAGATCAAGAAAGGCATTTCTCATCCAGAACATTTGTTATAGATTTCACAGTATATTTAACATGTGCCAGACAGAGCAAAAGGTTGTGTTTTCTTAGTATGGTAATAACGATACAGCATTAGAAAAAGAAACAAGATAAATTACATCTCTAGATGCTATAGCATCATCATGATAGCATCTAGAGATGTAATTTATCTTGTTTCTTTGTCTAATGATGTATCGTTATTACCATACCAAGAAAACCTTTTCTGGTAATCTGCTGATTAGACTGCCACACATTTTTTGCAAGAACAAAGTAGAGACGTGTTCTTATACATGTAACTAGTTCTTTGGGGACAAACATTCATCATAAAACACTGGAAAAATGATGTTTTGATCAGTCCTATATATAAAAGAAAAACTGTGAAAGGTGTAATGTGTCACATGGGTCAGACTGGTACAACTAGTCGATATCACTAACATGAAACACAATTGATGACATAATTGGCCCTGTATATTTCACACGTAATGTAGCTTACAACTGATTCTGTTTCCTGATGCTAATCAATCATAATATTTATTTGTGCTCATTACTCCATTACAGATTAGTCATATATTTATGCAAAAATTGTTGCAGTTATATTTGTTTTACACCACTTTGTATGTTTTATCTATGTTGCAATAATTATGATAAATAATAATTTTATTACGAGACACTGTTTCATTTAAGTTTTTGACAGACTGATAGCTTTTATTCCAGGAGTCATTGTCACTATCTAGCTAATCATCATAGTAATAGACTCACTAATGAGTAATTTTCTTTGTATTCCATGAGAATCACCAACCTTTATGGGTTCACAAGTGGCTGAGACCAATCTTGGAACCACATTTTGTGCTACAGTGAGGGTATGTCCTGCCATGCCTGCCAGGGATTGCTGCAGATTGTTTGTATGAGGTTTCCTTGTCCTTAAAATTTTTTAAAAGTTTTGACATTGCTGATTAGATCACTAGAAAAAAAATCCACTTGGTGTCTGTAATTCACATTTATTTGTGTATTTCAAGATTAAGTCATCATCAGAACATCGAAGAAGAAAGGGGGACTTCTTCGTACACAGTAATTTGTCATGTGTGAGCTAACTGCTCCAGAGCACTAATTCTTTTCTAACAATCTAATCAGCAGTGCTACAAGTTGTAAAAAATTTCATTAGACAATGGTTGCAATCTTCCTAAGCGACTTCATGTAGCACCTACAAAAATCCCTTGCTCTTTCCTACAGTATTGCTTGTCCGAGCTTTGTCTTTGTCATCACTGTTTGAAGTTTTGTGAGCCACTGAAACAGTCCAATGCTATGTCAGATGATCAGAGGCATTGGTTGCACTATCTCTGGTGTCAGTTTGACATCATTTAAAGTGACTTCAGAATGTCTTTGTATCGTTTCCGTTATCCCCCTTGCTTTCATTGTCCGTGTTTGAGTTGTGAATAGTATTCTGGCAATTTACCAACACATCAAAGTTGCTGTTTGATGATGTTAGACTCCATCCTACATCTACATCTACATCCATACTCCGCAAGCCACCAGACGGTGTGTGGCGGAGGGTACCTTGAGTACCTCTATCGGTTCTCCCCTCTATTCCAGTCTCATATTGTTCGTAGAAAGAAGGATTGTCGGTATGCTTCTGTGTGGGCTCTAATCTCTCTGATTTTATCCTCATGGTCTCTTCGCGAGATATACGTAGGAGGGAGCAATATACTGGTTGACTCTTCGGTGAAGGTATGTTCTCGAAACTTCAACAAAAGCTCGTACCGAGCTACTGAGTGTCTCTCCTGCAGAGTCTTCCACTGGAGTTTATCTATCATCTCTGTAACGCTTTTGCGATTACTAAATGATCCTGTAATGAAGCACGCTGCTCTCCGTTGGATCTTCTCTATCTCTTCTATCAACCCTATCTGGTACAGATCCCACACTGCCAAGCAGTATTCAAGCAGTGGGCGAACAAGCGTACTGTAACCTACTTCCTTTGTTTTCGGATTGCATTTCCTTAGGATTCTTCCTGGCAACATTTGTTTCTTCTGGGACACTGATTTTGATACACTGGTCTTGCCATTTCACTTTCAGTACTCTCCTGAACCATCACTTATGATATTTCTCAAGGAGCTTCAGGCGTCTTCTACAGGTGATAAAGGCCTCACTTCCATACGTAAGAGTTGGTATAATGATGGTTTCATAGACAAAGAGTTTAGTCTGAGTGTTGAGGTCATGGTTGTCAAAGAATCTGTCCTGCAGACAGCCAAAAGCTGTACTAGTACAGCTTCTGTGATATCAGATTTCAGCGTCAATATTTGTGTTTCGAGAGATGACTGCTAAGATAAGGAAAGTGATCAATATTTGGCAGGATTTCACAACTGAGGGTTTTTTTTGTTGTTGGTATTTGATGAAGTTTGATGGAAAATTTGTGTATTCCTCATGCTGAAGCCTAAGTCAATCTTCATGTTCACTTACTGATATACATTTGTGATAAATGTGGATACAGATGCAGAGTATGCCTCAAAATGCCAAAATGCAAGTTTACCTGAAAATGCAATTTCAAATCAAAAGTTAACCGGATGAATTATTTTGTCAGAGGAAGTTTGAAATGGCTTTATTTTCTGCACATAAATATTGAAAGTAACCAATTTTTGGGTATTAGTACTGCATGACATTTTGTCAAGCCAAGTTTGAAAGACAATGTGCACAAGAATGTGTTTGAAAAATAAAGAGTGCATTACTGCATAACACCACAACTTAGCAGTGCACCAGTAAGATACACTCTGATGTCAAATCAACTGAGAGTTGGTGAATGATTTCTATAAGATACACACTGTGTATGGCAACAGAGGACTCTGCTATGGGCCCTACCATCTTACAACAAATAAATGCGTATGTTTGTCTGTTAGTTTAAATCCGTTATGAGTGGACACTTTCACATCACAGTTCTAGGTGGTGGGAGGTTTGAACTATGGTTGTCTTACTTTAGAGATCCAGTCTGAACTGCATCATTTACGATGCTACCAACTGCAACCAGCAATTGCGCAGTACCTGTTACCAAATGCTTTGTGCACTTCACTTTGCTTTGTGTTGTCTGTTGCTCTTTGTTTCCTGTTCTTATTTTGAAAATGGGTAAAGAGAATAATCCTAGTCCATCATGGGATTCAAATAAGTTTATCACAACACCAGAAGGGTTTTTATTGATCCCTACGACATTGTGTCAGTTCTGCTTTTGCAGAAATTCAGAACATGTGTGTAGGCTGCCTGCCAAGGAGAGGTGTGACCTGTTCCTCGACACTGTTCCTGCTTGTCCAGTGATCAAAGTTCTCACTTGTTTATGCTTACAGCCAACTGGTATGTTATATAGTGTCTGCACTACAAGAATAAAAAAACTAAACTTTGTTATCAAACAGAGTGAGAAGAGAAAGATAATAACAAGAAATACCTTAAACCAGAGAAACACTCTGTTCACTGGTAAGAAACTGTTTTTGCTTCTCAACAGAGGCAATAATTTATTGAAAGCTTAAATAGAGCCAAAAGGAGAAAACAAGTAAAGGCCATTTTGGTGAGAAAAACAAAGTTTTTGCAAGAGGCAAGATTCAACTCAAAAACATTCTTACAGAGAATAAAAATTATTTATTCTCAATTACTATTATTTTATCTCCAAGCATTTTTCCCCTCATTTCTATCTTCAGGCAACATATTAAATTTATGTCTAATCATTTACACAGACAAAAATAGAAGCTAATTTTGCCCAAAATAGATGCTAATTTTACCAAAAATAGGTGCTAATATTGTCAAACCTAATTGCTACATTTTCAGGCCCCTACATCAAATACATTCAAGTGTTGTAGGCTTCTGTAGGAAAACTTTTTATTTGCCAAGCTTGCAAGGAAGGATACAGTTAAATAGCCTATTCACAACTGAAGCATACAAAAGGTTACAGGCCATTATTTAGTATACAAAGAATTCTTTGTATTATAAATATTGGCTGTAGCCTTCTGTATACTTTCAGATCTGAAGATGGCCATTTTACTGGTCAAAACAAGTACCTGGCATATTCTTCCTTGTGATTGTGTCAAACAAAGGTTTTTCCATAGAAGACTACAACACTATATTTAAAGATGGCCCCTGCAACACTGACAATGTCAGGTAATTAAAATATATTCAAAATTTCTTGAAGGGCTTCCTCTGAGTTAGACAAAACATTACCATCTGCATATTGGATTTGTATGACACAGATTATTATTACTTTGATCAAAGTTCTCAGTCTGCTAAGGTTGAAAATCCCACCACCTGTACTAAAAAATACTATTTTAACTCCTGATGGTAGTTTTCCTTCAACAAGTTTCAACAAATATTGAAAATAAAGTAGGAGCAATCACACATCCTCACTTTTTTTTTATTTTATTTTGAAAGCTTCTCTGGGTCCATTGTAATTGTCAAGTATGGTGCTGGTCATGTTGTGCAGTAGGCAAAGTATTTGTATCCATTTTGGGGAGCATCCAAATGAGGTCAGGAGCATCTAAAGAGAACTGTTGTTAACAGAGTCAGATGTCTTAACAAGATCTGTAAAAGCCATATAGGGGAAGAGATTTTGTTGTCTTGATTTCTCTTGCATTTGTCAAGTGCTAAATATCACACCAACTGTGCCTCAGTTTGGCTTAAAAGCACCCTGTGGTTCTCGCAGGGCATCTTCAGCGAGGGGCATCAAGTGGTTGGATAAAATCTGGGAAAGAATTTTCCCAGTAGTTGAAAGTAGAGATAGCCCATGGTAGATGACAAAGTCAGCTTTACCCCCTTTTTGAATATGGTTACAGTCAATGCACCTCATAAGTCAGCAGGAAATGTTTCAGTATCTCATGTCTTGGGTATATGGATGTGTATATGTTGAGTAAGCTTGGAGGCATCCTTTCTTATAGAACTCTGAAGGGACCTCATCTATACTAGCTGCTTTGTTGTTCTTCAGCTGATGACTAGCCTCTTCAACTTCCTGGTGAGAAGGAACATCGATGAGACAATACTGACTGGACCTTTCAGGAATTATGTTTAACATATTTTTCTCTCTGTACATGTCCCTGTTTAGAAGTTCTTGAAAATGCTTCTGCCAATCACAGTTGATGGAGCAACTGTCTTTGAAAAGTCTAGTTCCGTCTTTGGATTGTAAGAGATTTATGCATTGGGTGGTCAGACCATAGATAGTCTTCATAGCACTGAAAAAAGTGTGGATTGTTACTATCCGTTAGTTTCTGCATTTTGAGTGATTTTGTTTCTCACCATTAATTCTTAAAGGGACTGAATTGTTCTTTGAACTGCAGCTGTGAATGCTACAAATTGTTGTTTCTTGGGGGCTGAGTTGGGATCATTCTGCTTGGCAATGTGAGCTTGCCTATTTCAATCTATGAGGCTTTGAATTTCGGTTTCATTTCCATCAAACCAGTCCTGGTGTCTTTTCTGAGTGTAGCCAACTGTCTCTTTAGAAGTTAAGAGAACTACTGACTGGAATGTCAAAAAATGTTGTCCAATATCCTGGGGCCATTCACATGGAGGTATTTTGGTGAGGATTTGATGAAATTACGTTAGCAATTGCTTGTCTTTAAGCCATTCAGTGTTCAGTTTCTTCCTTGGTTATTTTCTCTGTCTGCTTCATTTTGGAGAGACATGCAGGGACATTATGGACCATATCAGCTTCTGATCAGTGCAACAATTATAACCATTGGTCAAAGCTCTTGTGACCAGTAAATGGCACTGGTCACGGGTGCAAACAATCACTTAGTCTGTCGTATGCGAATACTTCAATCTGAGGTGTTGCAAGGATCATTTGAATTCGTCTTTTTTGCAGAAGAGAGTATTTGTAATGATGAGTTCATGTTCCAAGCATTTAGATAACAATAGAATTCTGATGGAATTGCCCTTACCTACTTCATCTTTTCCCATGATACCAGGCCACAATGTACTGTACTTACTAACCCTGGCACTGAAATTTCCTAAAAGTATGATTTTACATGACTGGTTATTCATAAACAGTGTGTTGAGTTGTGAATAAAATTACTCATTGTGATCATCATTGGATGTGTGAGGTGGAGCATAAGTGCTAAATATGACTGATGATTTTTAATGGGTTTACGACAGCAAGTCATGAGCCTTTAACTGATTCCGATGGAAGTATTTCAAGGAGATCAACGAGTTCATTTTTTATGGCAAATACAACTTTGTGTTTATGAGGTTCATTTCTATCCCATCCTTTCCAGAAGAGTGTGTAGTGCCATCATTTCCCTGAGCTGCTTTTTGTCTGCCTGTCTAGTTTCACTCAGGATATCAACATCTATGTTTAATCTTGTCATCTCACAAGATGTAATTGCTGTTCCTGTTGTTATGCATCAGAGTACAACAGTTCCAGGTTGCAAAGATTAAATTTATTAGTTTGCTTTAATCACATGTGTTGTAGCCCTTGGATGCAGTGACATTCTCAGATGGGTTATAGGCTGACTATGTTTAAGGTCCATTTTACAGCACTTCCCCATCCAGGGTGAGCAGGGTGAATCCTAAAGAGGACTCCTTAGTGTGGAGTGTAACATGTGAACTGTTCTACAGCCTGTCTTAGAACAGGAGTGGTGATCATACACCTGACGTCTATGTGCCAACTTGTCATTAAGGGCTCCAAGACCACACAATCTGGCTTCTGTCACAACTTCCTGACCATTGTAGAGCTCGGTTTTATGCATTTGGATAATAGTTGTTAGGTCCAATGGATGACACCTGTGTGTGGATTCGTTTTACATGGGTATACTATTGTGCATCAGCAATCACACGATCCTTGGCAATGATAGTGTCTGGCTCCAGTGCCATAGAAACTAGGATGACTCAAGGCTCCATCACTTTTTCAGCCTTCTTCCACCTTCCCAGTCACTGAAGCAGTGACTCACTAACTCTTATGCCTTGTTCGGCATTGAGAAATTTAGGAAGCTACTGAATATGAGACAGACGCTTCTGGATTTAATCCCTTTCTTAGATTATGTAGGATTACCTCTTTCACCTTCTTCGCCATACCAGAATCCATCTCTCCTGCCATTGAGGTCTTTGTGTAACCCTCCGAAGGGGTCCACAGATGGTACTATTACTAGATGAGGCAAGGTTTTTAATGAAGTGTTACTCCTCCCACTGCAACTTTCTCAACTGGGCTTGGGAGTGGACAGTATACTTAGTAAACTATGAACAGACTGTATAGCTTAGTGAATATATCAGAAAGTTGAACTGAATAAATTAGAAAGTTGAAACTGTTCCCTTTTCACAATATACCATCATCACCATCACAAAATAGATTATCTGTCCTATTCCCATTTAACAATTCCTCTCTGTCTGGGAGATCCCACATTGCATCTTCCTGAAGAGATTTAAACTACTGATAATTTTCATCCATACTTAGCAAATGTTTGAACCATTTATTTTTATGTTCATTAATTTTCGCTCCTACAGAACAGATGTGTAGTTCATTTCTGATATCTTCATTTCTTATGCAATATCTTTTGGAGAATTTCTTAGCTGTGCATAGGAATTTCATATCTGTTGTTTTGATCTGGTATTCATCTCTGCATTTTATCATCCACATCTTGTTCAGCATTCTTGCCAGTGGACATCAACATGGATGGACATAAGCCAGTATCGGTCTCATGGCAGGGTCATGTGGCAGGCTGTCATAGGGGGTGCACATGAAGCATTGGATGGACAGAACCGATGACCCATGTGTTTATTTGCCAGCGGCGATGTGCCGGGCCTGTCAGTTCTTATTCTGACATTGACCTAGTTGATAGCCTTCACATTGCACTATGCTTTTGGTTCTGCTTGCTAGTTGTTCAGTCACTTGCATCAGACTCCCTGTTCCCCATAGACTGATCTGTACACCAAGTTTGTTTTCCTCTCTTGCTCTTCCAGGGCCAGTTCCTTGTCTTCTGAGTCAAGACACTGCTGGCTAGAGTAGTTACACATGTGCCAACAGGACAGTTTCATAGTGTTGACAAACCTGGGCAGATACAAAAGTGGCGATGGAGGATGCTACTATGCATGTAACACTTTTCTTTTTTCGTAGTGTTAATTTGTGGTCACTATGGACCTGACATTTATGTAATGCAGTCAAGAACAGCTGTACCTACAGAAGCCACAACTGGAGCAGCATCAAATGCAGCAGGCACAGCTGCAGCAGCTGCTCATACAGAATTTGGGTGATCTGCTGTCACATGGCGCTGGTGGAAAGTCAGACAGCTGCAGATGAGTCAGTTTCGATGAGTCTTCAGAAAGGTGTGACATTAACAGCACCAGTTCTTGCCATACTATAGAAAATTTGTGTTGTTGATCTAGTGGATAAGGCTGCCTTGTTACTGTCCAGCAGTGCAAGGTTGTGAAATCTGAAAACCCTCCACTGAGCCCAAGAAACTTAACTTTGAGGAACTCTGACAGTTACTCGTGCAGTATTCTGGCCATCAAATGTATGTGGTGGTGGCACAGTTGCAGTTTAACCAGCACTACAAATATGAGCCTGGATCACCACCCTGCCAGGTCTCTTGCACAAGTGTTGGTTTGCATGTCCCCAGTGAGCTACCTCATGTGCCAACTTAGGTATGTGATTGTCCATTTAGCACCAGATCCGGAGATCCAAACTAAGGCATTTTCCTTGTCTGACCCTGACTCACAGCGAGCTTGGCAGGTACAAGTAAGTCAAGGAGTTGCGATCCCCACACATGATGTTTCTCAGTGTCACTCTCCTTTTGCTTCTGTTTCCACTCAATGGGCAAGTCTGTTGTCCCGCCCTGATTGTCATGTGGTGCATATTTGACAGGACTGCCCATATGTAGATGCCATGTGTGGAACCTACCAAATAGTAGGCCATTTGGAATCAGTTCGTGGCAGTTGGCAAGCCACAGGAAGGTTGGGTCAGATGTCCCAGTGTTTTTCTTGGACTCAGAGGCTGTCACTGATACCCCACAAGCATCATCCCAGCATACGTTGGTTGGCAATGTGTGACCAATTGAGTTTCAGCAAAGGTCCACCTGGTTAACTTAGGCACGTACAGGCTCTTGCACTGTCCTGCATTGCAATGGTCACTACGACAAGATGTATCTTCTAGAAAACAGTGTATTCCATTGAGTGGGTAATCCTCCATCTCAGCACATTATAAAAATGTGGATTGATAGATCACATTGCTAGTGGTTAATTCATCACATGCGCAAAATATTTTTGAGTTACACCCAATTTTCGTTTTTTGTTTCCAGATTGTTAACAAAGTCTATTTAGTGCCCCACTTGGTCTTCTTTCAAGATTTGGACTCTTTACTTGAGTCGTATGGCCAGCTGTTTGGTAACACCTTGGGTCAGGCAGAAAATGTTGAGAACATTGTCTCCCTTGAGCCATCAGCAATTCCTAAATTTAACACCCCACCCCATCCCCTTTGCCATGTTTGACGAGGTTAAGGGTAAGTTGCAGTGCTGGCAGGCATTCCTGTTTCTCCTATTTCATCTAGTCAGCTCTTTGGTGGTGATTCAGAAGCCAAATGGTACCACGCACCCTTGCGGCGATTTTAAATAGAGGGTCAAAATGTGCTATTTGTATCACCTCCCATATCTGGAAGAGTTGTTGGTGAAGTTGCCTATGGAATAGTGTTTATCACACATTGAGGTATATCTGTAGTTGGCAATGGACTATGCTTCTCAGTGTTTTTAGTGCTCAACGCCCCCTTTGACTTTACAAGTTTAATTGCTTCTCCATTGGAATTTAATCAACCACAGGAATTTATAAAAGATATTTGGGGCATTTGATTAAGTTTCAAAGGAGAGACCTTCTCCTGCCACAACTGGACAATGAAATAATTTGACGGTGAAAGTTGAAAATTTGTGCTGGACCGGGACTCAAACCCGGATCTCCTACTTAATGCGAACGGTTGCCTTAACCAACTTGGTCATCCGGATAGAGCTCCTGTTCAGCCAAAATTCTCAACTTGTCACACACTAGTAGAGTCCACTGTCCATTCTCCTACTTGCTTGCAGCAAGTCATGTATCCTCACAAGAGGCACAGACCCTGTTGTGCACTTGTACTGAAGTTGTCAAGGTAGTCACGCATACAGATATACTGTACATATGTGTGATGTCTGTCCTGTTGGGCTTGTCCAATGATGTACATGTTGAAATAATTACAGAAAAGAATGAGATCCACACAAAAGTAGCCCAGAAAATCACTCATTGTACCGAAAATGGGGCCTATTAAAGAACTAATTAGAAATCACCTTACAATCCAATGTGGAACAGAAGTCCAGATCTAATTTTCTGAATATTTGCAAAGAATTTATGCATGCAGAAATGTGCACTGCGATATAGTAAGTCTCAGAAGTATCATACAGCAAATTTGTGAAGTTAAAGGTTATCGTACAGGAAACAAGTATAAGAAGTTACATAAATGACCCCCTCCCACTCCGTCCCACCACCCACACAAATAATACTTTCATACGCAGATACACAGTGGAAAACTTGCATGCGCGCGTGCGCCCACACACACACACACACACACACACACACACACACACACACACACTCTCTCTCTCTCTCTCTCTCTCTCTCTCTCTCTCTCTCTCTCACACACACACACACACACACACACACACACACACACACACACACACACACACACACACACACCTTCATTTTGTGGTACGTACACTCTTCTCTCTCTCTCTCTCTCTCTCTCACCTTCATTTTGTGATACTTATGTACATTGCATTTTGTGATGGTTGTGAAGTTATTCCTTCACACTTATATTTTATTTATTACTCATATCTATGTTATGTTTGGGGAAGGTGGGGGAAAATTGAAAGAGTAATCGAAAACAACTCACATTTTTGGTTTTGGAGGGGTTTAGCTTGTCTGAGGTACATTGGCTTCACCACTAAACAACGAAATTCTTCAGGACCAACAAGTACACCCATATTTGAATCTCCAGCTTCTGGTGAATACAGCTGAAGTTGTAGCAGATTTGTAACACTAGTTTCCTCAGAAGGGCCCTGAAACACCATAGAAATAAATGCAAGTCAAATACAACTTTGAATAATAGGTGTTATGCGTTTCAAAATTTCATTGTCAGACTGAAGCTGTGGAATGAAGTGTACAATAAATTAATGATAGAAAATAAACATTAGAGTGTATCTAAGTATTGCAATATACAGAGATTTCAAATAGTATTGTACTTACATAAAAATCAAACTTTAGTACAAAGCTCATGAAAGTGAGCACATAGACCGAATAAAATACAAATCTCATTGCATGTACACATATTTGACAGTGCAGTGTATTCAAATACAATCAGTGCCAAACTGAGTGTAGTGACTGAACTATCAAAGAGGTAAACAAAGGCCAGTAGTTGGTGTTAACATTGACCACAGAAAGCAAGTCAAAGAGTGACTCTACACACTGCAATTAAGTACATGTCAGCACCTCATGAACGAATTTGACAAAAATATTTATGCTGTTTTTATGAAAGAGAATCTCATACTAACAGCACGAAAAGTGCATCATTACGTAACATTGTAAGAAATCTAGAATGAAATTTTCACTCTACAGCGGAGTGTGCGCTGATATGGAACTTTGGAAGGTAGGAGACGAGGTACTCGCAGAAGTAAAGCTGTGAGGACGGGGCGTGAGTCGTGCTTGGGTAGCTCAGTGGTAGAGCACTTTCCCACGAAAGGCAAAGGTCCCGAGTTCGAGTCTCGGCCCGGCACACAGTTTTCATCTGCCAGGAAGTTTCATTGTAAGAAATGTCACAGAGGTAGTCTTTAGTCAATAATGAAAACAGGGGACAATTGTGACTAATAACTGGTATGGTACAACATAAACATAACACAGATATGAGTAATAAATAAAATATAAGTGTGATGGAATAACTTCACAAACATCACAAAATACAATGTACATAGGTATCACAAAATGCAGTCAAATTACAATAGACGAATTTGTAATAAATGACATAACAGAATCATTTATGTGAGCCCATATTGGTGGCAATAACTTGAAATGAAAGAACTATTACATGATAAAAGGTTACGTTGTTTTCCCTTTTTTTTTAATATGTACTCTTTAACGAGAAAGAAGAGGTAGTGGGAGAATACAAGGTCTACCTGTCAGGAGTCAAAGCAGGAATAGCACAATGGGGTGTAGGGCTTTACATCAGGAAAGAAATGGAACCCAGCGTAGTTGCAATAAGGTATGTAAACGAACGACTGATGTGGATAGATCTGACAGTGTCTACCAAGAAAATTAGGATTGTGTCAGTATATTCGCATTGTGAAGGGACAGATCAAGATAAGATGGATAGTTTTTATGAGGCACTCAGTGATGTAGTTGTTAGAGTAAAGGACAAGGACAGTATTCTGCTCATGGGTGATTTTAACGCCAGGATTGGAAATCGAACAGAAGGGTATGAAAAGGTTATGGGTAAATTTGGAGAGGATATGGAGGCCAACAGGAACGGGAAACAACTCTTGGATTTCTGTGCCAGTATGGGCTTAGTAATCACAAACTCCTTTTTTAAACATAAGAACATTCACCGGTATACTTGGGAAGGCAGGGGAACCAGATCTGTCATTGACTATATAATAACAGATCAGGAATTCAGGAAGACTGTGAGGACACACGTGTATTCAGGGGATTCTTTGATGACACTGATCATTATTTAATCTGCAGTGAAATTGGGATTGTGAGGCCGAAAGTGCAGGAGGTCAGGTCCATATGTAGGAGGATAAGAGTGAGAAACTTCAGGATAAGGAAATCAGGCACAAGTACATAACAGCGATCTCAGAAAGGTACCAGTTAGTTGAGTGTAGTCAATTACAGTCATTGGAAAAGGAATGGACAAGGTACAGGGACACAGTACTAGAAGTGGCTAAAGAATGTCCTGGAACAGTAGTGTGTAAAAGTAGGATGAAGCAAACAGCTTGGTGGAATGATACAGTCAAGGCAGCCTGTAAAAGGAAAAAGAAGGCGTATCAAAAATGGCTACATACCAGAACCCAGGTACACAGAGAAAGTTATGCTGAAGAAAGAAACAAAGCCAAACAGATAATTGCAGCATCCAAGAAGAAATCGTGGGAAGACTTTGGAAACAGGTTGGAGACTATGGGTCAAGCTGCTGGAAAACCATTTTGGAGTGTAATTAGCAGTCTTCGAAAGGGAGGTAAGAAGGAAATGACAAGTATTTTGGACAGGTCAGGAAAACTGCTGGTGAATCCTGTGGATGCCTTGGGCAGATGGAGGGAATATTTTGAAGAGTTGTTCAATGTAGGTGAAAATGCGATCAGTAATGTTTCAGATTTTGAGGTAGAATGGGATAGGAATGATGATGGAAATAGGATCACATTTGAGGAAGTGGAAAAAATGGTCAATAGATTGCAGTGCAATAAAGTGGCTGGGGTGGATGAAATTAAGTCGGAACTCATCAAATACAGTGGAATGTCAGGTCTTAAATGGCTACACAGGATAATTGAAATGGCCTGGGAGTCGGGACAGGTTCCATCAGACTGGACAAAAGCAGTAATCACACCAATATTTAAACATGGAAACAGAAAAGATTGTAACAACTACAGAGGTATCTCTTTAATCAGCGTTGTGGGTAAAATCTTCTCAGGTATTATTGAAAGGAAAGTGCGAGTATTAGTTGAGGACCAATTGGATGAAAATCAGTGTGGGTTTAGGCCTCTTAGAGGCTGTCAGGACCAGATCTTTAGCTTACGGCAAATAATGGAGAAGTGTTATGAGTGGAACAGGGAATTGTATCTATGCTTTATAGATCTAGAAAAGGCATATGACCGGGTTCCTAGGAGGAAGTTATTGTCTGTTCTACAAGATTATGGAATAGGAGGCAAACTTTTGCAAGCAATTAAAGGTCTTTACATGGATAGGCAGGCAGCAGTTAGAGTTGACGGTAAATTGAGTTCATGGTTCAGAGTAGTTTCAGGGGTAAGACAAGGCTGCAACCTGTCTCCACTGTTGTTCATATTATTTATGGATCATATGTTGAAAACAATAGACTGGCTGGGTGAGATTAAGATATGTGAACACAAAATAAGCAGTCTTGCATATGCGGATGACTTAGTTGTGATGGCAGATTCGATTGAAAGTTCGCAAAGTAATATTTCAGAGCTAGATCAGAAATGTAAGGACTATGGTATGAAGATTAGCATCTCCAAAACGAAAGTAATGTCAGTGGGAAAGAAATATAAACGGATTGAGTGCCAAATAGGAGGAACAAAGTTAGAACAGGTGGACGGTTTCAAGTACTTAGGATGCATATTCTCACAGGATGGCAACTTAGTGAAGGAACTGGAAGCGAGGTGTAGCAAAGCTAATGCAGTGAGCGCTCAGCTACGATCTACTCTCTTCTGCAAGAAGGAAGTCAGTACCAAGACTAAGTTATCTGTGCACCGTTCAATCTTTCGACCAACTTTGTTGTATGGGAGCGAAAGCTGGGTGGATTCAGGTTACCTTATCAACAAGGTTGAGGTTACGGATATGAAAGTAGCTAGGATGATTGCAGGTACTAGTAGATGGGAACAATGGCAGGAGGGTGTCCACAATGAGGAAATCAAAGAAAAACTGGGAATGAACTCTATAGATGTAGCAGTCAGGGCGAACAGGCTTAGATGGTGGGGTCATGTTACACGCATGGGAGAAGCAAGGTTACCCAAGAGACTCATGGGTTCAGCAGTAGAGGGTAGGAGGAGTCGGGGCAGACCAAGGAGAAGGTACCTGGATTCGATTAAGAATGATTTTGAAGTAATAGGTATAACATCAGAAGAGGCACCAATGTTAGCACTGAATAGGGGATCATGGAGGAATTGTATAAGGGGGGCTATGCTCCAGACTGAACGCTGAAAGGCATAATCAGTCTTAAATGATGATGATGATGATGATGATGATAACTTAGTATTAGACTGTGTAATTTTCCAGCTGTTATCAGTTTACAACCATCACAAAAAGAAATGTTACATGAGTATGACCAACTGTAATCATTACACTAGTCAAACAACCACTGGATGACATAGAATATAACCATTTAGGGAAGCCTCGATGAGTGTCAAAAACTTGAAATAAAATATTAAAATATTTCTTTATTACTCATATTTGTTCTATGTTTATATTGTACCATACAAGTTATAGCAATTTTCTTCCATTTTTTATGATGTTACCTAACAATGCACCTTTCATGCTGTTGGTATGAGTTTTTCTTCCATAAAAGTAGGCCTACCATAAATGTTTTTGTCAAATTTGTTCATGAGGTGCTGACATGCACTTAATTTTAGTGTATATTAGTTTGTAAAGTTACTCTTTGATCTGCTTTCTATGATCAATGCTAGCACTACCTACTGGTCTTTGTTTACCTCTTTGATAGTTCAACTGCCACTCTCAGTTTGACACTGGTTCTATTCAAATACTTGGCACTGTCAAATATGCCTACGCGAGATAAGATTTGTATTGTATTCAGTCTATGTGCTCACTTTCATGAGCTTTGCATTAAAGTTTGATTTTTATGTAAGTACAATACTATCTGAAATCTCTGTATATTGCAATACTTAGTTGCACACTTACCTATATTTTCTATCATTAATTTATTGTACACTTCATTCCACAGCTTCAGTCTGACGACAAAATTTTAAAACACATAACGCTAAAGAAAGGATTGTGTGATCAAGACCTTTCTATATCTCAAAGCTGTGCCAAATCTGAATGGTTGTCAGACTATACTATGGAAATATTTCTGCATCAAGTAATGGAAATATATTATGGTTACAGCAAAACATAAGAGTAACTAAAATATAGTGCGGACTGTGATACATACTATGCTACCTAAGTCAGTTATAATGCTAGTATTGCCACCGGATTTAGATACAAAAACAATAGAATTTGATTCTATACCAATATCCATACTCTGTACACCACTGTGAAATTCCTGACAGAGCATACTTCCCTTTGTACCAATTACGTCTTCTTCTCACTCCATTCACGTATGGAGCGAGGGAAGAATGACTGCTTACACACTTCTGTGCATGCTGTAATTAGTCCACTCTTGTCTTCACGATTCCTATGGGAGTGATTCTTAGAGGTTTCTAGTATATTCATAGATTCCTCACTTACAGCTGGCTCTACACACTTTATAAGTAGGCTTTCACAGGCTAGTATGTGTCATCTTACCTGTCAGTTCAGTTTTCCAATATCTCTGTGATGTACCCCCATGGATCAAACAAAAGTTTGACTATTTGTGCTGTCCTTCTTTTTATATGTTCAATATCTCTAATTGGTCCTATTTCATAGAGGTCCAACACATTTGAGCAATATTCTAGGATAGATCATATGAGTGTTCTGTACGCGTTTTCCTATGTAGAGTGATTGCATTTCTGTAGTACTCTACAAGTGAACCAAAGTCTGCAACCTGTTTTACCTATGACTGAGACTAAGAGATCATTCCAATTTGCATCTTCACAAATTATTGCAACTAGGTACTTTTATGAGAGGATTGACTGCAACTGTGACTCATTGATAATGTAGTCATAGGACGCCACATTTTACACTTTGTGGAATGCACAGATTTGCATTTCTGAACATTTAAAGTATGTCGCCAACCTTTGTAACACTTTGAAATCTTATCGAGACCTGACTGAATATTTTTGCTGTTTTTTTCAGACAGCAGTTCGTTATAGATAATCACATCATCTGAGAAAAATCTGAGGTAATTACCAATATTGTCTGCAAGGTCATTAATAAACATGGTTCAAGCATCCAATGGCAGTGTTTCTGTGACCATTCTACTCTATGTGAAAGATGATGTGTAGACAGCAGTGGGACATTGACGTATGTACCCCATAGTAAGGAGCTTTTCTGAATGGTTTTTGCCCAGCACGAAACTGGCAAGTGAGCAGCTTCACTATGGCTTAGCTATCAACTGTTACTATCTATGGCAGTGAGGTTATTGCTTGCATGTGTTGATTCTAGCAGCAGATTTCTCCAAATCAAGATATACGAGGTCTGTTCAAAAGAGTCTGAAACATTAGTAATTTCACACCTATGGTGTGCTGGAGCGACATGCGGTTGGCATTCCTGCACATGCCTGTTTTTAATGTGTAACTGCAGAAAGTTTCATTGTTGTATGTTGGTTAGTTACTGCTCAGTGCTATATTGAGTAGAACATTGTGTCGCACAGTCTGTGAATTTCGAGATGGCAGAGTTAGAGGGGCAACGTGTCTGCATTAAATATTGGGTGAAACTCAAGAAAACCTGTGCAGAGATACACCATATGGCGCAGAAAGCCTATGGTGATGAGTACTTAAGCTGTACTTGGTGTTACAAATGGTTTACACAGTTTAAAGGTGGCTGGACAGAAGTTAAAGATGCCCCTCTTTCAGGATACCCTGCCACGTCTACCAATGATGCTCATTTCAGGAAAGTCAATGAAACTGTGCATGGCAATCGAAGAATGACCGTCAGAGGGATTGCAGAACAATGTAACATTTCAGTTGGATCAAGTCATGAAATCCTGACACAGCATCTTGGAATGCATCATGAGTCATGACCAGAAAGACCTTTGCCTTGCAGGATGTGAAGAGTTTTTCACAAATGAGATAAGAGAATCATCACTGGTGGTTTTTATATATTTATATTTACACATCGAGTTCCATAGGACCTAATTGAGGAGCAAATCTCCAAGGTCATGTAACATGTCAATAAATGAAATTACAACATAAAAGTAATGACAGATGAAAATAAATGTTCAAGAACCCAAAAAAGTCACTCCATAAGTTTAAGTAAACACAATCAACAATACAATAAGAATCAGCTTAATTTTTCAATGAACACCTCAACAGAATAGAAGGAGTGACCCATGAGGAAACCCTTCAGTTTTGATTTGAAAGCGCGTGGATTACTGCTAAGATTTTTGAATTTGAGTGGTAGCTTATCGAAAATGGATGTAGCAGTGTAACGCACACCTTTTTGCACAAGAGTTAAGGAAGTCCGCTCCAAATGCACGTTTGATTTCTGCCAAGGTTTAACAGAGTGAAAGCTGTTTATTCTTGGGAATAAGCTAATATTGTTAACAAGAAATGACAGTACAGAATATATTGAGAGGCCAATGTCAAAATACCCAGACTCGTGAACAGGGGTCGACAAGAGGTTCATGAACTTACACCACTTATTACCCGACCCGCCCGTTCCTGAGCCAAAAATATCCTTTTATAATGGGAAGAGTTACCCCAAAATATAATACCATACGACATAAGCGAATGAAAATAAGCAAAGTAGACTAATTTTCATGTCGAACAATCACTCACTTCTGATACCGTTCGAATAGTAAAAATAGCAGTACTAAGTCTTTGAACAAGATCCTGAATGTGGGCTTTCCACAACAGCTTACTATCTATCTGAACACCTACAAATTTGAACTGTTCAGTTTCGCTAATCATATGCCCATTCTGTGAAATTAAAATGTCAGTTTTTTATTGAATTGTGTGTTAGAAACTGTAAAAACTGAGTCTTGCTGTGATTTGGTGTTAGCTTATTTTCTACAAGCCATGAACTGCACCATTTGGACCAATTGTGAGCTACTCCCTGTATTCCGTAATGGTCCAACTTCTGGAGCAATATTTTGTGATCAACACAATCATATGGCTTAGTTAAATAAAAAAATATGCCAAGCGTTCACAACCTTTTGTTTGGCCCATCCAGTGTCTCACAGAGAAAAGAGAATACAGCATTTTCAGTTGTTAAACAACTTCTAAAGCCGAACTGTACATTTGATAGCAAATCGTGTGATATAAAATAATCAACTATCCTTACACACACAGCCTTTTCAATAACTTTTGCAAACACTGATGGCATAGAAATAGGTCTAAAATTATCTACATTATCCCTTTCTCCCTTTTTATAAAGCAGCTTTACTACTGAGTACTTTAATCACTCAGGAAACTGACCATACCTAAAGGAAAAATCACAAATATGGCTAAATACAGGGCTAACATGTGTAGCACAGTACTTTAATATTCTGCTAGACACTCCATCATAACCATGAGAGTCCTTAATCTTCAGTGATTTAATCATTGACTCAATCTCCCTCTTGTCTGTATCACAGAGGAGTATTTCAGACATCAACCTCGGAAAGGCATTTGCCACGAAAGTTATATGATTTCCTGTAGAAACTACATTTTTATTTAATTCACCAGCAATGCTCAGAAAATGATTGTTAAATACTGTACATATATCTGATTTATCAGTAACAGAAATATTTTTACTGTAAACTGACTTTATATCATCGACCTTGTGCTGCTGACCAGACACTTCCTTCACAACTGACCATATGGTTTTAATTTTATCATGTGAATTAACTATTTTTTTTGCATACCATAAACTCTTTGCATTCCTAACAACATTTTTAAGCACCTTCCAATACTGTTTGTAATGGGCTACTGTAGCTTGATTGTGACTACTTCTAACATTTTGATATAATTTCCGCTTTGTTCTACAAGATATCCTTATCCCACCAGTCAGCCACCCAGGCTGCCTATAACTGCTAGTACCCCATTTAGAATGTTTTTATGGAAAGCAACTCTCAAAGAGCATGATAAATGTGTTAAGGAAATCATTATATTTATCATCTATGTTATTGGCACTATAAACATCCTGCCACTCTTGTTCCTCGACAAGGTTTAAAAAACTCTCTATTGCTGTTGGATTAACTTTCTTACATAGTTTGTAATTAAATATGACATTGGTTTGAGTACAAAAGCCTTTTAGTGTTAAAATTTGTGCACCATGGTCTGAAAGGCCATTCATGCTTTTACTAACAGAATGCCCATACAATAATGAAGAATGAATAAAAATATTGTCTGTGGCTGTGCTACTGTTCACCTGCACCCTAGCTGAAAAAAATACAGTCTGCATCAGATGATATGAATTTAGGAGATCTACCAACATCCTTTTTCTTGCACCATCATATACAAAATTTATAATGAAGTCACCACATATAACTAGTTTCTGGTACTTCCTACAAAGTGAATCAAGAACCCTTTCAACACTTAACAAGTACTGGGTATAAATGTAGTTCAAAACACAAAATTATTAGGACTCACCACTTACTGTGGGAACACCACATTGCTACCACACCTAGCAAACTAAATTCAGCCATATTTATTCTCAAAACATTAAACCACTAGCAGCATATGATGTTATGTGAATGGTGTATTTCTCATATTTTAACTTATCATGAACTACGGAATAGAAATGTTACATCAGTCAAGTAATGCAATTAAAATCTTCAAACTGCAAAAAGTGACAATTAGAATAATGCCTAAAGTATTCAATTTTTGGAAAATATTCCATTCCAAATGGAATATAACTGAATATGAATGTCACATCTTTGATTCAACGATCTAAAAATTATCCCCTCATAAGAACAAATCTAGGGAAACTAAGAAGTTGTGGAGTATAATGCCAGAAAGCTTTCACAAGACATGTCATATTCCAAAAATGTTGGGTTGAACCTAAAAATTACACATCTGAAAGAGAAAACAAAAATCAGAACTACTGAGTAGGATACCAACAAAAACAAACAGTGTCCCATTAATACTCCTTGAAGTGGCAAAACATGGTATAAACTTTTAAACAGTTTTATTCAACCTTAATATCATTTACAACATTTTGCTTAATAAATCTCAAGTATTAATGAATTTACTGCATTAAGTTTCAACAAAAATTAAATTTGAGCAAAATGTGTTCTGAAATCTATATTTCTGAGATTTGTTAAGTAAAGTGTAGCTTTGGGCCATTAGCCTATAGGGCTGGGGGATAAAAAGTTGAGAACATTCTTTTCGACCTTGAAATTTGACACTTCTTCCCCGTTCTTCTTGTGCAGAAGACGTCATTTGCTTTTCTTCAGAGTTTACTACACCGTAAAAAAAATTGCTTTGTTGGGTAAAACTGGATGTAGAATCAGCAAGCCAACTGGAGTCTCTTATTGCACGCAGTAAAATGATAAACTACTGTAAGTGGAGGGAGTGTTCTTGTGGGAATTGGGGATGGATGATAGGCTCATGTATACTGCTGCTATGTTTGTGTTGTACAAGGAATCTGAGCTTCACAGTACTGGGCCCTACCTGCAACTCAGAAAGGGGTGTAAGAAGGCGACACAGAAAAAAGCGTGAGGCCACTATTTCGGCAGTGAAAATGTGCATGTGGTATATTTGGTTGGGAGTGCACTGCTCTGTACAGATTCAATTCATCTAGACTGGACAATGGTGTTGAAACCGCCACCGCACCAAGGAATCTGCATAATTTCCCAAGAATATTGTGACACGGGTCTACAGTTATGATGTTGAGAGCAAGGTTCAGTCTCCAAAATGGATCAGGAAAGGTTCTCCAAGACCAAGAAAAGCTCACTAGGTCAGATCAAATGTCAAAGCCATGCTGACAGTTTTTTTTGACTTTGAAGGAGTAGTTCATCATGTATTCGCATCACAGAGACAAACTGTTAATCGATGATACTATCAGGATACAGTGGGACGTCTGCGAGAAAATGTGAGAAGCAAATGGCCTGAAATTTGGTGAGACAATTCATGGCTCTTGCATCACGATAATGCAACAGCACTTTCACCCTTGTTGATGCGTGACTATTGTACATAAAAACGAAATCATTGTGCTGCCTCATACTCCGTGCTCTCCAGACCTGGCCCCTGTGGACTTTTTTTTATATTTTCAAAGTTGAAAAACCTGTTGAAAGGATGAAGGTTTGCAATGACAGACGAGATAAAAGAAAATTCACAGATAACACTTCACGTGATCCAGCAAGAGGTATACCAAGACTGCTTGTGGAAGTGGAAATGGCGTTGGGAGCAGTGCATCAATGAGGCAGGAGAGTATTTCAAAGGAGACTGTGACCAATAAGTAAAAGGTAAGTGCAAACAATTTTGTGGACAAAGTTAAAGAATTTTTTGAATAGACCTTGTACAAAGAACACCCTTGATACAATAGTAACAGAAAATGCTAGTGTCTGCACACTCCCGTGCACCCCCTCCTACATTCTAGCAGTGATCAAATGTGGTGGTATTGTGTGTTTTGCCTGTCCTGTACTTGGCTGTCACACTGGTATCCAATAAAAAGTTTGACACATTCAAGTCCTCTGTGTGAATCATTTGGCAGGGAGTACTACCCATCGTACCACATATAGGGTTTCTTCCCATTCCACTTGCATAAGGAACATGGGAGGATGACTAAACAAGCCCTTATGAGCCGTGATCAGTCTAATCTTGTCATTCTGGTCCATTTGTGAGGGAGACATAGAGTATCATAGAATATGCTTACATTCTTTCCTTAATACTGGATCTCGAAGCTTTGTATGCAGGCTTTCACAGGATACTTCACATCTAACTGCCATTTCACATTTTTAAGCATTTTGGGATTCTCTCTTGAGAGTCAGACACACCTGTGACCCTACTTGCTGAACTTTTTTGCATACATTTAATATTCCCTGTTTGTTTTAGTCTGTATGCATCACACACACTTTGGCAGTTTTCCACGATGGGATGCATGAGTGTTCTGTAACGTGTACCTTTTGTAGAGTGACAGCATTTTTTGCAGTATCCTACCAATGAACTGAGTCTGCCACTGTTTTACCTATGACTAAGCCCACTAGATCATTCCATTTCACGTCCCCACAAGCTGTTACACTTTATTTATATTTATTTATTTATTTATATTTATTTACTCTCTACCACAAAAGAAGGAATGCTTGGTTCCAGAAACATTCATCACATTATTTTTATAAGTTAACTGATTCTTCATGTGACTCATTGATATTATAGTCAAATGATGATACATTTCTGTATTCTGTGAAGTGCAAAATTTTATATTTCCAAACATTTAACACAAGTTATCAACATTTGAGGCACTCTGGAACCTTATCAAGATCTAACTGGATATTTGTGAAGTGTTTACTCCATCATAGGTAACACACCAGACACCACACCTACCTTTAATTCAATTACTCATGATTGTAAACTGCGTGTGTAGGCTTGCATACCTCCATGGACTAGCACCACAACTAACGGCAAACATTTACTACCACTGGAGAAGCTGTAGTACCTCAAACTTTACATAGCAGTACCACAACAATCCTCATCTTCACAGTTCATTCGCAATATTTCTTAAGAGTTTAATGGTTTTCTAATTTCATCTGTTTTCTGTATAACTAATTTACAGAACTGCTTATTCCACTTTCTTAACCTCAACCCAGAGTTTTGAGTGAGATTCCCTGCAAATTCTTTTAAGTTTTTACTCTTCCCCTTTCTCTATCTAACTCTCCACCACAAAAGAAGGAATGCTTGGTTCCAGAAACATGAGAAATAATTATATATTACTTATACTTGTAAGTAACTCAAAACATGTTTATCTATTTTCCTTTAATATCTGTAGAAAAATATACACCATGTGATCAAAAGTATCCGGACACCTCCAAAAACATATGTTTTTCATATTAGGTGGATTCTGCTGACACCTACTGCTAGGTACTCCATATCAGCGACCTCAGTAGTCATTAGACATCATGAGAGAGCAGAATGGGGAGCTCTGTGAAACTCATGGACTTCGGACGTAGTCAGGTGATTGGGTGTCACTTGTGTCATAAGTCTGTATGCGAGATTTCCACACTCCTAAATATCCCTAGGTCCACTGTTTCTAATGTGATAGTGAAATGGAAATGTGAAGGGACACATACAGCACAAAAGTGTACAGGCCAACCTTGTCTGTTGACTGACAGAGACCGCCGACAGTTGAAGAGGGTCGTAATGTGTAATAGGCAGACATCTATCCAGACCATCACACAGAAATTCCAAACTGCATCAGGATCCACTGCAAATACTATTACAGCTAGGCAGGGGGTGAGAAAACTTGGATTTCGCAGTAAAGCACCTGTTCATATGCCACACATCATGCCAGTAAATACCAAATGACACCTCGCTTGTTGTGAGGAGTGTAAACCCTGGATGACTGAACAGTGGAAAAACATTGTGTGGAGTGACAAATCACGGCACACAATGTGGCCATCTGATAGCAGGGTGTGTGTATGGCAAATGCCAGTGAATGTCATCTGCCAGTGTATGTGGTGCCAACAGTAAAATTCGGAGGCAGTGGTGTTATGTTGTGGTTGTGCTTTTCATGGGGGAGGGGGGGGGGGGAAGGGGGGGGGGGAGGGCTTGTACTCCTTGTTGTTTTGCGTGGCACTATCACAGCACAGGCCTACATTGATGTTTTAAGCACCTTCTTGCTTCCCACTATTGAAGAGCAATTAGGGGATGGCGACTGCATCTTTCAACACGTTCGAGCACCTGTTCATAATGCACGGCCTGTGGCGGAGTGGTTACACAACAATAACTTCCCTATAATCGACTGCCCAGCACATAATCCTGAACTGAATCCTATAGAACACCTTTGGGATGTTCTGGAATACCAACTTTATGCCAGACCTCACCGAACGACATCAGTACCTCTCCACAGTGCAGCTCTCCATGAAGAATGGGCTGTCATTCCCCAAGAAACCTTCCAGCACCTGATTGAACATATGCATGCGAGAGTGCAAATTGTCATCAAGGCTAAGGGTGGGCCAACACCATACTGAATTCCAACATTACTGATGGAGGACACCACAAACTTGTAAGTCAGTTTCAGCCAGGTGTCTGGATACTTTTGATCACATAGTGTTCCTCTATCTTTCACTTATATTCTCTCATTATCACTACAAAATTCATGAACAACATTCCAAAAAAAAATTTACTTGCATCAGTATTATGCAGATAGTATATTGGGACACAGTCGACCACGACCATAAACAAATGAGTTAGACTGCCTCTCTCTCGCACGGCTGCCAGCCTACATCTGCATTCTGTGCTTCCTTAAAAGCAGAACTGACATACTAATGGTCATAGGGATTGCTAATTCCTTGTGTTGTGGTGAGAGTTGCATTTGAATCCCGCCATACACCAAAAAAACAAGCAATTCACAAGACAAACTAAACTGGAATACACAAAGAATTTGGCGATGGCTACAGTGCAACTGTTTGCTGCAGTTGGCAGAGGTAGTTTAGGCTTGACCTCTACCAGTATCTTGCGCAACCACAGTTCATAAAACTGCCACGATATAGTGTCTGCATAATAGCCGAGAATAATATTTTATTTTTCACATACCTCAGATGGTGATGAACACTTCACATTAATTGTCATTTCCAAAGGAGCTACTTTAAATGGCATGTTTCTATATGGTGTGCCATCATTTGTTGAAGTATTTGTTGAACAATGACCCTGCTGAGTTGTTATTCCTGGCAGGTGGATAGTAAGAGGAAATGAATTATTGTGGAGCTTCTCAACCCAGTTGTCTTCAAAAGCATCTCTGCCTTTTGCTAAATTTTTATTGAATTCTGCTTCCAGCAGGGAATCCCAGTTAATTTCAGAATCTGTTTCTTTCTTGGTCCCTGAAAATGGAGACAGAATAAAACTAACTGAATATCTAATTGTCTTAACATTGATTTTTTTTTCAAAGCAGAAGAGTGTATTTTACAGAAAATAACCAGTCATTTGGGTGCTATCACTTGAGAAGAGAGCTGTCTTAACATTGATTTTTTTTTCAAAGCAGAAGAGTGTATTTTACAGAAAATAACCAGTCATTTGGGTGCTATCACTTGAGAAGAGAGCTGTCTTACCTAACAAGTATGCAAAGACATATAATTAAGTAATTATACAAATTCTCAAAGTTTCACTATCCCGGACAACAGAACATACTATGTATGACTGTACATACAAGTTAAATTTACTTTGAGTCATTATACCAGAAAATTAAATATAAACAATTTTAGGCATCATTAAAGCTTTAACAACATCAAAGATCATACTGCAGGTATGTTTTGTAGCTTTCACTGAGTAGTAGTCTGATTTTATGCATGTGAAACAAAACAGAATGTAAATGCACAATGTTGATAACTTATTGTCAACAGAAGTATCTTCATGTTAATTCTACCAACAGCTTTGATAAATCTGATTAATTTCTCAAATAATTAATTACTCAGCAACACAGCCATAAAGAATAAATACATAAAAGCTCAAATAAAAACACCACCAAGAACCAGACACAAGGGAGCACTCCCTGGACTGGAAAAGCTGAATCATATCCTTCACCAGGGATTGATTACCTATCATCATGTCCGGAAATGAGGAACATCCTACCAAAGATCCCTTTCACCACTCCTAAAGTGGTATTCCTTCACATACACACACACCCTACACAAGGTCACAGGGATTACATCCCTGTGGAAGACACAGGTGCAAGATATGTCCAATCCACCCACCCAGCACTTCCTACTCTGTTCCTGGCACAGGCTTATCCTATCCCATCAGAGGCAGGACCACCAGTGCCCTGCCAGCAACCATGTCATGTACCAACTCTGCTGCAATCACTGTAGAACTTTTTATGCTGGTGTGACAACCCACTAGCTGTCCGCCAGAGTGAATGGCTGCTGCCAAACTGTGGCCAGGAACAAAGTTGACCACTCAGTTGTACAACATGCAGCTGAGCACAACATGCTTGATTTCAATGGCTGCTTCACAGTCTGGACCACCTGGAGGCTTCATTCCACCACCAGCTTTTCTGAATTATGCAGATGGCAACACATCCTCTGTCTTGCCACTCCTTCACAAACCACATTACCTTCCACGTGCGCTGCATCCTACCAGCTATAGTACCCATGCACCTGTCACCTCTCTCACTGGATTCCTAGCTAGCAAACCTGATACCTCACCCCAAGCCAATAGCAACCCACCCCAATCCCTCTTCCTGCCTCTCCCATCTCTATTAAGCCAACACTAGTCCAACTGCCACAATTCAATCCTGGCATTGTGCATCCAGCTGGCAATATGTAAGAACACAGGTGTGTGTGTGTGTGTGTGTGTGTGTGTGTGTGTGTGTGTGTGTGTGTGTGTGTGTGTGTGTGCTTTTGTTTGTTTATATATACACCCATGCATGCACGCGCATGGCGCCACCCCCCCCCCCCCCTGCCCTCCACACACACACACACACACACACACACACACACACACACACACACACACACACACACACACACAAAAATCTCTCTCTCTCTAGCTCAATAAAGAATTTCTTCTGAAAGCTAGCTAGTTTTTTTCTGTGTGTGTGAATGTAGGGTGGTCTCCTTTAGCCCCAATTATTTACATTCTACCAGAACTTTCCCACATATTTAAGAACTTATGCTCTTACATGAATTCTTTAAACAGATCAAAATAACATGCAGAATCGTTCAGTGGTGATACTGGCACAAAAAAGAAAGATGACACAAGGAAGGACAAAATAATGAATTTTATCTTCCAAAATTGTTTCACTGTGGACAAATTGTAATATGGTTCCACACTCCTATCATCATTTGAATGCTAGAATGACAAATATTGAAGAAAGTATTCAGGATACGGAAAATAAATGGGACATGATGAGCTATCTGTGTTACGTGAAAGAACAGAGATCAACTAGCTCTGTTCATCATTCATGAGATCCAGAGTGCCATAGGTATCCATAATGATGCTGTTTCCCTGGCCTTCAGAAAGGCAGTTCATACAGTTCTGCACTGTCATCTAGTGAACAAATTACGAGTTTACCAAGTACTGGATGAGATTTTGATTGGATTCAAGGCTTCCTTGTAGATGGAATTCAATATGTTGCTCTTAATAGGACAAAATCGACACATGTAAAGGTAATTTCAGGACTATGCCAAAGAAGTGTGGGCATGTGATTCCTCATCCCAGCTCAAGACAACAGTGTAGCTAGAAAAACCTAGCCCTGCCAACAGGTTTAACAGAAATGTGATTTTAAAAAATGAGGCTCTGGCAACGCCGTAACTGCATGCAATGTGGCCAAGAACAGGTAGCATGGATTCTGTGCTGTGCTGGAGTTGTTTCATTAGCTCAGTGAGATGAGGCAATTCTGTGCGGAATGATATTACAAAGTTGCTGAGGTTCGAGTCGCGTTCATGCCAAAACTTTTTTTTCCCTTTTCCCTTTTTTTCCAGTGGCACACATTAAAAGAGAAAAGCTGTGCATCACAGAAGAGAGGTTCACTATTGAAATTGTGAGATATTATGTTCCAGGAAGATATATTACTTCCTCCCACATACTGCTCACAGAATGACCACAATGAAAAATCAGAGAACTTGGAGCTAATACAGAGGCTTACTGACAAACACTCTTCCCACTCACCATCTGTGAATGGAACAGGGAATGGGGAGGGGGGGGGGCAGAAGCTAGTGGTACCAGAAGCAACTCTCTGTCGTATATTGTAAGGTGATTTTCAGGGTACAGGTGTAGAAGTATCTTAGTTAATACCAGAGAGCTTTCTCTTGTTGCATAAATTAACTACTTAGGTGGGCCTCACATATTTGCCTTTTGAAGTTATGTGCATTTGTTAAATACCTATTTTCATAGCTACAACCACCCAGAGGTGGCTTGACTAAGATTTTACTGAAGATAAAAGAAACCAAGTCAATATTGTCATTCATGAGTAAATAATCTTTACGGCTTAAGCCACAAGTATGCTTTTAAGTATAAAGTGAGTGTTTGGTGAGCACATAAATCACTGTCGACATCTATGCCATTCTGCACTCATAAGATCTGTTTTACACTCTAAAAGGCAGAAAATATCATAGTGATGTTGATCACACACTACTTGCAAACTCCACTACATCACAGATAAAAGTTCTAGTTTTAGGTACATCATTTCACCTGCACAAATGCCAACAGTCACCTTTCAGTACTTCAAGTGCCCCTGCCATCCTCCAAAGCTACCTTCAACAGCTGCCTCAGAAAATCCCAGGATGCTGCAACTGACTGGACAAAATTATTATTTCGCAATAGAATAGAAGGCTCAAAACAGAGACTTTGAGTGTCCTTGCAGCATAGGATTGAGACCTGTTGGGATGCCCTAAATGGGTCAAATGAGGACTACGGATGCTGCTACCCAGGTATGTGGCTGTGTGTGTGTGTGTGGGGGGGGGGGGGGGGGGGGGGAGGGGGGCATATGAGGGATTTTTCAGATTATGCGACTCTCCATCCAACGCATACAACAATAGCTGTATGAGACACCAACGTATCAGTGTAAAATCCACAGAAATGACCGTTACATCTATACACACTTTGCAATCCACTACATGGACACATGGCAGAGGGTACCACATACGATATTTCCTTTCCTGTTCCACTCACAAATATAGCGAGGGAAAAATGACTGTCTATATGCCTCTGAATGAGTTCTAATTTCTCTCATCTTATCTTCACGATCCTTATGCAAAATGTATGTTGGTGGCAGTATAATCGATCTTCAGTCAGCCTCAAATGCCGGTTCTCAAAATTTCTGCAATAGCACATCATGAAAAGTGTTGTCTTTCCTCAATAGATTCCCAACTGAGTTCATGAAGCATCACCATAATACTTAAGTGCTGATTGAATGTACCAGTAACAAACGTAGCAGCACACCACTGAATTGCCTTCGATGTCTTCTCTTCATCCAACTTGGTAGGGACCCCAAACACTTAAGCAGTACACAAGAATGGGTCACACTAGTGTTCAATACATCTCCTTTATACATACACTACTGGCCATTAAAATTGCTACACCACGAAGATGACGTGCTACAGACGCGAAATTTAACCGACAGTAAGAAGATGCTGTGATATGAAAATGATTAGCTTTTCAGAGCATTCACACAAGGTTGGCGCTGGTGGCGACACCCACAACGTGCTGACATGAGGAGAGCTTCCAACCGATTTCTCATACACAAACAGCAGTTGGCTGGCGTTGCCTGGTGAAACGTTGTTGTGATGCCTCGTGTGAGGGGGAGAAATGCCTACCATCACATTTCCGACTTTGATAAAGGTCAGATAGTAGCCTATCGCGATTGTGGTTTATCGTATCGCGACATTGCTGCTCGCGTTGGTCGAGATCCAATGACTGTTAGCAGTATATGAAATCAGTGGGTTCAGGAGGGTAATACGGAATGCCGTGCTGGGTCCCAACGGCCTCATATCACTAGCAGTCGAGATGACAGGCATCTTATCCGCATGGCTGTAACAGATCGTGCAGCCATGTCTCGATCCCTGAGTCAACAGATGGGGACGTTTGCAAGACAACAACCATCTGCACGAACAGTTCGACAACGTTTGCAGCAGCATGGACTATCAGCTCAGAGACCAAGGCTGCGGTTACCCTTAACACTGCATCACAAACAGGAGCGCCTGCAATGGTGTACTCAATGATGAAAATGGGTGCACGAATGCAAAACGTAATTTTTTTGGATGAATCCAGCTTCTGTTTACACCATCATGATGGTCTCACCCGCATTTGGCGACATCGTGGTGAACGCAGATTGGAAGTGTGTATTCATCATCGCATACTGGTGTTTCACCCAGCGTGATGGTATGGGGTGCCATTGGTTACATGTCTCGGTCACCTCTTGTTCGCACTGACGGCACTTTGAACAGTGGACGTTACATTTCAGATGTGTTACGACCCGTGGCTCTACCCTTCATTCGATCCCTGCTAAACCCTACATTTCAGCACAATAATGCACGACCGCATGTTGCAGGTTCTGTACGGGCATTTCTGGATACAGAAAATGTTTGACTGCTGCCCTGGCCAGCACATTCTCCAGATCTCTCACCAATTGAAAACGTCTGGTCAATGGTGGATGAGCAACTGGCTCATCACAATACGCCAGTCACTACTCTTGATGAACTGCGGTATCGTGTTGAAGCTGCATGGGCAGCTGTACCTGTACACGCCATCCAAGCTCTGTTTGACTCACTGCCCAGACGTATCGAGGCCGTTATTACGGCCAGAGGTGGTTGTTCTGGGTACTGATTTCTCAGGATCTATGTACCTAGATTGCGTGAAAATGTAATCACATGTCAGTTCTAGCATAATATATTTGTCCAATAAATACCCATTTATCATCTGCATTTCTTCTTGGTGTAGCAATTTTAACGGCCAGTAGTGTATAAGAGCCACAGTTTCCCAAAATTCTCCCAATAAAATGAAGTGGAGCACTCGCTTTCCCTACTGCCAACCTGACAACATCATCCCATTGCGTATCACCATGCAACATTACGCCTCGTTATTTAATTGATATGATTGTGTCAATCAGTACATTACTAATGCTGCATTCAAACATTACAGGATTTTTTTCCTACTCATCTAAATTAATTTCTGTTTTTCTACATGTAGAGTGAGCTGCCATTCACCACACCAACTAGAAATTCTGTCTAAGTAATCTTGTATCCTCCTACAGTCACTCAATGACACACCAGTGTCATCAACAGACAACCATAAATTGTTGTTCACCATGTCCGTCAGATCATTTATCTACATTGAGCATAAGAGCGGTCTCATCAAACTTCCATGGGGGTGCTCAAGACAATACTGTTGTATGTGATGAACCCTCCCCATTGAGGACAATGTATTGGGTTCTACAACTCAAAAAGACTTTGAGCCACTCACATATCTGGAAACATATACCATATGCTTGTAATTTTGTTAACAGTCTGCAGCGAGGCACCAAGTCAAATAGTTTCTGGAAGTCTAGGAATATGGAAATTGCGTGCTGCCATGCATACATGGTATGTATGATATCATGTGAGAAAATGGCAAACTGACTTTTGCATGAGCGATACTTTCTGAACCCATGTTGATACGTGCACAAAAGCCCTTCCATCTCATGGAAATTCAATGTATTCAAAATAAGAATGTGTTCAAGAATTCCGTAGCAAACCAATGTTAAGGATATTGGTCTGTAATTTTGCAGGTCTGTTTTTTTACCCTTCTTACACACAGGAATTTGCCTGTGCACTTTTCCAGTCACTTGGGACTTTGCGCTGGGCAAGAGATTTGTGATAAATGCAAGCTAAGTAAGGGGCCACAGCCGTAGAGTATTCTCTGTAAAATCAAATTAGGATCCCATCTGGAGCTGGGGACTCACTTTCAACTCTTTCAGTTGCTTCTCTATGCCAGAAGTGCCTATTACTATGTCCTCCATATGGGAGTCTGTGTGACAGTCAAATAATGGTATGCTTGTATCATCCTCCTGTGTGAATGATTTCTTAAATGTGAAATTTAAAACTTCAACTTTCCTTTTACTGTCCTCCATTGCCACACCAGAATGATCAATGAATGGATAGAACCCTTTGACTTGCTTAGTGATTTTATGTATGACCAGCATTTTCTTGGGTTCCCAGCAAGATCTTCCACTAAAGAATGATGATGGAAATTGTTGTATGCTTTGTGGATTGATCTTTTTAGAGATGCACAGATTTCTACTAACTTTTGTCTCTCAACATTTCTGTGTTCTTTTTTAATCCAAGAGCACAGCAGTCTCTGTTTCCTCAGCATTTTCCGAATTTGATCATTAAATCATGGAGGGTGTTTCCATCCTTAATCCACTTGTGTCTCCAAAACATGATTTATAATTAGTTTAAATTTTGGCCATAGTTCCTTTATATCCATCATACTGGAAGTGAACGATGTCCATTCATTCTCTTAGTGGGATGCTAACAACTGCTTATCTACTTTTTCTAGCGTAAATACTCTTCCAGCCATCAACACAATGATGACATTATGATCACTAGTCCCTGTTTCTATACTGACACTGCCAATAATTTCAGGTCTGTTTATAGTTACAAGGTCTAAAATATTTCCATTGTGTATGGGTTGTCTAACTGGTTGTTCATGGTAGTTTTCAGAAAATGTGTTCAAAAGGACTTCACAACACTGTCTGCTTGTACCAGCTGCAGTGAATCCATATATGTCCCACTCTGTATTTGGTTGATTAGAGTTGTTGTCAACTAATACCAATTGTTCTGGCTATTTCTGTGCTACTGAGTGTAGACTTTCCTTGAATAATTCTACAATTGTTATGGCAGAGTTAGATGGCCAGTTAACACATCTGATAATTGATTTGAGTTCACCATGGCCTTCTAATCATGTCCAGATAACTTCACACTCAGACTTAATTTTGACCTCAATAGACATAATATTTTCACTGACAGCAATGAACACTCCCTCTTCAATGGCAATTAATCTATATTTTCAATATAATTCCACACCTTGCTACATATTTTGGACTTTCTACTTTGGTTTCAGCCAGCCCTTGGTTCTGTGAATAATTTTAAATTTTAGTGCAAACAACTTTCCTGGAGGGCAGTAAGAACAGAAAATTTGCTTCGCATACTTTGCCAATTTATTGTTAAAATTTTGAAAGTCAAAGTGTGTCTACTTTGTACACAATCTGATTTTGCTCTCTGCTTATCAACTGGCACATATTCATCGGAGGACCTCAAACTACTGCTTAGCCTAAAAAACCACCATGTGTACTTCACAAATACTCTGCTACCTGAGTAGCTACTTCCTATGTGTGGTGCATTCCTGGCCTATCAAGAGGAGTAATACAACTCTCCACTCCATAGCATATGTCCAGAAATCAGCAGCCATGATCTTCACAGAATCAACAGAGCTTCTGGCTGAGACTGTTCACTTGGCTCCAAACCAAAGGAAGTCGATCAACTCTGTGTACAATGCTGCACAATGCGAGCTCTGCTTGCTAGCAGTGAGTGAGGCCAGCAGTCTTCACCACTTCCACCAGCTGCCCATATGAACACAGTATGGCCTCAGAACCTAAGGGACAGGTGTCACTGGTGCCAATATGAGCAACAACTTTCAGACTGCTGCATCCTTTACCTTCAATAGCCAAAAGCAGGGCTCCTCCACATCTCAGATGAGGCCTCCCCAGCAAACACACTGAAGGCACAATGGCATTATTTCCAGTCCTGGACACTACCTAGGGATTCTCCATAATGCACCTAACATTGGAGCTTCTGATAACCAGTACAGCCCTCCGTCTGTGTGCCTGCTCAGACCTCAATGAAGGAGTGACCACCTGTCCAGTCACAGAGTGAATGTACGAGGCCAGACAGCCAGCCTCCACATTCATGCTCTGCTTCAAGGGATGTGACCGTGTAACAACCCACCACTCACCCTGCAGTGAACGCAGATCCCAAAATGAGCCCCAACAGCAAAGCCTGTGGGCAAAACAAGAGACACCTGAGGTGTCCATGCATCATGCCACTTTCTCTGCTGCCACCATATCCTGAGGTAGCAGCCTGCAGATGGCTGACAGTGGCGATAATAGCCCCCAGCTGCTTCCGGACTGTGGCCAACTCCTCTTGTGCACACACACCATATCCATCCTACTAACTTAGGAACTTACAGGTGACAGAATTAAAATCCTAGAGATAAACTACTGAAGCATTCACAATGCAGTGTCAGAGTCTGAAGTGCTTGTGAAAGCAATGGAGTTTTCAAAATACTAAATACAGAAAGCTGGTTAAAACCCAAGATTGGTAGCAGTGAGATGTTTAGAAAAAATTAAGTGTATATCAAAAGGATAGACTAATGGGAAATAGCTGTGGTATATTTGTCCCATTAGACAAGAAACTATAATACACCAAGATCGAAATTGAAACTGCATGTGAGTCTGTTTGGGCAAAAGTCAGTTTCAAGGATGGACATCAAGTTAAAACAAAAAAATGCCTAAGATATAATTTCATTTAAAATTGCAATTACTCTCTGCCATTTTCACTCACATTCATCAACAATCATACCCAAACATGGTGTGCACAATGAAATTGATAATGATTATGAGGTAGTTGCAGCAGCAGTGATTATCAAAGTAGAAAGGGCAACTAAAACAAGTAGAAAAAATTATATAATCAACAAACTAGATAAACAGGTAGTGTCATGCAAAATGTAGTGTCCTATGACTACAGTATCAATGGGTAACAATTGGAGCTGGTTAACTCATACGAAGACCTGGGTGTAACACTTTGCAGGAATATGAAATGGAATTACCACAAAGGTTCAGTCATAGGTAGAACAGGTGGCAGACTTCAGTTTATTGGTAGAATACTAGGGAAATTAAATATGCTCATACATGAGTTTGCTTGCAAAATACTTATGTGACCCATCCTAGAATACATCTCCACAGTGTAGGGCCCATATCAAATAACACTAACAGGTGATATTTAGTATATAAAAATAAGAGTAGCAAGCATAGTCACATGTTTGTTTGGGACATGGGACGGCATCATGGATATGCTGAAAAAACTGAACTAAGGGATGCTTGAATAATGACATAAACTATCCTGGGACGGCCTACTTACAAAGTTTCTACAACCAACTTTAAGTGAGGAATCCAGGAATATACTAAAACTACCTCTGTATCACTCCCATGACAATTGCAAAAACAAGACTACACTGTTACAGCATACACAGAGGTATTGATGCAAACATTCCTCCAACATTCCATATGTGAATGGAACAGGAAGAAGCCATAATAACTGATAATGTGGGAAGTACCATCCACCATGCACATCACAATGATTTGCAGAATGTGGTTGTGGATGTAGATATAAAGAGTGAAACTGGGTCTGACAGCATCACTTTCTGCCAAGACAGCAGACATAGCACTTCCACTGTCCTGATTCATAAACCTCAGCTGTTAGAAGACTGCTCATCGGTCCCCCTTGTGGGCCTGTGGATGTGAACAGATACTGTCATTTGCAACTAAAGATGGTCAAACAACAGATTACCTCAAACATTACTGAATGGAACACTGTAAAGTCCAAACGAGTGACTACATGTGTTGAGCACCCATTAACTGCAACATACAAGTGACTAAATGTGGTTCGAGATCAAATTAAATTGCTCCATTAGTTTAGTTCTGTTCCTTCAGATTCACATTTATAACGCTTCGGCCCACTTTAGCCTACTGCTCTAAGATTCTTATCATCACTGACAAGCAGCAAGCCTTTGGGTCATTTCATGATTTAGCATATCACTGTGCAGGAGCTGTGCTAGTCTGCTCCAGCTCTGTATTATTTCAAACACATTAAAGGAAAGTCCCTGGTGGAATATACATAATTTAACAAGTTCCTCATTCAGGCCACAAAGAGCCAATGAATGTCTATTGACTGCCATGTCATCTCCTGCCTTGTGGCATCATGCAGATGTGGTATGGAGGGTGGTTATGTCAGCACACCGCTCTCCCGGCCGTTTTGCAGACTTTTGAGACCATGAAGTCACTACCATTCGGCCAAGTAGCTCCTCACTTGGCATCATGAAGCTGAGTGCACCCGTTACCAAGAAAAAATCATTGGCAGTACTGGTAATTGAACCCAGGTCCTCTACCTGGCAGCCACCTACACTGACCACTCAGCTACTGTGGCAGACTGGATTATACATAATGGAAGGAGTAAAGGTAAAACTCACCATGTATCTGTGGCATTGAGTCATTGATTGTCACATAAATAAGGCTGAGAACATTTCTGAGCTTTCAGATCGAACAGAATGCACATATGACCTGCATGGCTACATTGTCCCAGCCACCTACATTGTACTGACACACCAGCTCAAGCTAAATACTTTCGATTCTCATGAACTCCATGTGGTGTCACCGCCAGACACCACACTTGCTAGGTGGTAGCCTTTAAATCGGCCGCGGTCCGTAGTATACGTCGGACCCGCATGTCGCCACTATCAGTGATTGCAGACCGAGTGCCGCCACACGGCAGGTCTAGAGACACTTCCTAGCACTCGCCCCAGTTGTTCAACCGACTTTGCTAGTGATGGTTCACTGACAAAATACGCTCTCATTTGCCGAGACGATAGTTAGCATAGCCTTCAGCTACGTCATTTGCTCTGACCTAGCAAGGCGCCATTACCAGTTACTATTGATACTGTAAAACATGTACCATCAAGAGCGACGTTCACCATTTATGGATTAAAGTTAAGTATTCCACCAGCTACGTCAGTTTTTTCTAAGTCTCATTTCCTTCTCCTGTTCCAGACCTCACGCCAGCCTGCGTGAGCTAAAACGCGTGCCTTTCGGCTTCCTCTAGTTGTACCGGGTTGGCTCTCTTGCCAACCCACAACATTTGGCGACGAGGCCACACCGTGTTCGTAACTATACTGCTCTGATCTACTTGTGTAATGGCTTCGCCACCATCTCCAGATGTACTGTCCGAATTTTATCGCTTACAGAATCAGCAGACGCAGGCCTTACTGGATGCCCTTGGACAGCTCGTCCAGGGTCAACGCGCAATGCAAAACGATGCGGCAGCCGCCGCTCTACTGCTAACGCAGCAACAACACGCAATTGCACCAACTTTTCGTCCTTTTGATGCTGCACTGGAAAGCTGGACGGAGTGGTCACGCCAATTTGGATTCCATCTCACCGCCTACAGAATTCAAGGTAACGAGCGGCAACCTTTTCTCCTTTCCTCCGTCGGGGTACAAACGTACCGTGTGATAGTCAAATTATTTCCCCAATGCGATGTAGCAACTCTGTCCTATGACGAAATTTTGTCTGCATTAGATGCATATTTCAAAGAATCAGTATATGTAGTTGGGAAAAGGTATACCTTCTTTCGTACAAAACGTATGGCAGGTCAGACTAATCGGGAGTGGGTTGGTACCTTGCAAGGCCTTACTAGGGATTGTGCTTTTGAGTGTCAATGTGGACTCCCTTATTGAGATACTATGGTGCGTGATGCAATTGCACAGAACGTTTCTGATGTTCGTATACGGGAACAGATTTTGAAACTAGTCAATCCCTCTCTTCAACAAGTGATGGACATATTGGATCGGCAGGACACACTTGACTTTGCTCAGGAATCATTTGAAACTTCGCCACTCGTGTGTCAGGTTAACCAGCCCGCCAGGCAAGCTGCACGGAACAGTAAACAGTCCTCGCGCTCGGCCGCGCCAAAGCCGCCTGGCTCTCAGCCACGTGTACCGCGCTGACAAGCAAATGCAGTGCTAAAATCATGCCCACGGTGTGCTACTAGGCATTCGCGTGAGAACTGCCTGTCACGCCAAGCTATTTGCTTTTTCTGTAATAGAAAAGGACATATTCAACGTGTTTGCCGGAAAAAGCTCAAATCGGAAGCTCAAAACCATTCCAGGCCCTTTGCTTCGCACCGGAATCGGAATCGAACCAAGGATACTCAGGCTCGCGACACTTTGCCCATGGAAATTCATGTAGTTCATGCCACTCCGCCCAGTGCCACTCTCTCTAACAGTGACTGTGTTCGTCCCACAAATAGTGTGCGTCGACATCGCAGGAACTCCCGTCAAGTCGCAAGTGATTTTGTACCAGTGTCAGTTCACGTTGCACGAGACAGTCACTCTTGTCGTCAGCAGGACAATAAGCTTTTTGTGGACTTGGACATTAATGGCAAAGTGATACCATTCCAGCTTGATACCGGGGCTGCAGTTTCACTGATCAATCAAAACACTTACAAACTGCTGGGCACACCTCCGTTGCGTGCCGCAAATGTTAAGTTAAGTACCTACTTAGGTCACAAGCTCCCTGTGTTAGGACAGTGCAGCCTTCTTGCAACATACAAGGGACACACAAAACTTGTGTCATTTTACGTCCTTCGTTCTTCTTCTGCAGTGAACTTGTTTGGTTTCAATTTATTTCAGTTGTTTAACTTGTCTATAGTAAATCAGGCCTATCAGTGAACCAGACTGTGCCTTCAGACAGTGTTTCTCGTCTATGTGAAGAATTTGCAGACATTTTTGCACTGGGCCTCGGTTGCGCTAAGAACTATAAAGCACATTTGGAACTGAAAGTAAACGCGCAACCGAAATTTTTCAGAGCGCGCAATGTTCCCCACGCATTGCGTGATGCGGTCGCAAAAACATTACATGATTTGGAATCACAAGGTGTCATTGAACATGTGCAGGCTTCTCTCTGGGCATCACCCTTAGTAATTTTGCCAAAACCTTCTGGAAAATTGAGACTTTGTGTGGACTTCAAGGCAACAGTGAATCCACAACTAGTGCCTGCAACTTTTCCTTTACCCCGTCCAGAAGATCTTTTTGACAAACTGTGCCCGGGTAAATATTTTTCGAAGTTGGACCTAGCAGATGCGTACTTGCAAATACCGGTGGACGAAGAATCCCAGCGCGTTTTGGTGGTTAACACGCATCTTGGTTTGTATCGATTCAAATGACTGCCATTCGGGTGTGCATCCGCCCCTGCATTGTTTCAGCAATATCTACAAACTATTTGTGCGTCGGTCCCTACTGCAGCAAACTATCTGGACGATATTGTGATCTCTGGAAAGACGGAAGAAGAACATTTAGCCAATCTCAGAACATTATTTCAGGTCTTGCGACAAAATGGTCTTCGCTTGCAGAAGGACAAATGTGTGTTTTTTGCTCGTGACTTACCCTATCTGGGACATGTACTCAATGCCCAAGGCATACATCCCAGTCCCAGAGCACCTCCGTGCCATACAAGACTTGCCTTCGCCGCAGAATTTGAAGCAGCTACAGATTGTGCTGGGAAAAATAAATTACTATAACAGATATGTGCTACATGCCTCTTCCATTTCAGCTCCGCTTCATCGCATACGCCGTAAGGGTGTTCCGTTCGTCTGGACGATGGAATGCAAATGCGCCTTTCGCCAGTTGAAATCGGCGTTGCTTTCCAATCCTTGCCTTACGCCATTCGGTCCCCAGAAGCCCCTTTTGTTGATGGTGGATGCATCAGATTTCGTGATCGGTGCTGTGATTGCGCACAAAGATGGATCGCACGATCGCCCTATTGCCTTTGCGTCCAAATTGCTCTCGTCTGCACAAAGAAATTATTCACAGATCGAGAAAGAAGCATTGGCTCTCATCTTTGGTGTTACAAAGTTTCATGATTTCTTGTATGGTCGTCACTTTACCATCATCACAGACCACAAACCTTTGACATCGCTTTTTCATCCGACCAAGCCTGTACCTCCACGTACAGCGCAGAAATTCATTCGCTGGTCTATTTTCCTCTCGCAGTACCGCTACGATATCTTATATCGATCCACTGCTCAGCACGAAAACGCCGATGCGTTGTCCCGTTTGCCTGTTGCTGAGGATAGAACATTTGATTCCTCCGAACTTGCTTGCATGTTCATTGATTTGGAAACCGATGATGTGGTCAAATCGTTTCAGATTGATTTTCGTTGTGTAGCTACAGCCACAGGTGCCGACCCTGTCTTTGCTACCCTTCTGCGTTTTGTTGCTACGCAATGGCCCTTGTCAAAGTCACGGATCGGGGATCCGTTGGTTCGCCGATTTTTTGCTCACAAGGAGAGACTTTTTGTACGACGTGGTGTTTTGCTGTTGCGTTCTGATAATGATCAGTCCAGGGTCATGGTCCCACGTTCGTTACAGTCCTCTGTCTTACAGCTTCTCCACCAAGGACATTGGGGTATACTGAGAACGAAACAACTTGCTCGTCAGCACTGTACTTGGTTCGGAATTGATGCCGCGATTACGAATATGTGCTCTTCTTGCATGGTGTGTGCCGAACAACAATCAGCACCACCGCGGAAATTCTTTGCATGGCCACAAGCCACTTCCCCTTGGCAATGCTTACACATCGATTTTGCTGGTCCATTCTGGAATGTTCGATGGTTGGTTGTGGTAGATTCATTCAGTAATTTTCCTTTTGTTGTCCGGATGTCTTCCATGACGTCATCTGCCACCATCCAAGCATTATCCGCTATCTTTTGCATTGAAGGTCTTCCACAGACTATAGTTTCCGACATGGCCCACAATTCATGTCCGCAGAATTTCAGTCATTCTGCAAGGCCAATGGTATTCAACATCTGACGTCCGCGCCGTTTTCGCCACAGTCAAATGGTGCCGCTGAACGTTTGGTCAGGACTTTCGAGTCACAGATGTTGAAGTTGAAAGAGTCGCATTCTCGGGAGGACGTGTTATTGCTCTTTTTGTCCTCGTATCGCTCTCAGCCCCGAGATGGTCGCTCGCCGGCTGAGTTGCTCCACGGTCGCCCTCATCGAACCTTGATGTCTTTGCTACATCCGCCGCATCAGGTTCCTGTGCAGCGGCAGACACCTGCTTTTGCTCCAGGCGACGTTGCCTACTATCGTCACTATCGAGGTTCACGGCGTTGGCTCGAAGGGCGCATTCTTCGCTGCCTCGGCCGCACTATGTATCTGGCTTTGGGGGCCTCTGGTGAGGTGCGTCGGCATCTCAATGAGCTGCGCCTCTGTCGTCGCACAGGATCTGCCGCTCCCCATCTGCTTTCAGCAACAGAGCCGTCCGGTCAGCGCCTCAGCTCCAGGTGTTACCGACGTTGCCTTCCATTTGGCCCCATGGCGACGCGCCGCCGCCACCTATTCTCCCGCCGGCGACGCCCGCAGTGGACGTGTCGCTGCAACCGTCGGGCGCCTCCCTGGGTCACGCGCCACCGATCGCTTCCCGTGACCAGATGTCCTCCAACATGGAACTCTTGCCCGCTCCGGACCATATGTCGTCTTCGCCCGTCGGGTGCTCCGGCCCGATGGAGGTCGACCCTTCGGCCCCTCCTGTCTCTCTACGGGTGCATACACCTCATGTTGGCGTGCACCCTGGAGCAGGTTTTCAGGCGTTTCCTAGCTCCCCTCAGTCCGAATGGCAGGGTGCGGGTGGCACAGCCTCGCCTGTTGTTAGGCTGTGTTAGACTGTGGTTATGTGTGTACAAGTTGCATTCGTGTGAGTGCATGTGTCTGTCATCTATTTTGGACAAAGGCCTTGTTGTTCGAAAGCTTATTTTATGACAATCTTTTTGTCGTGCCTACCCATAACTTAGTATCTCTGCTACATGGTGAGTAGCAACTAGCCTTTTCATAACATTTTTCTTTCAGTATTTTATGTGCATCATTTTACCAGATTAATGGTTAATACATTGAAAGGAAATGTTTGTCAGCACAACTACTAAGAATGAAACAATTTCGATAGCATAATAAAAAATAAAATACTAGACTTCCTTCAGGCACTCTCTAGGCATTCAGTGAATGATGATTCATGACAGTTCAGGACTTTAATCTGTTTAGTGCCAGAATAGCAGTAAGCAAGCAATCACTGAAATTTTGAAATGAATTAATATAAAGCACAACAATGAAATAGAAACAGAATAAATGCTGCAGTACTTACCATTGTCCTTCTCATTTTTAATGGAAGTATTCTGCACGTTTTTTTCTTTTTCCAACTGTCCCACTTTGAACACATGCAGATACTGTTTGGACATGCAAGCTACAATATCCTCACACATTTCAACTTTCATTGGTGTGAAACACATTTCCAAACTTACTGGAGATTCTTCAAAATCTATAAATTTCTGTCTTGATATATCATGTGCCCTCACTTTGAAATAATAAAGCACCAAAGTTCTGTCAAGGACTACAATCAAATTTCCAGTTACCTGAAATAGTGTCAATAATTTGTTTTCAGTTTGTGAATATATATTACAACAAGCCACACTAAAACACAAAATAATTTTCATAGTGTAACTTATTTGTTACTGTGCATATTAAATGAAAAGGTGAAGCAACTACTTTAAAATACAATGGCAGACTGATGTATAGAGCTGAAAAATGAAAGAACTAATGTAATTTATTTTATATTTTTCATGGAAGATCCATAGCAGTATTTCAATGTTGCTCTGCTGCTTATGACACAGATATTGACTTAAGAGAAGAATATTTGTCAACAGATTTGAATAAGGGATAAAGCCATTCATCAAATCCACTGAGAAAAATGTTTTAAAACACAACAGAAACTTATTTCCTTCAGATCCCTATCTCTCTCATTCAAATGAATATTTATTCAGTGAAACTATCATTTTTTACAAAATTTAAATGTATGTAACACAGTAACTGAATCATTGATTTGAACACCACAGTTTCTTATGAGGAATGATACTATAGTATAGGAAGTACCACGTATTTGCCTTCCTCCAACCGATGATTCAACTGACTCAACTAGTTCTGGATGAAGCTTCACTTTTGCCTTAAATTAGAATCAGCTTTGTTGTGCAGATTAACTACACCAGGACCTGAAAGTCGTATTAAGTGGCAGAATGCAGTAATGAAATGTTACAGGCATGAGATACACAAGTGGAGAAACCATAAAAGTTAACTACATCTAAAACTCAGACAATATGGATGTACATGGCAGAGATGTCCATATCTTAACTGCAACAGTTTTTACAGAATACAGTGGAAACAAGTGAACCTGTGTGGACATATGTGTAGTGCTACATTGTGAATGTATAGAAGGCAAATAATATCATACTGTGGCACAAATACATTAATTCCACTAACATTTATAAAACAACTCATGCTTTGTGTCACATGACAGTTTAATATAAAGGCAGACATGGCATTTATGATTCCAAGAAACTTGAAAGAGTTTACTAACTACTTTTTATGGCATTATACAAAATAAATGCAATGGCCTCCTACATGTTAACAGAGTTCAGAGTAATACATTCCAAATTCTATCTTCGGGTAGACAAAGCTGATGAGAATGTTGTCAGAAGTGACAGGGACACACAGATATTCAATGAATCTCGTGGTGGAATACTGGCATTATGAAAATAATTGGTATGTCTGAAAACCTAAATAGAGAGACAGATGGAACAAAGAAGGAAGAAAGATTAGGCTTTAATATCTAACTGACAATGAGGTCAATCGAGACATGGTACAAGCTTGGATTGGGGAAGTAATTTGGCCATGTTCTTTCAAAGAAATCATCCCAGTGTCCTCTTTAACTGATTTTGCAAAATTAGTAGAAAAATAGTGTTGACAAAACAGTCTTCAAAATGTAAATAACATCCTTCTTAATTCTACAACAGTCCCGATGGAGGCAGATTACAAGAGATGTGAGCTTCCTGTGTGAGACTATCAGTTAAACAAGATATTTTATGTTAGTTTGGTTTATAATCAGTCTTGTAAACTGACATACGGCTGGGAGAGCAGTGTGCTGACCACACGCCCCTCCATATCCACATCCAGTGACATCTGTGGGCTGAGGACGACACGGTGGCCAGTCAGTACCGTTGGGCCTTCATGCGCTGTTCCAGCTGAATTTAGTTTAGTTTTTTGGTTTATAATGGATTAATACTTTTAATTATTTTAAAGTAAATCTCTTGTACATAAATCTAAGTGACATAAAATAGTATTGGCCCAAAAAGATGTACATCACATGAACATTTTAGCATCATTCCAATTATGTCACATAAAATAGTGGCCTCATGACCACTATAGATGGGAGCATGGCAGGTGGCCTAGTTTTAGCCCACAAAACTGAGCTGTAGAGACCATCTTAGTCTGCTGCATGGGTCAACCTGAGACAACAAGTGATTTAATAGCATGTGATCGGAGGCTCTGGGTCTGGGGATGACTAGCAGTCTGCAGTGTAAGACACTGGTGCCCACTAAAACCTAGTTAAAAAATTATAAGGACTTTTGAGTTTTTAACATGGAATTTCACCCGATAACCCAAAGTAGTGAATAAAAATTTCCAAATACAGTAAAACCCCTTTTTTACATTCCCACATTTTACATTTTCCCACTTTTTAAGTCAATTTTTGTCAGTCCCAACACAAGTCTTATTCTCACAATACAACACTTTCCCATCATTAATGATTCCATGTTACAACATTTACCACATTTTAAGTTTTCTTTGACATTATCGTGACCTTCAACACTGATTTTCATACAGATTTCTGCAAAAATTGCATTGTATTCCTGCTCAATGTCAGCCTTGGAACAAAGCAGAAAATGCAGCCTATATGCAAAGTTAATTATCATGTAATGTAGTGTTAGTACAGTAAGTAAGATTTTCATTGTCAGCATTTCGGATCATGGTCACCTGTTATAGGTTCGCAGTGTTTGGAAGAGTGGGAAAGTATGCTGAGTCACTGTCTTAATGATAATCACGATCTGATGATAGTGACTCTAGAAGCAACTGTCCTTCTGGTCATTGCATTGTATTACAACAGCTTTAATTTAATTTCACAGTCATTTATACAAATAAACACTACTTTTGAAGACGGACATCTCCATAATGAGCTTTTACAAATCGTTCTTGCTTTCACATGAAATAAGCTACTCTGTACCAGGCGCACAGTCTTAGGCTGGTACAAATTGATGTCAGACTTAAACATTCCTCCTTAAGATACTCCATATCATGACAAAAATTTCTGCCCTCTTTCTCATCTAGGAAGTCCATGAACTGAGTGCCCTCGTTGTCGGCAACAAACTTAGATTTCATGCCTACTATTTTCTGTTTACAAAGAAAGACTGCCAACTTTAGTGTTTTAATCAGTGTTGTGTTACAAGTTTTATTTATTATGATTTTATGATGATTATCAATAATAAGTCTTACATTAGAACACTAATATCTTTTTAATATGATTTCTGAAACAGTAGAGTTAGATTAGATTAGATTCAGTTTTCGTCCCATAGACCCCAAAAATGAGATGATTCTCATAGGTGTGGAACATGTCAGAAAGTGTAACATAAAACATTTGACTTACTACCCTGATCATTTGTCAGGAGATTGTCGAAATCGGTGAATACAATGTGCTAAACTGGAACAGCTAATATTTACAGAGTTAACACCCTGTCAGAATGAAACATTGTTATGCACTATTAATAAATTTATCATACACAAAATACCTAATCTTGACTGTTGTGACCAAGTGCTGTCAAAACTGAAATCGAACAGACATTTTTACTTAAGCTGGCTTAACAGTCTCTGTTAAGATATTTATCTATAGAGTAGAAGGAGTTGCCTATCAAAAAGTCTTTCAAACTCTGTTGAAACCGTGCTTTATCTGAAACCATGTTTTTAATGGTTGCTGGCAATTTATTGTAAATGTGTGTTCCTGAATATTGGACCCCTTTTTGGACCAAAATAAGTGATTTTAGGTCTTTATGTAGATTGTTTTTATTCCTAGTATTGATACTATGTATTGAGCTATTGGTTGGAAATAGAGATGTATTACTTGCAACAAATTTCATTAAGGAATAAATATACTGGGAAGCAGTGGTTAGAATACAAAGTTCCTTGAACAGGTTTCTACATGATGTTCTTGAATTTACACCACAAACGATTCTTATCACATGCTTTTGCACCCTAAAAACTTTTGCTTGGTTTGATGAGTTACCCCAGAATATGATCCTATATGACATAATAGAATGAAAGTAAGCAAAGTGTGCAAGTTTTTTTGTATTTATATCTCCTACATCTGACATCATTCTCACTGAAAATACAGACTTGTTTAGGCACTTAAGCAATTCTGTGGTATGCCCTTCCCAACTGAATTTATTACCGAGTTGTAATCGCAGAAATTAAACACTGTCAACCTCTTTGATCTGCATGTTTTCATAGGTTATACATATGCTGAAAGGAAATCTTTCACAGGTTCTGAGCTGCATATAGTGGGTCTTAAAGTTTAATGACAGTGAATTAGCTTTAAACCACTTATTAATGTCAGTGAAAATTTGATTACCAGCAATTTCTAAATCTGTACTTGACTTGCTACTTATTGGAATGTTTGTATCATCTGCAAACAAAACAAACTTAGCATCTGGCAATGTAGCACAAGAAAAAGCAATGGACCCAAGATGGAACCTTGAGGAACACCACATATTAATTAATTCCCAGTCAGATGAAGACTGACTGCTTACTGCACAGATATTTCACAACAACACTCTTTGTTTCCTATCAGATACATAAGACTGAAACCATTTCACAGCATTGCCAGTGACACCACAATATTCTAATTTACTTAAGAAAATGCTGTGGTTCACACAGTCGAAGGCTTTTGACAGGTCACTGAAAATGTCAGTAGCCTCTAATTTATTATCTAATGAATTAAGTACATTCTCACACTAAGTGTAAATAGCTTTCTCTATATCAGAACCCTTAAGTAATCCAAATTGTGACTTAGACAATATTGATGGTATCTCTTTATCCCCCTTCTTGTAAAGAGGCTTAACTTCAGCATATTTTAGCCAATCTGGAAATGTTCTGCTGATAAGAGATTGATTACACAAATAACTTAGAGAAAGAAAAGCAATTAACTGTCAGATTTTTTAAATAGGCTGAATTTAAGTTGTTTCAATTTCATATTTTGAACAGTATAATGAGAATGACAGTAAGAATAATGTATTCATTCTATCTTGCTGTGTTTCCTATGCTTTCCTGTATTTTACACTTACCTGCATTTTGCACTTTTTTGGGTCAATCTACTGAAATGTGTAAAAAGGGGGTTTTACTGTACCTTCTGTATTATCAAAAATACACATATCTCATCAACACTGTCCATTCTATCCAATAAAGTACAGTCTCACAGGAACATAAACAAATTAGGTATATAAGTGTCAGCTATACCTGGCAACAAGCAACTGCATTTGGGTCTCTTTTCAAAGGCAGTTCGATCATTTCCAATCCTCCTGAACTTATCTGTGCACTGCTTGGTGTTACCTGACCAGCAATTCTTGCACGCATTGGCTGCTGTAGAAATGTGCTGTCTGGGGGGTTATTAACTACGTCCCATTTACAGTAAATTCGTACATAGTTGGAGATTGTACCTTGGCGGTTTTGCTTGCGTTCAAGGGCTGCAATGTAGTCACCTGAAAATAAATAATATATAACTTAGAGTTATCATGTAGTGTTCAAAAAGTTCATTTCATCCTCATTTAAAACTGGTAAAAATAACAGAATACATTCAGAGGCATAACACAGAAGCATTCAGTAAGTGATGCAACTTTTTTTTTTCCCTCAGTCAATTTCGGTTGAAAAAAATGTGGAATTTGTTGTGAGAGATTGTGAAATATTCCTGCTTCAGCCCCTACAGTTTCATGAAGTTCTAATTGGTGATTGTGCTATACATAGCCTTGAAAATGGGGCCTGTAATGGAGGTGCATTCCAAGCAGAGAGCTGTCATTGAGTTTCTTTCGGTAGAAAACCAGAGCATCACAGATACTCATACGTACTTGCAGAATGCCTACAGAGACCTGACAGCAGACAAAAGCATTGTGAGTCATTGGGCAAGGCATGTGTCATCATCACAACAAGGTTGCGCAAACTTGTCTGATTTCTCACAAGCCAGCTGGCTGCAGACAGCTATGACTCCTGCAATGTTGGAATATACAGATACTCTCATTTGAGGATAAATTACAAACAAGCAACTTGCTGCTCAACTGGTAGTGCTGACACACTTGTCTACCAGTTTGGGTACTCAAAGGTGTGTGCCTGCTGGTTTCCTTGTCACCTAACAGAAGACCATAAAGAGCAATGGAGGACCATCTGTGGGGAATTGCTTGCATGTTATGCGACTGATCATCACAATTTTTTGTCAAACATCATCACAGGTGATGAAACATGGGTTCATCACTTCGAACCAGAAACAAAACGGCAATCCATGGAGTGGTGCCACATTGCCTCTCCTTCGAACAGAAAGTTCGAAGTCACACCCTCAGCTGATAAAGTCACTGTGATGGCCTTCTCTGTCTCTGAAGGGCGTTATTCTGTTTGCTGTCCTCCTTCATGGTGCAACAATCACCTCTGAAGTGTATTGTGCTACCATCAGGAAATTAAAGAAATGACTTCAGCATGTTTGTCATCACAAAAATGCAAACGGACTTCTCTTCTATGACAACGCAAGGTCTCACACATGTCTGTGCACCCAAGAGGAGCTCACAAAATTTCAATGGACTGTTCTTCCTCATCCACCCAACAGTCCACATCTCTCACCTTCTGACTTCTATCTGTTTGGTCCAATGAAGGATGGATGCCACGGGAACCAGTATATGGATAATGAGGAGGTTACTGATAAAGCAAGACATTAGCTCCAATGTCTACCAGTAGAGTGGTACTATACGGGCTCACAAGCACTCCCAGTAAGATGGCATAAGGCCATCGCATTTGAATGGAGGTTATGTTTAAAAACAGGGTTTTGTTTAGATTAGATTAGAGATTAGATTAGATTAGATTAATACTAGTTCCATGGATCATGAATACAATATTTCGTAATGATGTGGAACGAGTCAAATTTTCCAATACATGACATATTTAAGTTAATTTAACGACATAATTAAGTTAATATAACAACTTTTTTATTGTTTTTGTTTTTTTAAATTTTTTATAATTTTTTTGTTTTTTCTTTTTTTCTTGATTTATATCTAAAAATTCCTCTATGGAGTAGAAGGAGTTGTCATTCAGAAATTCTTTTAATTTCTTCTTAATTACTTTTTGGTTATCTGTCAGACTTTTGATACTATTTGGTAAGTGACCAAAGACTTTAGTGGCAGTATAATTCACCCCTTTCTGTGCCAAAGTTAGATTTAATCTTGAATAGTGAAGATCATCCTTTCTCCTAGTACTGTAGTTATGCACACTGCTATTACTTTTGAATTGGGTTTGGTTGTTAATAACAAATTTCATAAGAGAGTATATATACTGAGAAGCTACTGTGAATATCCCTAGATCCTTAAATAAATGTCTGCAGGATGATCTTGGGTGGACTCCAGCTATTATTCTCATTACACGCTTTTGTGCAATAAATACTTTATTCCTCAGTGATGAATTACCCCAAAATATGATGCCATATGCAAGCAATGAGTGGAGAATAATGTGGTATATTGGAATCCTGAATAAAACCAACCTGCTTTCAGAAAATAGATGTGTTGCATTACTTATTTAATATGTCTTGTATTTTTTCAATGCCTGAAGAAAAAGATAGCAGAACAGATAGACCAAAGTTTTCTGTAGTCATGAAATGAGTCACCATTCTGCACAGTTATGATAATGCTGTGGACTTACCCTGTTGGCATAAGTGTCACTGCCCCAACTGATGGCGGGTGCTCGATCTGGAAGCAGGTAGCTGGACCCCAGAGGGGGTGGAGGAGGGGGGGAGGGGGGAGGGGACCTTGGTATGCGGGTCAGTCTACCAGAGAGCAGACAGCCTGAACATCACATACAGACTGCCACAGAGAAAAGCACAAAATGTGATCAGTGTGAATGAACGAAACAACTAGCATGTGGAACAAAGAGCACAGCAAGAAGCAAAAGCCAGTTCTGTATTAGTCAACCTGAGCATGAGATCTGACTGGCCTGGCCTATCACTGCCGGCAAGTAAATACCTGGGTCAGCTGTTTGGCCCATATGGTACTTTGTGTGCACTGTCCATGATAGCTTTCTGCGTTGTTTGCCACAAGACCTACTCCACCTCATCTGCATTCATATGTATGTATGATGGTGGGGATACTAAATCCCCCCTCCCACCCCCCCCCCCCTCCTCCTGAAAAGGCCACATATGGCCAAAAATGGCTTGGTTTCTGCTAGGGCACCAAAACGGCAGAAGACTGTGGAGGTTGGCATAATGGCTAGTCTGACGACATCAGCAGGAGTGACAATTCATCTACGGGTGACTAAAGAAAGGAGGGCTCAGGTCCGAAGTCCATAGCCTCACCGTCAAGAATCATGGGAATGATTGCTGCTAGCTCCCTATTCTGGAGTGAAAGTAGTGCAGAGAGGGTGTTGGCAGAAGATGTGCATGCTGTGGCAATTGGTAGTCTCCTACTGGGCAAATGATGTGACTGATCCCATCGCTCAGCTAGCGTGGGGATGGCAGCATTAAAAGTCCAATGGGTCATGGATGCAGCTGATCTGAATGATTGGTTAGCTGACTGATATCCACCACAAACAAAAGCTTATCTTTCTGGTCCACCACTACACTCGGCAGTCACCGCTGCTGCTGGCTGAAAGACCATGCCCAAACAGCAGCCCCATATGGAAAATGCAGTGGGACGTGAAATTCCAGGGCCTGCAAATCAGCATGTAACAAATCTAAGAGGCACCGTGGCTGGTGCCATTGTAAATGTTCCACTCAACTGCACCCTCCGACTGTAGTCGTACAGTACATGGCTAGAAAGCTAGAAAGTACATCATCATGGGATGAGGTAGACATGGACTTCTTTGTTTGTGTCTTGAATGTTTGCATGAATCACTCCACCTCTGACTTAGAGGCCATGTGAAATTGGGTGATATTGAGATGCCGGATGCTTCTGTGAATGCAAAAAACCTTAAAATTTTCATGGCACAAATTGCCAATCATCATCAGATACGAGAGTCCATGGGGATCCCTTGATAGTGAAAACAAATAATAACTCACGAATAGTTGCTGTTGACATCACAGAGGGCAGACTGGCTATATATGGGAAATTGGACAATGCATCCACCACCAAAAACCACATGTTTCCCAAAACAAGGCCTGTAAAGTCAATGTGCACTCAGTCGCAACGGTGCTCTGGGACTGGCCAAGGGGAAGGGGAGAATTGATGCCCTGGTCAGCCTGATTCCCTGCACCGGTCACACTAGCCTCCACAAGATGTCCAGTGTCATGATCAATCGTCGACCAGTATGCTCATCATCATGTCAAAGTCTCTATATGAGACATAATCCAGTGCAACATAACAGCTGCAGTATGGGAGGACACAATCATGGAGGGACGACTTTTCAACAGCTTTGATCCCGCAAGACAAGCATGTGGAACTCCTGGACAAACTCAAGTCAATTTTGTAGTAGGAAAAATGTAAGTTACACCAAATCCACTCTTGCAGGGGCACACCTGTGCCATCCCATCTAGGTTGCGGAGATGTTTTTTTCAGAAAAGTGGGTCAGCAGCTATAGCGGCCCCAACTTCCCATCCAGTGAAAGAAAAAATCCAGCATCATCTGTTGCAAGGTATCGTCCAAAATGAAAATGAAAGCCTCCTGTTGATCAAACTCAGGATCAGGTACTGCTGGTGATTGCAATAGTGCATCTGCATTAGCATGCTGGATGGTGGGCCAGTAACAAATATCACAATAATAATTACTGAGAAAGAATGTCCACCCCTGCAATTGGTTGGCAGTCCTATCCAGTAGTTTAGACTGAGGGCCAAATAATGAAATCAGTGGCTTGTGGTTGGTGATGACTAGGAACATTGCTCCACACAAAAACATGTGCAATTTATTAGAAAATGATACCCAGTTCCTCCTTTTCCCCCCTGCGAAAAATTACTTTGCACTGCTAATAAAGTATCTTCGATGCATAAGCACTGGGCTACTTGGTGCCATCTGGATTCTGTTGTGATAGGACTGTACCAGCACCATACTGGGATGCGTCAGAGGCCAGAGTTAATGACTTACCCAGCATAAAATAAGGTGCACAGGAAGTGGACCACAAACACTGCTTGAGGGACTGAAAATGTCATTGACAGTCCACAGACCACACGAAGTTGATGCCCTTTTGGTGAAGCTGGTTAAGAGAATGGCAAATGTGCCCACCTTGGTTGGTTGGTTGGTTTGTTGGGGGAAGGAGACCAGACAGCGAGGTCATCGGTCTCATCAGATTAGGGAAGGATGAGGAAGGAAGTCGGCCGTGCCCTTTGAAAGGAACCATCCCGGCATTTGCCTGGAGCAAGTTAGGGAAATCACGGAAAACCTAAATCAGGATGGCCGGACGCGGGATTGAACCGTCATTCTCCCGAATGCGAGTCCAGTGTCTAACCACTGCGCCACCTCGCTCTGTGCCCACCTTGGGGAATAGCCTTAGGGTAATTAGAAATTTTGTCCAATAAGGACTGGAATTCCTTCAGGTTCTTGGGTACCAGCAGGCTGACAATGGCTTTGATGTGCTTGTCCAAACAGATGTCATCCTTGCCAAACATGATCCAAAGAATGCAGTTTTAGGGACAAAGAAACTACATTTTTCCAATTTCCAATGAAGGCTGTTGTCCAGAAGGCATTGGAAAACTTCCTGCAGATTTCATACATGTTCCTTTCGCATGGAGTCTGTGAACCAGATGTCATTAAAGTAGTTGACACAGCAGGGAATGTCCTTGATCAAATGCTCCAAATATATTTCATAAATTCCTGGGGCAGACAAAATTCAAAAGGGCAAGGAATGAAACTAGCGAAGTCCAAACCGATTTGCCCACTGAGCAGAAGGAGATATGGAAGGAGAGCAATACCAAAAGCATGAAAAATGTCATCATCAGGGATCACAACTCTTTGTCTTACTAGTACCCACCAAGGTCATCGTCAATGGCATCATCACACTGAGGCTCAGCGGAAGACCAGATCGCCTGGCCAGCCCCTTTGTGCACTGTGGACTGCTTACTATGTGTATCTAACTTCACCACCTGTCGATTGTCTGAAAGTAAATCCCTTGCTGCTGCTGTAAGTCCATGTGATTCAGCAATCTGGGTAACTTCAGTTAAAGAAGGGTGGGACAAGGCCATGGCCCTAGTCTGGACCTCACGGCTGTGTGCTCATTGGACCATCATGTCAGTAATTAATGAGTCCACATACATGGTGGTAGCACACTGGAGACAATTAATTGCACAGGAGACTTGGCAAGTCAGTGATCCAGGCTGTGAGTGACTGCCCTGGGCACTTGTGATACCGTTTAAATTGCAACTGTGCCACCACCGCATGCATTTGATATCCAAAATACTGTGTCAGAAACTGACAGAATCCTGAAATATCAGTTTCTTGGGCTCAGTAGAGGGTTTCAAATTTTGCACAGCAGTGTCAACAATATACCTTACCTGGCAGTGCAGCAAGAGTCAGTGCAGGTAATTCTGCCTTTCCATACACTCATCAAAACTGGCTAATGGTATGAGGGTGGTGGAAGAGGAGGCTTCTGTGCAGATCCCTGGCCTGCCACCAGTATGGTGTGAGAGTAGATCAATTCTGTATTCTGTTTGAGTAGCTTCTGCATTTGCTCCTGCTAAAGTTGATGCTGTTGCTTCTGGAGACACAACTGTTCCTGCCGGCATTGCTAAAATTTTGGGTCCGTGGTAGCCACCAATGAACACTATGAAAAAAAAAAAAAAATGAAATAAAAGTGTCACATGTGGAAAAACATCCTCATTCACCACTTTTGTTGGTACAGACATGACAATGCCCCAAAGCCATGCTGTCAGCACGAACACCACTATTCTAGCCAATGGTGTGTGCTCGACCTGAAAGCTGGTTCCAGGAGAAGAAGAAAAACTCAATATTCAGGTCAATCTATGGAGCAGCAGAGGGTCAGAACACTGCAAAGAGACTGGCACAGAGAAAACCACAAAACATGATCAGTGCGAATGACTGAAACAACTAGCACTTGGAACCAAGACCATGGCACACGGCTGCAGCCGCATTCGTGTTAGTTGACCAGAGCATAAGAATTGACTGGCCCAGTTTTTCACTGCCAACAAGAAAACATCTGTGTTGACAGTTATGCCCATACGACACTCTGTGACTGCCTTCTATCTTATGATGCTACTCTGCCGCGAGACCTCTACCAGCTCATCTACATCCATATGCATGTACACTGGCGGTGATATTAAACTCACCTTTTGTAAATGTAACACAAAATTTATTGGCTAGTGCATAAACACAAAAGAAATATCAACATGTTGGTGAGCTATCACTGTATAGTAGGTAATGGAAGGCACTAACGTGCCTCACCAGCTGCAGCTCCTTGAAATGGTGCTTACAATTTTCTCATTACATGTCCATAATATCAGAATCCTCACATAAATGTCCTTTATAATCATATGAATATTCTGAATTTCTTTTTTTTGAACCCATATAGTTCCAATTTTGTTTTTAAACCTAACAATCATGACTACTGAAGACAGAAGAATCCATAGTGAAAATGGTAAATGATGTTTTCCTTAAAGTATTAGCTAGTTTTGCACAAATTTATGATGGTCCCCTGGACATTACAAATGGTGGGACATGGTTTTATGATAGGGAGTGTAGTCACCACAAAAAGCAACACATGCTGTGCAATGTGCTCCCATGCTGGCAATAAAGTTAGTGTGGGGCTCTTGAGGTAGGGCATTCCCTTCCTCCTACAGTGGAGTTGACAACTGCTGGATGGTCAGTGCTACAACCAGATGTGCTACAATACGTCTCCCTATGCATCCCACATGTTCTCAATGGGGTTTCCATTGGGGGAAAGGGCAGGTTAGTCCACCTGCTGAATATGCTCTCATTCCAAGAGCTGCTCTTCTTGTACTGTTCAATACGGTCGTGTACTGTCATCCATAAAAATGAAGCCAGCACCAAACACATGGCTGAAAAGTTTCAAATAGGGAAGGAGTAGAGTGTCACAATAACATCAACCAGTAAGTGTACCACGTTCAAGGATTTGGAGGTGAGTACACTCATTCAATGAGCTCCTCCACCAGTGCCGTTTGATGCAGTCACACTCTGTCATCCCTTGGATAGGGTCAGGGTCAAATACACCCCTCAAATGACGCACATGTGGAAGGAGTACAGAGTCACAATAATGTCAACTGGTGAGTGTATCGTGTTCAAAAATTTGGAGGTCAGTGTGCCCATGCAACATTATGTATCCCCACACAATAACACCTCGATCACTAAAACGGTTATGTCTGACACTGTTCCTGGGTGTATTACTGTGTTCCCACCTCTCGCCGCATGAGGACATGTCTAGAATCACTGTCCACACTGAATTCTCTCTCATACAAGAAGAGCACGTGAGCTCACCCTCATTCGTCCAGTTCCTATGCTCTTGGCACCATCACAAAAGATGCTGCCAATGTGCGGGTGTCAATGGAACACAACATAATGCTCACTGGGCAAAGAAACCACCCCCATGCAGTTGCCATTTCACTGTGGAGCACAAGATTGCATGCTTGCAGTCCTGTTAAAAATGTAAACGTAGGCTTCTGTAGCCGTTGTCACAGTCAGTTAACAATACACCCTGAGGAAGGCGCCTTGCAACAGTGGCCGAAACGTCGGAATTTTACAGATGACAATACGGCCTCAAACCCAGAAGAATTTTATTAACTCTGTTAACTATGGTTGCAATTGCATCTGTTGTTTGATATGGGTCCCTTATTGCCTGTTGCACATCGTAGCAGTCATCTGCTTCTATAGGTGGCCATGGTTGACTACCTTCTTTCCTTCTGGCGGCAATGCCTATGGTTTGGAATGCTTCTATGCTCCCCATGAATGTGAAACAATGCTGTCAGCAATACCAAACTACTGGGCTACACTTGTCACACTTCACCCTTCTACCAGTTTCCTGATGATCCACCCCCATGTGAAGTCATCCAGATATTGTTTCCAGGCTGTGCTCTAATGAAGGACGCAATCATAGATCACCACAACTGCTTGCCGATAGACACACACTGTCTTTTCCCATTCCTTCAACTGCCTTGTGTTGCAGTGTAGCCCTGTTTGGTACTACAGTCATGCAGACCTCAAGCCATATGATTTTCAGCTTTCTGTGTATGACTCGGAATCTTCTGGCAACAGGCAACTGCACTTTCATTCATTTTCACTGAGTAGTTAATATATTATCGTACTTTATCTTTGTCATCCTAAAGGTTTTCAGAGCAGTGTTTTGCATATTTTGTGGTTCAACTCTAAAGGAGACAACTTACAGAGCACTAGTATGACCCATTCTTGAGTACTGCTCAAGTGTTCGGGCTCTCCAAGAGGTCAGCTTAAAGGAAGACATCAAGGCAATTCAAAGACGGGCTGATGGATTTGTTGCTGGTAGGTTCGATAGTATTATAGAGATGCTAAGCGATGTCAAATGGGAATCACCGGAGGGAAGATGGCATTCTTTTTGCAGAATAATATTGATAAAATTTAGAGAAAAGGGAGTTGCAGTTGACTGCAGAACGATCCCACTGCTGCCAATGTACATTTTGAGTAAGGGCCCTGATGATAAGAGAAATTAGGGCTCACACAGAGACACATAGCCAGTAGCTTTTCCCTCACTCTATTTGCAAGTGGAACAGGAAAATAAATGAGTAATAGTGATTCAAGGTACCCTCTGTCATGCACCTTACAGTGGCTTGAGGAGAATGTAAGTAGCTGTAGATAGTAATTAGAATTGTACATGAAGTTAAAAAATGTATATATTGCAGACATCTGTTTAAACAATTGAAAACATTAAACAGCACTGCCTTCTAGTGAATTTAACTTTTACACAGAAAAGAGTGCAACATTCAGCTATAGAAGTCTTCAATGATATGCCCATTGAAATAAAATGTCTGACAGTCAGTATAAGTGTATTCAAACAAATATTAAAGCTGTTTCTCAAACCTGTAATCTGCCAGGAGGTGTGTGTGTGTGTGTGTGTGTGTGTTCGTGTTCTATCTCTCTCTCTCTCTCTCTCTCTCTCTCTCTCTCTCTCTCTCTCTCTCTCAGCCTTTCTCTAATTGTCTCTTGTCTCTGTGCAACTGACAGGCTATGCATGGTAACATTTATGGTGAATATAATATATGATCTACAAGACATGGAAACTAACAAACTAATTAATTACATCAGGTGGTCACAAATACATGAATACAGCAGTATTTACTGGTCATGTAGTTATCCAATCCATGACTGATGATAAGAATATCAGGCCTACAATCTTATGCTGACAGTCAGTGACTCAAGGCATATTTACCGACAGTTTCAAATATGCCACATTGGCATCAGTATATCCAAATGGATATATGAAAATCACCTTCAATTACGTCCAAGAAAGTGTTTTACAATAAAAAACCTCATTCAGCCACACGGAGCAGTGTAACTGCTCTCTGTACAGCTTTTGTAAGGTATTCTTTTTGTGGAGAATTCCTTGCATGATGACAAAAAGTAAGTCCTGGCAGATAAAGAACAAAAACTATACTATTTGTATATTTTATGATCTTGTCAAAATCTTTTTCATTATCTGCACAGGTGTCACAATGCAACTTCACTATATGGTGAGTGCAGATACTTCATGGCCCAATGGTGGCTCAATAATAGCTGAAGAACAGAATCCCATGAGTATGGAATGAACTCGCCATCTGCTGCGAGCAGTGGAGCCCCCCCCCCCCCCCATCAGCAAGAGGGAGGGGGAGGAGGGTGGCAGGTCAAATTTCGTGAGCTCCACATCAGGAGGCGCGGGTGTGGGGTTCACTGTGGGCTGCTGCTGCTGCAAGTGCAAGCCCTCACACAAAATAACATTGTGACCCAACCAGCTGCCCATCACACCAGCAGACCACAGCAGTAATGCTCCAACAGGATGCTGGTTTAGCTGATTTGCATGATGGGTCAGCTGCTCCCTACCAACATCCACAACAAACAACTGCTGACCTTTGTGGTCCACCATGACAACTGGTAGCCACCCCCACTACAGCCCAAAGGACTGGGCCCAGACGGCAGCCCCCAGTAGGAAAACATGGCAGTCTATGGCAGTAAGTGGGATGTGACTCATTGTGCAGCAAGTCCAGGAGAAGCTGTGGCTAGCACCCATGCAAACATTCTGCTGCACTGCACCCATCGACTGGCGTTGCCCCGTATATGGCCAGAAAGCTTGACAATGCATCGTAATGGGAAGTGGCAGATATGGAACTTCTTCATTTGGGTCTTAAACTTATGCACAATGGACTCCATCTCTGAGTTAGAAGCCTGGTGAAATGGAGTGGTAGTCAGATGCTGGATACCACTGTGAACACAAAAGTCCTCAAACTCTTGTGACACAAATTGCTGAGTGTTGTCAGATACCATGGTCCTGGGGGATCCCTCAATGGCAAAAATAACCGACAGTGCATGAACCACAGCAGTTGGTGATGTGGAGGACAGACTGGCTCTGTACGGGAAACTGGACAACGCATCGACCTCCAACAACCACATGCTGCACACAAAGAGTTCCCCCTGTCCCAGGGGTGCTCCAGGACTGGCTAGGGAGAGAACTGGTGCAGCCTGGTCCTGTACACATGCCCAGGAAGAACACACCAGATGTTCAATACCACAATCAATCACCAGCCAGTAGACGTGACGTCACATTGCCTTCATATGAGTCATACCCCAGTGTGATGCATGCGGCAATTGGAGTAAGAAATGCCGGGGAATGACCACGTGACAGCATTGCTCCACTGTGGCAAGCATAAGAACCTTCTGGACAGCACTGAGCTGATAATGTACAAGAAAAAACGTATTTCACATCTGATCCACACCAAAGAGAAGCGCTGCAGCCAACCCAGCTGGACCACTGAAATGACGTGTGAGAAAAATGGGCCAATGGCTACGGAGGTCACAACTTCATATGCCATCAACAGACAGTCCGACAGAGTTTGTCGCAAGGGTTTGCATGCCAATCAAACTCCACATCAGGCTCCACTGGTGGCCATGACAGCACATCACTGTCGGCATGCTGCCAGTGGTTAGTAACAAATGTCACATCAATAGTTACTGAGAAGAGGGCCCACCACTGCAACTGGGGGATAGTCCTATCTGGCAGCTTGGAACAAGAGCCAAATAAGGATATCAGTGGCTTGTGGTCAATGATGTGGAGGAAATTCACCCCATACAGGAAGACATTAAACTTTTAACCCTGAAAATAACATCTAGTGCATCCTTTTCCACCTATGAATAATTATACTGCACAGTAGAAAACATCTCTGGTGCTTAAGCGATGGGCTGTTTTGTGCCATCCAGGTTCTGATGGGACAGAATGGCACCAGTGCCATACTTGGATGCATCACAGGCCAGGGTTAAAGGTTTACCCAGCATAAACAAAGCCAGACAGGGGACAAAGTACAAACACTGCTTGATAGACTAAAAAGCCCATTAACAATCCTCAGACCAGACAAACTCCATTCCCTTCTGGCAAACCCAGTTAAGAGGCTGCAGACATGCATGGCCTGGGGAACAAACTGAGCATAATACCAAATCTTACCCAAAAAAGACAGGAGCTCCTTCAGGTTCTTGGGCACTGGTGTGTTGACAATGGCCTTGATGTGGTCGTATTTGGGGGCAAGACCATCTTTACCAAGCACATGAACCAAAAAATGCACACCTGGGGAGAAAAAACAGCACTTCTCCCACTTAGAATGAAGACCATTCTCCAGAAGACATTGGAAAAACCAACTGATTGTTTCATAAATGCTCCTCCCAAGTAGAGCCTGTGACCCAGATGTCATCAAGGTAACAGGAAATGTCCTTAATCAACTGTTCCAAATTCCATTGGTAAATTCCTGGTGCAGATGATATCCCAAAAGGCAAGTGATTAAACTAGTAAAGCCCAAGGGGGTACTGAGGACCTGGAAATCCCAAGAAATCGCATCCAACATGAACTGCAGATAAACGTCGTGCAAGTTAATGCGGAAAAAATACTGGGGCCACAGACAACTTCATCAAAAACTCTGTCTGCCACAGAACAGGATACGAACCTACAACAAAATGCGTGTTGATCATCTGTTTAAAATCACCACAAAGGCACATGGCACCACTGGGCTTTACAATCACCACCAAAGCAGTGGCTCACTGAGTCGACGAAATAGGAGAAATGATACCCTGATCCTGCCAATGCTGCAGCTCAGCTTTTATCTTGTTGCGCATGGTGAAGGAAATGGTTCAGGGATGACAAAATTTGGGTACTGACTGACAGCTTAAGAGAAACATGTGCCTCAAAATTTCTGTTTGGCCCAAGGTATTGTCAAATAGTAGGCTGTAGGATTGCAGTAACGAGTCCAGATCATGAACAGGAATGGATTGAGACACTGAATGCACTTCATCAATGATCTGGAAGCCAAAAACAGAAAACACATCAAGCCCCCATGTGGAGATGGGGAATTGGTCCCGAGCCTCTCCCTCTAAATGAATGCACTAATTGCTATAAGACATAACCTGATGGAGCGAACATTGCAATTCTCTGCACCTAAAGAGTCTGCATGTATCTAAGTTAATTAGGCTGACTGTCTCTCCTGTATCTACCTGAAATTCTACTGGTCACCCATTCACTAAAAACAACATACACTGATGTGTCACATGAAAGGCCTCAAAGACAGTCCAGTGAAAACAGCGGAGTATCTGATGACTGACTCACGGCCTGTCAACTGCCACAAACAGTTGCAAAATTACCTATCCACTGGTATACCCCACACACAGCCTCCAAGTGCAGACAGTCGTGGTGAAGAGGCAACAAATGACATTGGGGCCAGGATGCTAGCTCACCCAATGAGTGGAAGGATAATGATGGCGAGGACCTGAAAAATGCTGCTCGTGGGAATTACAAAGCTGCATGCAGCATGCCACTCCACTGGCTTCGCCAATGGCAGCAACATACGCTGGCTTGGCAGGAGACGAGGTCACCTGGGGTGTGCTGAGAGGCACCGGGAGCTGTTTACCATCCACACCCTATTGAAACCCCCATCAATTCTAAGAAAGGACTGCTGTAAGCTCATGCGATTCCACAATTTGGGCAATACTGGCAAAAGAAGGGTCGGACAAGGCTAACACCGCAGTCTGAACATCATGATCAGGAGCTAACGTGACAATCACACCCTGAATTAGTGGGTCTGCATAAGAGGTACCACATTTGGGACACTCAAAAGACACTTGTGTGAGAGGCCCTGCAAATTGGCAATCCAGGCCACATACAATTGCCCAGGGCACTTGTGGTGCTGATTAAACTGCAACTGCACTGCCACCATATGGATTTGATGCCCATAATACTGCATAAGCAACAAAAAAAGCTCATCAAAGGGAACTTTCTCGGGCTCAGTGGAGGGCTTCAAATTTTGGACAACTCCATATAAACCTGTGCTGCTGGACGACAACAACAACAAGGCAGCCATATCAACTCGATCAATGATATGTCTTACCTAGCAGTGCAGCAAAAACTGATGCAAGTAATGCTCCCACCTTTCCATCAGCTCACCGAAACCAGGAAACTGCATAAGGGACGGCACAGAAAACTGAACAGCTGGTACACAACTTCCCCAAAAGTGAGGTAAGGGCGTAAAGCAAGTCCGCATTTTGGGTTATCAGCACCTGCATCTGCTCTTGTTGTTGCTGCTGCTGCTGTGCAATTGTTCCTTCCAACACTACAGAAATGCTGGGTCCATGGTATCCCAAGTGAACACTAGGAAAAGGGAAAAGAAAATATAGGGGTATTACACGTTTAATAATCGCTGTCAATGACAGTTAAGTACCTGCACGAGCTGCTTCACTACATGGCTGGCACAGATATTTCACGAGCTAATGGTGGTTCAGTAATAACTGGAGAACAGAACCCCATGAGAGGGAAACGTACTCATGGTGCGAGTTAATCTACAGGAAGCAGAGAGTCTGAACACATGTAGAGATGAGCACGGGAAGAACTCAGCACATGGCTAGCATGAACGGCTAGTGGCTAAGTACTTGGCACTACATATGACACAATATGCTAGGTGATGTCTGTGTTGGTCAAACTCTGAGTAAGCACTGGTCCACCTGGCCTCCTGCCACTTGCAGGTAAATTCCTCCGGCAGTGGGTCTGCTCAAACCTTGTGTCACACGCGCTTTCTGTGGCAGGTTCCTGCATTATTCCACTATGCCAACTCATCTGCCTCCATGCAGATGTGCACTGGCAGTGATACTACATCTCTGATTGAGGGGACCATAAAATTCTACTTCGGGAACTAAAATATTGTGACATTAATGGTATCTCTCAAATACGGACTGAATCCTAGTTCCACCACAATAGAAAGCTTATGACAAACAAGTGTTTTACACTAATAAAACTAAACTAAAAATGTAACTGAACAGACCCACAACTGTTTCACAGAGAACAGTTTATGTTTTGGGGTCTCAATTTTGAACAAATAAAACCTGCAGAACTAGTTGTTGGTGTCCAACAGACATATTTCAGTGAGCAACCAAGAGTTCTTCAGTGCCCCTGATGATGGAAACAGGGTTGTTCACTGAAATAGTGTGCCCGTTGGACACCAAGTACCAGCAGTACATAAATGGACTGTTCTGTCAACAAATACACTGAAAGAAGATACAGACTCATCAGCAAGACTAACTTGCTGGTATCACAGAGTGACATAAGTTGACACAAACTGATTGAAATATTATGGATAAAACTCTTTTCAGTCCACTTGACTAACAAACTGGAATACACACATGGATAAACAAATCAAGATTACTCGAACACTCCATGGGTGTACTAACGAACCACAGTGTCCAATGGGCACAATATTTCAGTGCTCAGACATGTCACCATCGTCAGATGAGCTGATGAACTGAGCTCCTGAGGGTGGGCGGCTGCCTTAAATCCCCTCCCCCTGTGAGGCGTTCTCTCCGCAGTCCACACCCGTGGCTGCACATCGGCGCTCACTGAGACGCTGGCATCGGCATCTGTGGTGGCGTCGGTGTAATTGCCTCTTCTTCCCTGGTCACCCGTTCGTTTTCTTTGCTGAGCATCTTTTTAATTAGACTCAGTGCTGGTTCCCAAGCCTTGCTGAGGTTATAGCCACAATCTCGGTTGATGAGTCTGTCCCTGGTACAAATTTCGATAGCCTCTCTAACAATTCTGTTCCAGTATTTAGATGTCTATACCAAGACCCTGGTATGTTGGTAGTCCATTTCGTGATTTTCAGACAAACAGTGCTCTGCGACCACTGACTTGTTGGGGTACCTAAGTCGAGTGTGCCTCTGATGTTCTCAGCAATGATCTCTGATGGTGCACACTGTCTGTCCAATATAAGTCTTCCCACACTGACATGGAATCTGCTATATGCCGGCCTTCCACAAACCGAGATCGTCTTGCTATTCTTCTCAAATTGTGATGGAATGTTTATGACAAATTTCATTGGTGAATATACGTATTTCTCTGGAGCAATTAAAATGCCTAACTCCTTGAAGAGGTATCAACATGACAACTGTGAGTGAACATCACATATCATTCATCCAGCTCGCTTTTGTGTGATCAGTACTTTCTTTCCAAGTGATGAGTTACATCAGAAAATTATTCCATAACATATTATTGAGTGGAAATAAGCTACATGTGTCAGGAGGTTCATTCATTTGTTTCAAAGACTAGCAATTACACAAAGAGCAAAAATAACTGAGGCTCAGTTCAGGACATTTTTTACTTAAAGGAGTCATCACTGTGATGACTTTAAAACAATGATTTATTAATTTTAACAACATGGTGCTAACTTATTTTTGATATGATAATATCCTATTTTCTTAAGGAATTATCTTCTATGGCAATGCAACCAAAGTAAATAAAGTACATACTCAATAAAAGTGAATGGTATGAGTTCCGTTTAGAGTAGATTGTTGGACATCTTGCATAGACTCTTTAAAGGTGTTGCAATTTTTCCTCTCATTGCACTAAACATATAATACTGTGCTTCACAGCAAATGTACTCCAAAAGCAGTGGTTGAGTGCAGCCCTGCAAGCAGCAAGTACTGTACCTCCCTCCATCATCATAGGGAATAGGTTGGGGAACCATGTGGAGACTTGGGTAAATGAGGAAATTGGTCTTGAGAGAAATGCTTGAAGAAATCCAGACTATCTTTATATTCTCTGTCATATTACACAACAATTACCTTAATTTGCAGATCAGTGCAAATTGGGTACTGGAAGCTTCTTCATTTTTCCATTCAGTTGCACTACGAATCCTGATTTATTTTCCAACATGACTGCCACTACATAAATTCTATGACAAACTTATATTTTCGACAATTTCATCAATACTGCTATGAATGTTAGATCCAGCTGTGAGGCTCCAATATTTAACTTTCATTCAGCACCAAAGAACATGCAACAAACCCTGCCACTGAACATTGTACGTCATTGTCTGAATGAGACACATGATTGTCATGTTTGATAATGGCAGCATGAAAAATTATTTTACCAGAAAGGGACCTAAATGTTCAGCTGCAACTGCTGAGTATTATTTTATTCCTCAAAAGGCACAAGGTCTCTGCTAAAAGTAGTGTAATTTTGCAGCTCATTCGAACAACACAATTGATTCATTTTTTACTCTTCTGCTTCCTCTTCTTTTAAAACCTTGCAGATGCTCGTGTCCTTCACATTTTCCATATTCTTTGACATGTTGAGATATAAACTGTCTTTGTAAATTAAGCTTCCTGATGGTAGACAGCACCCTACAGTTCACCACAAATTTTGCAAATGAATCTTTTTGTGTAAAATTATAAGATTACTCAGAATACAATTGAAATGTGAAGACATTGTCATTGTTATGCAATGCCAACTCGCCCTGGTGCTATTTGATGGCACCACTGTCAAAATACATTCCCCTATTTCACACGTGGCATTTGTCCTGTTTTATCAAACCACATGGTGCACATACATTCCCCCCATTCCCCACTACACTGCAACTGCTCCATTCACAAGCAAGAGTGTGAGCAAGCATGAGAGCTCACACTCAAAATCAGCAGGTTGTTAAGCTCTAATACAATATTTCAGCTAGTAGTCTGTGCTGCTGACAGTAAAAATCAGTCAATGTTGAACTGCAATTTACACCATCCCCATAAATGATGCAAAAACAATTTTTGTGCATGCTTTGAAACTTTGTCTAATGTTAACATTGCGGTTTTGTATTCTGGTGCAAAGGTCTTCAACAAGTTCCCATAAGACACAAAGTAATGATAGGGAATCTGTAAACAGTCAAAAGAAAGTGAAAATGATGCACGATTAGGCACTGTGGCTACAAATTACCTGATTATACAGATTAAAGGCTTGAAGATTCCCATTAACTGCGTGGTAACTAAAAATGTCCATTGTAAGCAGAACTTGATTGCTAAAAATGTAGATAACTACTATTCCATGGCAAAAATGTCAATGTAATCACATAGGTTCAATGGTTCAAATGGTTCTGAGCACTATGGGACTTAACTTCTGAGGTCATCAGTCTCCTAGAACTTAGAACTACTTAAACCTAACTAACCTAAGGACATCACACACATCCATGCCCGAGGCTGGATTCAAACCTGCAACCATAGCGGTCGCGCGGTTCCAGACTGTAGTGCCTAGAACTGCTTAACCACTCAGGCCGGCCTAATCACATAGGTGTTAAGTTAACAGTAGGAGGTAGTTGGTTAGATAAAGGGAACCTGTCAACTGAACAAAAGATGCCACAGGTCTGTAATTAACTGCTAATTTATGTTCAATAATTTCTCTGTGGTGCAGAAGGAGTTATCAAGGAGAAAAAGGAACCACTTAATACAACTACAGAAGTATCAGTATTCTTCATGATCTTAATACATTACAGTTAATTTAACCTGAGTACACACAATAGTGTTTAGTAGTTTAACAACAGTTAACTATTAATCCAGTTTCTAACAAGTGCTTATCTTTGTTAAAAAATAGCACGAATAGTTTCACATGGCTGAAGTTTCTTCTTCAAAATGGGATTTATTAAATACAGTGAACAAGTAGATAAATAGCTGAAGGAACAAATATAATTTTCTTAGATTTGTTAGTATTCAGCTGCAGCTTTTCCATACTTATTTACAAACATCACAGAGTAATTCCACTGAAGAAAATTGATTTAAACATGAAAGTCTCTTTTCTTACCATTACAGCAATACACCATCTGACGTACTTCATCTACAGTAGGAAAAGTGAACAGAACATCTCCACCCTCAGCTAAGCCACGAACTTCAACAGCATGCTGGGCCTGAGCCAACAGCAAACGATCAGGTGGAGCAGTAGTTACTGCCAATGGTTCCTCACATTTATGGATGTCCTGATTTGCAAAATGATGAACTGATATTACTCGCACCATTCTTCAAAAATCTGGAAAAAAAAGACATCAAGGAAATGAAGAGAATTAAAAGAAGGTTATTAGAACACATGTCTATACGAAAGACCCCTCTGTTTTACTGACAATCTGGAATATTACACATATACAGTAAATTATTGTTCTCACTATTTTTTGTAACATGAAAATGGAATAAATGGTGCAACACTGAAGGACTATTGAGTCTAAACACACAATATCGGCAAATGTGCAGTGCAAATTCCAGGTTTTACAGCACGAGCACAGTGTGTGACTTCTCAGTCTGCAGTATTTTAATTGTGATTCAGGTTAACACATCTTTGACTAAATATGTATTTACAGCCATGGGGAGACAAATTTAATACGGCAGTTACATGTTATTCTCTAATTACAACTCTAGGAATCTTGTTTTCCAGCTTCTGTTGACAAAATGGTAATTTATTTTACTTAATTTTGTCTCTGTTACAAAATGTTGTTAAAACTTCTAAGCACAATTAAAATATAGTTTTAAGCTCTATTACTGAAATGCATTGGTGTTGAGAAAAAGCCTATGAGCTGTGCTGCTGAGGTATGTAGTGTACTCAACATGGTGGATCCGCCCTCACAGCAGGGTGCATGGTGAGTCGTACTGCACTCCTGTCGCTCAAGGAGGGGGGCCAATGTGGAGGCTGGTCATCTGGCCTTGCCTATTTGTCCTGTGAGTGAACAGGTGGTGTTCCAATGTTACGCACATTATAGCGGCCCTTAGGAAGATAGTATTCAGGGGCGGAAAGAAGCCAGTGTGCACTCAGTATGTCTGCCAGGGCAGGGGGGCCTCATCTGATATGTGGAGACAGCCCTTCCTTCTGTTATCAAGTCAGCAGGGTGAAGTCATCTACAAGTTGTGGCTACATTAGCACCAATGATGCCTGTCACAAGAGTTGTGGGACCATCCTTAGTTCACACAGGCGACTGGTAGAGCTGGTGAAGGGTGATCAACTTGCACACGGAGTGCAAGCAGAGCTCACAATTTTCAGAATTGTTCCCAGAGTCTATTGGGGTCCTTTGGTTTGGAGTTGAATGGAGGGTCTGTACCAAAGGCTTTGTCAACTCTGTGACAGTCTTGGCTACATATTTCTGGACATGTTTTATTGGGTGGGGATTTGTACAACTCTCCTTGACAGGTCATGGGTTCACTGCACAAAGGAAGCAGCTTCTTAGGTAGTAGAGTACTTGTGGAGTCACAACGACATTTTGGAGTTGGGTTTGGTTGTTTGTGGGAAGAGACCAAACTGCGAGGTCATCAGTCTTGTCGAATCAGGGAAGGATGGGGAAGGAAGTCGGCCATGCCCTTTCAGAGGAACCATCCCGGCATTTGCCTGGAGCGATTTTGGGAAATCATGGAAAACCTAAATCAGGATGGCCGGACGCGGGATTGAACCATCGTCCACCCGAACAAGGACATTTTTTAGGCTAGGCGATAGTTTGAAGTACACTGACGAACATTCGCCAGTTGATACGCAGATAGGGAAGTCAGACCACATTCAGAGTGAAGACAACTCACAACTCATAAAAAGTTCCTGAATTTACTACTCTCCGAGAAAGTTCTGGTACTCAAATTATTCTTGGGACCGAGAGCTGGTTGACCCAAAGTAGAAAGTTTTGAGATATTTAGCGAGTCATGGAATGTATTTTGGAAAGATAGATTAGATGCCATCGGAGGGGGAGTGCTTGTTGCAGTTGATAAAAATATGTTATCCACTGAGAGGGAGAGTGTTCATTGCAGCTGATAAAAATATTGTCTCTATTGAGGTCAAAGTTGAGTGTGACAGTGAAGTTATCTGGTTGTGTATAACAGGTCAAGGTGAAATCAAGTTAATTGTTGGATGTTTTTATTGGGCACTCAATTCTGCTGTGACAGTTCTAGAGTCATTCAAAGAAAGTCTATGGTCAGCAGCACATAAATACCTACATCATGCAATATTAGTTGGAGCAAATATAAACTGGGACATCTATTATGGATTCTTTGTGGGAGGGAGGAGGGGAGCGGGGTAGAGACAGAAGACAGTCCTGCAAAGTACTTTTCAACACAATTTATGAAAACTGTCTTGAGCAGGTAATTCGGCAGCCAGTATGCAATGGAGATATCTTAAGAACTTGTAACTATAAACAGGCTGGATGTTATCGATAGTGTCAGTATAGAGACAGGAATTAGTAGTCATAATGTCATCATAGTGACTGTGGGCACGATAGTTAATAAATCAGTCAAGAAGGCTAGGAGATTGCTTCTGCTAGAAAGAGCAGATAAGCAGTTGTTAGCATCTCACTCAGACAACGAATTGACATCACTCAGTTCCAGTAAGATGGAAACAGAAGAATTATGGGCAAAGTATAAACAGTTTGCAAATCGTGGTTTGGAGAAATACATGTCTAGTAAGCGTATTACAGATGGAAAAGACCCACCATGGTTTAACAACAAAATTTTGAAAATGCTGAGGAAGCAAAGGCTGTTTCACTCTTGATTAAAAGAGAAGGCACAAATGGTGACAGGCAAAGGTTAGTAGAGATTCATGTGTCTCTGGAAAGATCTATGTGCAACACTTACAACTGTCACCTCCATATTTTAGCAAAAATCTGGCCGAGAACATAAGTAAATTCTGATCCTTTGTATTCCACCCAGTCTCTCGTTGACCAATCTGGTGTGGCAGTCGAAGACAGCAAAACAAAAGATTAAGTTTTTTACACATAAAAATTATTCACACAGAAGATTCATACAAAAATATTGTCATTTTACCTTTGTACAAAGTGCCACATGGATGACAAAGTAATAAGCATCCCTGGCATAGAGAAGTTACTAACAAATAACTCGCTGGTCCAGTTGGAATCCCAGCTGGGCTTTACAAAGAGTACTCTACAGCATTGGACCCTCACTTAGCTTGCATTTATCACAAATCTCTAACTCACCACAAAGTTCCAAGTGACTGGAAAATTTTGCACATGACTCCTGTATATAAGGGTAAGAGAATGGACCTGCAAAATTACAGATCAATATCCATAACATCGGTTTGCTAGAGAATTCTTGAAAATATTATCGGTTCAAATACAATAAATTTCCTTGAGACCAAGATACTTATGTCCATAAGTCAGCATTGTTTTAGAAAGCATTGCTCATGAGAAACTCACCTTGAGCTTTTCTCACACAATATATTGCAAACTACAGTTGAAGAGCAACAGGCAGATTCCAGATTTCTAGATTTCTGAAAAGCATTTGACACAGTGCCCAACTGCAGGCTGTTAATGAAGGTACAAGCATATGGAATAGGTTCCCAGATATGTGAATGGTCTGAAGACTCCCTGAGTAATAGAATCCAGTATGTTGTCCTCGACGGATAATGTTCATCAGAGACAAGGGTGTTGTCGGTGAGTGCCCCAGGGAATTGTGATAGGACCGCCATTAATTTCTTTATACATAAATGATCTGGTGGACAGGGTGGGCAGCAATTTCCAGTTGAGTGTGTATGGGAAGGTGTTGAAGTGGAGTGGCTGTAGGAGGATACAAGATGGTTTAGACCAAATTTCTGGTTGGTGTGATGATTGGCAGCTAGCTCTAAAAGTATAAAAATGTAAGTTAATGCAGATGAGTAGGAAATACAAACCTGTAATATTCGGATTCAGTGTTAGTAGTGCTGTGCTTAACACAGACATGTCATTGAAATATTTGGGCTTAATGCAGCATAGCCATAAGAAATGGAACTAGCATGTGAGGATTGTGGTAGGAAAGATGAATGGTCAACTTCAGTTTATTGGAAGACTTTTGGAAAGTGTGGTTCATCTGTAAAGGAGGCTGGATATATGACATTAGTGCAAACTACTCTTGAGTTCTGCTCAAGTGTTTGGGATCCATACAAGGTCAGATTAAACGAAGACATTGAAGGAATTCAGAGGCAGGCTGCCAAATTTGTTACCGGTAGGTTTGAACAACATGCAAGTGTTATAGAGATGGTTCAGGAGCTCAAAAGGGAATCCCTGGAGGGAAGGTGACGTCCTTTTTGAGGAAGACTATTGGGAAAATTTAGAGAACCAGCATTTGAAGCTGACTGTAGGATTATTCTACTGCTGACAACACATTTTCGTGTAAACAGCACAAAGATAAGATATGAGAAATTGCAGCTCATGCAGAGGCATATGGACAGCAGTTTTTCTCCTCACTCTATATGCAAGTGGAACAGTAAAGGAAATGGCTGGTGGTGGTACAGGGTAAGCTGCACCACACAATGTACGGTGGTTTGTGGATTATATACATAGATGTAAATGTAGGACAACAGGACTAAAATTTCCTGTACAGACATCTTGTGACATGTAGTACACAAACTCTGCTTGATGGATAATATAAGGATATTATTAATCAGTAATTAAAATTATAATAATTATTATTTTTGAAAATGTGCCAAAATTTTTTCCAATATAAAATAACACACTCTAAGATTCTATGGTCATATTAAAACAACAGATCCAACAAGATTAACTAGACAACTTGAAGAGTTCTATGAAACTTGCAGAACAGCTAAAATTAAAACAACAAATTGGATTGCTGCTGTAAAAGATGATTTGAAAAACTGGGATAAGACAATACAGAAATATCTGTAGGCAGAAAATTCATAACTAGAAAGTAGGCCAGGCAGAAAAACCCAAAAACATGAGAGCTACTCGATTTGATGATAGGAAAATACACCATTGTATGGGAATGAATGTAACATGGACACAAAGAAAGGCTAAATGAAAATCCTGGAATGCTCATTTCTGAACATTGCGTGGCCCAATGTGACCCAAATGTGAATTATAATAACAAACCATCTGAACAGGCCTTGATAAGCCCAGTAGTACTAACCAACCGCCATGTCATCCTCAGCCGATAAAAATCGCTAAATGCAGTTATGGAAGAGCATGTGGTTAGCACACTAGTCTCCTGGTCGTTGTGGGTTTTCATGAGCAGAGCCGCAACATCTCAAGCAAGTAGCTTCTCAATTGGCCTCACAAGGGCTACATGCACCCTGTTTGCCAACACTGCTCGGCAAACCTGGATGGTCACCAAGCCACGTGCAAGCCTCGCCCAACGGCACTTAAATTCGGTGATCTGACTGAAACCAGTGTTTCCACCTTGGAAATAATAATAATAATAATAGGATTGGCATGTCAATCAGGATTTTGTAATGTTAGTTGTACAGGGTGGCTGATTCCCCTCCTGTTGCCCCTTCTCCCTCTACCCCAGTATGAAATTTGTGCACCCCATCTGTCCGTGTCTATTGTTACCCCAAGTGAAAGTGGGGGGACATTTTGGAAATGTCTGTGAATTGTGTAACTGATAACGGATGTGAGTACAAACCCAGTATTCACCTAGTGAGCAGTGAAAGACCACCTAAAAACCACATCCATGTTGAACCGCACTCCAACTGTCATTGTTAACCCACTGGGCAGATAAATACAGGGCTGGAGGGCCTACCTGAATCCCAAAAGTGGCATGCTAGTACACATGACTATCTGGGTGGGGGAATGGTGGTAATATTGATGATGATAATAATAGCAATAAAAATAATAATAATAATAATATTATTAATAATAATGATGACTCCTCACACAGCAATGTGTGCCTTTATACAGTAATTTACTGTCTTGAAAATTTGTATCTTTTCTTGCAGCAGACTGCCACGTTCCTTCAGTTTATGTTGTAGTGACAACTGGCTTATCAGTCACTGGGCATCTAAGTTGCACAGATGTTCAGTGGGAGCTAAGCGAAGCAAAAGAAGAAGTATACACATTTAATGGAGACATTTGGAACATGGGAAATGGCATGAGGCTGTGCACAATGCTGCTGGAAGGAAGAGAGAGTATGTTTTAATAGTTCACAGAGGACAAGGTCATTAAAATGCAACTTTGACTGAGAAAGAATGGCAAAGGATATTAGCCTTGCCATTTTCAAAGGAACCAATCCACGATTTGCTTAAAGCGATTTAGTAAAAACCATAGGAATCCTAAATGAGAATGGCCAGATGGGACTTTGAACCCTGCTCCTCCTGTATTAAACACTATGAAACCTGAGTCAAGTGATACAGTGCTTCTTGTATGACAGCCTGTGGTGATTTTTTTATAATTTCTCGAAAGTCTCAGTTTCTCTTCCAGTGACTTCTATACAAAAAGGTAATAGTGCCAGTGAATGGCTTGTCACTGGGTAGTTTTCAACAAATACAGGAACATAATTAGTCAGCCTGAGAGCACTACAGAAGTACTAAACAAATCTAGTGGAAAAACATGCACCACAGAAAGAATTACTCTTACAATTCAAAATACATCCCAAAGAAGTCAAGAAACCTATTACTTCTTCTCACATACTTCTTGCTTAATGCCAGTCACATTAATATTACAGAAATTGAAGCTTAAATGGAGGTATGTTTACTGTCATTTCTCCTACACTTATCCTTGATTGGAATACGGAAGAGAAAAAATTATAGTGCCTAGCTATGCACCTTCCACCACAGAATTTTCCACACTTAGCCATTAATTCCACAATTTATCCAGATATTTGGATTCACAGACATAAATTGAGGTTCAACAAGTTTTTAACTTTTTTTATGATGGCAGCTGACAGAGGCTTCTGAAATCATTTAAGTTATGGTACATAAATGCTTAATATGATGTAGTGCATTAAAAGAGCAGTTAAGTGTTGTAAGGGAAGCAGTGGTGAATAAATGTACTTTGGGGCTCTGGAAAATATTCTCAGTGGCATAACCAGATGTCTGCAAGATGTACACGTGTAAACTCAATACGTAATTCTAATCAGGCCTTCTTTCTTTTGTGAAATGAAAACTTATTGCCTAGAATATTATGCTGTAGTACATTACTGAATGAAAACATGCAAAATATGTGAACGTAACGAATTCTATGTCGCCAAAACTGGCAGTTAATTGCGGCAAAAGTACGTGAAGCCAAATGTTTCAGCATGTCTACTACGTGATTTTCCTCTTTATGTTCTCATCAACATGCACACCCAAGTACTTCAAACATCCTGCTTTGTTTATTTACTTTTGTTGGTACACTATGTTAGCAGGAGATAGCGTATTTTGGCAGTGCAGAACTGGACAAGCTTCTTCCAAGTTTAAATGTAGTCCATGTGTGGAAAAAAAGGTAATAACTATTACAGAAACCTTATTTACTGTTCTCTTCATTGGCACTTTCAGGCTCCGCACGATAATAATATTGTATCTATCCCAAAACAGAGTAATTCTGCCCGCTATTCAAATAAAATGGAAGATAATTAACATAGAGCAAGAAAAGTAATGGCTGAGGATCAAACCCTGAAGAGCACTCATGGTGATTTCTAGACACCATCTTTGTTTAAAAAAAATAAGACAGTTTATATGTTACATATTACAACAGACAAAGGTGTCTGTAGCCACTGGAGGCAGTGCCACATGTTAACCTAAAGTTGTAACACAACACACGTCATATTAATATAAATAAACCCACCTGATGATGAGATTTAAATCTCTGAAATTCATCATTGTGGAAAAAAATTAAACAGCGACTGGTAACAGTAAACTTTTCATGTCATTCTACATCTTGTGTGTATTACGCTGAGTATTCTACTGTAATTTTTTGCATCATGTTTCTAAAACAGGAAGTAAACCAGGCATGTGCTCAACTGCATTTCAGCAAAAATTTAAGTTCTCTAATAGAATCTTATGAGTGATACAGTCAAATGCTTTTGATAAGCCAGGGCTACCACCTGGTGATAGATTATCATTTAAAATATTTATTATGTGCGCAGTGACTTTATAAACAGGTATCTCAAGAGACCAGCCCTCTTGAAATTCAAACTGGGATTACTTCATTACTACACAGGTGGCTGCAGTCCTTGAGTTCATTTATCTTCTCAAAAACTTTGGAAAATTGGGTAAGGAGTGAGACTGACCCATAGTTATTGATATCGGTGGAGTTGCCTTTCTTGTAGAGAGACCTAACACTCCAGAATGAGATTTTCACTCTGCAGCACAGTGTGCGCTGATATGAAACTTCCTGACAGATTAAAACTCAGATGGTAGAGCACTTGCCCGCGAAAGGCAAAGGTCCCGAGTTCGAGTCTCAGTCCAGTACAAAGTTTTAATCTGTCAGGAAGTTTCAGATCTAACATTGTTACATTTTAATTTGTCTGGAAGAAACCTCTGAATTAATGGTATATTGTTCATGTGGCTAAGAACATTACATATTGTATAAAGGAAGGAAGATCACAGTTTACTGTCCCCTTGATAATGATGTCATTAGAGACACAGGTTGGATTCAGAAAAGGCAGGCAGAGAAAGGGAATCAGTGACATCATTTTAAAGGAACTGTCCCAGCATGTGGCCTTATGCAATTTAGTGAAATCATGCAAAACCCAAATCCAGATGGGTAAATGGTGAACGAACCACTTTCCTCCCAAATAAGAGTCCACTGTCTTACCACAGTGCCACTTGACTTGTTACATATTACACACACAAAAATTTCGGTGTCTCAGGTGATATCATCAACTGGGTATGAACTTATACTCTTAAGGTCCATGAACATTTTCATTTCACTAAGTTTCCTCCATATTTTTTCTTCACTGCATGATTTTGTTCTCTCTTAACTCATTTACTGAGGGTATATTCACTGTATTTCATATGTGATTTAAATATTTCTGAATACTTTTATCATACCATTTTAAATCAGAATTTGCTAATATACAAATTACTAATAAATATTCACACAACAGTTGAAAGACTGAAGGAAGGAAGAGTAGGGTTTGCCATCCGATCAATGAGGGGATCATTTGAGTGGAGCACTAGCTCAGATTGGGAAAGACATTTGGCCATGTCCTTTTTAAGTACAATATTGTTGACATTTATTGCCACTCACAAATGTTGCACTAAAACTGGTACACTGATGATATGACAAACTTAATAATGTAATGAGAGTAATAGAAGTCATGTTTCACACTGCAATAATGAAAAGAATAAGGGATTCAATGAAGCTGTATCAGTGTCTTATTTGAAATTCAAAACAATGAGAAATGAGGAATAAGAAGAATACAGATTAATACATTTTTTTTTTTTTTTTTTTAAGGGAGCGAGACTGGATCCTGGAAATGTGTAACATACTTCCAAAGGATGCAGACTGCAACCCACGCATGACACCAACTCTTGCACAAAGCATAAGTTTGTCATTTTCTTATACTTTCATTCTTAAAACTGCAATTGGGAAAACTGTGAGAGACATTCTTGGTATAATATTAATTTGTATGATCAGTAAAAGACTGTTTGGGAGATGACTGGAAAAATCACATGGGAGCTGTTGCAAGGGGGTAACAACTTACTCTCATGAAAGGTTCTCATGTACCTTTAGAAAGTATGCATTCAAAAGTGCTTGTGAGATCACTGTAATGAAGCCACAATATATTACACATACATAACATGTGGGAATGGTAAGAGATTAGGGCCTGTATGGAGTAAAGAAGAAAGTCAATTTTCCATTCCAGGACTTACTATTGGAACAGTATTGAGGGGAATGAACAATACAAAGTACTTTCCATCACACATCATACGGTAACTTCCAGAAAATATAGGCATGTAAAACTTGAATAGGGGTTGGAAAAGTCTACTTGTGCAACCTTTAAAGAGTCTTCATGGCTAGACTGAATGATTGAAGCCAAGTTACAAATTTAAGAAAAAACTTTGGAAATACGAAATATGTAAAATAATAAGTATCTAATTACCAACTGAATACAAGCAAATGATTATATGATTATAAGTCATGTGTTTAATGTTTATACATGTCAGTATACTTAACGTCAAGGTTTAACAAGACTATGAAAGTGAACGACATAACCGTAGCATTCACTGGAATTTTGAATCGCCAAACGAGTGTCCCACTTACACTAAAGTGTTATTTGACGCATATACGATGGTACGAATAGCGTGGGGTAAATACGATGAAAGCAGATTCGAATTTTCGGCGTGGTGATCTAGGTGTTTACGGCGAATTGGGTACGACTTCATAGCGTATGTCCAGTCATGACTGGTGCCGTTAAATGCATATAGATTTACTTTACTTTCTAACACAACAATAAAAAGTGGTGGTCGCGGTAGTTTTCACGAGCTATATGTATTCGTCTGGACTTGACACATATCGTATGCTATTTTGATTATCAACACAACTGTTTTTAGAGTTTCCTTCTTCTATACCGAAAATTGATGACAATACTTCATAAAGTATCTTTTGGGCTGCTTACACTAAAGTTTCGCCACCCAATTTTTATTGATTTCAGGTGCTTTGTAGCTAATGTCAAAACTAATAATCAATATACATATTATCATCTCAATAAATAACAATTCAAACGATATCATGCGGATTTAGGGAAAAACAAACAATTTGTATTTACTGTTTACTTTACCTTATCCTAAGATAATCACTGTAAAGACATTCCTATTCCTATGTGGACTACTAAACAGAAATCTAACTAGATACTGCAGGATACTGCAGGGAATTTATACACTGCACGGAAGTTGTGAACAAAAATTGTATTTCTGTTTTATTTTTTAATATTATTTCAAAAGTAAGAAAAAATACAACTTACAGGAAAGTAGACAGTTACGAGATAGTCTCTGCATGTGAACATCACAAAGAGAATGAGTATTGTCAATTGTTTTGCTTCTAGCGGTATATCAACTGTAAGATATGCAACGAAAATGATGTGTGTGTGTCAGCAGTGTATTAGGAATTTAAGTGAAAAATATATATGTTCAGAAACAATTGCTACTGTATTCAGCAGAAATTGAACTACGATTCGTTGGACATGGCCCTTTGCTCTGAAAATGAATTCAGTGAACAGTGGATCGTAATTATTGTGCGTTGCGGTAAACGCTTGGACAGATCATGGGAGTATTCGCTGTATTTCGAATGTGATTTTAAACTTTTTGGTAAGCTTCAGTGATAATATTTTAATCAAAACTTGCAGAGCTTGCTTATGCACAAATATACGATGCTTTTTAGAACGATAGATCAGACTGGTTTTGTTTCCCTGCAAATAAAGTTTGTACTTGAATGATTGTAAACACTAGCAATCAACTCAGTTCCATAGTTTAGGGTAATGGTGCACGTGCCATATTTCGCGGAAAGGTTTCGCAAGCTATGTTTGATGGAGATTAAGTCTATTTGCCGGGCTAGGAGACGAATCTGGTCCGGGAAAATGTTTTAATCTCTCAGAAACTTTCAAATATGCGCACACTTTGTTGTAGAATAAAAACTCATTCTGGAGTTTCCTAAGTATTATCTGTTTCTTAATAGAACCATTAGTTGTAAATAATTCGAGTGTTTAGCTCACATTATGTACCTTCCTCCCCTCCTCTTTTTGCATGGGTAGTACAACTGACGACGCTTCCTTTACCTTTGCTCAGCTTTGTATGCAGATGTGACATTAGCTGTCAGTAGAACAACACACGTAAATGTGCCAGTGGAACAATGTGTAACTGGATTTCAAAGCAGTTCTCTGCTGGAAAGCATTTTGTATTTTATTTCTAGGTGTGTTAGTGAACCTGTAGCTTTTTAATTAACCAAGAAACTTGACATTCACTTTGATATACTTAGTTCCAGGTTTCCATTACCCATAAAAAAAAGCTTTGAATCCCGTAGTTCATTTATTCAAAATCCTTGCTGACTGTTAAGGCATTACTTGGTATATACATTATCAGGAAACACATTCTAGAGTATTACAGAACCCTTCCCCCCCCCCCCCCCCTCCTCAAGGGTATCAGTGTTTGATTTGTTTCAAACTGATTGACAAAATTTTCTGTATGGAGTTGTGGCTTTGAACTAGTACATTATTTTCCTGCTACAAAATTAGGTTGTTCGCCCTCCCATCTCTGCTTTTATTTTTTTAAATGTTGATGTTATATAGGCATCATCTCTTGACATTAAGCCTACTAATAAACTGCACTATCTGCATTTTTAGTTTTGTCACCCATTCCCAATCAAATATTGCACCCCTAGAAATCTGTGACTTGACCAACATGTTGCCGGCCGGAGTGGCAGAGCGGTTCTAGGCGCTACAGTCTGGAACCGCGCAACCGCTACGGTCGCAGGTTCGAATGCTGCCTCGGGCATTGATGTGTGTGATGTCTTTAGGTTAGTTAGGTTTAAGTAGTTCTAAGTTCTAGGGGACTTATGACCTCAGCAGTTGAGTCCCATGGTGTTCAGAACCATATGAACCAGCATGTTTTCGATACAAAATGATACTGCTGAGCTCGCTTGCTCTCCCTAACCCCCCCTCCCCCCACCCCCAGGCAATATAATGCAATATTTCTTTGGACAGATATGCTTGGATAGCCTAATGGTAGGGCAACTGCTCGCAATAAGCGGGAAATTAGGGTTTGAGTTCCAGTCTGGCACAAATTTTCATTGTCATCATTCTATTATACAGCTGATTGTTGTCCATATTCACAGCTGTGAATACATTTCATGTTCAACACATTGTGGGTTGAAGACTCTTTAAGTATACTACTAACTTCATGGAAGTTTTCACTTTCAAAAATACTCAGCTGCACATATATGCAAGCAGGTTTCTTCCGTACTATTTTGCACTATGCCACCTGGACCTTAATGTTTTTTCCCTTATTATCCTACCTTGGCAGTCTTAATTTGGTTATTATTTTTCTGTCAAATCCTTTTAATTTAATTTATTTGTTTCCCCTCCAATTCTTTTGTTTACAGATATTTTTTATGACTTTTGTGTTTTATATATGTTCATTTATGTCTTAGTACTTCAAGTAATACTCCTCTCATCTTGGTAATTCAATACTCCTGTAGTATTTCACATGGTTTCAGAAATATTTGTATATCACATAGAGAAACACTGTTTTGATCCACTTGTCAGTATAGGACCTGGCAGGAAATGTATTCCTTCATAATGGTGGTTGCTTATGAGCAGCTTCATTTGCTTTTTAATACTTATTGCTTATAATTGTACCACCTATTTCTGTGTCTGTATGCTTATTAAATATTGAAGATTCAGTATGTTTGTTCTTCAGATTAAAATAACCAGATTTTTTATATTTTTCATTGTGTTATTTGTTTCATTTCCTTTCTCAATAAGTGAATGACGAGTTTGTTCACCTTATAAGTAATAAATATATTTATTTGTAACATACTGCATGATACATTGTACAGTATTCTACACATAAATTCCACCATATTCTTGTATATTCTGGTTTGTCTTTTAGGTGAATAAAGCATTAATATGACATGTAAATAAGTTTGTTTAGCTGTACTTAATTTAAGTATCTGAAATCCAAAATTGATTTTTCCCTGTTTTTAGTGTGACAATTAATGGACATTCTTTTTAGAGAAAATAGAAAACGGGCAATAACAGAGCACTCAGCAGTAAACTTCAGCAAAAAATTGCAAACATGATTCCATAATAGAAATAACTGCCCATTCCTCCCACTACTAGTGTGTTTTACAGTTGAATTGTTGATATTATAAACCCTTAGAAAGTTACCAGACACAGTAGAGAGAACATCTCTAATACCATAAAATGATCTTTTTTAAAATAAATTTTTGATTTTATTATTTTCTTCTTTTTGATTTTATTAAAAAAAATAATCTATATGATTGGTGTACCAGTTGGCCAGATGGAATGGGAATATTTTATAAAAGGCTCTAAAGCATGTTCCTTGACCAACTACCTAATCAGAAGCCTACAATAAGAAACTCAATAGACAAGGTGATTTGATTTTACAGATAAAATTTCCATGTAAACCTGCTCATACTGACATCCCTGTTCTGTCGGATTACTCTGTCTTGAACATTGCATACCCAGTTGTACGCAAACTGATAGATAAATTGCTCAAAATAGTTTTGCACAACCTTAATGACGTAACAGGCTTTGTGTTTTTTTTATTTATCATGAACCATATTCTCAGTACTTCTTCAGCCACAGGAAATGGCTCTGTATAGCCATCTGTGTGACAGAGATAAATCAATGGCATTCAGCAGAGCACACTGTGTCTCCAATTTAAATGGGACAGTGCGAACTGTGTACACAGTTCAGTGTGTCATTGTGCCTTGCAGAGTTGTTTGAAGCTTACGCAATCCACACTTGGTCACTTTACAGCAAGAAGAGTCGTCAGAATGGAAAGTTTCAACCAAATTTGCATACACAACAGCCGTATCATTCGAACATTCAGCCAGAGAGATGCAGAACACTGAACATCTGCCTCATAGTGGTCGCCTGATATCGACACCAACCACAGACTGCTTACTATGAATTATGGCTTGTCGGCACCCTAAGGAGACTAACACAAATGGGTGCTCCCATTTTGGAGGCAACTAGGAGGGCAGTGTCAACTCAGACTGATCACAATCACCTCCAGACAATTAATTTCCCATCCAGGAATCCATTACAAACAACAGGGCAAAACCCACAGCATCATGGTGCATGAAGAATATCAGTAAGGGAACACCTGGTGAGGAATCTGTGTTAAGGAGAGCTTGCCTATGCGGTCAATGTTAAATAAGCCAAGTTTATGTACCTTTATCTCTCGAACCAATGAAGATAAGGATCTAAAATTTTTACAGCTATCTAATCCAAGTTATTTGTATCTCCTGAAGCAGCAAAAGAGATCAGATACAGAAGAACTATATAATAATGCCATTTTTATTGTGAATATTTGTACATGGAAGCTGCTAGGTTCATACCTATTCAAATCACTATCGTCATTGTACTTCAGTAGGTACAATATGTTACAATAAAACAGATCACAAAGTTTCATGTAGCTATCACAAGTAGTTTTTTATATATAGGTACATAAAGTATAAATCATGCATTTTGAGAAAATCATACTTAAAGTTTAAAATGATAAGAACTCACTCGTATTTTTAAGTAAAGGTTCAGAAGCACCCAGCAGCATAGTTAGCATCATCATCTTTGCTGCCTTTCTTATCTAAAAGCTTTCTTCTGGTTGACCTTGCTGCTTTGGTAGTGAACTCAACTGCATGCTGTGTCTCAGCATGTTTAGACTTATCTAATAATTTTAACCTCTTTACAGTATGACAGCCTGAGCTGATGATGACTAGGGGTAGAATTCTTTTTTCTCCCCTATGTTTCCATCATTAATTGTTAATACATTATCACCAACTCCCCATTTCAGTGTATTTAATCCTACAAACACATTTTAGGGCACTCTTGCCCATACAATATGATTGAAAGACTCATGGGATTCTGAGTCCACCCATGTAGGCACTTTTGGAGGTGGTCTGGATAAGCTAGGTTCCTATAAATTCGTTTGATGGCTTCCATAACAGCTTCAAGAATAATGTTCTTGTATTAATAATACACTCCTGAAACTTCAGCTTTCCGGAATTTACACTATGATTCAGGTCCAATTTTCTAAATCATTTCCATTATTCCTGATTGCCATTCCACAATACTACTAAAACACCTCTATTGTTGTATCAGTCAGTTGACACTCAGTGGCTTGGCATCTGATGATGATGTGGTGCGAAGAGTTTGTATTAATTTTCTGAGGGATGTGCCCAGGATTTGATTTAGTTACACACTTATAGGCTTTAGAATTACATATAAAGAGATGTATATTCGAAATTAGGTAGTTTTGGAGATACCCAAGGAATATAGTAATAAAATTAAAAATTAAATACTTTTAAACACCACATAAAGGTAAGTTATATGCCATTTTGTCCAGAAAAGAGTGAAGAATGTTGTAGGACTTGTTTTGTAAAATGTCAGAAACTCAGATTTTTTACCTGCAAACAGCCCTTAATGGCATCTGGTTTTCTTTCCTTATGAGTGTAGAATTTCTTTGATCCCTGAGGATAACTGTAAAAGAGGTAGGAGTCAACCTAATGGGATGGACTGCAGTATTTGCTGACGTGAACGCAACTGATTAAACATGGTACCAATTGAAACATACATTAAGGTATTGCAGAGCACCCTCCCCCCACCCCTCATACACTGGATGATGGATGACCTCAGGAGGGCCAACGTCAGAGTGTGGAAGTGGAAGCAAGCATGTTACAGTGCGTTCGGTGGAGGAACATTTTTTAATGTTACACACAAGCTTATTTTGATTTCATAGATGTTCAAAAATGTGCACTTTCAAACAGATTGCCTTTATTTTGGTTATTGTTTTTTTTATTTAATAGTAAAGTTATTTGTTTAGTTTAGTAAATGGTATTCTTCAACTCTCTGCTGCTCTTGAATCTAAGCCCACATACATTTGCAGACATGTAGGTGGTGCAAAACATTTTTGAGCACTTTACAGAAGTAGCTTCATGAAAGGTGTTAAGACATTCGTTCTCTCTCTCTCAACACACACACACACACACACACCTGCTTTTATGAAACTATGACATGACGAATTAGTAGCAACAGAAAGATGATGAGAAAACCGGAGAGGGTTGTATTCTGAGACCCTGCAAGTGGTGGTTAAGTGATATGAGATGATGATGATACGACAAGACACCAGTATCCAAAACAATAACAATGTGGTATCCAGAATTTGTGTGACATATACAGTATAATTTAAAATGTATGGAAAATTGTACAATGTAAAATTATAGCTTCAGTGCTTTCCCAAACTGGTTGTTACATACACTATGTGATCAAAAGTGTCCAAACATGTGGCTGAAAATGACTTACAAGTTCGTGGTGCCCTCCATCGGTAATACTGGAATTCAGTATGGTGTTGGCCCGCCCTTTGCCTTGATGACAGCTTCTACTCTCGCAAGCATACGTACAATCAGGTGCTGGAAGGTGTCTTGGGGAATGGCAGCCCATTGTTCACAGAGTGCTGCACTGAGGAGAGGTATCGATGTTGGTCGGTGAGGCCTGGCACGAAGTTGGCCTTCCAAAACATCCCAAAGGTGTTCTATAGGATTCAGGTCAGGACTCTGCGCAGGCTAGTCCATCGCAGGACTGTTATAGTCGTGTATCAACTCCGCCACAGGCTGTGCATTATGATCAGGCGCTCGATCGTGTTGAAATGTGCAATTGCCATCCCCGAATGGCTCTTCAACAGTGGGAGGCAAGAAGGTGCTTAAAACATCAATGTAGGCCTGTGCCCTATAGTGCCATGCAAAACAGCAATGGGTGCAAGACCCCTCCATGAAAAAATACAACCACACCATCACCTCCAAATTTTACTATTGCCACTTACACATGCTGGCAGATGACGTTCACTGGGCATTCGCCATATCCCCACTCTTCCATTGTGTACAGTGATTCGTCACTCCACACAACATTTTTCCACTGTTCAATGTTTACACTTCTTACACAAAGCGAGGCGTCATTTGGCATATACCGGCGTGATGTGTGGCTTATGAGCAGGAGCTCGACCATGAAATCCAAGTTTTCTCACCTCCCGCCTAACTCTCATAATACTTGCAGTGGATCCTGGAGCAGTTTGGAATTCCTGTGTGATGGTCTGGATAGATGTCTGCCTATTACACATTACGTCAGTCAACAGACAAGGCTGGCATGTATGCTTTTGTGCTGTACGTGTCCCTTCACATTTCCTCTTCACTATCGCATTGGAAACAGTTGACCTATGGACACAGGAAGATAGGTCAGTACTTAGTTTGATGTTGCAAGCTAAATGTAAATCACACTGATTAGTGTCAGGAGTGTGTTTATCTGCCAGACTAATGAAGTCTGCATCTGTTATAAGAGTTATTTATTGATCAAATCTAATGGCTCAATGTCACATAGTTGTCCAAATGGAAAGTAAGCTAGTAAATATCAAGACAAAGAGCTATACGGAAAGTTGATAGAATATCTTGAGAGGAAGGAAGAGTAGAGTGTAACACCCCATCAGTGACAAGGTCTTTAGAAACAGGGCATGAGATTTTGATGGGAGAACAACAAGAAAGAAAATTGTGTGTGTTCTTTTTGAAAAAGCTCTTCCAGTATTTGCCCTAACTGATTTAAGGAAACCACGGAAAACTTAAATGCAAATGGTCAGATGAGAAGTTGAACTCAGAGCCTTTCAGATGGAAGTCTTACGTCCTAACCACTGCACCATGTTGCGTGAAGGGTAAAACATAATGTCTGCATTGATGATCTCTGCAAAACACATCAAAAGTGACATATGAAAATTACTTCCAGGACTCAGACCTGGATTTCCTGCTTTCCAAGAGCTGTAACTTTATCCTTTAATATTGAAACACACTACCAGTATGTACTCAAATTATTGTCAGTGGATTGTTCCTCCTTACTTTGGAATTCTTTTGCGCATGTTCAGTCAGGGGAATACCACTATTACAGAGTGGTGATTTTTTTTCTTTTATTATTTATTTATTTTTTATTTATTTATTTTTTTTTTTTTGGGGGGGGGTGTAAGTCCAGTATGAGGAACATTATACCTCATACTCAGCTGTTTCAGCAGTTATTTGTATTTTCGTTTGTGCTGTGTGTAGCTGGAATCAGGCCAAACAAATACTGCCTATCGAGTCTTTCATGTGACAGTTTGTCAATGGAAAGTCTCAGTTTGTTTCACATTACAAACAATTTTTTAAAAAAATGGAATGTTACCAGCCCATTTAATAGAACAGCCACAGATTAGTCTATTTCAATATTGGTTTTATCAATATGTATTAACAGAAACAGTAAAACAAGTAGTTACCAGTATTCCAACAACAACAACAACAACAACAACAACACTGCCCTGGCTGGACTGACTGCTACAGCCATGCAGCAGCACTGCTAAATCACTGCTAGAGTGCTAATTATGCTTTGTGTTTACTGTCCTTGTTAATGTATATCAATAAAACAAATGTTGCACTTGACTAATTTGTGACTGCACTACTGAACAAGTGTGTAAAAATTCTGTTTTTAAAAATAATTTTGTTTGTAATGGGAAATAAACCAACACTTCCTGTCAATGCTGGGGTAACGTGAAAGGCATGATGAACAATATTTGTTTGGGCTGATTCCAGCTACAAATTCCAAAAATCAAATTCCAGAGATCTGCCAAAACATCAGAGAGAATGCACCTGATCACTGTTAGGAGGGATACATGGTATATATAAACATGATACAAAAAATTCCTTTAATTTCATCACATATAACAGCAGTTTGGCTAATACACATCAAAAGTGAAATGAAACTGTGTGCCAGGACTTATAATGTGATAGGTCCTGTGCCATCAGACATACTGTCTCCCACTGTTACGTGCAATGATGCTTTCTGAGTTCAGAAACTGGTGTGTGGGCATTGGGGAAGCCACATCTAGTGATGAAGGGAATTTGAGTGTGTCAGGCATGCTTGGTGGCCTAATGATTAAGGCAAATTTCGATGAAAAGCAGGAAATCCAGTTGTGAATCCTGATTCTGAAACAATTTTTCTGTCACTGTTGTTGTGATGACAGTCACAGAATTCCTGTTTTGTACCATATAGCATGATACTTCAATTGCTCGATTGTAATTGATGTGATAAGACTAATGCAACTATCTGAAATTTATCATTAACACAGTGATGTTTTTTAAGCAAGCTGAGAAGGACTAATTATAAAATTTATAGAATCATAAAGTAGGCTTACACTGTCCTAAAATGCAAGTAAATCATCCTCTCTACCCTGTAAAATTAGAAGTTCCTTTATTCATGTTTAATATGTTCAAATCCGCATTACAGACCATTTTTGGAATCCACTGTAGTGTCACAGCAGTGGCAATTCAAGCTTTAAACAGTGATGGAAAATCTGATAAACTTGTTTTTGTTTTTATTTTCCAAATTTTGCTCATTAAGATCACAATTACAGTAATATAAAGCTAAATCTCATGTAATTAAATTATATGGAGTAGGTACACACTTACAGTGCTCTACTACATAAAGAAATTGTAAAACCTGACCTTATCAAATATTTTAGCTATTTGTTCTGTCAGTACTTTGTGTAGAGTTACAGATAATCTATGTACTTCATTTGTGTAAGAAGAACTGTACTAAATGATGAAACCTGGGAAATGGAGTTGAATAAATTTAAATAAAACAATATTTAAATAGTTGTGTTTTCTTTGTGCCATCTTTTGTTGGAGAGGTTAACCAATGCTTTTGCACGTGGTCTACCATTGAACCATATAGCATGACACTTTAATTGAACTTAAAGGAAGTATAGAAGCTGTTATTTAAACATTTTTGCTGCATGTACTGACTTTCGCTGGCATAAAGTTTACAGCAATCTGTAGATTGTTTAATGGATTGTTTCTGTGCCAATGAGACAGTATTCATGAATGCCACAACCTGGAAGTATCAACTGCTTAATAACATGCCATTGCATTCCTTTGTACAGCAGTTACTTGATTTCATTTAAGTATTTTTTATATCTCGTATATAACTTTTAATAGTTTAGTATTTGTCAAAGAAAACACTCGAGTCTTCCATTCTCTCAATGGGAACACTGCGCAGAAAACAGCAGTGTTCATTCAAGCGTGTTCCTCACCCACATCTTCTAGCAGGTGAGTCCTGATATACTTTCCTCTCAGATTCATTTTTAATGATTAATCCTCAGAAACTGTTGGATACAGATTTCATGCAGTGCTGTGTTAAGTAAAAAGATTGCAGAAGCTACTAAAGACTTAACTGATTCTGTGCACTTAATTCACACTATTTGTGGAAAGGCTTAATGTGATGAATAATGAGCTAAGTTTAATCCATACTATTTTCCTTGGGCCATGATACAGTGCAAAGAAAATGAATGGGGATGCACCCCACATAAAGACTACTGCAGAGTGAGAAGGGATGGAGAAGTAAGCTCCACATCTTACATGCAGGGTAACCTCGAGATAAAAAGTAATTTACGCTGTGTAAATCATACTGAGCTTGTATGTAGATGTAGGTAACACAGGGGTAAAGGCCAATTACAGTTATTTTTTTCTTTTTGGTGTTGGAATTGTTTCATATATTGGCAGGGACAGTATTGTGCAACAGACTTAAACAGGGTACCCTCTATTTACTACTACAATACTATTTTATTGAAAATATACTACTAGCTTAAAGTATTCAGCTTTAAACCAACCAGAGATCAGAGTTGAAGAGAGTAAAAACTGGGACTCGTTGCATCCACAGCATGTGATAAGCCACACAGGATTCCTTAGCTGAAGACTGATGAATGCCATAAGTCCCTTGTAACTTCTGTGCATGCTTCAGTGACCACCTCATGGCTGTGGCATATTCTGTCTCACAGGAATGGAAATCTTGGCTTAACCACATGGATTACAAGAATGTTACAAACCTCTGAAAAAAGTAACTTCAAACAGGAGATGAGCTGTGATTGGGCTGTTAAGACATAACAATGATTAGTGGGAACCGTTGGGAAACATGCTACGCCTCAGTTGTATAATACTTACCCAGGCAAGTGGGGGTCTGTCTGGGGGGACTCTTCTCCTAGCTGCTCATGGGACATCCATGAAGCATACATCTCATTCACACACTACCAGCAGTTTATTTTAATGTGCAAACATTACCTGAGTAAATCTGCAGCAAAGCTTAGACCTATATACTTAACCCTGTGCAGTACTTTACATGTAAACATTTAGGGTACACTACCATGAGATGCAGAGGGCAGGCGACATGTAGATGTGGGACAATTAACCAAATAGTTCATTCTCCCTTTACAGCTCTTCACAGGCGTGTGAACTGCAATCCTCTATGCCACATCACTGAATACTGCAGTAAACAGGAACTCAAAGAAAGGGAGATCTTTCTGCTTATTAAAAGCAAAGAGACAGATTTAAGATTACCTGACAGGCCAACACAAGAATTTCATTTCCAGCACTGTCAATGTTGAGCATTAGTGGACAACTTCAAGAGCCAGAAAAATTGTGTGGAATGGAAAAAAACCACCATGGTTTGACAACTGTGTTAGAAAGCTGCTACGAAAGCAAAGACATCTTCACTGTAAATTTTAATGCAGCCAAAGCCTTCACATACAAACAAGAACCAAATGAAGCCAAAATTAGTGTAAGGAGGGCTGTGTGTGAAGTGTTCAATAAATTTGAAAGCAAAATTGTGCCTACCAACTTGACAGAAAAACCTACAAAGTTTTGTTTTTGTGTTAAATAAGTAAATGGATTGAAGCCATCTATCTAGACACACTGACCATAATCACACTGATAAAGAAGGTAACACAGGAAAGTCTGAAATACTTCTTCTTCCTCTTCTTCTTCTTCTACGTGATCAGGCCCAGTGGACAGCACACTGCTACAAGTTTCCTCCTCCACTGTACTCTGTTCATTGCTGCTATCCGCCATCCATCCACAACTATTGATGCTTGGTTTAAGTCTTCATGGAGGCCATCCCTTCACCACTTCTTAGGCCTCCCTGGATGTCTCCTGTAAATGTGAAGTCCAGGAGCTTCTGAGGCCATCTGTGATCTTCCATCCGGGCCACATGGCCGGCCCACTGAATTTGTTTGGCTTTGACAGTTCTTGCTATGTTGGGCTGCTGGTATAGTTCCTCAAGCTCTTGGTTGTATCTGATCCTCCATTCTGCTGTGTCTGCATCCAGAACCGGACCAAAGATCTTCCGAAGCACTTTTCTCTCAAAAACAAGGAGCTTATGGAAGTCCCGTTTCCGGATACTCCATGTCTCACAGCCATATAGAACAACAGGCTGGATCAGGGTTTTGTACAGTCGAATCTTGATCTGTCTGGAGAGGTATCTGGACTGAAGCAGTTGTGCTAGGCTGTGGTAAGATTGGTTTCCTGCTTGTATTGTGGCATTGATCTCTGCTTCACATGATGAGTTCTCAGTGAAAAGTGCCCCTAGGTGTTTGAATTCATGCACTCTCTTGTAGGACTGGTCTCCCATCTGGCAGCCTCCTTTAGTGCTTTGGTCATTTGCTCCAACTCCTCTTCAGACCTAGAGAGTAAAAAGATGTCATCTGCATAGGCTAAGTATGCTAGTCTCTTTCCTTTGACTTCAATCCCTTCATTCTCTTGGAAGGTCTCATGTATGATCTTCTCGAGGGCAAAGTTGAACAGGGTAGGGGACAATCCATCTCCTTGCCTGAGTCCTGTCACAATTTCAGATTCCTCAGTTACGCGATTTCTCATCTTCACCTTTGCATGTGACAGATTTTTATCAGATTGGTGAGTTTCTCTGCCATGCCAAACTCCCTTAAACAGCTGAGTACTGTAGTTCCTTCTCTAGTCATACAAATGACAACTCATATGAAGAATCCTCAGGAAATGTCGTCCATCAAGAAAGGAAGCAGGTTGTAAAAAAAGTTGTTCAACCAGTACTTGAGTATTGCTCGTTAGCCTGGGATCGGTATCAGATAGGACTGATAGAGGAAGTAGGAAAGATCCAGAGAAGAGCAGTACATTTCGTTACAGGTTCATTTAGTAAGTGCAAAAGTTTCATGGAGATGTTCAGCCAACTCCTGTGACAGACACTGCAAGAGAGGCATTTTACATTGCAGTATGGTCTTCTGTTAAAGTTGTGAGACTGTACATTCCTAGAAAAGTCAATTAGTATAGTCCTTCCTCCTATGTATATCTTGTGAAAGGACAATGAAGATTAAACTGGAGAGATGTGAGCCCACACAGAGGCTTACTAGCAATCCTTCCCATGAACCGGATGCAACTGGAACAGGAAAAGGGGAAGTGACACTGAAGCACAAAGTACCCTACACCACACGCCAAAAGACAGCTTGTGGAGAATAGATGTAGATAACGCCCAGTCTTCATATAGGAGAGGAAGAGACAGAAAGTCAAGGTCACCAATAGTATCCCATATTCTGAGGTGAAAACAGCATTTCAGGCCCTTCATGTTCATAAAGTGCTACGGCTCATCACTGAAGCAAGCTATATTGGACACCAGTAGTATTGTGACTGAAAGCTTATGGAAACACAATCATATGTACTGTAAATGTTTCAAACCTGTTCCATAGACTAAACCAAGTACACTCTCACGTATCAGCAGGAACTGGTTTCCAGCCCAAAACAGAATAATGAGAACAGTTGAAAACACGAGACCCTAAAACACATGGAGGCCTCCATTCAAAACACTTAAAATTGTACCATTACCCTGCATGTACAGAATGTATCAGCTAACCTGTTCATCTCAAATATATCAGGAACTGCTTAAGGTGTCAGTTTTCACCCAGATTAATCATGGAAAAGTCACTAAACAATGTATAGTATCATGTTATAGCTATGTTAATTACAAAGTTATCAGTATCAGCTTTGCGTTTTCAAATGGAACTATAGTAATTTCTGATGCTAGTAATGTAGTCCTAAGAGAAATGAATTCAACACCATTTCATTATTGAAAATCTGACAAATAGTTTAAGAGAAATTATAATATTTAGAACTTAGGATTTATCAAGTTTTAACATGAAACTGAATGCTATCTTACCTGGAAGTTTGTGGTTTCATACCCAAATTCTCCTGTTGGTGTTGGGGGCTGTAATAGACCTGTGGTAATTCATAGCCCGTTGTAAGATCAACTAAAACGAGTCATATATTAATCAACGTTTTACATTGATGACTCCGCTATTGTTAGGGCACCTGTCAGTTTCAGGTCACTTCACAACCTTTTTGACTTTATTACTTATGGTACCCTTTTAGGGTTTGACCTCCACTTCTCCAAGTTTCACAAAGTCCAGGCCATTTGGGAGAGGACACCTGACATGGTGCATCATCTGTCAATCACACACTGTGCTCCCCTGCACGTTTTATTTATGTTTGCATCAGAAATCAAGTGCAGTAGCTGGTCTGTTGTGAGAGAAGGGATTCGTCACATACCCTCACAGTTGTAGCTTCCTGATAACACAGGAACACCAGGGCTCTGGGCAATGGCTATTCTGGCAGTAAGCCTTCGCCATGGTAGAGTGGTGCCCATGGAGAGAGCATCTGATCGGAGCGAATGGCGTTAGGGTGGACAATCTGCAGATCAAACTCACCTGTACCAGTATTCATCCCAACATGGCTGTCTCAGCAGAGAGAAAGAGAGATTGTAATTTAGAGGCTTACGATCCCATGGTATTTCCACCTTGGGCCATGTCATTAGATGGTTATCAAGCAAGGGGAAATGGAGGTGAACAGTTTGCCCAGTTCTTGGTATGCTCCAGGAAGGACTGAGAATCTTTTGCAACAATAAAGCCACTGTTTTTTAAAATTGAATATTGTGGATATGGTCAAAGAATTTGCTGCAGTAGAGAATATGAGAAATGGACCTTTATTGGTCATATTTTTTATGGTCATTAAGCTGTGGTCAAAGACACAATTCTCTGCCTAATGTTTCGTCTTCCAATGCTGGACACATCATTAGAGGCTTTAATGAGCCAGAAAACAGTTAGTCTCAAACAAGCGCAGCAAGCTGAACTTTTTATATATTGACCAGCCAGAACATTATGACCACCTACGTAATAACTGGTATATCCACCTTTGCCACAAATAACAGCGACGATACATTATGGCATGGAAGCAGTGAGGCCTTGGTAGGTCGCTGGAGGGAGATGGTGCCACATCTACTCACAGATGTCGCCTAATTCCCATAAATTGTGGGGAGGAGTGCGATGAGCTCTGGTGCCATGCTCAGTCACATCCCATATGTGTTTGATTTGGTTCAGATCTGGCAGTAAGGGGCCAGTGCATCAATTGGAACTCGCCACTGTGTTCCTCGAACTACTCTCTCACCCTCTAGCCTTGTGACATGGTGCACTGTATTGTTGGAAAATGCCACTGCCATTATGAAACATGATGATCATGAAGGGGTGTACTTGGTCGGCAACAGTGTGCAGTAATCTTTGGCCATCATGATGCCTTGCATAAGCTTGACTGGACCCATGGATGCCCATGTGAATATTCCCCAGAGCAGAATGGAGCCGCCACCAGTTGGTTCCCGTTCCGCAGTACTGGTGTCAAGGTGTTCCCCTGGAGGATGACAGATTCGTGCCCTCCCATCGGCATGATGAAGAAGGTATCAGGATTCATCAGACCATGCAACACTCTGCCACTGCACAAACGTCCAGGCAGATGGTCACTTGCCCGTAGTTAATGTTCTACATCTACATTTATACTCCGCAAGCCACCCAACGGTATGTGGCGGAGGGCACTTTACGTGCCACTGTCATTACCTCCCTTTTCTGTTCCAGTTGCATATGGTTCACGGGAAGAACGACTGTCGGAAAGCCTCCGTGCGCGCTCGAATCTCTCTAATTTTACATTCGTGACCTCCTTGGGAGGTATAAGTAGGGGGAAGCAATATATTCGATACCTCATCCAGAAACGCACCCTCTCGAAACCTGGCGAGCAAGCTACACCGCGATGCAGAGCGCCTCTCTTGCACAGTCTGCCACTTGAGTTTGCTAAACATGTCCGTAACGCTATCATGGTTACCAAATAACCCTGTGACGAAACGCGCCGCTCTTCTTTGGATCTTCTCTATCACCTCCGTCAATCCGATCTGGTACAGATCCCACACTGATGAGCAATACTCAAGTATAGGTCGAACGAGTGTTTTGTAAGCCACCTCCTTTGTTGATGGACTACATTTTCTAAGGACTCTTCCAATGAATCTCAACCTGGTACCCGCCTTACCAACAATTAATTTTATATGATCATTCCACGTCAAATCGTTCTGTACGCATACTCCCAGACATTTTACAGAAGTAACTGCTATCAGTGTTTGTTCCGCTATCATATAATCATACAATAAAGGATCCTTCTTTCTATGTATTCGCAATACATTAAATTTGTCTATGTTAAGGGTCAGTTGCCACTCCCTGCACCAAGTGCCTATCTGCTGCAGATCTTCCTGCATTTCGCTACAATTTTCTAATGCTGCAACTTCTCTGTATACTACAGCATCATCCGCGAAAAGCCGCATGGCACTTCCGACACTATCTACTAGGTCATTTATATATATTGTGAAAAGCAGTGGTCCCATAACACTCTCCTGTGGCACGCCAGATGTTACTTTAACGTCTGTAGACGTCTCTCCATTGAGAACAACATGCTGTGTTCTGTTTGCTAAAAACTCTTCAATCCAGCCACACAGCTGGTCTGATATTCCGTAGGCTCTTACTTTGTTTATCAGGCGACAGTGCGGAACTGTATCGAACGCCTTCCGGAAGTCAAGGAAAATAGCGTCTACCTGGGAGCCTGTATCTAATATTTTCTGGGTCTCATGAACAAATAAAGCGAGTTGGGTCTCACACGATCGCTGTTTCCGGAATCCATGTTGATTCCTACAGAGTAGATTCTGGGTTTCCAAAAACGACATGATACGCGAGCAAAAAACATGTTCTAAAATTCTACAACAGATCGACGTCAGAGATATAGGTCTATAGTTTTGCGCATCTGCTCGACGAACCTTCTTGAAGACTGGGACTACCTGTGCTCTTTTCCAATCATTTGGAACCTTCCGTTCCTCTAGAGACTTGCGGTACACGGCTGTTGTTCCGTAAGTCAGGTTTACTGCTTCTTTTTGTAGTCTACACGTACACCTGACTGCAAGTGCAAGGGATTTCATATATTTCTACTGTGGCAAGCATTTGCCATTCGTCCTTTGCAGTGTTCAAACACTCGCGCAACTCTCTTGTTGGTTTAAGCATTTCACCAATAACTTGTTTTCTGAGTACTCTGCTGATGTGATCTGTGACAGTTTTTAAAAATGGAAGGAAATCTTGGCTTTTAGTAGGTTCTTTTTCGTTAGAAGGTCTCAACCTTTTAGGTTGAAGTGCCCTATTTATCTCTGCCTACCAACACGTTGCCAATGTTATTTGAAATTCACTGCAGAAGTTTCGCTGAGCACTTCAAACACATGCTTTATACAGTCTAGATCTCTACCCATGTGATTTTCGCAATTTTGGGGTCGTGGGGAAAAGACATTCATGGTCACAGATTTGCTTTGGACGAAGAGGTGCATGGCTATGTTTCTACAGGCAACGGCGTTGACCATATTGCTTCACAGTGGGATAAATGTTTTATCAGTTATGGCGATTACTTTTGAAATAATAAACAGTGTACTTAAGTTTTCCATCTGTCTCATATTCGTTTGAATGCTCATGTATACACAGGGTGTAAAGAAACTACATATACAAAATTTTAGAGGAGATAAAAAGAAACATTTTTTTTACGTAACAAAAATGTGACAGGTACACTGTTTCTCCCATTAGGGTTCCTTGAATAGATTTCTTTTTTTAGTTGATAAAGATGAGCTACTTGTCCCTTTGGCTAAAGCAGCAGCCGTTTTTCGTGAAACAATTGTTTGTTGGTAATTTTGTCACATAAAAAAGTATTTCTTTTTATCTGAATCTAAAGACGCAAACTTTTTATATACAGATTTTTTTTCTCGGCCAGTTCTGGCTGAGAAAATGCGGAATTAGTTGAGGGTTATCATGGAATATTCGCACTTCATCCTGTAAGGTTTCATAAAGTTGCGATAAGTGGTGGCACTATATGCAGTCTTCAAAATGGCCTCTGTAATGGTTGCGCATTCCAAGCTGAGAGCATTCATTGAGTTTCCTTTGGCAGAAAACCGGAGTGCCACAGATATTCATACGTGCTTTCAGAATTTCTACAGAGACCTGTCAGCGACCAAAAGCACAGTGAGTCGTTGGGCGAGGTGTCTCTCGTCGTCTCACAATGGTCGTGCAAACCTGTTTGATCTCCAGAGTGCCGCTTGACTGCACACAGCTGTTACTCCTGTAGTGTTGAAACAAGCAGACTCTCTCATTCAATGTGATTGATGGATCACAATCAGACACCTTGCTGCTCAACTGGCTGTATCTGTTGGTAGTGCTGATACAATTGTCTACTAATTGGGGTACAGAAAGGTATTTGGCCATTGGGTTCCCTGCTGCCCAACGAAAGAGCATAAAGAGCAACGAAGGGCCATTTGTGCTGAATTGCTAGCGTGTTGCAAGTTCGATTGTGACAGTTTTTTTGCCAAACTTCGTCACAAGCGATGGAACAAAGATTCATCACTTCGAACTGGAAACAAAATGGCAATCCATAGAGTAAAAAGTTCAAAGCTGCATCGTCAGCCAGTAAAGTCATGACAACAGTAATCTGGGACTCTGGAGGTATTACTTTGTTTGATGTCAACTCTCATGGTACAACGATCAACTCTGAAGTGCTTTGTGCTACTCTCAGGAAATTGAAGAAATGGCTCCTGCATGTACGTCACGACAAAAATTCAAATGACCTTCTCTTTGTCCATGACAATGCAAGACCGCACATAAGTCTGTGCACCCAAGAATACTTCACAAAGCATCACTGACTGTTCTTCCTCATCCGTCCTACAGCCCAGATCTCACACCTTCTGAGTTCCATCGATTTGGCTCAATGAAGGAAGCAGTATGTGGATGATGAGGAGGCTCTTGATGCAGCAAGACGTTGGCTTTGACGTCGACCACTGGAGTGATACCATGTGGATGTGGACATACAGGCCTTGCCAGTAATGTGGCATAAGGCCGTCGCATTGAGATTATGTTGAAAAATAGGGTTTTGCAGCCAAGAGAGTAAGGAAGAATATGGTGTGTTGGAATCCTAAATAAAACCAACCTGCTTTCGGAAAAAAGTATGTTCTATTACTGCCCTTCGTAGTTTTTCTACTATAATGAAGAGGATCAATAAAACAATACACATGCAGTAGAAAAAATAGTAGTAGCAGAATTTGTTGCTGAGAAGAACAAAGTCTGCAGAGCTGCCAGCCACTGTAAAACAAACAAACGGTTTGAGTAAAACCATCTTATCAGCACTCCAAAACTCGAAAAAAATGGAGTAAGAACTCCAGTCCATAAAGATCGGGCACCAAATTGTCAAATCACGCAACCCCACTCCTGTCTGATGGATTAGAGGATGATCATTCATACAGTGGTATGGATATTGATGTGTGCCTGAGGGAACTGTCAAGTCCTTTAAGTAACACAGCCTCCCACCTCCCTGCTGTAGCAAGTTCCACTCATAGGAATGACAGTCGAACATCAATAGGTTCAAGAGATGTTGAAAAACTATGAGTTCCAACACAGTACAGACCAATGTTTATATGCTTCCAAGAGGTGCGTTTTTAACCTTCTGATGCCTCTGTGCTACATGGTTACAGCTTTCGCAAAAAGGACAGCCTTAGCAATGAAAGAGATAAAGAAGCAGTACCTATTTTTGTGGACACTCCATACTATTCCTTACCTCTCCATATCCACACGAACTTACAAACTGTCGCTGTAACATAGAATGTCTAATGTAAATTAACAGTTTGTTCCTTCTGATTGTTATTAGGCTTACATGGAGTTCATGAGCAAGAGGGTCTCATTCAACCCATTGTGCAGCTCACCCAACCATTACTCCTGTGTGCAGATTTTAACGCACATTATGTGCTACGGGGCTCACAACTGCCTGCCCAAGGGATAGTGATGTTGACAGTTTCCTTCTGTCACCAAGGACATACCTATTGAACAGGGGGAGGGAGGGGGGCAAAGCACACACTTCAACATTGAAGCATAGTCATTCACTGCTGCCAATCCCTCTATATTCCCTTCAGATTTTGCGCAGTGGGAAGTGGTCAACGACCTGCATTCAAGTGACAATTTCCCAGTCGGGGTCCACCTGCCAGGCAAAGTAGCAGATTGAAAGAAGCAACCACGATGGGCGCACAGCAAAGTAAACCAGGCACTGCACAGCCAACTTGCAAAATTTTAAAAGCGTGTCAGTGTCCAGGAATGGATGGATCATATTGTCTTCATGTTCCACTGCACCACTGAAGCATCCATTTCCGAATCTTCAGCTCAGCTACTTAGGCCACTTGTCCCTAGTGTAGCAACAAATCCTGCTCCATAATCAGTGGGAAGCAGCCAGCTCTACATAGGTTCAAGTGCTGGGCAACTCCACAGAGCCCCAGAGGTTTTCAGGTAGTGTTGGTGAAATGTCAGAAACCTGGGGGAGCATGAAGAGTTCATACCAACAAATCTTGAACACCATAAACCTTTCCTCTAAAAATGCTGTTGTATGGATGCCATTTGAAGGATTTCTGGGAGTGATGGGACATGCCCAGTTCCTGCTTTATGACGAAGTGGAAACTCCAGATGAATCAGCAGGACGCATCACTACAGTCAGCCTAATTCAAATGTTAGTATCCAGAAAGCTCCTTAAACGCATTCAGTATAGGTTCAGGAGGCATCACTCCATCTTTCACAACCTGGGACTCGTAGAATTGGCTATACAACAACCTTTCTTGCATAGGATAATTTAACAGCTGTATACTTTGACGTCAAGAAGGCCGACTATAGTACTTGGAGAAATAATATCCTCAGACAGTTTCACGATTAGGGCATCCGAGCATGTCTTCCCATCTTCGTATCGTCCATTCTCTCTTCATATTATTTTAAATATCCAGTTAGACGTGTCCTCTGACAGCATTCAACAAAAGAAAAGTTGCCGTCAGTGCAGTGTTTTCAGCGTGACTGTCTTTGTCATAGCTGCTAACAGTATAACATCTACAGTAAAAAGTCCTGTCCAGTGTTAACTGCTTGTGGTCGACCTCTCCATCTTTTGTTCCTTCGCTAGCCTTGCAACCACAAATTTCCTGGTGCAGATGGCAGAAAGTTGGAGGAATAAACAGAGAGACAATGTTTAGATTTTCGGCTGAGAGTGGCCCATGGCGCCATTCCCTGAAGAAAGGAAACCTGTGATGCCCTTGGTGCACAAGTCACTGTACAACACAATTTAGCAGAATGTGTTTTATATTTTTCTGAGAGGACAGAAGGAGGTTTAGATGGTGACTGCTTTCTATTTTAGCTAATAACATGTATGGTATATTTTTTATTTGTTGTATGTACTCTGGCCTAAGCTTTTAGGGTGGATGGTTTAGTGCATGAACGGGCAACCGGCAGCCCATGGGATCAGCCTGACCCACCGAAGAAATTCGTGGGAAAGAGTGAGAGGTGCAATTATGTCTTGGACGCATTTTCGAATATTTCTGTCGACGCTTGGCTCATCTTAGATTTGCAGCCCATGATGCAAACCAATGAAACTTTGGCTTACTCACTGCATGCACAATGCCAATTCACTGTCGTTGGATTTGAACAAAAAAGAAACACTATTCCAGCCTCAGCACAAAATTATGTCCCCTTGTGCTCATGTGTGCGTGAAGAGTGAGGGAAACACCTCAGTACCTTGAAGAGGTGTGAGGAGAAGTATTTTCGCCTCTGGATCAGTGCTGACAATACATGCATTTTATTTACTGCTTACAGCCTAGATATGTGCTACACATTGATAGATCACAAACCCTGGTGCTAGGCGACAATGGCATGAAAATTACCGACTACTTGTGAAATGTGTCGATTTGATCAGTGGCAGCAGGGGGCATAACCTGGTGAACAAACTAGTTATCTATTGTAGGCTCAGGATTTTCTATTTCCTTGATGACACTTCAAGATGCATGGCATATCATTTTCAGATGTTAAAACTTATTTACATGCCATATATATTGTTTCTTTACTAATGGCGTTTCAGAATCTTGCTACAGAAGTCTTTAAGACAGCTCCATGCATAAATAAATGCAACATAAATGAATTACTCTCAGAAATGCGTGTTTCGAAGCATAATTTATTGGTGTGATGCATGGGCTAGGAGCGCTGTAGTCGCATTAGGTGATGAGGTGGCCTGCAAGCTTAAGTAAATGTGTCAATTAGGTCTGCAGGTCACGTGTGTTGCTGAGTAGTTGGCTCACCTTTTATAGCTCAGTGACCAGCCAGCCACATTCATCTGTTGTAATATATCTTACAACTGAATTTCTCTCTTTTTAATGTTTGTGCGTGTGGGTGTGCACGCTTGTGTGTGTGTGTGTGTGTGTGTGTGTGTGTGTGTGTGTGTGTGTGTGTGTTTGGAGGGGGGAACATTATTGAGTTTTTAGCGTTTTCATCACATTTAACCTTACTCACCCCCTTAGTGACATTATTTCAGGCTCTAAAGATCTGGCTGTCGTGTGTCCAAACAAGCATATAATCATCATCAGTAAAAGATTATTTTTCCTTGTGCTGCAGAAGTTAGCACAATTAAATTTGAGATACACTGGTCACCCAGGCACATTGATAACTCAAATAAGGTTGAACCGAGTGAGGCAGCGCAATGGTTGAGGCAGTGAACTCTTGTAGGATTGAATGGTACTCAAATCCCTATTCAGCAGACACATTAAAGATATATGTGATTTCCCTAAACTACTTCAATTAAATGCCAAAGATGATTCCTAAAACAGACCATAGGCATTTCTTCCTCTAATACTGTCCAACGACTGGATGATGCAGTGTGCTTATATTTGGGAAGAGCTGTGTTAACGTCAGTGTCCATCCATCCATTCTTAAATAATTGAGGCAAAAGTTCGGATGGTTCCTTATTGAAGGCCATAGTTGATTTCCTTTTCTTGCTGTTTGTCAACTCTGAGTATGTACTCAGTCTTCAATGACCTTATCATTGATGACACATCAAAGTCTATTCCTTCATTCCCTCTCCTGCTCAACAAGTGCCGCATCTCTTACGATTTGTCTGTCAGTTAGGCATTAAACTCCAAGCTTTCTTCATCAGGGGATATTATGACAGCTTAGTGTTGGTGTTGTAGTATCTTCCACAAAACTCACACGACGCATTCGCACTGAGATCTCTAGAAAGAGGATTTCCTAAATTGTTGTTTACAAGAAAGAAGATTTTCGCTTTTCGGAATTCTTCTCTGAGGAGCAGATTCACAAGGCTGTGAAGCAAGGATTTATTTTTCATACAAAAAGAAATTTTAATTTCAAGAAGAATACCTATTTTCTTTAAGAATAGAAATTTATCTTTGTTTTAAGAAAGAATGAAACTGCAGTTTAATAGAAGAAGGCAATGACTTTCAAAATTGCATTATAAAGACAAAGGGACAGTAAAGCAAAGAAGCTAGCCAAAGAAGGCAGTATAATTAAAGTGCATCTACTCACAGAGGTCCAGTGTAGGCTGTAAATGTCATATGATAGTGAAACTATGTGATTAAAAGTATTCGGACACCTGGCTGAAAGTGACTTACAAGTTCGTGGCGCCCTCCATCGGTAATGCTGAAATTCAGTGTGGTGTTGACCCACCCTTAGCCTTGATGACAGCTTCTACTCTCGCAGGCATACGTTCAATCAGGTGCTGGAAGGTTTCTTGGGGAATGGCAGCCCATTCTTCACGGAGTGCTGCACTGAAGAGAGGTATCGATGTTGGTCTGTGAGTCCTGGCATGAAGTCGGCGTTCCAAAACATTCCTAAAGTGTTCTATAGGATTCAGGTCAGGAATCTGTGCAGGCCAGTCCATTACAGGGATGTTATTGTCATGTAACCACTCCGCCACAGGCCGTGCATTATAAAAAGGTGCTCGATAGTGTTGAAAGATGCAATCGCCTTCCCCGAATTGCTCTTCAACAGTGGGAAGGAAGAAGGTGCTTAAAACATCAATGTAGGCCTGTGCTGTGATATTGCCATGCAAAACAACAAGGGATGCAAGCCCCCTCCATGAAAAACACGACCACACCATAACACCACCGCCTCCCAATTTTATTGTTGGCACTACACTCGCTGGCAAATGACTTTCACTGGCATTCGCCTTACCCACACCCTGCCGTCGTATCGCCATATTGTGTACCGTGATTCATCACTCCACACAACGTTTTTCCACTGTTCAATCGTCCAATGTTTACTCTTCTTACACCAAGCGAGGCGTCGTTTGGCACTTACAGTTGTGATGTGTGGCTTATGAGCAGGTGCTCGACCATGAAATCCAACTTTTCTCACATCCCGTCTAACTATCATAGTACTTGCAGTGGATCCTGATGCAGTTTGGAATTCCTGTGTGATGGTCTGGATAAAAAATGGTTCAAATGGCTCTGAGCACTATGGGACTTAACTTCTGAGGTCATCAGTCCCCTAGAACTTAGAACTACTTAAACCTATCTAACCAAAGGAAATCACACACATCCATGCCCGAGGCAGGATTCGAACCTGCGACCGTAGCGGTCGCGCGGTTCCAGACTGTAGCGCCTAGAACCGCTCGGCCACCTCGGCCGGCTGGTCTGGATAGATATCTGCCTATTACACATTACCCTCTTCGACTGTCGGCGGTCTCTTGCCAGTCAACAGACGCTTTTGTGCTGTACGTGTCCCTTCACGTTTCCACTTCACTATCGCATTGGAAACAGTTGACCTAGGGATGTTTAGGAGTGTGTAAATCTCGCGTACAGGCGTATGACACAAGTGACACCCAATCACCTGACAACGTTCGAGGTCCATGAGTTCTGCGGAGCACCCCATTCTGCTCTTTCACGATGTCTAATGACTACTGAGGTCGCTGATATGGAGTACCTGGCGATAGGTGGCAGCAAAATGCACCTAATATGAAAAACGTTTGTTTTTGGGGGTGTCCGGATAGTTTTGATCACATAGTGTATTATAATGCGTTGATGTGGAACCGATTTAGCTCGAAAAAACTGAGTTCCAATTTTGGCCACCAGATGCAAATCTGGCCCTGTGAACGCTACGAATACATATAGAAACGGTTCCATATATAATGGGTTAGGAAAGGGACGTGGCCAGAAAAGGTCAAACAAATGAGAAAGGCATAATGTTAATTGTATTATTAACCAGCGCTTACACAGTTAGTTCAACATGAGCACTGCAGACGTCTACGAGGTGCTGTATCCATAAAACGACGTGATCAGCAATTGCTTGCAGCAGTTTCGGTGGAATCTGAGCAATATGTTCCTGTACACTGGCCTTTAGATCAGCTAGAGACTGAACATGTCCCTGGTAAAAGATTTCTTTAAGATAATCGCAGAGCCGAAAGTCACATGTACTCAGATCAGGTGATCCTTCAGGGCATGCATCTGGAAAACCTCTGGAGATTACACGTTCTTGAAAGGTTGCATTAAGCAGATCTTTCACTGGGCAAGCGACATGAGGTGTTGCCCAATTTTGTATGAAAACAGTGGTTTCCACAGGCCATCGGCCTTGCCGCGGTGGTAACATCAGTTCCCGTCAGATCACCGAAGTTAAGCGATGTCGGGCTGGGCTAGCACTTGGATGGGTGACCATCGAGTCTGCCGAGCGCTGTTGGCAATCGGGGTGCACTCCGCCGTTGTGAGGCAAACTGAGGAGCTACTTGATTGAGAAGTAGCGGCTCCAGTCTCGGAAACTGACATACGGCCGGGAGAGCGTTGTGCTGACCACATGCCCCTCCATATCCGCATCCAGTGATGCCTATGAGCTGAGGATGACACGGAGGCCGGTCAGTACCGTTGGGCCTTCATGGCCAGTTAGGGAGAAGTTTAATTTTACTGGTTTCCACACAGTTGTGGCCTTCCAAAGCAAGAATCACATGCTGTGCAAGGAAAAAAATGGTTCAAATGGCTCTGAGCACTATGGGACTTAACATCTGTGGTCATCAGTCCCCTAGAACTTAGAACTACTTAAACCTAACTAACCTAAGGACTTCACACACATCCATGCCCGTGGCAGGATTCGAACCTGCGACCGTAGCAGTCGCGCGTTTCCGGACTGAGCGCCTAGGACCGCTAGACCACCGCGGCCGGCGTTGTGCAAGGAGGTCTTGATAATGTGCAAACGTTACGGGACACATGAAAGGCTCTATGGGTGTATTCTCTTCAAAGAAGAACGGATCGAGAATTAGCACCACACAGTCACATACGGCGAGTGCAATGCGTCTTCGTGCACAACACGCGGTTTGACACTATGCAAAATTCGGCAATTCTTTGTACTCACTGCATCCTGAAATGTGCCTCGCCACTCCATAGAATATTGCTCATATACGTATCATCAATTTCGATCCGTGCTAGAAACCGAAGAGCAAATTCAGAACCTTGCTCCTGATCATGAGGCTTCAGTTGCTGCATCGTATATGGGTCTCGACGGGTATCAGTGTAAAACAGACCGCAAAACTTTCCATACTTTTGACCATGGGATGGACAATTCTCGTGACACTGCACGAGCACTAACACTAGGCAGGGCAGGAGTTGTATGGTCAGTTACAGCAACAGCGATATCGTCAATAACTTCCACTGGAATAGAGCGCCTTCCTCGTACTGGTGCCACACCAAGCTCAACCGTGTTTTCGCATTTCATTAAAACTTTCTTGAAACCTTTTAATGACATCTGGCCTCTTCTCAAGCCTTTCAGTCGGTTATACTCTCTCAGTGCTGCACTGTAATTGTTGCTGTTGACATATAACAGTTTCACTAACAGCATACGGTCTCTCTTCTCGGAAACAACACTGTTCTTTCATGTTATTGCTTGTAAACTGACAGTGTGGATGTCATACCATCATACGAACAGTGTACAGCGCCGGATTTGCACCTGGTGGCCACAATTGGATCTACGTTTCGCTGCCATGCAATAATTACAGTTCACACTGGACCTTTGTGAGTAGTGGCACTTTAATTATAAGCACCCAATACTAGCTGAGCACCTGGCGTTGCCAGGGTACGTATGTATTCCAGTGTTCTATTAGCACATCTCTTCTTTCCCCCTCTTTCTGTTCATCTCCTCCTCCACCCCCCTCTCTGTCCATTTCCTCCACTTTGCCTCTCTCTCCCTCTCTGTCCATCTCCTCCATCCCCCAGTCTCTGTCCATCTTCTCCTGTCCCTCTCTCAGTCCATTTCCTCCTCCCCTCTTCCTGTTCATCTCCATCTCTCTTCATTCTCTGTCCATCTTCTCGTCTCCTCTCACTCTGTCCATATCCTCCTCTTCCCTTTCCCTCTGCATTTGCTCCTCCCCCTCTGTCTGTTCATCTCCTCCTCCCTCTCTCTCTGCCTATGTTTTCCCCCACCAGTCTCTGTCCATCTCCTCCTCTTTCTTTTCTCTGTCCATTTCCACATTTCCCTTTTTCTGTCAATTTCCAGCCCCCCCCCCCTCCCACTGTCTGTCCATCTCCTCCCCTCTTTTCTTCTTCCCCACATATCTGTGCCAATCTCCTTCTTCCTCCTCACTGTCTGTCTATCTCATCCTCCCCACTCCCCTCAAATGACTCAAACGTCTCTAAGCACTATGGGACTTAACATCTGAGGTCATCAGTCCCATAGACTTACAACTACTTAAACCTAAGTAACCTAAGGACATCACACACAGCCATCCCCGAGGCAGGATTCGAACCTGCGACCGTAGCAGCGGCATGGTTCCGGACTGAAGCGCCTAGAACTGCTCGGCCACCCAACTCTCCTCTCCACGTCATCACGCTCACCTGTATATGAAGCTGGTGGTTCTTACCGCACAGTATTTCTTTTCAGAATGTAACATATGTAACCAAATATTGTTGAAATCATTCCGGGGGTATGGGATAAGCTTTTTACCAGTGGCTTTGCCCCTGTATGCACTTGTCAAAACATATTTCACATATATTTAACATATTTCACACGTACTTGTTCCCATTTTTCACCAGTATCTCTAGCGAATTTCACCCTGCAGTTTCATTTCCATGCAACTAAATGTTTATGCGGTCGTATCTCCTTAACTATGTGCTATATAGTAATATAATTTGGCAGGAAGACCCAGTGGCGTATGTGACTGCCGCTCCCGAAATGTGTTGTGAATAGAGTTAAAGTAAAGAAATAATAAATTAAAACGTTATGCATGATGTGGCAGTTCTTCATGCATCTCTGTATTTGACGTCTGTCTTCTAAACTATGTGTTTTTACAAAAAATGGTTCAAATGGCTCTGAGCACTATGGGACTTAACTTCTGAGGTCATCAATCCCCTAGAACTTAGAACTACTTAAACCTAACTAACCTAAGGACAGCACACACATCCATGCCCGAGGCAGGATTCGAACCTACGACCGTTGCGGTAGCCCGGTTCCAGACTGTAGCGCCTAGAACCGCTCGGCCACCCGGCCGGCTATGTGTTTTACAATGATATAATTTTATAGGTACATTCAACGGCATATGTGGATAGTGTCGGCGAAATTTGTTACGGGTGGAGTTAGTAGTAAAGAAGTAATAAATTAAAATGTAATGCATGAAGTGGCAGTTTCTCATACATCTCAATATTTGACGTCATATCTCCTGAACTATGCGGTGTACAATGATACATTTTTGTAGGTACATTTAGCAATCTAAGTGTGTACTTTTGCCAGTAGAGTTAGTAGCACTGAAGTAATAAATTTAAACGTCTTGCATAATGCGGCAGTTCTTCACCAATCTCTATGTTTATGATATCATATCTTCTGAGGACGAGGATATTAGTCTTTGACGTCCCTTCGACAACAAGGTCATTGGAGACAAAGCACAAGCTCAGATTAGGGAAGGATGGAGAAGAAAATCGGCCGTGTTCCTTCGAAGGAAGAATCCTGGAATTTGCCTGAAGCGATGTAGGGAAATCACGGAAAACCTAAATGAGTATGGCCGGACTGGGGTTTGAACCGTCGTCCTTCCGAAGCAAGTCCAGCGTGCCAACCACTGCGTGAACTCGCTCGGTCGTATCTTCTGATGGTTCAAATGGCTCTGAGCACTATGGGACTCAACTGCTGAGGTCATTAGTCCCCTAGAACTTAGAACTAGTTAAACCTAACTAACTTAAGGACATCACAAACATCCATGCCCGAGGCAGGATTCGAACCTGCGACCGTAGCGGTCTTGCGGTTCCAGACTGCAGCGCCTTTAACCGCACAGCCACTTCGGCCGGCTCGTATCTTCTGAGCTATGTGTCGTAGAATCGTATAATTTTTCTGGTACAGTCAGTGGTATATGTGAATATTGTCTGCAAAATGTATCGTGTATACGGTTAATAGTAAAGATGTATTAAATTAAAACATAACTCCTCATACGGAGTTTTACTGCATGAATAGGATAAAATTTAGCAAGTAATAAACTTTATACCTTTCACCATATTGTGGGGGCGTCAGCGAGAAAAAAATTGGAAGGTTTGAAATTATATGTGAAGTTTGTTGAAAGTCTCTAATTGCTCTCATTCTCAAGTACTGGATGACTACAATATGGGTTTTCGTGCATCATGAGCTACTCTACTTTTTCACCCCCACCACGTTGATAGGTACGTCATTCTTTCTGCCATGCTAATAATTTCCAGACAATAAGTGATATGAGTACCAAACTTGGTGGAAATCGGTCCAGTGGTTTAGGAGAAGACGCGGAACATACTTACATACATACATATGTATACATAATAAAGAGCATGTCTGTAAACCAAACGTCATGGGATCAAATCCTGGTCGGCTGACGAATCTTTTTCAGTCTCCTTTTAACTTAGCCTTCACTAACGATTGTCAAGAACAGCTGCAAGAAAAAAAACTAACATATGCAATGTGTGACATTACAAATTACTGAACTGTCTACACTACTGTTTGGAAAAATTGAAACATGAAGACAGAGATGTGATTACAATGAAATTTATTCCACTAATTAGCGACATGACAGTATACAAATGTTAGCATTGCAGACCTGTACGTGCACTATGACTGCGGAAATTCAGACAGTGTAGCACCACCTCGTGCTGCAATCAGAGCCGCTAGACTTCGTGGCATGGAATCAAAGAGCGCCTGAATATGCTGCTGGGGAGTACTCTGCCACGCCGTTTGTAGGCGCGTACACAAAGCATCAACTGTGCCTGCAAGAGGACCTGAATGAACAATTTGCCGATCAACCAATTTCTACGCATGTCACCAGGCGAATGGGCAGGCCAGTGAAGCAATGATACCCGTCATTCTTTGAAGAAGACTTGCGCATTCCTCGCCACATGTGGCCGGGCATTGTCTTCTGAAATATGGCACGTGTTCAAATGTGTGTGAATTCCTAATGGACCAAACTGCTGAGGTCATCCGTCCCTAGAGTTACACACTACTTAAACTAACTTATGCTAAGAAAAACACACACCCATGTCTGACGGAGGACTCGAACCTCCGGTGGGGGGTGCTCCGCAATCCGTGATATAGCGCCTCTAACCGTGCGGCTACTCCGGGCGGCTATGACACGTGGAACGGCCTGCAGGGGCAGTACTGCCTCAGGCAAGACCTCCCTGATGTAGGAGTAGCTGTTCACATTGCCCTCCAGACGGACTCTAGATCGCGTGTTATAGGCAACGGCGCCCCAAACCATCACACTAGCCGTTTACCCGGTATGTAGGTCAACAAGACAGTCTGGCCCATTGCGTTCATAATCGTGGAGTCGAACGATTATGCGGCCATCACTGTGGGAAAAGTTGAAGAGGGACTCGTCTGAAAACGCTGCATTTTGCCACTCTGTTCGCCAGTGTTGGCGTCCACGTGCCCTTTGCACTCTGCGGCGTTCGTAGGTTCTGGTCAGTGGAAGCCGACGCAATGGCTTGTGTGCCACATGTCTAGCCCACACAAGACGGCGTCGAACCGCCGATGCAGACACGCCCACACCTGTTGCAGTGCTTCAACGTGGTGCCGACAGTGTGGACGAGACTGCTCCGCTCCTTACAGCCAAGCAGATAAGATGGCGGTCATCTTACGCTGTGGTTACTTTGTGTGGTGCAGTACCGTGTTGACCCTGTGTCTGATCCTCTTCTCTGCACTGGCCTCACTGTTGAAGGAGCATGTCCTGTGTGACCCACAATGTCACAGAACAACATAACTGCCTCCCAGAGACCAATCATTCTGTCCCTTACGAAGACACATTCCGATACTCCACCCTGCGTTGTTACACGTTTACATTTTGTATGACGGCTCCGCACCGATTGAGCGTTGAGTAATACCGATCTGTAGGTCACACAAGAGGGCGCTATTGGGCCTACGTGCACGCCACCCCTCTGCCATTTAAATCCTTTATTACATTTCCATTACTCTACACGTCTTCCTATAGTGGCGTGTTGCAGACCATTCCTTCTGAGTGTTGCACGTTTTACAAACTGTAGTGTACATCTCTCACTTACACCGTCTCTAAATCTATACAGCATATCATCACATATTTCGCGTTTTTTAAGCTCCCTAACAGTTGGTATTGGCCAACTGAAAAGTTCGTTTATAACCACCCAACTCTGTATTCTCCAAATAATACGAACATACATCGTCAGCATATTTGCAAGTGGATCTTGTACTCCTTCGCTACTACAAAAGAGAGAGTACACACACATTGACAGTACCACAAATACAGGGTTATTACAAATGATTGAAGCGATTTCACAGCTCAACAATAACTTTGTTATTTGAGATATTTTCACAATGCTTTGCACACACATACAAAAACTCAGAAAGTTTTTTTAGGCATTCACAAATGTTCGATATGTGCCCCTTTAGTGATTTGGCAGACATCAAGCCGATAATCAAGTTCCTCCCACACTCGGCGCAGCATGTCCCCATCAATGAGTTCGAAAGCCGTTGATGCGAGCTCGCATTTCTGGCAAGTTTCTTGGTAGAGGGGGTTTAAACACTGAATCTTTCACTTAACCCCACAGAAAGAAATCACATGGGGTTAAGTCGGGAGAGCGTGGAGGCCATGACATGAATTGCTGATCATGATCTCCACCACGACCGATCCATCGGTTTTCCAATCTCCTGTTTAAGAAATGCAGAACATCATGATGGAAGTGCGGTGGAGCACCATCCTGTTGAAAGATGAAGTCGGCGCTCCAGTTGTGGCATGAGCCAATTTTCCAGCATGTCCAGATACACGTGTCCTGTAACGTTTTTTTCGCAGAAGGAAAAGGGGCCGTAAACTTTAAATCGTGAGATTACACAAAACACGTTAACTTTTGGTGAATTGCAAATTTGCTGCACGAATGCATGAGGATTCTCTACCGCCCAGATTCGCACATTGTGTCTGTTCACTTCACCATTAAGAAAAAATGTTGCTTCATCACTGAAAACAAGTTTCGCACTGAACGCATCCTCTTCCATGAGCTGTTGCAACCGCGCCGAAAATTCAAAGCGTTTGACTTTGTCATCGGGTGTCAGGGCTTGTAGCAATTGTAAACGGTAAGGCTTCTGCTTTAGCCTTTTCCGTAAGATTTTCCAAACCGTCGGCTGTGGTACGTTTAGCTCCCTGCTTGCTTTATTCGTCGACTTCCGCGGGCTACGCGTGAAACTTGCCCGCACGCGTTCAACCGTTTCTTCGCTCACTGCAGGCCGACCCGTTGATTTCCCCTTACAGAGGCATCCAGAAGCTTTAAACTGCGCATACCATCGCCGAATGGAGTTAGCAGTTGGTGGATCTTTGTTGAACTTCGTCCTGAAATGTCGTTGCACTATTATGACTGACTGATGTGAGTGCATTTCAAGCACGACATACGCTTTCTCGGCTCCTGTCGCCATTTTGTCTCACTGCGCTCTCGAGCGCTCTGGCGGCAGAAACCTGAAGTGCGGCTTCAGCCGGACAAAACTTTATGAGTTTTTCTACGTATCTGTAGTGTGTCGTGACCATATGTCAATGAATGGAGCTACAGTGAATTTATGAAATCGCTTCAGTCATTTGTAATAGCCCTGTATATATATTTCATCGGCACCACCACCCCTCTACTGACTGATTTCGGCAATATCCCTGCAGGTTTCGAGTTGTTCACTTTCTCCCACAAACACTACCATCACCACCACCACCACCATCACTCCCTTACAGGCTGGTTCATGTCAAGTTTATGTAGCCTACTTTGGTATGCAAAACTTAAGGACAAAAGTAATTTTCGCATGATGTGTCACTGCCAAGTAACATCGCTCGGTGAAACTTGGAACATAAATACTGCTAGTATGCCGCCACGTTAGCTGTTGGTCAGTGCAGTAAATTGCCAACCAAAGGAGCCAGGGTTCAATTCATGGCCGGGTCAGAGGTTTGGGGACTGGGTGTTGTGTTGTATCTACGTTTGCATCATCATAAATGACATACCACTGTTGAGATGTCTGTATGGGTACGTTCTGAAAGCTAATTTAAAGAAAAACCTGCTGCAGTATAGTATAAGAATACACTGTGAGACAAACAGAGATGACACTTTTATTCAAAGACAATGATCACACTGAAGTCACCATGATTCATGATCGTTCCCCAGAAATTACAAAAAGTTGGACATTGTTCTTAACAGAGTGTGTGATCACCATAGATGACAGTGCATGCTCTGCAATGCTTCTGTACTGGCCATAAGATTGGTTATGAGTTCTCTCGGTAGGGTGTGCCGAACATCCACCAGTGAGGTTCACAACTCCTGAATGGTCGTTGGTGCAAACGGATGTGCTGCAATACATCTCCCCAACACATTCCACATCTGCTCTATGGAATTTAACTTGGGGGACCTGCAGGCCAGCCCATCAGCCGAAAATCCTCTCAGTGATTAAAATATTTAGTCAAATTTAGGAAGAACTTGGCAGTATGAGCTTACTTATTAGTATGATGTGGTACCCCCCTTGCCTGGATGCTTGCAGTGATTCGGTTGAGAAGAGTACCATAAAGCATTTATATCCTCTCCTGGGGCAAGCTGGCCCCCAATTGTTGTATCTGGCGCTTGATATCCTGAATACTGGCGCTGGGACAGAGTTGAGGTCCAAGCCGATCCCACACATGTCTATCAGGGACAGATGTGAGGTCTTGCTAGCCATGAAAGTACTTCAACATCATGCAGACCATTCATTGATACATAATCAAATCGTGGACAAGCATCGTCCAGTGAAAAATGGTACCGCGATATTGTCGCATGAGGTGTAACAGATTAGGATGCTTGATGATTGTAACATACTGTTGTGCTATCAAAGTTGCCTCATTTACTACCTGTCGTAACTAGAAGTTGTGCCCAATGGTTCCCCACTCCATGACATCGTAAGTCGCCGCTGTGTCTCTCCAAAATGCTGCTGGCCAGGGTGGCCGAGCGGTTCTAGGCGCTACAGTCTGGAACCGCGCGACTGCTACGGTCGCAGGTTCGAATCCTGCTTCGGGCATGGATGTGTGTGATGTCCTTAGGTTAGTTAGGTTTAAGTAGTTCTAAGTTCTAGGGGACTGATGACCTTGGAAGTTAAGTCCCATAGTTCTCAGAGCCATTTTTGATCCAAAATGCTGGTATAGTGAGACCTCTCCCCAAGTCGCCGCCATACTTGCTGACAGTGGTCCTCTGGGATGGCACAGAGCTACGATTCATCGCTGAGCACAATATGACACCATTCATCGGGAACCGGTACTTGGTGGTCATGCCAGCACTCCAAGTGTACCTATTTGTGTTGTGATGTTGATGCTAGCCTATGCATGGAATGGTAATTCCCTATTTCTGCAGCTCCTAGTGTCTGATTAATGGTGTGGGATGATGCAGAATGTAACAGGGGGTCCATAACATGTTCTCAGCTGGCAGGCATAGATGTGAAGGGACTGATGACCATAGATGTTAAGTCCCATAGCGCTCAGAACCATTTCAACCATTTTTAGATGTGAAGGGGTTACAATGTGCATAACACGGTAAGCCTACGTTGTCGTGCTCAGATGTGGTCCACCGGAACCTTGATAACAAGTATGACTGCCCTCACGTTCAAATGGGTTCAACATGAGGCCACTGTCTCATCTGCCTCACAAATATAGATACTGCACCATTCAAACAACCAGCCAAACAGAAGCCAGAATGAGAATCCTTTCAAACTCTGTTACGTGCTGAACGATGCTGTTCACGCTCGTTATAGACCCTCAGACGCCTAGCAGTGTTTTTGGTGTTTATTTTTTGCACTTTTCATTCTCCACCTTCAGGAGGAAGAGCAGGTTGTTTCAAGGCGTGCCAACCACTCTTTTCAGACGTAGGTGTTAACAGTTTTTATTCTTATTACGCTTATTCCATTTTTCTTGCAAAATGTGCGTAAATAATTTAGTACAATTTTAAGTTGTTCCTGAGATTGTTGTTATAATTTTTACATATACATGATAGACATGGGATAAACATCACTAAAAATATGCACGACGAGAAAATAATAGATTCAGGCATGAGAATAATGTAATAATAAATAAAAATAAAGACCGACAATAAAAATAAATTTTTGGGTTGTAGTTAGTTCTAGGTTTGTTTGTGTGGGACGCATAGGACAAAGAAGTAATAAGATAATAATAAAAATAATTTCTGGGTTGCAGTTTTTGATGCGGCGTTTGTTTAATGTGACTAAATTATACTTAAAATTATTAATTTAAGTTAGCTTGAGAGTATTGAATAAGATGCTAAAACTTGCAAGTTGTTGGGGCATAGGTGCAGGTATTGTGACAATTAGCACCTTAATATGTATCCAGTGTAGTGTTGTAGTTGTTTTTCTGCATCTAGCAGCCTTTATGGAAACACATAGCGTAATATACTACCTTGCACGGTCATAACTGTGCCATGAAGTGGACCATATCTATCAGTTTAGACATCCCACTTTACGTCCACGTGTGCACAGTTCAGTACATGACCTGCTGCACAGGGCAAAATAAACATTAATGGCTTGGTTAAGGCATGTATACTTGAAGGTAGTAAACCAACCTAATAACCGACTACTCGTACCAGTTATAATTATTAGTTTGCAAATGAAGTAAATACTAATGTAATGTTGTTCAGTATACTGCCCTCAGACATCAAGAGAAATTCCTGCACTTATACCCGTAACACCCTGTACATAGTAGTGATTAAGTAAGGATGGAGTAATGAAATGAATACAGCATGTTCTTAGGCCTAAGTTATTTGTTTGCTTGTATGATTCTTGAGAGGATTGTGTGCTTTTGTTGCTTCAAGGTTGTGGACCATGTGTGTGTGTGTGTGTGTGTGTGTGTGTGTGTGTGTGTGTGTGTGTCCACTTCACTACCTGACCCAGTACCTGGTGCCCAGGGGAAAATAAACGTTAATGGTCTGGTTATGCCATGCATATTTGGAGGTAATGACCAACACGAAAACCTACTGCTCATTGCAGCTATAATTACTGTTCAACAAATGAAGTAAACACTGATGTAATGTTGTTCGGTATACTGTCGCCAGTCATCAAGAGAAATATCTGCACGTATACCCCTAAAACCCTGCATATAGTAGTGATTAACTAAAGACAGTTTTGTGAAACGAATACAATACGTTCTTAGGTGTAAGTTATTTGTTTGCTTGTTTGATCCTTGAGAGGGTTGTGTGCTTGTGTTGTTTCAAGGTTATGGGTTGTGTGTGTGTGTGTGTGTGTGTGTGTGTGTGTGTGTGTGTGTAGTTAGCTATATATTTCTTATTTCTTCAGCCAGAAGGGGGGGGGGGGGGGAGAGAGTTGTGTTAGTAGTAGTTAGGTGTTCCAGGATTGGTGCCAGATCTAAATATGTTTTTGCATTGTTCCATTAAGTTTCGGGTGTGCAGCCGCAAGAAGAGGTGATGTATTAATACTTCGATTTCTTATTTTTCCTGGTATTTGTAGTTAAGAGGTCTTCCATATCCGGTCTCTTGTTGAGTAGGCGGTACCACACCTCGCTTTCAGTTTAACCATACTTCTTTCGAATGGTTCCATTCTGGTAGTATGATATACTTTGTCACTTGGCGTAAGGGCGAGCATTTGGCGATGACGCAAGCAGTCTGCTTTCTGTTATTTATATCTTGTTCGCCACCTGTGTGTTTGTATGCCTCTCAGAGGGGCTGCTTCCTATTCTAATACAGATTTTAATACGTCTTACATGTGTGCAGCACAGACTGAATGCCACAGCCATGGATACACTGTCTGAATGCCACAGCCATTGATACGTCCTTGGACCCTGAAATGCACATGATCACACACAACACCTCACCACACACACTGAAACCTACACACAGAACTTCAATAGGCCAGGACCTCCCCTTCCCGGAACCCCCACCCTGATCTACCCACTCCCAAGGACCTTTAGCAATGACTAATGAAGTAGATCCACATCACATTAACCTCCTCTTTACCAAGATACAGAGTGTGAGAAATAAACGACCACTGCTAATACACGCGCTCGTTAAGGAAGATACACACATTATGGCACGTGTGGAAACCTAAAGCAAAGCTACACCTTCCAAAAAAATAGGCAGAACAGTGGACAGTGGACGAGGTGTGGCAACACACGTAAGCGACACCATAGCAGCGAAAGAGATCCCCCTCAGAGCTTTATTTGGGAATACAAAAGCTATAGCCGCCAAAGTCACAAACACAAACAGTCTGTAACAATAGCTTGCATGTACAATCCCGCAGGGGCAGCACTGCAGACCCAGTTCATACAATACATCATCATTCCATCCTATTAGGACATTTTAATTCTAGACACCGCATTTTAGGTGACAGGGTGGACAACGGAAACGGAAGACAACTTTTTGATCCGCTGACGCCCGACCAGTCCTTAGACTTCCACTAGATGGGCCAGACTTTATTGGCTTTCAAGGCAAATCAGCATCAAACCACATCCTCTATAGATCTGACCTGAACGACACGTTGACACAACTCAGAACAGGAGACAATCTCCAGCAATCACCTAACGATCGTCTTCTTCACATCCGCCAACCTATGCCCTCCTCCTCATCCCTCGACGTGTACTATTCTAAAATGTCTTGGTGCTGACTTGGACAAATACCAAGACGTACTCATAAAAACTAATAAATCCTATTAATATCACTGACAACAATGACCTTCACCAAATAAAAGCAGACTCGAGACATTCATCAAAAAACAATACGGGAATCGGTTCCTACAATAACAGTGGAAAAGTGGATGCCCTCTTTCTCCGAAAAAGCGCTAGACATAATTACGACAAATGAAACTGGTTCAAAGAAAGTAAGAAAATCTGACAAATCTCACATAAGGAGACAGTGGATAAATTTAATGCAAGAGTAAAAAGAATAACATGCACACACAGACAGCGACAGTGGGACGATACCTGCAGCAGTCTGGACTACAGGGACGGTAGAAACTTTTGGGAAAGATTCCAAACACCGACAGGACAACTACAGACATCATCAACGCCCCTAGGATTGACAACAAGTACACGACTGCCCACCAAGCCTGTAGCGTTCAAGCATGTCTTACAGGAAGTGTACTCCTTCCCTAATGATATTAAGTTTGACGACCAGTTCAGGCTCCAAATCGGAACACGACTGACGCAAATGCTGACAACCCCAACAACTTTTATGGAAGAACAACAAGCCCTACAAATACCAGGAAAAATAAGAAATCGAAGTATAAATACATCACCCCTTCATGCACTATAGCACAAAACAATGCAAAAACATATTCAGATCTAGCACCAATCCTGGAACACCTAACTACTAACACAACTCTCCACCCCCCCCCCCTCCTTTCTGGCTGAAGAAGGAAGAAGTATATAGCTAACTACACAGACACACACACACACACACACACACACACACACACACACACACACACACACACACACATGACCCACAACCTTGAAACAACACAAGCACACAACCCTCTCAAGGATCATACAAGCAAACAAATAACTTAGACCTAAGAACATTATGTATTCATTTCATTAATCCATCTTTCCTTAATCACTACTATAGACAGGGTGTTATCGGTATAAGTGCTGATATTTCTCTTGATGTCTGAGGACCAGTATACTGAACAACATTACATTAGTATTTACTACACTTGCATACCAGTAATTATAGCTACTATGAGCAGTATGTTTTTATGTTGGTTAGTATCTCCAAGTATGCATGGCATAACTAAGTCATTAATGTATATTGTCCCCTGTGTAGCAGGTCAGGTAGTGGATTGTCAACACGTGGATGCAAATTTTAAAGTCTATACTGATAGGTGTGGTTCACCTCATGGTGCAGTTAAGACCGTGCAGAAAACATTACGTAGTAAATTATGTGATGTCCTTGTTAACTGATCATAATCAGATCAAATTCTTTAATAACGGCTCCTTATATTACGCCATGTTCATCTATCGCTCTACTTCTGGAAGCACCGACTTTGTATTCCCATCGAATCCTATTATGTCATATGCACCATAACTGTTCATTGTTGGAGCTCTTAATTTGTCAAGGTGTGTATAAATCTTGTGCAAACACTGCAGATATATGCAGGTGATAACCCGCATACAATGAAACGTACAGCTCCCTGCTGTAACGGCATGCTCGTCATAAGTTGGGTGACTAGTGAGAATATAACTACGGCTGATTATGGTGATTGCTACCTTGACATTCTAGTGTCCAACTAATGTGATGACGTATGACGAGAAGTGTGGAAGTTTCTCATTCGTTACATATGGTTCCTTGACTAGCACGACATTGTCGCCATATTTTTCTGTGGTCTTACGCAGTTCACTCATAACTAAAACACAAAGCGTGGCGTAGGTCCGCAGGACCCTATGGCTGCTAGACTGTCTTGAATGGACGTAACACTTGAATGAGGAGGTAAGGTGCGATTGAAGTAAATTCGTGGACAGGCCTTTACGAAATCTTAGTATTCATGTTCGAGGTCGAAAACTTCATTCTGGTGTGTATATCGCAGAAGGTTTTTACGTGCGTAGGAACTTCAGAAATTAAGCTACAGATGTCGTCCTACGCTAAGACCATTGCACAATGGGAGTGGCACATTGTCAGAAAAGAGTACATGTCCCTAGTTTCATGCAGATAGTTCTGCTGCGGAGCAAATAACAGGTGCATCATAGTGTGGTATTGTGAACTGCAACTGAAAATCTGCTCGGAAGTTGAACTAGCCGTGGCAGTACGAATTTTGTCGGTAAAACGTCTAAATTGCACGTAGATTCACCATGAAAGTCTGATGGTATATGGATCAAATGTAATGTCGCGTCCAGCCACAGTGAAACGTTGCCAACAATTCGATAAAGGCCACGCAGACATGGGTGTTACTGACAGGGAAGGAAGGCCATCGGTATCGACCGCAGACGATAATGTATAGGCAATCGAGGAACCGATTCGCAGCACATGCAGGTTTTCCAATGACGATGACTTTCGCACAGCGGGTCTCGTACGGCTCCGTGACCAAGGCTCTGACCACTATGGGACTTAACATCTATGGTCATCAGTCCCCTAGAACTTAGAACTACTTAAACCTAACTAACCTAAGGACATCACACAACACCCAGTCATCACGAGGCATAGAAAATCCCTGACCCCGCCGGGAAACGAACCCGGGAACCCGGGCGCGGGAAGCGAGAACGCTACCGCACGACCACGAGCTGCGGACACTCCGTGACCAAAGAGCGGATTTGTATCTTCGAGGAATTGTGCAATTGATAGAACGCTCCGACCGTTGTTTCCAAGGACTTGGCGACTATGTTGAAAAATAGTGTCATAGATCTTTGTCACTTTGGAGTGTAGGGCACCAGTCAATAAAATTTACTTGGTCTGCCATGTGTAACTTATTTTGCCGGCCAGAGTGGCCGAGTGGTTCTAGGCGCTTCAGTCTGGAACCGCGCGACCGCTACGGTGGCAGGTTCGAATCCTGCCTCGGGCATGGATGTGTGTGATGTCCTTAGGTTAGTTAGGTTTAAGTAGTTCTAAGTTCTAGGGGATTGATGACCTCCGCTGTTAAGTCCCATAGTACTCAAAGCCATTTGAACCATTTTGTAACTTATTTTCTCAAGTCCCAAATGGTTCAAAATGGTTCAAATGGCTCTGAGCACTATGGGACTCAACTGCTGTGGTCACCAGTCCCCTAGAACTTAGAACGACTTAAACCTAACTAACCTAAGGACATCACACACACCCATGCCCGAGGCAGGATTCGAACCTGCGACCGCAGCAGCAGCGCGGCTCCGGACTGGAGCGCCTAGAACCGCACGGTCACCGCGGCCGGCTCTCAAGTCCCCTCGTATCCATTTAAACAATGTGCCGCAAGTGCCTGTGGCAATAGCGATTGTGGTCCCTTATGTCGGTGCAAACATGCGATACGAATCTCATAGTTGCCTGGAGAATTATACACTGAAGCGCCAAAGAAAATGGTATGGGCATGCGTATTCAAATATAGAGACATGTGAACAGGCAGAATACAGCGCTACGGTCGGCAACGCTTATATAAGACAATTGTCTGGCGCAGATGTTAGATCGGTTGCTACTGCTGCAATGGCAGGTTATCAATATTTAAGTGAGGTTGAAGATGGTGCTATAGTCGGCGCACGAGCGATGGTACACTTCATCTCCGAAGTAACTATGGAGTTGGGATTTTCCAGTACGACCATTTCACGAGTGTACCGTGAATATCAGGAATCCCGTAAAACATCAAATCTCCGACATCGCTGCGCCCGGAAAAAGATCCTGCAAGAAAGGGACCAACGACGACTGAAGAGAATCGTTCAACGTGACAGACGTCAACCCTTCCGCAAATTGGTGCAGATTTCAATGCTAGGCCATCAACAAATGTCAGCGTGCGAACCATTCACCGAAACATCATCGATATGGGCTTTGGGAACCGAAGGCACATTCGTGTACCCTTGATGACTGCACGACACAAAGCCTTACGCCTCGCCTGGGCCCAACACCGTCATTGAACTGTTGATGACTGGAAACATGTTACCTGGTCGAACGAGTGTCGTTTCAAATTGTATCGAGCAGATCTACGTGTACGGGAATGGAGACAACCTCATGAATCCATGGACCCTGCATGTCAGCAGAGGACTATACAAGCTGGTGGAGGTTCTGTAATGGTGTGGGGCGTGTGGAGTTGGAGTGATTGGGACGCCTGATATGTCTAGATACGACTCTGACAGGTGACACGAACATAAGCATCCTGTCTGATCACTTGTATCCATTCATGTCCATTGTGCATTCCGACGGACTTGGGCAATTCCAGCAGGACAATGCGACACCCCAAAAGGCCAGAATTGCTACAGAGTGGCTCCAGGAACACTCTTCTAAGTTTAAATACTTCCGTTGTCCATCCAACTCCTCAGACATGAACATTATTGAGCTTATCTGGAATGCCTTGCAACGTGCTGTTCAGAAGAGATCTTCACCCCTCGTACTCTTATGGATTTATGGACAGGCCTTCAGGATTCAAGGTGTCAGTTCCGTCCAGTACTACTTCAGACATTCGAGTCCATGCAACGTCTTGTTGCGGCACTTCTGCGTTCTTGCGGGGGCCCTACACGATATTGGGCAGGGGTACCGGTTTCTTCTGCTCTGCAGTGCATAATCCTCGTGCGTACTCTGCCTGATGCAACGTTCTCTATCTCCGTGCACCTGGTTCGACTTCGTCAAGGTCGCGCACGCAGTTTTTTTAGACTTCTGCGTTTGCATGGAGAGTGCCTCTTGTTGTACTCCATGACTTCGTCTGTCGTTGAACCTGATGGTTTTTCCATTTGTTTAGATACTGTTGCTGCTCGCTGGGACAACCTGGTACTGCCAGTCCGATGACCTGCTTACTAACTGCTGAGTCCACAACCGAAAATCAGGAACCATAGCATCTGTCCACTTGTTGATGGATGCTGCTGGCAGTGTTAGTGCCCCAGTGCTTCATGAATTCGGCGTCATCGCTAACGTTTCAGATGAATCAGATATTACCCTGTCAGTGATATGTATATCAGTGGCACAATTTGTTCGGACAGTCTTGTAATCATTGAAGGTACCACCCACTAGGATGTTATCTTCGGCTGGTAACTCACTTTGACATATTGTGTTATCGATGTTGATACTTCTGGGTCCCGGTTTGGCTGGTTATGGCCGTTATCAGTATCAAAATTTCGCTCAAAATTATGACAGTCTTCATAGCCCCCTAACTGTAATAAATTATATGCCATTTTATTTATTCCAAACAGAATTTGAGCCTGAATAATTGCCCAGTTAAAAGGTTTGTTCTTCAGTTCCCGAGCTACCTCTAGCTACTTTGTCGTTCCAGCAACCCGTCGTAGTCAGTCATGTAGCTGTAATCGCATGCGATAGTTTAGCATGGTGCTTATGTCACAAAATATTAATAGAATCTTAGACTAAATTTGATTCAGTTAACTTCAAAATTATGTTGGCCGTTAAATGCATTTATTGCAACATAATTTACTGATAGAACTTCTCTGTGTTCGAAAACATTCGGCTCCATTACTCACATACTTTTATATGATAGGTGTGTAACTGCTATTTCGCCATCTGTATTCTTCGAAGAGTTCATTTCGCAGATAAACTGATGGCTCATGAATATTCTCTCACATGGAAATTGGAAATTTGTGGTAAGATCTTATGGGACCAAACTGCTGAGGTCATCGGTCCCTAAGCTTACACACTATTTAATCTAACTTAAACTAACTTATGCTAAGGACAACACACACACCAGTGCCCAAGGAAGGACTCGAACCTCCGACGGAGGGAGCTGCGCGAACCATGATAGGACGCCTCAGACCACGCGGCTAACCAGCGCGGCTTCTCTCACATGATGCCCCACAAGTTCTCCTCTGCAAAACAACTGTTTGTCAAGAAACTTACGGGGCTCTCTTTTGCTCTAACGAGCAAATGATCCGTAAATTCCGATCCATGATGATAAATGTCAGCCAACTAGGATGACGCCTGTTACGCAACTTGTATGTACATTCTTTCGGCTTTCTGGCCATAACATCCTGCTGCACCATACATTAAATGCGTGAATACAAGTTCCTGTAACACGTAATTTCCCATTCTCAACCACCAGTCACGAACTGTAAACAGTGTTAAACTCTACCCTGGACTCATTATAGACTGTTGTGCATTGTTTTCAAAGCAGTACCACCATCATCGTTGCAGCAGACAATTGTTTATTATGAAACATAATCAGTTGACAAACACATACCTCACGTGCACGGCTCATTCGACACCTCATACTGCCAGACATATTCGTTTCTGACGATTAGTTCTTCATCTCAAAATACTGAGTTTATGATTCTATACTTCCCTATAATTTTACCACTAAGTTTTGACCACCGCAAATAACTTTTTGTCCAGACGGAAAACGAAAAAAAATATCAAGCAGAAGTTGTTTAGCTACCGGGGAGACATTGATCACCGTGATTGCCTTTCTTGTAACTTCGTTCGTTGCAAAGATATGGACAGCAGTATATCTGTATAAATAGCATCGTCATCCGTCCTCAATTTAAGGACTGTGTGTGTATAATCAAGAATGTTCTTTACTGTACACAACAGTAAGTACTACAGCACTGTACAAAATGTATCCGTACTGTGAATAAGAAAAAGTGCTACAGTTATTGTTCTGCTAACTTACGTTCTCCGTAGATGAGTCGCATTTCTACCTTCTCTTCGTTGGTGTACACAAAGGATTCTTTTATTTTTTATTAGAGGATACTCGGGGATCATGTGTTGCCCTTTCTTCTACATCTTCATGATGAGCGTTCTGTAGGCACTCCCGTCTCCCAAGATGACAACAGCTGCTGGACTTATACGTTCCTGATTTGATTCAACTCAGGTAACCCTTGAACCGCGACTGGCCCGCTAAAGCCCACGATCTTAATTTCATAGAAAATGTCCGGGACTATTTGGAACAGAAGGTGAAAGCTAGCAATCAACATTCATTCATTTTAGTAGCTCTAAGGGATCTAATAATCAGTGACCGGCTCTCATCAGTGACCCGCTTCAGCTGGATACAGCATATCTGAAGGAACCTGCGGACGTTCTTCCTCGCCGGACGGAGCCCATTAGTAAGGCTGGAGGCGATGTTACAAGGTATTAATGTGATGTCTCTTGGAGCGATTAATTTTTTTGACCGGTATGCTGTAGAGGCAGAGTAAAGCTGTCACCAACCCGAAGGTTGGTTTGAACACCACAGTGCTTCACTAGACATAGTTCTATTAGAGCTGCAATGTTGTTGCCTTCGTCAGCCCTTTGACAGACTAACCGAGCCAAGTTTAAGGGACCTATAGTTTAACGTGGACTCAGGATCGCAGTGTAGCTCAGAATTCTTCACGTTAACAACCACTGTCATAGCTGAAAGAAAGAATAAATGACAGACAAAAGTCCTAGGACTGTTCAGGGAACGAACCAAGGATTTTTGCATCCGTAAAGAGACACTTAGCCACTGATTCACTGAGTCACACTACTAATAAAAATGTTACCATCTGCTGACTTTCACGAGTTCACATTGAGTAGCTTGAAGACTTACTCATTATACCCATAAAGCGACGAGAAAATTGCACTCCAAGCGCCACTGCAACAATGAAGTAACTGTAATATTATGTCGTCTTCTTGATACATTAAAATAGCATCGCTTGTGGTTTCTGCTTTTAGCAGAAGGTTCAGAAACGATTCTACAAAGTCTTAAAACTGTACAGTCTACATGCAGTTCGGTTATTAGATTTCTCTGTCTGATGGGTAAATTATCTTCTCATCTCCGAAACGGGGCGTGAGAAATGTGGCAATACATTGTATTCGGTTTCCGTAAGTTTTCTTCAGACAGAGTAATTCTTATTCAATAATTCTGCGATGAGAAGATGACTCTACCACGTGATAACTGTAGGCACAATAATCCGGTAGCACATGTACAGATAGATGTATTGACATATCACAAGCACTCACGTTGTCAGAAAAAATCTCGAAAAGTTCTTGACCGATGTACTTAACATTTTTACACAATACTCTAACGAACATTCAGACGGACACAGGTTATATATTTTTAATTATTATGATATATATATATACAGAAAGCGGAAATATGTTAACAAAAATCTCGAAATTTTCTTGCCCGATTTACTTCAAACTTGTACACGATACTATAATAAACGTTCAGACGGACATAGACTACACATTTCTTTAATATATACGGTATATGAAAATTTATACTACTATATAAAAACAAGTCATGGTTTAAAGTTGTTATCAAAAATCTCCAAAAGTTCTTTACCCGATTACTCAAAACTTTTACGTGATACTCTACTAAAAGTTGGGATGGACATGGCCTACATATTTTTAATATATTTGGTATATAAATATATATGCGCTACATAAAGGGGAAATGTTGTCAGAAAATATCTCGCAAAGTTCTTGACCAATTTAATTCAAAGTTTTGGACGTTAATCTAATGTATACCGTATATCATGTAACACGGAAACGTCTCAAAACCCTTGTCCACCGATGTGACCAGAAAACTAAGAACTTTTAGTCTTACGTAAAGTCAATAAGCTGATCGAAATCATCTATTCAGTCGCTCCCTGTTCATCCTGACACCGAAACAGAAGCTGACAGAAACGCAGTGAATACGACCGTCCGAATTTGTTTTCCCTCAGAAGTCTGTAATACGGTTCCTCTTCTTAGTCATCGAAGTGGCAGATATTGACATAGCTGGTCGTGGAATGGAAAAGCGTCGAAAACCTGTCAATGGTAGAAATACCCCATCACTCCAAAAAGTTTCGAGACTGGATTTAAAAAAAGAAATAGAGAAAAGTAAGGTAGTTTTAATCTTCAGGTGTTCTACACGGTCTTTCCCCCTCCCCCCCTCCCCCCTATCCTTCCCACTTGAATGCAACACACACAACGTTCATACAACCATGTGAAACTATCAGAAAAGTCCTTTGGCGTATTGTGCAAGTCGCGCTTCAGATTGGCTTAAAAGTCAGTTATGTTATCAAACCGTTGACCCTTGACGTGAATTTCTGCACATTGCCTTTTTTTTAGTAGCTTCACATTGATAACACCAGGTCTCGTCAGGCGCGATAATTTTTTTCCGGAAATGAATTGTCTGCGTTTTCACTCAAGTCACGGGAGACGTCCAAGCGTTGTTTGGTAGTCAAGGTGAGAGGTATACACTTTGGAAACACTTTTCATTTCTTTAAAACTTTTTGAAGAATGTCTTGAAACTTGATTTAGAATTGTTGCTCGATTGCGTTTTGTGACACAACAACGTTCACAACTAAGGCCGCACGTTGACTGCTTAACACTGCCTGTCACAACATCTACATCTACATCTACATCTATACTCCGCGAGCCACCTTACGGTGTGTGGCGGAGGGTACTTATTGTACCACTATCTGATCCCCCCTTCCCTGTTCCATTCACGAATTGTGCGTGGAAAGAACGACTGCTTGTAAGTCTCCGTGTTTGCTCTAATTTCTCGGATCTTTTCGTTGTGATCATTACGCGAGATATATGTGGGCGGTAGTAATATGTTGCCCATCTCTTCCCGGAATGTGCTCTCTCGTAATTTCGATAATAAACCTCTCCGTATTGCGTAACGCCTTTCTTGAAGTGTCCGCCACTGGAGCTTGTTCAGCATCTCCGTAACGCTCTCGCGCTGACTAAATGTCCCCATGACGAATCGCGCTGCTTTTCGCTGGATCATGTCTATCTCTTCTATTAATCCAACCTGGTAAGGGTCCCATACTGATGAGCAATACTCAAGAATCGGACGAACAAGCGTTTTGTAAGCTACTTCTTTCGTCGATGAGTCACATTTTCTTAGAATTCTTCCTATGAATCTCAACCTGGCGCCTGCTTTTCCCACTATTTGTTTTATGTGATCATTCCACTTCAGATCGCTCCGGATAGTAACTCCTAAGTATTTTACGGTCGTTACCGCTTCCAATGATTTACCACCTATGGCATAATCGTACTGGAATGGATTTCTGCCCCTTTGTATGCGCATTATATTACATTTATCTACGTTTAGGGAAAGCTGCCAGCTGTCGCACCATGCATTAATCCTCTGCAGGTCCTCCTGGAGTACGTACGAGTCTTCTGATGTTGCTACTTTCTTGTAGACAACCGTGTCATCTGCAAATAGCCTCACGGAGCTACCGATGTTGTCAACTAAGTCATTTATGTATATTGTAAACAATAAAGGTCCTATCACGCTTCCCTGCGGTACTCCCGAAATTACCTCTACATCTGCAGATTTTGAACCGTTAAGAATGACATGTTGTGTTCTTTCTTCTAGGAAATCCTGAATCCAATCACAAACCTGGTCCGATATTCCGTAAGCTCGTATTTTTTTCACTAAACGTAAGTGCGGAACCGTATCAAATGCCTTCCTGAAGTCCAGGAATACGGCATCAATCTGCTCGCCAGTGTCTACGGCACTGTGAATTTCTTGGGCAAATAGGGCGAGCTGAGTTTCACATGATCTCTGTTTGCGGAATCCATGCTGGTTATGATGAAGGAGATTTGTATTATCTAAGAACGTCATAATACGAGAACACAAAACATGTTCCATTATTCTACAACAGATTGACGTAAGCGAAATAGGCCTATAATTATTCGCATCTGATTTATGACCCTTCTTGAAAATGGGAACGATCTGCGCTTTCTTCCAGTCGCTAGGTACTTTACGTTCTTCCAGCGATCTACGATAAATTGCTGATAGAAAGGGGGCAAGTTCTTTAGCATAATCACTGTAGAATCTTAAGGGTATCTCGTCTGGTCCGGATGCTTTTCCGCTACTAAGTGATAGCAGTTGTTTTTCAATTCCGATATCGTTTATTTCAATATTTTCCATTTTGGCGTCCGTGCGACGGCTGAAGTCAGGGACCGTGTTACGATTTTCCGCAGTGAAACAGTTTCGGAACACTGAATTCAGTATTTCTGCCTTTCTTCGGTCGTCCTCTGTTTCGGTTCCATCGTGGTCAACGAGTGACTGAATAGGGGATTTAGATCCGCTTACCGATTTTACATATGACCAAAACTTTTTAGGGTTCTTGTTTAGATTGTTTGCCAATGTTTTATGTTCGAATTCGTTGAATGCTTCTCTCATTGCTCTCTTTACGCTCTTTTTCGCTTCGTTCAGCTTTTCCTTATCAGCTATGATTCGACTACTCTTAAACCTATGATGAAGCTTTCTTTGTTTCCGTAGTACCTTTCGTACATGATTGTTATACCACGGTGGATCTTTCCCCTCGCTTTGGACCTTAGTCGGTACGAACTTATCTAAGGCGTACTGGACGATGTTTCTGAATTTTTTCCATTTTTGTTCCACATCCTCTTCCTCAGAAATGAACGTTTGATGGTGGTCACTCAGATATTCTGCGATTTGTGCCCTATCACTCTTGTTAAGCAAATATATTTTCCTTCCTTTCTTGGCAATTCTTATTACACTTGTAGTCATTGATGCAACCACTGACTTATGATCACTGATACCCTCTTCTACATTCACGGAGTCGAAAAGTTCCGGTCTATTTGTTGCTATGAGGTCTAAAACGTTAGCTTCACGAGTTGGTTCTCTAACTAACTGCTCGAAGTAATTCTCGGACAAGGCAGTCAGGATAATGTCACAAGAGTCTCTGTCCCTGGCTCCAGTTCTGATTGTGTGACTATCCCATTCTATACCTGGTAGATTGAAGTCTCCCCCAATTACAATAGTATGATCACGAAACTTCTTCACGACGTTCTGCAGGTTCTCTCTGAGGCGCTCAACTACTACGGTTGCTGATGCAGGTGGTCTATAGAAGCATCCGACTATCATATCTGACCCACCTTTGATACTTAACTTAACCCAGATTATTTCACATTCGCATTCGCTAATAACTTCACTGGATATTATTGAATTCTTTACTGCTATAAATACTCCTCCACCATTGGCGTTTATCCTATCCTTGCGGTATATATTCCATTCTGTGTCTAGGATTTCGTTACTGTTCACTTCCGGTTTTAACCAACTTTCCGTTCCTAATACTATATGCGCACTATTTCCTTCAATAAGAGATACTAATTCAGGAACCTTGCCCTGGATACTCCTGCAGTTTACCAATATTACGTTAACTTTTCCTGTTTTTGGTCTCTGAGGACGGACATTCTTTATCAACGATGATAATGTCCTCTCTGGTAAGCCGTCAGGTATTTTATCGTTTCGCCCAAGGGGGGGTCCCTCTAACCTAAAAAACCCCCGTGTGCACGCCACACGTACTCTGCTACCCTAGTAGCTGCTTCCGGTGTGTAGTGCACGCCTGACCTGTCTAGGGGGGCCCTACAGTTCTCCACCCAATAACGGAGGTCGATGAATTTGCAACCATTATAGTCGCAGAGTCGTCTGAGCCTCTGGTTTAGACCCTCCACACGGCTCCAAACCAGAGGACCGCGATCGACTCTGGGCACTATGCTGCAGATATTAAGCTCAGCTTGCACTCCGCGTGCGATGCTGGTTGTCTTCACCAAATCAGCCAGCCGCCGGAAGGAACCAAGGATGGCCTCAGAACCCAAGCGGCAGGCGTCATTCGTTCCGACATGTGCTACTATCTGCAGCCGGTCACACCCAGTGCGTTCAATAGCTGCCGGAAGGGCCTCCTCCACATTACGGACGAGACCCCCCGGCAAGCACACCGAGTGCACACTGGCATTCTTCCCCGACCTACCCGCTATTTTCCTGAGGGGCTCCATAACCCGCCTAACGTTGGAGCTCCCTATAACTAATAGGCCCGCCCTCTGTGACTGTCGGGACCTTGCCGGAGAATCGGCCACTGGCCCAACAGGCGAGGCACCCTGTGGTGGCTCGGAAACGATGTCATCACCACTAGGAAGCACCCCGTACCTGTTGGAAAGGGGTAAGGCAGCTGCCACGCGGCCAGATCCCACCTTCGCCTTTCGGCCAGGCACGCGCGAGCCCACCACTGTCCGCCATTCACCCTGGAGTGATGGCTGACCGGTAAGATGCTCACTGCCGGAAGACGCAGCGACATCAGGGGTTCCATGTGATTCCAAGGCCACCGAAGTAGGCATAGGTCTCACCACAGTAGCCCCAACGCCACTACGAGCCGACGCCTGCGCCTCGAGCTCGATGAGCCTAACAGACAAAGCCTCCACCTGCCCCCGAAGAGTGGCCAATTCTCCTTGCGTCCGCTCACAACAACCACAGCCCCTACACATGACTATGTTTACCCTACTCTATACGGTGACAAATTCCCAAGATAATCTTCTGATGAGCTACTCTGATAATCAAGAAACACTCACTGAAATACGAGACGCGAAAACTACGCTAGGTTTTCCCAGAAAAACTATTTAAAAGCTAAGCGCAGCAAATAAGTACAAAAACGCTTTATACAAACAGTACTCGCTGCTGCTGGTGCTGTCGCTCTGGCTGTCACAAGACAACTGCTGATTCAGGTGACTAGTGGCTAACGGCCGCGAAACAAACAAAAGACGGTTTTAGGGCGCTTTCTGTTCTAAACGATCAAGAAAACACTAAGAAATCTAACACGAAAACTACGTAAAGTTTTATCAAGAACTGTTAGTTACTATGCAGAGCAGATAAACACAAATAGAACCCCTTCCTTAGTGGAAGGTCGTAAACAAAATGCAAAATAAACGCTTTATACAAACAGTACTCGCTGCTGCTGGTGCTGTCGCTCTGGCTGTCACAAGACAACTGCTGATTCAGGTGACTAGCCGCATGCACATTTGTTGTTACAGTTGTCAGTTTAAGCGGTCACCGTACTTGCTGCACTGGCGTCGCTCGTACGCCGGGGATTAAATCAGTCTCGGAACTTTTTCGAGGGACGGTGCACGTCAAGATCTGACGAGATACCTGGGAGATTTTACACAGCTTTTGCGAAAGTACTTGTTCCACCGCTAGTAGCATTCTTATCGCAGTCGGTGGAGGAATTAACCATTCTAAGAGATTGGTAAGCGCAGATTATTCCACTTTTCAACAACGGGCGTCGAACATAGAATTGTGGGCCTCTATCGCTGACGTCAGTCTGTTGCAGAAATGCGGAATAAGTTTTGTGCTCACACATTTTGATCTTTTTGAAATAAAAAAATACTCTTTAAAAAACAACATGGATTGAACAAACAGGGATCTAGTGAAACACAATTCGCTCTGTTTGTTCCTCATAGCCAGAGCCCCGTAGGCAACGGTGTGCAGGTTGACCTTGTTTTCCTTTAATTCCTGAATGCATTCTATAGACTTCCGCACTCGTTTAGTGAACGGAATACGAGCGTACCGAGGATCAGCCAGCTTTTTGACTGAATTCAAGACTTTCTGACCCATGGAACACAACACGTCGTACTTAACGGAGTGAAATCGTCATATCTGAAACTGACTTCGGAAATAACTGAAAGACTGTTACAGAGCCGTTACTGTTAAAATACACACAAATGATCAAGTGGATAACTTCGGAAGCTCCACGAGGCCGTTGGAGGATGACGCTGTTATATATAGGAAAGATGTGCTGCTGGAAATTTGTAGTGAAATGCATGGAAGCGTGCAGGGAGGTGTCGACTAGAGACTTGCAGTTAATCCTGGCCGTAATTTAATGTAATTTGTTGCGCAAAAGCAGAAATAAGACTCATTGGTTTTCGAATACACTTTGGTGATAAATCTCCGGAAACAGTGTCAACCGTAGATTATCTAGAGAAACCTTCCGGAGCGACGTAAGGTGGATCGACCACATAAAACTAGTTGTAGGGAAAAGCAGGTGACAGGCTGACAGGCTGATATTCATTGAAATAATTCCAAGAAACTATAGTTCTTCCACAAAGGAAGTGACTGACAGAACACACGTTCGTTCAACTCTTGTGTTTCGCTCATCAATCCGCATCACTTATCATGTAGGATTACTAGAAGAGATAGAGAATAACCGAAGCAGAGCGTCACGTTCCGTCTCGGACTCGTTTAGTATGAGCGACAGTATCACAGAGATGGTAGACCCTACCAAACACGCGCTGTGCGGCACGGAGAGGTTCCTCTTCTTCTTGGCCTTTATCCCGTATCTTCAGGGGATCAGCATGTTACTTTATGGATTTGGCAATGTTAAGGAGGATGGTCGATTTCCCTTCCTGTCGCCACCCCTTCCCCCCCCCCCCCCCCCCCAGACGTAATTTGCGAACGGTTTCTAAATGTTTGCGAATCGTGTAAGTCAGGCGGGACGTCGGTACCAGCCCGGTATTCACCTAGTCGGATGTGGGAAGCCGCCTAAAAACCACATGCAGGGTGGCCGGCACATAGGTCCTCGTCGTTGATCCGGCGGGCTGAAGCGATCCGGGAGCGGCGCGTCTCCCCGAATCCTGGAAACGGAGTGCTAACGCGCTCTCCTATCCGGGCGGGTCATGGAGAGGATCACTTTTAAAATTCCTAGGGCATATGTTCCGCGGAAACTGTGACCACTTGTTACTTCCTTTCACAAATATCTTGCGAAATGATCTGGTGGAAAAATCAGGTCAATTTAGAGCTCTAACCGCGGCTTACCCACAGTCGTTATCCCACGCATCATTCGCAAATTAAACAGGAAAGGGGAACAATGTAGTGGTACCACACACCATAAGGTGGCTTGCGGAATATTCAGTGTTTCACAGGGAGAATGGTCAATATTCAGGGATACGACAGTAACGGTTCTTCGAGGCAAACAAGTCCAGTAAACATGGGCTCTAAAATGCGTACCTTAAGAGCTATGAGTAGTTCTTCATCTTCGATACTGTGAAACAAATTCTCCTACTGAAAGCTCTTCGCATTCCATAGTTTGAGAGGTGGTAGTATGGACCAAAACAAGAAAAAATGTCCAATAAACATGGGCTACAAAGTGCATACCTTCAGATCTATGAGCACTTGTTCGATAGAAGAGATGTATTTCGCAGTAGCGAAGATGAATAACTACCCGTAGCTCTTAAGGTATGCATTTTAGAGCCTATTTTTAATAGACAAATTTTTATTTTTTTTTTAGACCGTACCACCGCTTCTCAAAATATGGGAAGCATAAAGCTTGCTGTAGAAGAGATTCGTTTCAACATGAAGAATTTCTCATAGATCTTAAACTATGCATGTTTACTAGACAGTTTTGCTTCGAGTGTCATATTCCCGAATATTGAACATTCCTCCTGGAACACACTGTATGTGTACATGTGACAAGTTTGATCAAAAACGACAAACTCAGTGGCAGTAGAGAAACAGTTCAATGCTGTTCTATACGTATTCTGTGGATTTGTGCATTAGTCAGATGAGATGCGTCGTTGAATACTGAAAACTATTTGTATTCCGGTCAGAAATAAGAGCATCCTTTTCTTTGAAATCATAAATATTAGTTACTTTATACCAGCTCCTTTAGGGACAATGACCTGAAACGGTTCCAGGAGACAAACAATTTCCGTAAAAGTGTGTTTCATGTTATCTGTTATTTGTGCATCGAACAAATGAGCCAAAAAGGTGAACGAATCCAGTTGTCACCTACGTGAACGTGGAAACCACAGCGGGACTAGACATCGAGTCAGTACCCATTTTCTCCGTGCCTAATCTAGAAGCTGCAGTGCGTCGCTACACGAATTGGCTTATTCTGTTTTCATTCCGAGGAGCGTCGGCACGATGAATAATGGATTAACGAAATTCGTATACAGCAACGATTTTACCCTTGGCGGCCTCAGAAGTCGTTTCCCTCGTCGTTCGTCAACAGCCCAGTTCATTTTAACCCCGTTCGATTATTTCGATCCGCTGTTGCACGCCACAGGCTGAATTTGGCTCGCGAACGGTGGAACATCACGCACCACGAAGGGGACCATTCAAGTTGCTGTTCGTTTGTAACACATCTGCTGGCCATTGCGAATAATTCTATCTTTTAAAATTCAAAACGTATGCTTAGGCTCTTTTCGAAGAATAGCCTTAACGATCAAGCATACTGTCATAAACAGTTGGGTTGGTCTTTTAATTTTTATTGTTATTAAGTTGGTTTTGGTGATAGCTACCATTTAACCATCTATAATTTTATTACATACAACACTTTTTCCATGTTATGTAATACATATATCTTTACACATACACAAAATAAAATCACAATTTTCTCATACCTCGATGTCTTGGTCTTTCAAGCAGATTTCAGTAATATAAAGGATTCTGAAATAATTCGTGCTTAAGAAGGTTGAAATGAAGGTAGATGATGGAATCGTTAGCTGATGCCATTTCACAGATAATTTTGTTTGCTATCTCCGACATTTAGGGAATGCTAATATTAAGAGATGGCTTTTATTCCTTGTCATGTCAACAGTTGGAAGAGTTTAAAACTTAAACATGTAGAGATTTCTGTGGTAAAATGCATGTTCTACCATCAATCGTATTAGAAAGCTTTCGAGCTGCTAAACTCATTTTGACTCCTTCAGGCGAGACTTGTACAGGATTCAGGAAAAAAAAACATTAGTGTGAAACAGAGCTACACATACTCATACACGTCATATTGCAGCTGGGCAGGTACATTGCGTTTTCCTAAATTTTCATAAGGCGTTCCACACTGAACCACATCATCGGCTACTAACCATGATACGGAGTATCTTCGCGAATATGGCATTGGCTCCAGGAATATTTCGCTAATAGAACTCGGTACGCTATACCGGACGGCGAATGTTCCACAGAAACGAAAGTAACATCACGAGTGGCTCTGCGAAGCACAATAGGACCTCTAATGTTTTCAATTTGTATAAACGATCAGCAGCACTACAAAGTTGTTCGCTGACGAAGCAGTTGTGTACAGGAAAGAATCATCTTTGGACGACTGTAAGGAATTGCTGAGTGGCTCTGAGCACTATGGGACTTAACATCTGAGGTCATCAGTCCCCTAGAACTTAGAACTACTTAAACCTAACTAACCTAAGGACATCACACACGTCCATGCCCGAGGCAGGATTCGAACCTGCGACCGTAGCAGTCCAGCGGTTCCGGACTGAAGCGCCTAGAACCGCACGGCCACCGCGGCCGGCAATTGCTGAGTGGCAGCTCTCTTTAAATGTGGTAAATGTAAGATAATGCCTAAGATGGCATGCTCAAAATTACGGCCTTCGAATTTTTTCTGTGGAAACTCTTAAGGCTTTTTAAATAAACCAATTATCAAATGTCTATAGCTTTATTCTTCATGTCTACACATTTATGTCATAACATAGTCGCCGCGCGGAGTGGTCGTGCGCTTTGGGCCGCCATGTCACGGACTGCGCGGCCATTCCCGCCGGAGGTTCGAGTCCTCCCTCGGGCATGTGTGTGTGTGTGTGTGTGTGTGTGTGTGTGTGTGTGTGTGTGTGTGTGTTGTTATTAGCGTAAGTTAGTTTAAGTAGTGTGTAAGTCTAGGGGCCGATGACCTCAGTAGTTTGGTCCCTTAGGAAAACGCACACATTTGAACATTTTTTTCTCATAACATAGTCACCCTGGCGACGAACACATTTCTCCCAACAAGAGACCAGTTTCTTGATATCGTCACTGTAGAATATTTGAATTTGTTGACGGAGCCATAACCTCGCCTCTGGTTGCACGGCTTCATCACTACCAAAGCGAAGTCCTCCAAGGCGTTCTTCAAGTTTTGGAAACAGAGGAAAGTCGGATGGAGCCTAGTCGGGACTGTATGGAGGATGATCGATGAGAGTGAACCGAAGGTGTCGGATCGTTGCAGATGTAGCAACGCTCGTGTGTGGTCTGGCATTGTCATGCCGAAGGAGAGGGTGATCCATGTATGGACGAACTCTTCGAAATCGAAACTCGATTACAGCACCCTGAATCTCACACACCGATATGGTTACGACACACACCGGCACGTTATACGTTACAAATCGGAGCCGTCTAGCGGCAGAGGACTACAAAATGTAGACATGAAAAATAAAGATTTAGGATGTTAATAACGTTTGTCTTATTGAAAAAGCTATAAGAGTTTTCACATAAAAAATTCGGAGGCATTACTTTTCAGCATGCCCTCGCATAACAAAGAGAAAGAACGGTATAATATCTGATAGTGTGCACGTCACATACCTTAAGTAGATAGGGGGTACTACTAAGAAAACGAAATGAAATGGGACGTTGACGTAAATTCAGTAAAAGGCTAATGAAAGACATAGATTTGTTCGAAGGGTTCTGGGGAAGTGCGGAGAATCTGTAAAGGAAATCACACACAAGACACTAGTGCGACGAATTCTTCGAGTAGAATGTTATTCTATTGTTTGGAGTTATTATCAAATACGTATGAAAACAGACATCGAACAAATTCAGAGACTTGCTGCTAGTGTCGTAAAACGTCGATATAGCCCAAACGAAAGTGTAATGGGAATGCTCGGTGAACTTAAATGGGAGTCCTAGGAAGAAAGACGACGTTGTTCTCGCGAAATTCTGTGGAGTAAATTTAGGTAACCTTTATTCGAATCTGACTGTCCGCCCACTATGCAGCACAATGATATACGTGGCATTGTGATCATGAAAATAACATGGGAGATACTAGGGCGCGTAGAGAGACATTTAGACAGTCATTTCCCCTCTCTCAGTACGGGAATGGAATAAGAAAGAAAACTGACAATATTGGTATGATGTACCCTGCACCATACACTGTACAGTGGCTTCCAGAGAATTTATGTAGATGCATATACAGGGTGTCCTAGGAGGGTTGGTCAGTATTCAGTGACAAAACAAGAACGATCATTCGAAGTAAAAAAGTTTGCTAAACATGGGCTCTAATATGCATGCAGATTCCTTAAGAGTTATGAGCATCTTCTCATCTTCGGTACTGTGAATAAAATCTCTTCTCGTGGAGGTATGTGCCGTCTATGCAACTAAATGAAGGCAGTTTGTTTATTGCCATACGCGCTTCGCTTCTTTTATTTGGGAAGCATCATTAGTGGCCTGAAATACATGTTTCTTTTTATACATACAATAAACGTATTAAATGATAGATATGATATGCTATTGTATTACAATTTGTCGTGTTTTTCTCCTGATTTTTAGGTTAGAAGCAACTTTTGTAGCACAAGTTCCGTATTGTGGATGAATAGTTCGGTGTTACGATTTCCAACGCTGTTAACACATGTGTGTGGTCCTGGAGATGTATTTGTTAGCCTTTATACTCCAGCTGGCCGATTTCTGGCGTTCTTCCATCCACAGAAATCGGCCACCTGGAGTATGAAGACTAACAAATACATGTCCAGGACCGCACACATGTGTTAAAAGCGCTGTAAATCGTAAGTAACACCGAACGATACATTCACAATACGGAACTTGTGCCACAAAAGTTGCTTCTAACCTAAAAAGCAAGAAAAAACACGACTAAATGTAATACAGCAGCATATTATACACTGCTGGCCACCGTAAATGCAACACCCTGAAGGAAGCATCCGAATCAAGTGAAATTTACACCATGGGTTTTTAGCGATGAGATATGCAACTGATTAGAATTTCAGCGCAGACGCACATCACGCGCGCCTGTGGCGCCACCTCATAGCGCCATTTAAGGCTTGGCGATTTCGACGAGTGTACGTTCGGCACGTGTGTTTATCTTGTGGTTGTTTCACAAGACGATCAGTTATGCCTCGTAGACAACAGCGAACATCGTTTGATCAAGTATCCGAGTTCGACAGAGGAAGGATAGTGGCTTACCGAGATTGTGGATTATCATACAGAGAAATCGCTGGTCGTGTTGGACGAAACCAAACAACTGTAATGCGGATATGTGACCGTTGGATGCAGGAGGGTACGACGGACCGACGTGGTCGATCGCATTCACCTCGGTGCACCACTGCATGTGCTGATAGCCAAATTGTGCGCATGGCAGTGACGGATCGCTCAGTGACATCCCGAACCATAGCACAGCACATTGCGTCTGTAACACATCATCCAGTGTCTGCGCGTACCATTCGACGCCGTTTACAGCAGAGTGGTCTGTCCGCAAGACGTCCATTGTTTCGTCTACCATTGACGCAGAACCACAGACGTCTCCGTCGCCAATGGTGTGATGACAGACTGATGTGGACGACAGAATGGAATGACGTTGTCTTTACTGACGAGGCACGCTTCTGTCTGCAGCACCACGATGCTCGGATTCGAGTGTGGAGACACCGTGGAGAGAGGATGCTGGACAGCTGCATTATGCACCGCCGCACTGGTCTTGCACCGGGTATTATGGTATGGGGCGGTATTGGATATTACTCTCGCACGCCTCTAGTACGCATTGCCGGTACTTTAAATAGCCGGCGCTACATATCCGAGGTGCTGGAGCCAGTTGTCCTTCCTTACCTTCAGGGCTCGGCCACAGCCATATTTCAACAGGATAATGCGCGACCATACGTGGCACGCATTGTCCAAATGTTCTTCGTCAATAACTAGATTGAATTGCTTCCCTGGCCAGCTCGCTCTCCGGATCTTTCGCCGATAGAAAACATGTGGTCCATGGTTGCTGCCGGCCGAAGTGGCCGTGCGGTTAAAGGCGCTGCAGTCTGGAACCGCAAGACCGCTTCGGTCGCAGGTTTGAATCCTGCCTCGGGCATGGATGTTTGTGATGTCCTAAGTTCTAGGGGACTAATGACCTCAGAAGTTGAGTCCCATAGTGCTCAGAGCCATTTGAACCATGGTTGCTCAACGAGTGACCCAGATTACATCCCCAGCTGCCACACCAGATGATCTTTGGCAACGTCTGGAAGCTGCTTGGGCTGCTGTACCCCAGGAACACATCCAACGTCTCTTTGACTCAATGCCGAGACGTGTGGCAGCGGTGATCTCTAACAATGGCGGCTACTCTGGCTACTGATTCAAGCAGGAACCACATGTCACAGACGTCTGTAAACGTAATCATTTGATACTTGGTCAACATGTTATTTACAAAATAAATTTTGTTGTGCTACCTCTTGTCTTTCTTGGTGTTGCATTTACGGTGGCCAGCAGTGTATTTATCACATAATACGTTTATTGCGTGTATAAAAATAAACATGTATTTCGGGCCACTGATGATGCTTCCCAAATAAACGAAGCGAAACGCGTATGGCAATAAACAAACTGATTTCATTTAGTTGCATAGACGGCACGAATTTAGAGCAACTAAGGGAAAGAGAGAAAACAGATAAAAATGACAGAATCTCTTCTAGCGCAGTCTCTTTGCTTTCCATATTTTGGGAGGACGTAGTATGGACCAAAATGAGAAAAACTTGTCCAGTCAAAATGGGCTCTAAAATGCATACCTTAAGAGCTATGAGCAGTTGTTTAGTACAAGAGATGTGTTTCGCAGTACCGAAGATGGACAAGCGATCACAGCTCTTCAGGTATGCATTTTAGAGCCCATTATTGCTGGACACTTTTTTTTGTTTTGGGCCGTACTGCCACTTCTCAAAATATGGAAAGCTTGCAGTAGAAGATTTTACAGTACCGAAGATGGAGAAGTGCTCATAGGTCTTAAAGTATGCGTTTTAGAGCCCTTGCTTACTAAATCCTTTTGCTTCGAATAAACGTTCCTGTCCTATCCCCCTCTTGGGAACCCCTGTATGTCATGTGTATAATCAGAAGTTGTCGCTTAATTTATGGTTTTTTTATGTGCTAAAAACACCTTTGGAACCTGCTAAAAGCAGTATCTTTTAGAAACTGTTCATTGTGCTGAAAGTTACCGTTTCTGAAATTATTAATAAACACACTGAACAAAAAATTATAGCCACCCCAGGAGGTCACATTATTACCATCTAACACTGCTTGTAGCCATTTTATAAAGGCCTCATTTCGGCGCAGAAGAGAGAAAAAAATTCATCACGTGTGCCATATCCAGCTGAAGCTGGATCCCGCAAAGCTACCAAATTATGGGTATGTTGGTTGCCACAATTCACTCGCTGTTTCATATACTCCCGGACATTTTATATGGGACTAATATTGGGTTATTTAGCAAGCCAGTCAAGCTTCAGTACAGTGCCTGTGTATTCATCAAACCAGGGACGTATGCGTGCAGCCTCTAACGTGGACGGCCTACGGTCGCAGGTTCGAATCCTGCCTCGGGCATGAATGTTGTGATGTCCTTAGGTTAGTTAGGTTTAAGTAGTTCTAAGTTCTAGGGGACTGATGACCTCAGAAGTTAAGTCCCATAGTGCTCAGAGCCATTTGATCCATTTTTCTGAACGTGGCCTTTGTCATCTTGCAAGATGGGAGTACCCACAGCATAACCATCACGAAGATGTAGAAGAAAGAGCAACACTTGATCACTGAGAACGTTGCATAAACATCCTGGTTCGTGTACATGGTAAACTGTATTAGTGGTTCCAAGTCGTGGTATGAAATATACCCCAAAAACATCACAGAACTACCTTCGGGCTGAGCTACATCCTCCATACACTGTGAGCTACGCGTCTTATTAAGTTGTCGGTGCACACGATACCTTGCATAGTTTGAAAACGCACAAACCCTTCAGTTTCAGTGTTGTCTGGGACATTGAAAACCTGGAGCTATATGTGCCACTGTGAGCAATAGACTTTTTTCAGGTACCCAGTTCCAAATGAAGACTGCATGCAGTTCACTTCGCAACGTTCAGTAGGAAAGTTGCTGAAACAGACGTGACGGTTTTGAAGCCGATTGTCATTGACAACGCATGCTATTCGTTTTCGGTCCCTATCGGCTCCGATCTTTTTGCGAATACTTTTCGCACACCGTATTTCATTTCTGCGAGCTGTCCCCATTATTTGTAGACACTCTGGACAGTTCGCATTGATATAGTAATAAGTCAGGTAACTTCATTCAGGGTGTGATCATGGAGACGTACAACCACGCTACCTACTTTCTGCTAGTCTGTCGCGTCTCCAAGGCGAGCCGTGTTACTAAAATGATTCCATATAACCGACTGACTCATATGCACTACTTCACTGTCACAACTTAGGAGGGTCTGATGGCCACCTGGTACTACACCATCTACAAAATTCCAAAACGTGGCCGGCCGCGGTGGCCGTGCGGTTCTGGCGCTGCAGTCCGGAACCGCGAGGCTGCTACGGTCGCAGGTTCGAATCCTGCCTCGGGCATGGGTGTGTGTGATGTCCTTAGGTTGGTTAGGTTTAAGTAGTTCTAAGTTCTAGGGGACTTATGACCTAAGATGTTGGGTCCCATAGTGCTCAGAGCCATTTGAACCATTTTTCCAAAATGTGTATGCTTGTTTCGCGGTACAGGTCGACAATTTCTTAGATATAGTTCCCCAGTGGTCATTAAAATACGATAACGGAAAAAATCACAGCACCAAAAAATAATTAATGTAGAGTAATGAAACCTCCCCTTAGAAAAATTATGAATGACAGTGCTGGTAAACCCCTTACGTTATTTGATTTTCAAACAGCTGAGCAGAACTGAACGTACTCAGACATTTCGCTCTTTACTTATTCTGATCAACACTAAATTGACACAATATTTTTAGCGCAACGCAATCTGACTTCCAAAAATCCCTACAAAAGAATGGCCCTGACTAACAATAACCTATACCTTTCATGAATCACATACCTCACAAAAATCTTCGTTACTCGAACTACTGCAATACAGCGAGCGCCACTACTGCCAGCTAAATAAAAGATTCTAACTACTGAAGGCACTGACTACTGATAGGCATATTCAGCAAATGAAAGATTTTGCTAGAGAACAAACAATGTATTTACCTTAATAATGTTCAAAAGTCATTATATATATATATATATATATATATATATATATATATATATATATATATCAGTTCATGATATCCAGTATTACAAATTTACTCTTTCTGACGGACACACGTCCAGATCGTCCGCTCTTAAAATTCTGCCACCTCTCTCCCCACATCCACCACTGCTGGCGGCTCATCTACAACTGCGCAACGCTACGGGCTGTTCACATCCAACTGCCCAACACTACAATAGCGAATATTCCAACAATGCTAACCAGCCACAGACTGCACACACCACAGTCAGTGATTTTCATACAGAGTGCTACGTGGCGTTACCAACATAAAAACCTAAACAGCGTACTTACAGCAATAAAATTTTGGGAATACGTTTGTCTAGGTAACATATTTAAGTCATTAACATTGCAAGATCACAAGTTAATGTAAGCGCGAGATAAGCCATAGCAAATGTGAAATGCTGGTACATCAACAACCGCTGTAACTGCCAGAATGTTGAACGCAAGCAAACGTGTACAGGTGCCGGATGTTAGTCTTGGTATTGAGTTCCATGCCTGTTACACTTGGTCGGACAGTACAGGGACGGTTAATGCTGTTTCTGGATAATGCTGGAATTGTCGTCCAATGATGTCCTATATGTGCTCGATTGGAGGCAGATCTGGTAATCGAGCAGGTCAAGGCAACATGTCAACACTCTGTAGAGAATGTTGGGTTACAACAGCGGTATGTGGGCGAGCGTTATCCAGTTGGAAAACACCCTATGGAGTGCTGTTCAGGAATGGCAGCACAACAGGTCGAATCACCAGATGATGTACAAATCTGCAGTCTGGGTGCTTGGGATAACCACGATAGTGCTCCTCCTGTCATTCGAAATTGTACCCCAGACCGTATCTTCAGGTGAGGTCCAGTGTGTCTAGGATACAGACCCGGTGGTCACAGGACCTCAACTACTCTCCTAACCAACAGACGGCAAACACTGGCACCGAGGCTGAACCAGCTTTCATCAGAAAACACAACAGACCTCCAACCTGACCTCCAATGAATTCTCAGTCGATATCACTGGAGTCGCAAATGGCGGTTGTTTGGGGTCCGTGGAATGATCGCTATAGGGCGCCTGGCTCGAAGCTGTTCTTGAAGTAACAGCTTTGTAACCGTTCGTTGTGTCTCTGTGCCGCCAACTGCTGCTCAAATGCTGCTGCAGATGCAGTACTGTGTGCCAGAGCCATACGCCGTACACGACGGTCTGTCCTTTCGGCAGTGCCACGTTGCCGTCCGGAGCCCGGTCTTCTTGCGACTAAACATTCTCGTGACCACCACTGCCAGCAGTCATGTGCAGTGGCTACATTCCTGCCAAGTATTTCTGCAATATCGCAGAAGGCACATCCAGCTTCCCGTAGCACTGTTAGATGAACTCATTCAAATTCAGTGAGGTGTTGATAATGGCGTCTTTTGTTGCCTTGAAGCCATTCTTGATTAACATCAACTCACCACGTCCAATCTCAAAGGTAACAAACACTCACGACCGTTAAAGCGTGTCTTCAAAGCAAACCTGATTTGCATCCTCATAGTGTCGTTACTGGCGCCACTCTACTGTAGCTGGAGAGTAAGGCTACAGAATTAGGTTTACTTACGAAAACGAAGCGAAAGGGAATGCTATGCATGAAATTTATAAATGGAGGAATCTCAATGGAGAATTTCATAAGTGTCGTCAACTACGAAGATCACCAGACAAGTTCTTCGAATACACGTGAATCAGCAGAGGAGCATTCGACTATCTCATCAATAAATTAAATACGAATGTTTTTTTTACATGATCAAGAACTTTTAACAGCCAATAAATGCAGAGGAATGACTATTACTTGATTAAATATGCTAAATACAAACATAACCACTAACAAGGGAACCTCCCCATCGCACCCCCCCTCAGATTTAGTTATAAGTTGGCACAGTGGATAGGCCTTGAAAAACAGAACACAGATCAATCGAGAAAACAGGAAGAAATTGTGTGGAACTATGAAAAACATAAGCAAAATATACAAACTGAGTAGTCCATAAACAAGACAGGCAACATCAAGGATACACTGAGCTCAAGAGCACTGTGGCGCTGTGGTTAGCGTGAGCAGCTGCGGAACGAGAGGTCATTGGTTCTAGTCTTCCCTCGAGTAAAAAGTTTAACTTTTTATTTTCAGATAATTATCAAAGTTCAGGCACTCACACATAATCAACTTCGCTCTCCAAAATTCCAGGACATGTTCAGATCTGCTTGGACATATGCAGGATTTGACGGTCTACACACGGAAAAATTTGAAACCTTTAAAAACATATGTTTTGACATAGCACAGGGAAAACTGTGCGACTGTGAAACTGTTGCATTCATTTGTTGCAGTTTATGTGACAAACTCTTATGTTTTCATCACTTTTTTGGGAGTGATTATCACATCCACAAGAAAACCTAAATCGGGCAAGGTAGAAGAACCTTTTTACCCATTCGCCAAGTGTACAAGTTACGTGGGTTGACAACATATTCCTGTCATGTGACGCACATGCTGTCATCAGTGTCGTATAGAATATATCAGACGTGTTTTCTTGTGGAGGAATCGGTTGACCTATGACCTTGCGATCAAATGTTTTCGGTTCCCATTGGGTAGGTACGTCCTTTCGTCTACTAATCGCACGGTTTTGCGGTGCGGTCGCAAAACACAGACAAAACATAAACTTATTACAGTGAACAGAGACGTCAATGAACGAACGGACAGATCATAACTTTGCGAAAATGAAGAACGTAAACTTTTCACTCGAGGGAAGATTTGAACCAAGGACCTCTCCTGCCGCAGCTGCTCACGCTAACCACGGGACCACGGCGCTCCTGAGCTTACATTCTCCTTGATGTTGCCTATCTTGCACTTGGACTACTCATTTTGTATATTTTGATTATTTTTTTCATAGCTCCACACAAGTTCTTCCTGTTTTCTCGATTGATCTGTGTTCAGTTTTCAAGGCCTATCCACTGTGCAAACTCATTACTAAAACTGAGGGGTGTGCGATGGGGATGGTCTCTTGTAAGTATAAAGCGAAAGGGTAATATGTAGCGGCGGTGTAGCGATGCCGGCACGGTAGCTCAGCGTGTTCGGTCAGAGGGGTAATAAAAGAACTGAGTGAATGGATCAACGATCAACCTGAACGGGTGTCCTCGGACGTCCGCCACGAACAGATTCAGCGAACAATGTAGAACAAAATGAGATTTTAAAAAAATGCGGTAGCGTATGCAGCTCTTAATCGTCTGCAAAGTTGAAGTCTTCGGTTCGAATCACACTATTTTTTATATTTTTACCGACTCAGTTACGATTCTGACTACTGTTTACACTGCATCACTAAGTATATTTTTAAGGTCTTGCCAAAGAACTTGATCTTCACACCTATGCCAGTATATCATACACATTTAATTCCTAATAAATTACAATGAACCATGAAATTTTACAGATATTTGATGCTGCGAACGTAATTCATCAGCAGTCAGTGTTAGGGCTAAGCGTTTCAATTACTCTAAATAGTCTGTAAAAGTAAAGCTTACAAAATTTTTGAAAAGAAAGTCAAACGTTTTGTGTTATGATTTGTCTAAAAGAATGAAATAAAAAATATTAGGGAAACGTTTGGTGCACCTCATTTTCTATTCATGATTTCGAGCATCATTCTAAGGCGCGTAGAACGCTTCTCTGGTCTACTTATTTCTTTTACACAAATAATTTCATAAAATATTTGACTGATTTCTTCCATTTTTGAATTTCAAGTTTTATTCATAAAGCATGATCTTACTGACTCCTCGTTTCCCTTCCTGACGTACTTGATTCGAAGGAAGCCTTTTTGACATTTAAATACCGTACTAATGTATCTTTTTATGTGCAAAATTGCTAGGTCTTGAACAGATGTCATTTTTGACACTGCATTTACAACAGCTTTACTGGATATATTTCAATTTTTCCTCAGCTTATTAATTAAATTTTCGTTAATTACCCTGATTACTTTGAAGCAGTTAAATATTTTCATGCCAAACTAGACCTCATGCTGGTCACTTTGATACCCCGTTTACCTGTTTCTCTGCCTTTGTTTGCTATGAAAATTTGGACAAAACCTCATGGTGTAGGTTGTAGGGAGCCTTGTTTCCACTCTGCTCACGCGTTTACAAAAACGTATCGAGTGTTAATCATATGATAAAATAGTCCTTTCTGCGTGCTGTCATTTCCAAAAATCTTCGTTTCGATATCGAACCTTTTATGAGATACGACGATTTTTACGACCGCTTGATTCCCGAAGCGCAGGTCGGACGTGCCGCGAGTGACCCGTCCGCGGATATAACAACCAATATTTCAGGAATGAAAAGAGATATCATTCCGGTCCCAACTTTAAATACAATTTAGATATATTGGTTACATTTTATACGCAACAACGTGTGGCCTTAAATGAACTATACGGAAAGTCTACACAATGCGATTTTACCTCTGCAAATTCTTAAAAATTTCGTGCAGCCATGTACTCAATTTCGTGCAGCACAGTAACTATATCGAATAACGAAAATAAATTCTGACCTTTATCATTTAAGGATATCAAGCTATAGGTTGCGGAAGAAGCAAATTTTTTTCACCGAATAGTTTTCTTAAAATCGGATCTTAAGTAATTTATGGCTGCCGTCGCGTCCGCTCCACTGCTTTGCCAAGAAGACACGTGGCTGTCGCTCTGTGTCGTGCGTGCTGCAGCGACAACATTCCAACACGTTTGAATTCAATCGTCGCCAGTTGCAGCGGGAGACAGGCAGCGACACAGATGTCGCTCACGTAGGACACTTCCATTACTACACCTGCGAGTGTGTTTTGTCGCTTGAAGCTGTCGCGCGCTGTCGCTCGCTTCTGTCGCTCACGTAGAACACGGCCTTACGCGTCGGGCGGCAAATGTTGATAAACATCATCTTTCAGATGGAGAAACACGCCTACCAAATTTCGTTTATGTCGCACAACTCGATATTGGTGTTACAATTTTTGTCTTGGAATTAGAATGGTGTCCTTAGCACTCCGAATTTCGTATTTGCTAATCAGTGCGAAAGTCTACTTTCAAACAAAATTATATTAACACCGTTCCCTGTGGTCTGCCTCTGTAGCTGAGTGGTCAGTGAATGTGACTGCCACAGGTGTACTCTGCTTCATTTCTAACTACGTTCAGTGGTTTTTCCTCTGTGAGTGAACTGGACGGCGTCCAGTCAGCCACTTGAGAACGAGTTTCAGGGTGGTGTGCTATTCCTATGCTCCTGCAACAATGCAAACTGAGCGAACTGGCGTAGTGCTTTAGGCACTGCATATCTGAAGGAGCAGGGTTTAAATCCACATCCAAACATCTTGGTTCAGGTTTTGCTTGGTTTCTCTAAATGTAGTAAAATCAAGGCCGAAACGATTCACTTGAGATGAAGATGGCTAATTTCCTTTTCCAAACTTTTTCTATCTGGGCTTGTGCTCTGCCTCTAGTAATCATGCTGCAGGCGTACACATGATACCCCAATTCTCCCACAAACTCTTCAGCAGAACGACACCATAGACAGATGATGAGGCTGTTGTTGATCAGCAGCATCGTATGGTCCCTTGGGAGTGACTGCGAAAGTATATTACTCTACATTACAACATCCCGCTGACACACATTTGGCTGAATCCATTAGATGTTCGCCTCTACTTCTCAATGGCCAGCGGTAACATAAATCTATCGAAATTAACTATAATCAGTTACTGTGTTGCTATTCGGTTTCATTACAGATGTTGGACTTTTTCCGTTTCTGCCTGAAGGAATGATTGATTCACACATGAAGTTATTCATATGCCATTTGCTGCTATCCACAGAAGAAACTGAGTCAGAGACATTTGCCATGTCGGAGAGGTAGTACCCCGGTCGCTGCGACGAGTGATGTAGCGGGGATTGTGCTGGCTTTGTACTGGTTGTCATTGTGACAGTTGAGCGCAGGACGGGAAAAACGTATTTCACCACCGGCTGACTCTGGATGCTCAAAGTGTCGCTCAGCCCATCTCAGAAGTTTGTGCAAGCAACGAGCATTTTATGTGCCACAGAATCAAAGGTTTATTATGAGTACTTCGATTCAGGGAAAACTGTCGCCGCTAGGGTAATTACCCTAGTCAACAGTGTGTTGATGTAAAAGCTCGCAGTGGATTATTGCACTAAATAGACAGATCGCAGTCCAGTAAATCACTCGCAACCGGAAAACAACGACACATTCAAGAATCATTTCCTCGCTATGAGGCCCAGAAGCCAATGCCCAACCCTTGCTCCTCTGCTCACCGCCTCTCAAAGGCAACAGAGGTGAGTAGGGGCGCAGAAATCACGCAATTGGAAGTTCGAAGCATCGGAGAAGGTCGCATGGACTGACGAGTCACTCTATATGTTGGTACATGTTACGGACATTGTACAGGTACGTCGACAAACACATAAGGCGTTGCATCCCAATCGGCAATAAGGCATCTTTCAGGCAGGTGGTAGAGCTTTTCTCGTGTGAGGAGTGTTTAAGTTGGGTTCCTAATCTATCTGCCATCATCTTTCACTGATAAACATATATTAACCACGATTTGAGGTTTTCAAACTGTAGAATTCTCTGGTATCCGCCTGAGTCACGTGGTAAGTTCTCCACATTTCAGCAAACAGACTTGTTGCCACTTTCTGGTGGTTGCTGATCACCGCTGCTCTGCTCGTGTCGCTCTCCTGTATACGTTGGCTGTTATCCCTTCCATCGCTCTGCTCCTGTCACTGTACATGTAGGTGGCGGCGGCAGTGGGGATGGCGCACCCTAGTCGTACTATAGCTTTCATGTGCAGACCTTATTGTACAGCAACATTTTGTCTTTCTCGACTCTGTGCAGGGTTCCATGCCTGATTCAGTTGCAGGAAACTATCTATCCAAGATAGTCTAATTAACAAAGATAGTGGCAGTGGCACGGAGTGCAGTGGAACACATAGTAAATACTATCTGTTTGCTCTTAGACACTTAGGCAGTCTTCAATAGGGTCATACACACCAGCCATTCAATAGTTATAGATCGTAGCTTCCAGTCTGGTAATACCATGCTTTTTATCCAAGAAGGACGTAAAAGTATCTTGTAGATGCGCATCAAGATACTTCATAAAACTAATGATTACCAATATCGTTATTCACTTCTGGGCTTATGATGTGACATGTAATTTTGCTATATATATCTTTATTCTACAACTGGAGCTCATCCATATTAAAAATTCTATTCCAGTTTTCTTATGTTTGTTGACAATCACATTGCTGACGTCTGGACACAGAAGTCGTGGTTTGATGTTAGTTAATCACACATCTCCATTTTTTTAAAATCACTACAAAATCCTGCATCATATCAAGCTAATAGTCGTCTATAAAGAGCTGTTGAAATGTTGCAAGCATTTCATCCATAAGTACAGCCATTTTAACGTAAGAAAATTTCTCTCGTTGTTGCGTTGTCGTTCCCATGCAGAAAAAACAGAAGATTTACCTTGGCTCCGTGACTCACACAGATGATCTTGGAGAATTTTCCACGTAGACGACTTTCGAATGCACCATCATTTCCTTCTTTAACATTACAGGCCATCACTTCTCTAACTGTTTTTGGCAGTCGACTTGGTCACAGCTTTTAACCACCATAATGTTGTAACAACACTGTTAAGTAAACAGAGCAAGTACATTTAAATTTTTCTTGTTAAGCAGCGTGCCATTTTCAGTATAATTTAGAAGGCCGTCGGATCCTACCCCTTGGGAGTCCGCCACACGCCGTTGTATCAATTAAGATAGTACGATACGCTACCTGGATTATGTGATGTAGTACCAAATTAAGCGAAATGGTGACCCAAATTATATGACATGGTACTCTGGATGATGCGACACAGAAATAGAGGTTGTACCCTAGTAGTTCTCTGTTGAAACAACAAAAACAAGAGATAAAGCTCTAAATGTTGAACAGAAGACGAGGATCTTCCTTTGACGAGTAGGAGGGCCTGGTTTTGAGTGCAGTTATGTAGAAGACATTGGTGTTTCTTAGAATACGGCTTCAAACACGTAATGAAAAGTAACGACTATAATAAAAAATGATGTGTCAGCCTAGGCTGGCGAAGCCATGCCTCGCTACATCCTTTCTTCCAGGAGTACAAGTCCTGCAAGTTCTGCGGGAGAGCTTCTATGAAGTTTGGAAGGTAGGACATAAAGATACTGACGGAAAGAAAGCTGGGAGGGTGGGTCATGACTCGTGCTTGTGTTGCTTAGTCAGTAGAGCACTTGTTTGTGAAAGGCGAAGGTCCCAAGTTCGAGTCCTAGTCCGGCGTACAGTTTTAATCTGTCAGGAGGTTTCATATCAGCACACACTCCACTCCACAGTGAAAATTATTTCTGGAATCTGTCGGATTTTTTGCCGGTAGCGGGTCTGGTCAGTCTCTAAATGGGCTCCCTTAGCTGGCTGGCATTTTCTCCACAGTAGGGCACGAGGCGATCCCATCCACATGAGTAAGGAAATGTAAAATACCCTGTGTTAAGCATAGCTTGTAATTTTCTAGAAAACTTTGCCAGTTTCAAATTCTTAGATTTTATGTTACTTTTTTCTCTCGGGATTAGATGAGAAATTTGAAAACTGATACATGTCAATATACACTCATTAAAAAAAGTTTTGCACCACCTCGGTTCCGAGAGTTCCGGAACCTGTACAGAAAACTTCAATAGAAATCAACATAAACATCACTTCCGCCCTCTTTGCTCATGAAAAGCATACATTGCATGTTGTACCAGCATACAGCGAGACCTTCAGAGGTGGTGGTCCACGTTGCTGTACACACTGGTACCTCTAATACCCAGTAGCACGTCCTCTTGCACTGATGCATGCCTATATTCGTCGTGGCATATTACCCACAAATTCATTAAGGCACTGTTGGTCCAGATTGTCCCACTCCTCAACGGCGATTCGGCGTAGATCCCTCAGAGTGGTTGGTGGGTCACGTCGCCCATAAACAGTCTTTTTCAATCTATCCCAGGTGTGTTCGATAGGGTGGCTGGCCACTCTAATCGAGCGATGTCGTGAACGATGGGGGCGCGAATTATCGTCCATGAAGACGACTGCCTCGCCAATATGCTGCCGATATGGTTGAACTATCGGTCGGAGTATGGCATTCACATATCGTACAGCCGTTACGGCGCCTTCCATGACCACCAGCGGCGTACGTCGGCCCCACATAATGCCACCCCAAAACAGCAGGGAACCTCCGCCTTACTGCACTCGCTGGACAGTGTGTCTAAAGCGTTCAGCCTGACCAGGTTGACTTCAAACACGTCTCTGACGATTGTCTGGTTGAAGGCATATGTGATACTCATCGGTGAAGAGAACGTGATGCCAATCTTGAGCGGTCCATTCGGCGTGTTGTTGGGCCCATCTGTACTGCGCTGCATGGTGTCGTGGTTGCAAAGATGGACCTCGCCATGGACGTCGGGAGTGAAGTTGCGCATCATGCAGCCTATTGCGCACAGTCTGAGTCGTAACACGACGTCCTGTGGATGCACGTAAAGCATTATTCAACATGGAGGCGTTGCTGTCAGGGTTTCAAAAATGGTTCAAATGGCTCTGAGCACTATGGGACTTAACTTCTGAGGTCATCAGTCCCCTAGAGCTTAGAACTACTTAAACCTAACTAACCTAAGGACATAACACACGTCCATGCCCGAGGCAGGATTCGAACCTGCGACCGTAGCGGTCGCGCGGTTCCAGACTGTAGCGCCTAGAACCGCTTAGCCACCCCGGCCGGCGTCAGGTTTCTCTGAATCATAATCCGTAGGTAGCGATCGCCCACTGCAGTAGTAGCCCTTGGCCGGTCTGAACGAGACATGTCATCGACAGTTCGCGTCTCTCTGTATCTCCTATATGTCTGAACAACATTGCTTTGGTTCACTCCGAGACGCCTGGACACTTCCCTTGTTGAGAACCCTTCCTGGCACAAAGTAACAACGCAACCGCGATGGAACCGCGGTATTGACCGTATAGGCATGGTTGAACTACAGACAGCACGAGCCGTGTACCTCCTTCCTGTTGGAATGACTGGAACTGTTCGGCTGTCGGATCCCCTCCGTGTAATAGGTGCTGCTGATGCATGGTTGTTTGCATCTTTCGGCGTGTTTAGTGACATATCTGAACAGTCAAAGGGACTGTGTCTGTGATACAATATCGACAGTCAACGTCTATCTTCAGGAGTTCTGGGAACCGGGGTAATGCAGAAGTTTTTTTGATGTGTGTATAATTACTTTTAATAAAAACCGAGTGAGGTGGCGCCAGTGATTAGTACACTGGACTCGCATTCGGGAGGACGAAGGTTCAAATTCGCATTCGGCCAGCCTGATTTAGATTTTCTGTGATTTCCCTAAATCGCTTCAGGCAAATGCCGGAATGGTTCCTTTGAAAGGGCACGGCCGACTACTTTCCCCATCCTTACCATTCTGATGGGACCGATAACCTCGTTATTTGGTCCCTTTCCCCTGAAATCAATCAACCAACCAACCAATCTTTTAATAAAAATTTTTTGGGAGATTGTGCTGTCCCCCATGAACCATCATGGAAAATCTATTCAATCACAGAATTTACAGAAGTCTTTTAAAAAGAGCTATATCAGTTCGTTCTCGATACACAGCCAGTTCCCGCCTTTATGTTTCTCTGCATGTCCACGTTGTTACATTCCAGTAGCATGTGATCCACAGTTTGGTTGCCTCTAGTGCATGCACACATGGCGTCGTTGGTTATTCTGAATCAGTGGTATTAAGCCTTCAGTTTTCCGTGTCCCGTTAACGTGGCTGTGAAGTTAGGAGAGATCGGCAACCCGGTCGCTAGTCTTTAGTGCACAGTTGGAAAATATTCTTTTGTAATGATTCCTTTTGTAATCTGTTTCCATTCATTTTCCCATCCTTCCAGAGCTATTTTTCCTGCCATTTGTATCATGATGATTTTGGGACGTTCCTCATGTGATCTGGATTTGTCTTTGGCCAGCTGCTTTGCAAGTTCATTGCCTTGCACGCCTGTGTAAATTTTAATCTATGTAAATCTATAACCCAGGTCTTCTTTTGCAACATTCTGATCTTATTACATGTTTCTTCAATCAGGCTGTTGTGATGGTTTGTATTACTCGAAGAATGTAATGTTGTTTTACTGTCGATCTGTAATACCGTCGTGTTTAGCTTTTCGAGAGCCATTTAAATGGCAAAGCACTGTGTCTGATTGTTTGAGCAATCATTTCCGACTTTATACTTCATCAGATAAGTTGCCGCTTTGCTTATCGAAATTGCTATGCCTGATTCGACTCCTTATTCAGTTATACTCACGTCTGAGAATACATCTATCAAGTAATTGCTTCCTGCCATTTCTTTCATTAAGAACGACAATATCAGCAGGGCGAGTCAGTTTTTTTATGATTAGCAGTTTCTAATGATTGTTTAGTATGTCTAGTTTTAATTTTATTATATTCATTCACTATTTACATGATTTCAATAATTATTGGTTTTAGGCTCGACAGAATACGCAGCATCTTGTCTGATACTGTTCTGTGCCTTTTAGCAACCTTGATATTAATTAATCATTGTGCTCGTTTGTACTTATTGTAATGCCTTGTTACAGTGCTAATCCATATTGGAGATGCATATCATAACATAGATAATATTGTTCCTTTGTAGATGATTCTTAGAGCCTCGGAACGAAGTCTTCAGTAAACCTGGATGATTTTGATAATGGGTGTATTAATTTTATACATTCATCTGTGACGTGTTGAATCTGATTACTGAATCTGAACTTATTATTAACAGTTATTCCAAGATATTTTAATCGGTTACCTTTCTCAAGCTGTTTACTGTTCAAGAAGATACTGACTTTCGTTTTGTCCCTTTTTCTTGTTATTAATATGGCTTCCGATTTCTGCTCATTGAAAAGAATTTTGTTACTTTTAGGCTGCTCTTCTATTTTTCGCATTTCGATATTAGAAACGCTCTGAGCTGCAGAGGCACTGCTTCCTCTCGTCAGTATTATCAGATCATCAGCAAAGAATATCGTTTGTACATTAAATGTATTCGCAGTTGCAAATGCGAATAACCATCAGATGTATAGGGAAATGACAACGAGAATTTATGCCGGACCGGGAATCGAACCGGGATTTCCCGCTTTACGAGGGCTAGCCCCTTAAGCACTGGCTACCTGTGCACGATTCACGGCCATATCTGGACTTCCATATGTCGTCGTTGCTGCGTCACAAAATGTGGTCGTACACACATTATGTAATTCCCGTACAGGGGAGGACATTTTAATTGAAAGTATCGGTGGAGAGAGGAGGAGGAGATTAGTGTTTAAAGTACCGTCGACAACGAGATCATTAGAGACGGAGCACAAGCTCGGGTTAGGGAAGGGTGAGGAAGGAGATCGGTGGCGCCCGTTCAAAGGAAACACCCCGGCATTTGCCTAAAGGACTTAGGGAAATCACGGAAAACCTTAATCTAGATGGCCGGACACGGATTTGAACCATCGCCCTCCCAAACGCGAGTCCAGTGTGCTAACCACTGCGCCACCTCAATCAGTGGTATCGGCGGATAGGTATGATATTTGTGTGTCTGTGTTATTAAGAAGAACTATGCGGGGTGCCTTCGGACAAGCCGTTCCTTCGGTCTTACCGTGAGTCGTGCATAGATAGTCAAAGCGGTTAAGGTGATCGCTCGCATAAAGCGGGAAATCCGGGTTCGGGTCTGATTGTCGTATTCGCAAATGTGAATAGATTTCATGTATTTCATAATGGCTGTAGTCGCCGCAATGTATGTTCCTTCGGACATGCATGCATCTCCGAAGGAACACTGCATCTTCTTCTTAACTACACAACCGGCCGGAGTGGCCGAGCGGTTCTAGGCGCTACAGTCTGGAACCGCGCGACCGCTACGGTCGCAGGTTCGAATCCTGCCTCGGGCATGGATGTGTGTGATGTCCTTAGGTTAGTTAGGTTTAAGTAGTTGTAAGTTCTAGGGGACTGATGACCTCAGAAGTAAGTCGCATAGTGCTCAGAGCCATTTGAACCATTTTATTAACTACACAGGCACAGCAATATCATATTTATATGCCGATACCGGGCAGCGACTTTTTGTTTAAATGTCTTCCTCTGTACTGGATGTGCTTCTAATTTTTCCAGATGGTAGACGATAGACTAGATTCCAAGGGTTAGTTTTGGGCGTCAAGTTACAATGTTCCTTCCACGACTATAATTTTGGGTTTTGTGTAGGCTTGGTGTACTTCTTTTCGATGAGGTATTGTCTTTTTCGGTGTTCTTTAAGCTCCTCAGCATATTTGTTCTTTGATAAAGTTTCCTCAGTGCATTTGTGTCTTCCTTCTTCTTCGTTAATTCATGTGCCCGTCAGGGAAACGATTTTTTTTGCGTCTGTCACAGAGAAGTCGAATACATTTTAAAAGCTTTGCTACAGGTTGTGTCTGAAAGCGTTTCGTATTCATCTACAATTTTTTCCACTTCTATTTCTCTTTCAACTAGTTGGTTCATCATATTGTCTGTTTACCTTGTATTCAAAACACGGATGTTCTTCTTATTTCAGAATTTTATTCGCCTATATCGCACAAAAATACACAGTTATTACTGGCTTTAGCGAAATTAACTTGCCATCTTCAGATCATTTGTATTCGTGATGGACGCTCGTTTATAAATAATTTTAGGAAAGCTCGTCAACTACGTACTCAACAAATTCGTTGAATATCTCTTCTTTGGCGATGAATTTGTTCGAAACAAAACTTTCATGACTCTTAGCCACATGTTTTCCTATACTTAAGCGAATGACATTATGATCTGAACAGCTTTCTTCTTCGCTATATTCCCAATGAGATATGATAGGTAGCATGGGAATATTTTCTATTGTGAGGTTTTCATCAGTCTTGCCTCTGCTACATTCGAAAGTTGTTGTGTTAATGGCTTCATTCATAATGGATAAGCCTCTGACGTTCGTGTATTCTTCCATGTCTGTACCTCCGTTTACTGAATCGTGCCACGTGTTCGACCTTGCGTTGATATTTGTGCTAATTAAAATACATGCCCCTGCCTTAATAGATAAAATGTTATCAATTTTCCCAAACCAGATTGTATGTCCCTTCGTATATCGAAATGCAGGTTAATCGCATAGTACCGGAGGTATCCTATTTTAATTTGTACCACCACAGTATCGTCATCTGAATATTGATTCGCCATTAATGCGTTTATTACTGTGTTGGCGATTATTACTGTTGCGTGTTTCCTTTCGTTTTCTGCTCTGAAAGTTCTGCGCTTCTGCATTATTCCAGAGGTTTTATTTTGTATCCCGTATGATTTCTGGATATGCACTAAAACTATGTCGTTTTCGTATTCAAATTGTAATAGATGGTGTGTTACAGAGCGAGATTGTTGCACGTTTACCTGAATGTACTAGATGTCTGTAACTGTTTCCGAGCCAAGAAAGAGTAGTTGCAACTTGCATCTTGTTTTAATCCTGGATATTCTCTTTTCTATCTCCAGGTTTAGGGCACTGAGGTCCTTTGTGGATTGTTTTGCTACTGGGAGGACCATTTTTGAACGCCTAGTCGCTGTCAAGAATCTTGTAAATTCTGTAAGAGAGATTATTTCACCCTCCTCTCAACACGCGTCGTACTCTGTTGTGTCAGTAGTCGATGTTTCGGATGATTCCGAGTCACATGCCGACGTCGGATCATGTATTTCATCCTTGTGTCAACTGGCCATAACCTGGGATATTTTGCTTCCTAAGTGATAAATATGAATTAGTTGGACTTCCTCTCTTTGTCTCTTGCGTGTAAATGGGAACTCGTTTCCGTCTATCAACAAGCCCACACACATTACTGATAGCTCGTGAAGCTTATCTGTAGACAAATTATTTGCTCGCGCCAGAAGTTTGGGCATTGTTCAGTCACATTTAAGACACTTTCGACCACTTCTGAAAGCAATATCTTATTGCTTACATTATGTGGAGAAACATCAAGCTTTCGGTCGGCACACATTACGTACGTTATCCATTGCAGTATAAATGACATATGAAGCACATTCATGAAATACAATTACTGACTTTGGTACTTTAGCTATGTCATCAAAAATATACTGTGCTGTACTTCGAAACGATTTGATATGACTACATCTTGGAACTTTCGATCCGGAAGGTACCTCATGCAAATGATCTAATATCACATCAAACTGTGACATTTAATGACGACTGCCATTTTTCATATGAGTAGAAGGCATTAGAAATACCACTCTTTTACCTGCCGCTTTAAAGCGTCTGATTTGAGCCCAATATGATTCGCGTAAGTTTATACCACCTGCTTGTGCAAGCTGGTCGACATAAGACCGATTCACACTAGACCCAACGGAACGGCATGGATCGTCAGATGACGTCACTGTCAAATGATGGAAGGTTCACACTAGACGAAACGTCAACACGACTTCACTTCGTTTCACCGTGTACCAAACAATGAAAGTGAGCGTATGAGATACCGTGTGTGATGCAAAAGGCTGGAGTATGGTATCGAAATTAAGGAATTAACAACGATCAGGTTTATTAATGGCAGAAGCAAACTTCACAAAGGATGTCCTTGATCTATTTTATATGGTAAATTACTGACAAATGAAACAACATTTCAAGACAGGGTATGGACGTTAATTTGCTAGTGTGTATATATGTAGGGTGAATCTCCTAATTTCTGCGCAGCAAATATTGTGGAAATGGACAGTGGTATTGATGTGATGTTTTCATAGAATGGACTGGTAGTCAGGGGCTCATATTGTTAGCCTATCAACAGATTTTAATAATACTTAGTGTATTTTTTTGCAAACATACAGTTTTTTAAATGAAAAAATACCCATTGACATTAATAGACTAAAAGTAGGATAAATTAAAATGTCAATGGTATTTGTTGCAATTTCTAGTGCGAGCCGTTTGCGAGTTATGGTATTTTGAAAAGTTCCCGCACCGACACTTGTCTGTGGCATTTATCCTGCATAGTGGCTACGTAAGATTTTGTTACATTTGCTTACAGTGTGCCGGTGCCTCCCTTGGGCGCATTGCGTCTTGCTAGTCAGTTAGCTGTGACAGTCCAAGCAGTAGGTCGTGAGAGGACGATGGGACTCACTAACGCAGAAAAAGCCGACATACTAATGGTGTAGCCGGCCGGGGTGGCGGAGCGGTTCTAGGCGTTACAGTCTGGAACCGTGCGACCGCTACGGTCGCAGGTTCGAATCCTGCCTCGGGCATGTATGTGTGATGTCCTTAGGTTAGTTAGGTTTAAGTAGTTCTAAGTTCTAGGGGACTGATGACATTAGAAGTTAAGTCCCATAGTGCTCAGAGCCATTTTTTTGAACTAATGGTGTGTGGAGAGTGTAGGAAGAACGCAGTTCGTTCCTTTACGGTGTATGGGGCGAGAATCCCAATAGACGTCAACCACCTCCGCAATTACTCATCACAAGTTGCGATATAGTCGCGGATTAAAACAGTGATCCAGGAAGCGTAGAATAAATTTCTTTTATTTCCGCCAATGATCACAAAATTTTTGGTCGTTAGACTACCGGTTTCGGTCAACAATGACCATCGTGAGATCCTAAGACTTAATCTGTTCACTAGTTGTATTTAATTTCCCATGTTTTGTTGCAGATCTGAAGATGATCATTGGTGACGGAAACCGGTAGTCTAAGGGCCAAAAGTTTTGTGATCATTGGCGGAAGTAAAAGAAATTGTTTATCAATCTCTTTAACCAGTTGCGTGAAAGAGCTAGTGTAACATCTAACCAACGTGACAGAACTAAACAAGTGACGACAGAACAGGGAGAAATTAATGTTCTTGGTGCTGTTGCAATTGATCTGTACGTTAGCTCCCGCGCAATTGCACAAGGAAGAGATATGAGTCAGGCAAGTATCCTACGCATTCTCCATCGGCATAGGTTCCATCCCTATCTCATCTGCCTCCTCCAAGTGCTGCATAGAAACGATTATGAGAATCGTTCAACTTCTGTAGATGGGCGTTACGACAGGATACTGCAGATGTATCAGGTATCTTGTTTAGTGATAAAGCCACATTTGCCATTCATTTCCGGGTAAACCACCGAAACATGCACTATTGGTCAGTTGAGAAACCCCGTCGTCTTCTTCAGGTGGAGCGTCAGCGTCCAAGGAGTGCAACCGCGTGGTGCTTGATGGGACTGCAGGAGGACTGCCAAGGTTATCTTCAATCAGAAAGATTTTCAACAATCAGTGATAAAATATTAAAATTATATTTATTAAATATGAATAAACAATCCAACTTAAATAACGTTAGAAATTATTGCAAGTCCTCTAAAATATTAAAGTCCTGTCACTGTGCTTCTGAGTGATGCCTACGGAGCATAAGTCTCGGAGACATCGGACGAACACAACAGCTTGTAGACCCGGGAGGTTCCTGGAGACTGTACACGACCCGGCACACTGAAGAGAACTGTCCGCCGTAGCCCAGTGCTCTGGTATTTAACGAGGCACCGCACAATCATTCTTCACGCACGTGATGCCCATGGGCTGGCAGCTGCGGCTTCTGGCGGACCTTGTAAAGTTCGTACTGCCAACTCATACAGCTACTGCGCTACGAGTGTTTCGAGCGCGGCTTATGGACTGTGGTGCGATGAATACCGTCACCACAGTGTGGGATAGAGAATCATCAGCTCAAAGGCCAGTTTTGCATAGACGGAACACTGAATACGCACAAGTATCGAAGCCTCCTAACAGATTATCTTCCACGGTTGCTAGAAGACGTTCCTCTGCAGACTAGCAGGAATCTGTGTGGCCAACATGATGGCTGTCCAGCCCATAGCATACGAAGCCGTACAGCATGCCTTCACTAAGTGTTTCCAAATCGTTGAATTGAGCGCAAAGGACCTGCACCTTGGCCGACCTGTTCCCCAGATTTGACGCCTGTAGAGTTCTTTAGGTGGGGAAAGATGAAAGACACTGTCTACGAGGACGTACCAGCTACACCCTATGATATGCAATGACGTATTACTGCAGTCTGCTCTGAAATGCTAACTCGTGTGCAACAGTCGTTCGATACCTGACTGGAGTCCGCCCCAATAGCTGAGTGGTCAGCCAGCACGGTAGCTCAGCGTGCACGGTCAGAGGGTTTACCTATCCTCGGTAATAAAAAAAAACTGAGTGAACGGATCAACGAACAACCTCAGTGGGTGTCATTGGACGTCCATTACGAAATCATTCAACGAACAATTTAGAACAAATTGATATTGAAAAAAAGTGGTCAGCAGATGGCTTGCCATCCTACAGGCCTGGGTTCGATTCCCGCTCGGTTGGGGATTTTCTCTGCTCAGGGACTGGGTGTTGTGTTGTCTTCATTGTCATTTCAACCCCATCCGGCGCGCAGGTCGCCCAATGTGGCGTCCAATGTAATAAGACCTACACCAAGGCGGCCGGACCTGCCCTGTAAGGGGCCTTCCGGCCAATAACGCCAAACGCTCAGAGACTGGGTGTTGTCTTCATCGTTATTTCATCCCCATCCGGCGCGCAGGTCGCCAAATGTGGCGTCGAATGTAATAAGATCTGCACCCAGGCGGCCGGACCTGCCCCGTAAGGGGCCTCCCACCCCTACGCCAAACGCTCAGGGACTATGTGTTGTGTTGTCTTCATCGTCATTTCATCACCATCCGGCGAGCAGGTGACCCAATATGGCGTCGAATATAATAAGACCTGCACCAAGACGGCCGGACCGGCCCTGTAAGGGGCCTCCTGACCAATAACGCCAAACGCTCAGAGACTGGGTGTTGTCTTCATCGTTATTTCATCCCCATCCGGCGCGCAGGTCGCCAAATGTGGCATCGAATGTAATAAGACCTGCACCAAGGTGGCCGGACCTGCCCTGTAAGGGGCCTCTCAGCCAATAACGACAAACGCACAGGGACTGGGTGTTGTGTTGTCTTCAGCCTCATTTCTTCCCCATCCGACATGCAGGTCACTCAATGTTGCGTCGAATGTAATAAGACCTGCACCAAGGCGACCGGACCGGCCCCTTAAGGGGCCTCCCATCCAATAACGCCAAACGCTCAGAGACTGGGTGTTGTGTTGTTTTCATCATCATTTAATTCCCATCCGGCGCGCAGGTCGCCCAATGTGGCGTCGAATGTAATAAGACCTGCACCAAGCCGGACAGACCTGCCAGTAAGGGGCCTCCCAGCCAATAACGCCAAACGCTCAGAGCCTGGGTGTTGTCTTCATCGTCATTTCATCCCCATTCGGCCCGCAGGTCGCCCAATGTGGCGTCAAATGTAATAAGAGCTGCACCAAGGCGGCCCGACCTGCCCCGTAAGGGGGCTCCCAGCCAATAACGCCAAACGTTCAGCGACTGGGTGTTGTGTTGTCTTCATCGTCACTTCATCCCCATCCGGCGCGCAGGGCGCCCATGTGGCGTCGAATGTAATAAGACCTGCAGCAAAGCGGCTGGACCTGCCCCGTAAGGGGCCTCCTGGCCAATAACGCCAAATGCTCAGGGACTGGGTGTTGTGATGTCTTTATCGTCATTGCATCTCCATCCGGCGCGCAGGTCGCGCAGTGTGGCTTCGAATGTAATAAGGATTGCACCAATGCGGCCGGACCTGCCCCGTAAGGGGGCTCCCCGCCAATAACGCCAAACGCTCAGGGACTGGGTGTTGTGTTGTCTTCATCGTCATTTCATCCCCATCCGACGTGGAGGTCGCCCAATCTGGCGTCGAATGTGATGAGACCTGCACCAAAGTGGCTGTACCTGCCCCGTAAGGGACCTCCTGGCCAATAACGCCAAACGCTCAAGGACTGGGTGTTGTGTTGTCTTCATCGTCATTTCATCCCCATTTGGTGCGCAGGTCGCCCAAAGTGGCATCGAATGTAATAAGACCTGCACCAATGTGGCCGGATCTGCCTTGTAAGGGGCCTCCCGGCCAACAACGCCAAATGCTCAGCGACTGGATGTTGTGTTGTCTTCATCTTCATTTCATCCCATCCGGCACGCAGGTCGCTCAATGTGGCGTCGAATGTAACAAGACCTGCACCAAGGAGGCCGGACCTGCCCCGTAAGGGGTCGACTGGCCAATAATGCCAAACGCTCAGAGACTGGCTGTTGTGTTATCTTCATCATCATTTCATCCCCATCCGGCGCGCAGGTCGGCCAATGTGGCGTCAAATGTAATAAGACTTGCACCCAGGTGGCCCGACCAACCCCATAAGGCGCCCCCCCCCCCCCAGCCAATCCGGCCAATAACGCCAAACGCTCAGGGACTATGTGTTGTGTTGTCTTCATCGTCATTTCATCCCCATCTGGTGTGCAGGTCGCCCAATGTGGCGTCGAATGTAATAAGACCTGCACCAAAGCGGCTGTACCTGCCCCGTAAGGGGACTCCCGGCCTATAACACCAAATGCTCAGGGACTGGGTGTTAAGGTTTCTTCATCTTCATTTCATCCCATCCGGCACGCAGGTCGCTCAATGTGGCGTCGAATGTAATAAGACCTGCACCAAGGAGGCCGGACCTGCCCCGTAAGGGGTCGACCGGCCCATAACACCAAATGCTCAGGGACTGGGTGTTGTGTTGTCTTCATCGTCATTGCATCCCCATCCGGCGCGCAGGTCGCCCAATGTGGTGTCCAATGTAATAAGACCTATACCAAAGCGGCTGGACCTGCCCCGTAAGGGGCCTCCCGGCCAATAACCCCAGACGGTAAGGGACTGGGTGTTGTGTTGTCTTCACCATTATTTCAACCCATCTGGCGTGCAGGTCGCTCAATGTGCCTGCGAATGTACTAAGGCCTGCACAAAGTGGCTGGACCTGCCCCGTAAGGGGCCTCCCGGCCAATAATGCCAAACACTCAGGGATTGGGTGTTGTGTTGTATTCAACGCCATTTCATCCCTATCTGGCACGCAGGTCGCTCAAGGTGGCTTCGAATGTAATAAGACCTGGACCAAGGTGGCCGGATCTGCCCCGTAAGGGGCCTCCCGGCCAATAACGCCAAACGCTAAGGGACTTGGTGTTGTGATGTCTTTATCGTCATTGCATCTCCATCTGGCGCGCAGGTCGCGCAATGTGGCTTTGAATGTAATAAGGCCTGCTCCAATGCGGCCGGACCTGCCCCGTAAGGGGGCTCCCTGCCAATAACGCCAAACGCTCAGGGACTGGGTGTTGTGTTGTCTTCATCGTCATTTCATCCCCATCTGGCGCGCAGGTCGCCCAGTGTGGCGTCGAATGTAATAAGACCTATACCAAAGCGGCTGGACCTGCCCCGTAAGGGGCCTCCCGGCCAATAACGCCAAACGCTCGGGGACTGGGTGTATTGTTGTTTTCATCGCCATTCCATCCCCACCCATCCTGCATGTCGCCCAATGTGGCGTCAAATGTAATAAGGCCTGCACCAAAGCGGCCGGACATGCCCCGTAAGGGGCCTCCTGCCAATAATTCCAAACACTCAGGGACTGGGTGTTGTGTTCTCTTCATCGTCATTTCATCCCCATCTGGCGCGCAGGTCGCCCAATGTGGCGTCGAATGTAATAAGACCTATACCAAAGCGGCTGGACCTGCCCCGTAAGGGGCCTCCCAGCCAATAACGCCAACCGCTCAGGGACTATGTGTTGTGTTGTCTTCATCGTCATTTCATCCCCATCCAGCGTGCAGGTCGCCCAATGTGGCGTCGAATGTAATAAGACCTATACCAAAGCAGCTGGACCTGCCCCGTAAGGGGCCTCCCGGCCAATAACACCAAACGCTCAGGGATTGGGTGTTGTGATGTCTTCACCATTATATCATTCCATCCAGCGCGCAGGTCGCTCAATGTGCCTTCGAATGTAATAAGACCTGGACCAAGGTGGCCGGATCTGCCCCGTAAGGGGCCTTCCGGCCAATAACGCCAAACGCTCAGGGGCTTGGTGTTGTGTTGTCTTTATCATCATTGCATCTCCATCCGGCGTGCAGGTCGCTCAATGTGGCTTCAAATGTAATAAAGCCTGCACCAAGGCGGCCGGACCTGCCCCGTAAGGGGCCTCCCGCCCATTTACGCCAAACGCTCCGGGACTGGGTGTTTTGTTGTCTTCATCGTCATTTCATCCCCATCCAGCGCGAAGGTCGCCCAATGTGGCGTCCAATGTAATAAGACCTGCACCAAGGCAGCCGGACCTGCCCAGTTAGGGCTCCTAGCCAATGACGCCAAACGCTCAGGGACTGGGTGTTGTGTTGTATTCATCGTCATTTCATCCCCATCCGGCATGCAGGTCACCCAATGTGGCGTCGAATGTAATAAGACCTGTACCAAAGCGGCTGGACCTGCCCCGTAAGGAGCCTCCCGGCCAATAACGCCAGACGCTAAGGGACTGGGTGTTGTGTTGTCTTCACCATTGTTTCATTTCATCCGGCGCGCAGGTCGCTCAATGTGCCTTCGAATGTAATAAGACCTGCAGCAAGGTGGCCGGACCTCCCTCGTAAGGGGCCTCCCGACCAATAACGCCAAACGCTCAGGGATTGGGTGTTGTGTTGTATTCATCGTCATTTCATCCCTAGCTGGCGCGCAGGTCGCTCAATGTGGCTTCAAATGTAATAAAGCCTGCACCAAGGCGGCCGGACCTGCCCCGTAAGGGACCTCCTGCCCATTTACGCCAGACGCTCAGGGACTGGGTGTTTTGTTGTCTTCATCGTCATTTCATCCCCATCCAGTGCGCAGGTCGCCCAATGTGGCGTCCAATGTAATAAGACCTGCACCAAGGCAGCCGGACCTGCCCAGTAAGGGCTCCCAGCCAATGACGCCAAACGCTCAGGGACTGGGTGATGTGTTGTATTCATCGTCATTTCACCCCCATCTGGCACGCAGGTCGCGCAATGTGGCGTCGAATGTAATGAGACCTGCACCGAAGCGGCCGGATCTGCCCAGTAAGGGGCCTCCCAGCCAATAACGCCAAACGCTCGGGGACTGGGTGTTGTGTTGTCTTCATCGTCATTTCATCCCCATCCGGCGCGCATGTCGCCCAATGTGTGATCGAATGTAATAAGACCTGCACCATGGCAGCCGGACCTGCCCAGTAAGGGGCCTCCCGGCCAGTAACGCCAAACGCTCATTTCCATTTTTTTACCTGACTGGAAGCGCAGATTGCTGCTGCTGGTGGTCATCTTGAACAAAATCTGTGTTGGTGAAATGTCGCGTTACTGCTCAGAGTCCACAGAACTAGTGTATTCACTTGTGTTGTTCTTTAGTGTGTTCTACCACACGTATTGCACAAGTGTTGGTGTGGGAATATTTCAAAATACATGATCGTGTAAACAACACTGCGCTAGAATCATGCAAAAAACACCACTGACGTTTTGATTTTCCCTGCTTATAGTTTGTTAATGTCTGTAGACATTCTTCCATTTAAAAAGTGCACTTTTGCTCAAAGAACACGGTTTATAAGTAGTATTATAATCTGTGTATTAGCTAACAGTACGAGTCCCCGATTACCAGTCCTTTCTGTGAAAACCGCACAGCAGTAGCACTTTCTATTTCCGCAATATTTGCAGTGCAAGTTTTAGGTGATTCACCTTTGCGTATAACTACATCAGAACATACAGAACTGTATTTTCTCATTCAATAGAGCTTACAATTTCTCTTTCGAGTTATTTAACGAAAATTGTTTCATTAATTTTGCTTTCAGATAACTGGCCCCTCTTGTGGAAAAACACTCAATGGGAAATATATCCAAGTCGGCATGGAATATTTGCAGTAAATGTAAATGTTGTGTGACTAGGCCCTTCCGTCGGGTAGACCGTTCGACGGGTGCAAGTCTTTCGATTTGACGCCACTTCGGCGACTTGCACGTCGATGAGGATGAAATGATGATAATGAGGACAACACATTTCCCAAATCCTGTGCGGAGAAAATCTCCGACCCAGCCGGGAATCGACCCATAGGATTGACATTCTGTCGCGCTGACCACTCAGCTACCGGGGGCGGACAGCATTTGCAGTGCGCCACAAGAACAGAGCAATATAATACAGTAAATTAAAGACTAAGAAGATCAGAAAGCCTAAAATTCACTAATTTACCACGAATAAGAGTGGCGAAAATAGGTTAACTTCCGAAGTTAGCAGGCGGCTACACATTTCCCTCACCAGCGTCAATGTCTGACTTTCTTCCCGAGAAACTTTGACAGTGACGTCGCGTTGCGTCCTTTCGACGGCCAGTGTGAATGCCGCAGTTTGAAATGCACTGTGGAGTGTTTTGATGTGACGTTCCATTGCGTCAAAATGAATCAGCTTACACACAACTAATCTTAGGAATACACCTACTGCTCCTCCTGCAATTCTGGGCCGGCCGGAGTGGCCGTGCGGTTCTAGGCGCTACAGTCTGGAACCGCGTGACCGCTACGGTCGCAGGTTCGAATCCTGCCTCGGGCATGGATGTGTGTGGTGTCCTTAGGTTAGTTAGGTTTAAGTAGTTCTAAGTTCTAGGGGACTAATGACCACAGCAGTTAAGTCCCATAGTGCTCGGAGCCATTTTTTGCAATTGGAGCAATTGATTTTATTTTGTCCATCAATCACTTCACTTAACGTTTTAACATAGTCGGCGTCAGTAGCAGTGTCCGCAATGTTCTCCATGATAACAATGTTTCTGCTGAATTTGTTGTAGTATCATTTGTCGCTTAACATCAGTGGTAGCGTATTCTGGGACCAAGGAGGTTAGAATAAAGGGAGTTGACGTTGCCTAAGCCGAGAGCGGGCATTGGCTGAAGCCGGGGTGCAGGGCAGTTCGCCTCTTATTGAGACCAAAGCAAGAGTTTCTCCCTCAAAACACTGTAAAACTTGCCCTCTCTACCCAAAGCCACTGAATTTACGGTCAGATCTTAGCACGTTCTTTCGTGGAGGCATAATCACAATCAGTTGAGAATTTATTGAGGCGAAATTTCATTCGTTAAGCATTGACTACATTACGCAAAACAGACGATCGTTTTAATTTAAGTCGAACTATTAGCTGTAGTAGCCCACTTGAGTTTTTCCTTTGCTAAGCATAGCACCTCCAACCGTAGTTTGTTCTTTCCCGTCTTGCATTACAAGGCTTGCAAGCTGTTTGATACCGACCAACCTCGGTATTTCTGTCAGAGTCAACCGTCTGGTCTCTTCAGTATCGTATGTGGGAGTGCTGAAAAGTTATGCCTACGATTTTTTAATGTGAAAACTCTTAGAGCTTTTTAAATAAAACAAACGTTATTAACATTCTGCATCTTTATTCTTCATGTCTACATATTTATTTCACAACATTGTCACCTGGATACGAACACATTTCTCCCAACGAGAGACGGTTTGTTGATACCGTCACCTTAGAATGTTTGACTTTGTTGACGGAGTCGCAGCCTCACTTCTGCGTGTACCGCTTCTTCAGTACCAAAGCGAAGTCCTCGAGGGTATTATTTAAGTTTTGGAAACACATGAAACTCGGATGTGCCAGGTCAGGCCTGTAGGAAAGTTTATTGATGACAGTGAACCCACGGCGTCGGATTGTCGCAGATGTCGCAGCGCTCGTGTGTGGTCTGGCACTGTCATACTGAAGATGAGGGTACTCCATACATGGACGAACTCTTCGAATTCGAAACTCGTTTACAGCACGCTGTTTCTCACGCACCGAAGAAAAATACGTTATAAACCACCATGTTAAGCGCCACAATTCGGAGCCCTCTAGCGGCATAGGGATGCAAATATGTAGACAGGAAGAATAAAATGTAGAATGTTAATGACGTTCGTTTTATTTAAAAAGTTGTAAGACTTTTCCCATAAAAAATTCTGAGGCATTTCTTTTCAACACGCCCTCGTACTAACCAAGCTTTCTTTTCCTGTCACGTCCGCTGGTATCCTTTGACCTCGAACCTGGCTCTACCTCACTGAGATCCACATTCGCATAGGATGGCCCTGCCTCATCACTACCAGCTTCACAGCCCCAAAAAAAGCCATGGCTTATATAGTTCTGTTAAGGTCAGCTGCGCAGGTTCGTGAAGAAGTAATATCGTTCATTTCATATATTCTTCCCTAAAACGCTTTCAAGAGATGGATCATTTTCTGCTTGCAACAGGTCGAGGAAAGCTTTCTCCCAGTCCTTCAGTGGTATCAGTTTGTTGTCGTCCTCTTCGCGTCTGCTTTCTGTTCACCTACTTTTCTTATGTCTTATTAGTTATTTTAAAAGCCGGATTTTATTTTAATGATACTCTAATTTCAGTATAGAAGGCTTGTCTTATTGTCACTATAGCAGTAGCCTCTTCTTTTATATTTTGGAAGTTGGATTATATTTAAAATGTCGCCGAGATATTTTAAAAATTCCACAGAGTGGATTTAAAAGTCGGCTGTTTCCTTCATTATTGTGCAATTCTTCGTCAAGTGTAATGTCTGATTACTAATGCGCTATAACGCAGTGGTAAGAGAAGTGACCGGTAAGGAGGGGAGGCTGTTATTGATACCAAACAGAGGAGTCGCAGCTCGCCAAGACTCATGAAGTACGCTTCAGCATTATCAATGTTTCCCATCAACCTCTCTCTTTTTTGGGGAACCCCTTGGTAGTCCGGTGAACGTACCGAGTTTCCTGAGCATATCGTGTCATATGACTCACTCTGGTCTCCCGGTAGTGAAATGTTAACGGGTCGTTTTGCCTGGGGCTGCATAGTAGCCGTTACTTCTACGCCTCATATCAAGCCCGACAGAGCTACAACATCAGAATGAGAAATAAACAAAATATTAATGTGTATTATTGGTTGGTTCTCGGTAACTGATCTGTCATTTATCTCAGATAAACACTGTTCATTCAGTTCTGAACAATATCGAACGGGGAAAGGAAATGTGTAGAACTAATTGTTCGGTATTCCTAGGTGTGCATATGGATCATAACTTGAATAGGAAATCATACATTACAGTTCCTCCAAACGCTGGAGTTTAGCAAAATTTGCTCTAAATGTACTTGATTTTGGTGATGAAAGCACTAGAAAATTGGCTTGATTTGTGCAGTTCCATTCATTGATATGCTATGAAATAATATTCTGGGACAATGCCACACATAGACAAAAACTATTAGTTGCACATAAACGTGTTGTAAGGATAATACCAGAGGTCCATCCTCCGACGTTATTTAAAGAGACAACTGTTTGAAAAAATTAGATATACTAACAACAGCCCCACAATTCAATTACTATCTTATGTAGTGAAATGTCAGGTCCAATTTAAAAAATATTAGTAGCATACATAAATACAACAGTAGGAACTAAAATAGTCGCCATTTCTGAACTAAAATAGTCGTTGTTATCCCCAACCTAAACAGAAAGGAGAAAGTATGCAGACGTGAAAATATTTGACTATCTCCTGTGTGAAGTAAAAGTGCTAAAATGGTTCAAATGGCTCTGAGCACTATGGGACTTAACATCTATGGTCATCAGTCCCCTAGAACTTAGAACTACTTAAACCTAACTAACCTATGGACAGCACACAACACCCAATCATCACGAGGCAGAGAAATTCCCTGACCCCGCCGGGAATCGAACACGGGAACCCGGGCGTGGGAAGCGAGAACGCTACCGCACGACCACGAGCTGCGGACAAAAGTGCTAAAAGGTAATCAAAATTTCAAAAATAAAGTGAAGTCAAAATGTTGCTGTTTAGCTAGAACTAATAAAACTTTATCCCAGTAACTAACTAAAAACGTAATTCTTAACTGGTTCTTTTTAAATTGCTCTTATTATGAAGGCAGGAGAAACCAAATGGAGCCGGCCACTGTGGCCGAGCGGTTCTAGGCGCTTCGGTCTGGAACCGCGCGACCGCTACGGTCGCAGGTTCGAATCCTGCCTCAGGCATGGATCTGTGTGCTATCCTTAGGTTAGTTAGGTTTAAGTAGTTCTAAGTTCTAGGGGACTGATGACCTCAAATGTTAAGTCCCATAGTGCTCAGAACCATTTGAACCAAATAAAACATTAAAGTCAGTATGAGAACTGTCTCGTTGCCTTTCCATTATCCTCTTCATCAGCTTCCTTGCCTGTTGACTTAGTAATCGCCGCGCGGGATTAGACGAGCGGTCTGGGCGCTGCAGTCATGGACTGTGAGGCTGGTTCCGGCGGAGGTTCGAGTCCTCCCTCGGACGTGGGTGTGTGTGTTTGTCCTTAGGATGATTTAGATTAAGTAGTGTGTAAGCTTAGAGACTCATGACCTTAGCAGTTAAGTCCCATAAGATTCCACACACATTTGAACATTTTGAACTTAGTAATCATGATGAAACAGTTAAGTCAAATATAACAATAAACTATGGTTCAGTTTCGGTGTGATTAGTTACTGAAACATGATACTATGTCTCTCGTAATCTTTCACGTAATGCAAGGCATAGAATGGGAAAAGTCTCGGCAATGTTCGGCATCCTTTTGCATAAGCGATGAAACTAAAAAATAAACTCTGTTCGAATAAGTTTCAGAAGTCCCAACGGTACCGACCGACAGCCGTGTCATCCTCAGCCGATAGGTGTCACTGGATGTAGATATGGATGGGCACATGGTCATCTCATCGCTCTCCCGGCCGTTGTCAGTTTTCGTGGCTGGAGCCACTGTTTCCCAATCAAGTAGCTCCTCAATTGGCCTGACAAGGGCCGAGTGCACCTCACTTGCCAACAGCACTCGGCAGACCCGAACGATCACATTCAAGAGGTAGCCAAGCCGACAGCGCTTAACTTCGGTGATTTGAAGGGAACCGGTGCTACCACTGCTGCAAGGCCGTTGACCTTCCTAACATAACTGAGATAAATAAACTTAATCGAGCGAGAAAGAATCACAACTCTTGCATAGTGTAATATCTTCCTTCTAAGAGGAAGCAGAAGCCTCTGATGAGCACTTGATTCAGCCAGAATTGCCAGTGCTTAGTGCCTCGAAAGCACTCCCGATGCTGAAGTCATTCCTCTGCCTTCTGGGCTGAGAGAATACGAGATTTATTACATATGAAAATGACCAACTAAAATCTCTCGTTTCCATCGCAACTGTTTGATCCTTGTCTGAGACTATGTCTTCCAATTTCCACCCCACACTGCCCCGAGAACAGCTCCTCTGGCCAAGAGGTAGAGAGTTAAGATTCATTAGAATTGAAATCTCCAATCAGTCTCTCGTTCGAGACTTCACATTTTTCTATCCTTCTTAGGCCCCTGTGTCGCTCTGTCGTGTCTAAAGCGACGCTCTGTTTAAAATAGTGGGGGAAGAGTTTCGTTAAATTTGAAAACTCCAAACCAATTTTCCTCCCTGTTATGGCTTCATCCCCTTCTGACTTAACGTCACGTTAATTCTCAACTTCCCATACAATCATTTGACTAGTCACACGTGAAATATGGGATAAAGGGAATTAAAATAGCACCCACAGAAATAAACGAAATAAAACACCTAGCTTGTCCCATCTCCTCTCCAGAGGCTTTAGTGAAGTCTTGCCACGGTAAGAATTTAGCGGCGCAGACTCGATACGGTGCAACAAGCACGATGTGCAAGTGACTAATTTAATCAAGCTACATGACACAAACCGACGGTCACATTTCTAAATCATTTCTACTTGAAAAGTTGTTTTGCCCCCTGGATGAATTTGTGAGTAGATAGTGAATATGTAGTTGGATTAAATTTATCAAATTTTGTTCTAGATCAAGATTGAAACAAAAAAATCAGTCATGTAAATAACCTGCTTGTGGCTATGTTTTCACTGAGAAAATATATCTTATGTGTAAAACTGGCGACTCGTTCCACATCGCGTCACATGTGAGACCGTAGGAACATGCAGAAACTAAACTAAACTAGCTCGAAGAAGTTACTACACAAGATGAGTCGGAGCTTGGAAAGAAGTCAAGGTTACCTGACTGATAATAGTCCGCTGCCCACAGCGCTCTGGGAACCATGCAGTCGCAGTATTGGTGTAGCGTCCGTGCGGCTGTGAAGAATGCAAGCGAAGGGTGAGACGGGGAGCGCCTTCCCCTCGCTCTCTTCTGTCACACGTCTATCGATGGAGTACATTATCAGTCTGGAAACTATTGCCTTACCTGTACACTTGATTGTCAGCCTTGTTGTGTGTCATTGTTCGCCGGTTATGGTCTCAGAGTTTCTTTCATTGTTATGGTTCCGTACCTCAACCGGTAAAAACGGAACCCTTAAAGGGTCACTTTATTGCCCGTCTATTGGTATGTCTTTCTGCCTGTACCACCGTTCAAAACCCTTTTTCTCAGGAACAGGAAGATATATCAAGTTGAAACTTATGTCACTTTGTGGTACAATAAACGTTAATTCTAAAACAGCGCAATGAAAACATACCTCCATTTACGTCACATATTTTGATACTCGTAAAATTCAGTCATCAGTGCCTACAGAGTACTTCCTGTTGACTCATGAAATTCGCCACGAAGCAATCTTTCACGCTACAGCCAAAGGTAACAATGCGAAAATTATTAATCTGTAATTATATCAAACGAAAAAAATGACATTTGTTATCAGAATGTCTGTCTGTCCGACCGTCTGTTAAGACCACTTTTTCTCAGGGACGGGTAGACGTATCAAGTTGAAATTTATGTCATATACTAAGTCTACGGTTCCTTGGCGGTATAATAAACGTTAACTTCCAAGTCAATGTAATCAAAATATATGGCCATTTATCTCACATTATTTTGACACTCGCAAACTCACCCATTAAAACCTGTATGGTACTTCCCATTGTTCTAGAATCCGGAAATTTGGCAAGAAACAACGTTTCACAGTACAACCAAAGGAAAAAATTCGAGAGTTGTTAATCTGTAATTATATCACACGAAAAATCTCTGCAGTGGATAGCTCCGATAAGCGTCAAACTACACAGTCTTTCTCGCCCCTCGCCTACTGTATATGAAACCCGAATTGTCAGCAACCAGATGCAGAAGCGCTGAGTGTCCATGAGCACTGGGGTTAGAGTCCACACACAACATCTGGCACACACGTGTCACTTAAAAATCTCCGGCTGTGTATTTGTATAGTCACTGTCAGACATTTCACACACGGAGCGTAAATTAGATTTCACCCCACCGACAAAATTCCGGATATTGTTAAGTGATATTTTCTGAGTATTTTGGAGTAAGGTACCCGTAGTCTCCTGTGGCTCGTTACAGAGTAATTGCATTTCGTTTGATTTCTTACCATTGTTTATCTTTGTCTGCGTACTTCACTGAAAATATCTGCACAACAGTGCAAATTTCGGCGACATGCACTGTGTGTCTTGTCTGGAGACAACCTTGTTCCATACGCTCACGGTACTGACTGTTGACAGCAGCAGTGGCCACTTTACTCTTCGCCCTCAGGGATGCATTCAGCACTGCACGGTTCAGTGTCGCGTTTGTTTTTCCGGTAGTGATAATTGCACGATATCAGAGACACAGTGGAGGATGGATAGGTTTACTGGTGAAGAGTTGGCTGATATGCGCCCCTGTATAGGTTCAGTGAATGCAGTGCTGTGCCGATATCGCAGTGACGGCTACCACATCACAGTACTTTGCATCTGCCTGAGTGTTGTTGCATTACCCTGTGTCTTGTGTTGTGCGTTTTGGTGATTGCATTTTACAGACTTTTTCACAGAAGTAATTGGGGTAACAATCCGAATAAATCATAATCACATTATTACTCTGTAGCGAGTCACAGAAAATCATTGGTCCCTAACAGCAAAATACTCATATAAATATCTGTGAACAACTTTCGAGATTTTGGCGGTGGAGCTCAAGTTAATCTTATCTGTCCTCCAATTGGCTGAGACGAGGTAATGTTAGTTCCGCCGTCAGTAAACCGTGAGTTGCTTGTCTCTTACGGACGATGGCATATGATTAAATCACAACAGCTAAAGGTTCAATGTATAAAATACTATTTCATTATTTGAGCCCGCCAGAAATGAATCAAATTACTTTGAACGAATACTAGTTTGTTGCTCCCATGCCTCCAACGTTGCTTATGGTGTCGACAGATGTCGTTATGCTGAAGGTGCCCTGTCTTCCACTGTAAACCAATGAATAGCCGTCTCGGGTGCAAAACGTCGTTAAACTACGGTGACAGTGGCAATTAGCTACGCATCTACCGCTGCTGTTGACCTCGGAGAGTGCAGCTTGTAACTCTTTCTCAGAACTGAAAATAAAAATAGACGACCATGTCCTCTGTCAGAAGTAGAAACATTGTTACTGAAGTTCCACACAGCTACATCTACACGTACTGGGGTCGGCCAAAAATATGGAAACATAGCGCGAAATCCATGCGTGAACATAAATGATGGTTGCGCTGTTGTATCTGATCACGCACAGCACCTGTGTCCTCACGATGTGTGTGAATTCCTGAGGGACCAAACTGCTGAGGTGATCGGTCCTTAGACTTACCCACTACTTAAACTAACTTATGCTACGAACAACATACACACCCATGCCCGAGGGAGGACTCGAACCTCCAGCGGGAGGGGCCGCGCAATCCGTGACATGGCGCCTCTAACCACGCGGCCACTCCGCACGGCTGCAATGTCCTCAATACGTCGAAAAGTGTCAGTTGTGGTCAGAACAGTGTTCCGTGTAGTCGTGAGTGCATTATGCTGACCGAGCGAGGTGGCGCAGTGGTTAGACACTGGACTCGCATTCGGGAGGACGACGGTTCAATCCCGCGTCCGGCCATCCTGATTTAGGTTTTCCGTGATTTCCCTAAATCACTCCAGGCAAATGCCGGGATGGTTCCTCTGAAAGGGCACGGCCGACTTCCTTCCCCATCCTTCCCTAATTCGATGAGACCGATGACCACGCTGTCTGGTCTCTTTCCCCAAACAACCAACCAACCAACCATTATGCTGGCGCTAAGTGAATACGAACGTGCTCATATTATTGGTGCTCGTATGGCGGTGCTTCCATTATCAAGGTATTAGAAGCGTTTGGTGTTTCAAGAGGCACCATATCGCATACAGTGAGAGCGGAAAAATATCAGCCGCCAAGTCACAGCGTGGACGAAACTGTGTGCTAAATGATCGTGACGGGCGGTTATTGAAGGGGACTGTAACGAAAAATAAGTGGACGATAGCTGCAAAAGCCACCGCAGAACTGAATGTCGCAATCGCGAACCCTTGTGCCAAAACAACACGAAGGAAGTTCCAGAAGAAGGAATTCCAAAACCACTCATCAGTGATGCAAATGCTCCTAACAGGAAAACGTGGTGCAGAAGCCGTAAACTACGGAGCAATGGAAGAACGTAATTTGGTCGGTTGGGTCTTGTTTCACACTGTTTCCAATTTCTGGCCGAGTTTACTTCCCAAGACTGAAACATGATGGAGGTTCAGTGATTATTTGGCGGCCATATCGCGGTAATCCGTGGTCCGCATGGGTACTCCGCAATATCACATTACAGCCAAGGATTATGTGACCATTTTGGCTGATCAGGTCCATTGCATGGCACAATGTTTGTTCCCCAGTAGTGTTGCTGTGTTCCAAGACCACAGGGCCCCTGTTCACACTGCTCGCATTGTCCAGGACTGGTTTTGTGAACATGAGGATGAATTGTCGCATTTTCAAAAATGGCTCTGAGCACTATGGGACTTAACATCTGAGGTCATCAGTCCCCTAGGACTTAGAACTACTTAAACCTAACTAACCTTAGGACATCACACACATTCATGCCCGAGGCAGGATTCGAACCTGCGGCAGTAGCGGTCGCGCGGTTCCAGACTGAAGCGCCTAGAACCGCTCGGCCACACCGGTCGGCTGTCGCATTTTCCCTCGCCACAACAGTCACCAGGTCTTAGTATTATTGAGTCTTTGTGGTGTACTTGGGAGAGAAGGGTGCATGATTGCTATCCACTTTCATCATCGTTACCTCACCTTCCCACGATTTTACAGGAAGTATATTCCCTTTAAAACCATACAGGACCTGTATTTATCCATTCCGAGACGACTGAAAGCTATTTTTAATTCCAACGATTTTCTTACGCCTTATTAGACATGGTAATGTGTTGTGTTTATGGTGTTTGCATATTTTTGTCCAAAATAATGGTTTAAATGGCTCTCAGCACTATGGGACCTAACATCTGAGGTCATCAGTCCCCTAGACTTAGAACTACGTAAACCTAACTAACCTAAGGACGTCACACACCCATGCCAGAGGCAGGATTCGAACCTGCGACCGTAGCAGCAGCGCGGTTCCGGACTGAAGCGCCTAGAACCGCTCGGCCACAACGGCCGGCATATTTTTGTCCACCCCCTATACATCCATTACTCTGTAGCACATCTGAAATTACGTGGCTGGGGGTACTTAGCATGGCACCACATGTTATGTTTTTTCGCGTACCAACCGCGTATTGAGCGCGGGAAGAATAACTGCTTAAATTCCTCTGTGCATGCTGTAATTAGTGTAGCCTTACGTAACGGTCCCTCCGGAAGCGATACATAATGCGATGAAGAATACGTCAGATTCTTCATTTAATACTGATTCTTGAAACTTCGTTAGCAGCCTGTCGGGTGATATTTGGCGCCTATCTTCAAGCGTCTACAGAGTCAGGTTTTTCAACATTTCCGTGACGCTCTCTGTGGATCAGAAACACCAGTGACCTTTCGTGCCTCCCTTCTTTGTATACGTTCAGTGTTCTCGGTTATTCCTATTTCGTGGGTCCCACACAGCTGATCAGTATTCCAAGACATGAGGTACAAGTAATTTGTAGACTGACTGCTCTTTAGCAGTATCGCTTGCCAAGGTACCGAAGTCTGCCACTTGACTAACTAACAATTTAGCCTGTTCTACCATTCCATTTCATATCCATACAAACTGTTATACCTGGATATTTGTAGGAGTCGACTGCTTCCAGTTGAGACGCATTGACGTTATAGCCACAGAATACTACTTTTGTGCGTTTTGTGATGTATACAGTATCACAATTTTGAACATTTAAAACGGAATGCTAATATCTGCACCACTTTGAAATCATATCAAGATCTTACTGGGTATTTGTGTAGCTTTTTTCAGAGACCATACAGTAGTAAGTTACTACTAATGTTGTCTGCCAGCTCATTGATATACAGTATAAAGAATAAGCTTCCCAACACTCTTAACTAGGGCACATCGCATGTTACTTCCACTTTTGTCGATGAGTCTCCATTCAAGATAAAATGCTGCGTCTGGCTTAACAAGAAATCGTAAACCCAGTCACAAATTTTGTTTGATACACCATACAACCGTATCTTTGTTAATAACGATTGGTGTGGTGCCGAGGCAAATGTTTTTCGGAAGTCAAGAAATACTGATTTTATGTGATCTATGGATTTCAGTATGTCATGCGAGGAAAGCACTGGTTTGATGCGCATGATTGATGTTTTCTGAATCCTTGCTGGTTAGTGCGGAGGAGGTCAGGCTATTCGAGGTACACTATTACTTTCAAGCTCAGAATATGTTTTAGGATTCTACAGTAGTTGGACGTCAACGACATAGACCGATAGTTTTGTGGATGATTTCTGCTACCCTTCTTGTGAAGACGTGTGACCTGCGGTTCCTTCGAATCACAGTTTCGTTCAGGGAATCTACGGTATATCATGTTTAAAACGGGGGCTAATTCAGCTGCAAATTCTGTACAGAATCGGACAGGGATTCCATCAGTTCCTAGAGTTTTCTTTAATTTTAGCGATTTTAGATGTTTCTCAACGCCATTGATCTATATCACTCATCTTTACAGTAGACACAAGGCTATCCAAAAGAAACCATCAGTTTCTGTCTACTTGTGCTACGAACAGGCTACTCGAAAGGGCCGAAATGAGTATGCCCAGATTTTCAACTAATCTTATTAACTTTACCTCAAACCTTAATTTTTAAGGCAACTGAGACAGATATGTGTCAACAATTTTTACAAGTATGAAAGGTTGGTGGCGTGAATCTTGAATCAGTCGAACATTAACCACTCGTCGTTACCAAAATTCTGTTTTCAAAACAATGAACTGAATTCAGAACCTTGTCAATCCATTATCATTTGTCCTTTGAGTGATCCGTGAATCACTTCATGTGACAACGAAAAAAAGTTGTATAACGAACTCTATGACCCGTTTCTTTCCCGTAGCAAGCAAATAACGGTACATTTCCCTCTTTTATCTAAATTATAATACTCTATATAAACTATACCAAAGATCAGACGAACGTATTTCAGATGAGTGACCTTATTTACCGCAGTGGATCGTCTTAGAATTTTATACACCCACAGACTACCACGTGGCTAACGGGAAGTTAAACCTTAACATTCGTTTTGAACGTAGCATGTCTACAAGACAATGTATTCACTTCCCGCACAATGTGATCTGAAATGTGAGTAGGATGCTGATTAGAGATTTCAGAAAAAAGGAAAAAGTGTAATGCCCTCAGGAAATTTGATTCGTAGGACAATATCAGGGGAAGAACTTCTGAGGGGTACCAATGAACCTTGATCTCTAGAGGAGAAGAAGCAAAAGTCTGTGACACAGACCTTAGTTGCATATAAATTTTTGTGCTAACAGTCATGCGTATATGCTTAAAAAAAATAATAACTTCTAGAAAATTTCCAGGAACGACTTTCAGGGGCAATATTTAAGACACGCCTGGACAATGAATCATTACTTTGCGGTCATTTTCTTACACTTACATGAGAACCCTCAACTGGAAATCATCAGAGACATGGACAAAATGTAAAGGCAAAACTACTATAAATATACAGCCGGTCCACTTTGACATAAAGTAGATGACACTATGATAAAAGCCATTAATTTTCTTTTCTTCTCTCTTTAGCACAGTGCCTAGGATTATGCATCCAATCACAGTTAGTGTTATTTTTGCCTTTGCTAACTTACAGTGAAGATATTTGAAAGATACCGTAATCGAGGAAGAATAATTAAAACAACAATATCGTAGCGCCTCTTAAGACGTTGTCGCAGAATAACTCGTGTCAGAAATGTAGCTACTATAGTGGCTCCTTTCTTATCTAATCAGAAGCGTCGTATACAAGAATTAACACAGTGAAAAGATCACCATAAGTGAATGAAACAGACACTATGACTGACTAATAACAACGAAATTAAAATTTCTGTGGATTACGACGAAGTCACTGCCACTACTGTAATACGGTATGTACATAAAACACACATGGAACAAAAAGTCACTGCCACAAAATGCGTATATTCTGAAGCTATCGTTTACTAAAATAGGGGCTTCTGCAAGTCACAGAATTGAATCCACGGGGCGCTTGATATATTTGTGAGGTACTGCCTGTCGAGCTACCTACATACAATTCCACAGTACTGGCAATAGCGCAAACTGACTGGCAAGCTGTCGACCAGATAGGGGCGATAAAACTTTCTTCAATATGATCTTTCAACAGTTACACACGATTCTTATTTTGCTAAGAAAGTGTGTTACTTTGTTCGAATACAGGAGACGTTTGGAGTTAGGTGATTGAACTAAAACTCGGAACGCCCCATTTAAGTGTTATACCACTTCGTCTGTGGTCGTGGCTACTACAGATTTCGCCGTTCCCGACAATAGCTAGTACGTCTGACGATCTGTTGAGTACAGAGCCCTACGCATCCTCCAGCTCACTCCGGGGGCTTTTCTTCAACGCAGCACTACGCGATGACTTGTTGCACAGAATGCGGATACGCTCGTACTGCAACAGGTAGCGACAGATAGAGCCAAAACAAGAAAAGAAAACATCAGATTTGAATTAAAGATAAACTGACGACCCAAAACATTACGACCGCTGCCCACCGCAAGACTGAATGTCGCCTGCTCACGCTGCGGGCAAGTGATGCGGCAAGAAAAGTGTCAGAAACAGTCTGAAAAGCTTATAAGGATAGGTTGTGCTGAGAAATAATTGTCAAGAAAAAAATGCCGTACGTTGCGCCGTTCCGATTTAATTAGCATTGAAGTTAGATAGTCAGGTGGTTGCGCGAGCAAATTCAAGTGCCCAGCAAGATACAATTAGTAGCATAGTAGCATGAGGCTGCTCAGCCAGTGGCTCGGGTTGGATCCTTGCTACCCTCCTACGTCCAGTTTTAGTATCGCTCTCTTGTTCGGTTTCAGGAAGCCAAGCGAAGAACACGTTTGCCAACACCGTCTCTGGTAGACTGCTTGAATCTGCGCTCTCTACGACCTGTTTGGCCAACTTAAATGCTAATTAAATAGGGGACGATGCAACGTATCGATTTTTTTAACAGTTTTTCCTCAGAACAACCTAGCATGCAACACCCTTACAAGTTTTTCTGACTGTTTCTGACCACCCCGTATAAGCAGAGCAGAGACGAATAGGAAATCCTTCTAGTGATGATACGGGCTATAAAATGGTGAAATCCACAAACATATGCGACTTTGAGAAGGGACAAATTTTTATAGACCGGCAGCTGGGAACGAGCATTAAGGGGGTAGCCCTCTATCGAAGTGTGAAAAATACGCGATTTTTGTTGTATTTTTTGCAGTTAAAATAAAAAGCAATGCTAAATCTGTTGATATAGTTTTATTCCTTACTCTTCTGTCTTTGAGAAATCATTTTTGTGTTCACGTCGGACGTTCTCTGTAGCCGCTGCACCAGGTGGAACGAAACCTTGCAGCCGGAACAATTGGCTTGGGCGGGAATTTCCGAAGCCCTCCTATTGGACGTGTAACAAAATAATTCTGTGTAAGTAATTTTCGTTATATTTTCTGTCAGCATACACAAGATAATTGAAAATATTATTTCTAACAAAATGGTGATATGTTTAAACAAATGTCATTTTCTTCTCCCTAAAAAATCCAGACAAAAGCGTACGCTGAAAATACACCTTTCAAGATATTCCAAAACAGCTACATACAATGATACAGAATTCGATTTAAAATTCTGGCGTCAAATTCCGATCAAAATCATGCGTATAGTCTCAAGTTATGTTTCCTGCCAATTTTAAAATACGGTTTCGAGAAAAACGCGTTTAAAGTTTTGGGTTACATTTTTGTAGTTAAGCTAATCTTACCTTTAGTCAACGATCTCTGGATCATACAGCCTTCCAGATCCAAAAGGAGGTCCTCCTGCGTCTTCTTCGTGACCAAGGTGGTCCTATGGCAGCTGTGTCATCCGCTGCTCTGCTCGCTCGATACGTTTTTCGTCCGCTTTTACGCAGCCGTTGTAACAGGCTGATCCCATCGCAAGTTCGAGCACGTTCATAATTTCTATAATGCCTGTTATGCAGTCGTTGAAATTACATTTTGACACATTGTCCGCGATGTTCACTATTTTTCCCCGCTGTGAATAGCTTTCGGAGACACTTATTCACAATTCGCTTGTAACTCGTTAACAGAGTTCCTGGCGAGCTTGGGATCAACACTGCTATAAAGTTGATATCCCACAGAACATTTTAAGCAAAAAAAAAAATCGAGTTTTTAAATTTTTCGGCGAGTACTTCAGCCTTAAACGCATGGAAAGTGCCTAACGCTGTGGACTGTCGAAAAGCAGTACGATATAATTTGAGGATTATGAATACCGCCTACTCCACCTGAGTCGGACATGAATTGCATGCAGGGGAAGAGAACATGCCGAAAGAGAATGTACTCGGTACTCCGTGTCACTAACGACTTTAGCCTCTGAGAATAAGAAATTAGAGGAATACAAGAAATACCGAGTCCGCAAGAACTTCACTGGAAGTCGCCTAAGAGTAACGAATTGGAGGAATATGAACAATACCGAGCTGACCCGAGTGGGGCCAGAACTGCGTGCAGGGAAGCAAACACGCGAGTAACGAAACGTTTCGAACAGTAACCGGGTGGCACTTCAAGTCCCGTGGCTTCCTCGTTACTCAGTAACAAATACGTATCATATTCAATAGCCTTATAGTGAATTCAAGTTAAATGACCGAACCACCAACAGTGAAGGTGCTGCTATGCATTCAGGTCTAAGAGCCATCAGTGACGAAATTACTACGGAAGTGAAGCAACTCGGTTCTGACGTTTCCATGCTAATTCTTTGTCTGAGACAGAAACGACAACACTACGTTATGCTGTGTTATAACTTCGCGTCGTCGCCATTTGATAGGGCTACTGTGACTTCTGCCTACGAGGTGCCGCGGATGTGTCTATGCGAACAGTGGAGCTGCTTCCTATAAACAGCATCAGGCACGTATACATATAAATAGTACAGCTACTGAAATAACTACGAATGTCTAAATCCAAAACACTCATATATTCGGTAATACAGATACTCATCTTCAATTCGAACTTCGTACAAATAATCCTAGCCTGTGATCATATCCCATTCGAAGACTAAGTCCAAATCGGTGAATACAACTATCCCATTCTCGGCGTCAACACTGCTCCATCCCAGTGTCTTGCGTTGTTGCTGGGCAGCTGATTTCACATCGGACTCATCGTCGGCGAGCGTGGCGATTCCTTCGGCAAACAGATGCTCCACGGAATGTGAACTGCAATAAAACTGTTGAGTTCGATGGAACTGGGACTCTATTTTAAGGTGTGGAACGCAGCTTATATCCCTCTTTGCGCAGTGATATTTGTATGGAGTGTAACCATGTATGGAAGTGAAACATGGACGATAAATAGTTTGGACAAGAAGAGAAAGAAGTTTTCGAAATGTGGTGCTACAGAAGAATGCTGAAGATTAGATGGGTAGATAACATAACTAATGAGGAGGTATTGAATAGAATTGGGGAGAAGAGGAATTTGTGCCACAACTTGACTAGAAGAAGGGCACGTATACATATAAATAGTACAGCTACTGAAATAACTACGAGTGTCTAAATCCAAAACACTCATATATTCGGTAATACAGAGGCATCAAGGGATCACCAATTTAGTATTGGAGGGCAGCGTGGAGGGTGAAAATCGTAGAGATAGACCAAGAGATGAATACACTAAGCAGATTCAGAAGGATGTAGGTTGCAGTAGGTACTGGGAGATGAAGAAGCTTGCACAGGATAGAGTAGCATGGAGAGCTGCATCAAACCAGTCTCAGGACTGAAGACCACAACAACAACAATGAAACTGCACCATACTTGTTTCACATGATTGCTAGCGTGCAACATAGTTAGGCTGACTATACGTCTGGGATTAGTCCGGACAGTTGCATAAATGTGCAGGGTTTGAGAATTTTGTGCTTGGCAAGAATTTTTTTAAACTGTATGTCTGCATGTTCGACATTGCGTTTTTAAACATTCTTTTACGGCTGTGCCACTCTCAGCCGACCTTGGAGTAAGCGATGATGTCGACGCGAAGGCGTGGCTACAGGTTCCGTCACAACTTTTCACTTACCGTAGTCGTTTGGCAACACAACATTGGCATTGTGTTTATGGTGTTTTAGTGTGTGTGAAGTAACCCCTCTATACATTTTTGATCATTTTATCTCTACTCGTTTTTTGTCTCATCGTTAAGCAATGGACAAAATAAAGGGTGTGTTTAATGTTAACATAAAACTGGAATACAAATTTTTGAACTTGTGTAATGGTAGTAACAATGAATGTGTTTACTGCATACTATGTACTGTAGAAATTTCTACTGCACATAAAGGAAACCGTAACATTAAAGACCATGTAAAAACAGTTAAACATAGGAGTGATATTGACGCAACTGGTTCACCAAACGTAAGAGGTTCCTTTAAAGCCAAAGAGAGAAATTGGTGATCCGGAATGTCCCCTAAAGGGGCTACTTTTTCATATAACACTGCCAGACACGACCTCGGTTTCAACACATCAGACTGCACATCTAAACTGGCTAAAAAGTTACATGACCCAAGATTTTCATCTGGTAGCAATAAAACGGAGGCAATTATTGCTAATGTTATTAGACCACTTATATTTGAAGTGTTGTGTTCTTTGAAAAACAATTATGCAGCTGTAACAATGGACAGCTCAAACAGAGCCACAGTGAAACATGTTCCGATTGTTGTAAGATATTTCAGTTTAGAGGAGAGAATTCGAGTTAAACGTTAATTTCGGTAGAGTGTCACATGAAACTGCTCAGATTGTGATTCAGTATCTTTTGTAGCGTGTAAAAAATAAAAACTTGCAGAAAAGTTGGTCTGTTATGCTGTTGACTACACAAACAGTAATTTTGCTGGTGTGAAGACGCAGGCGACTCAAAACATGTTCAGAAAAGTTCAAAGCGATTTAGGAATCGGTTGTTTTGCAAACTCTTAAATCTTTAAAGCTATTTCAAAAATACCTCCTTGGTAGGACCCCAAAAAATATTGTAATATGTCCTGGGTTGGACCCAAAAAAATGTGGTAAGCCTAACATAGTTCCTGTTATGCTGCTCGAATTGCTAGCGGTCTCTCTCCGCCTGGTGTGTAGGCTGCTCTGTGCAACTTTCTCTCCTAGAGGGAAGGCTAGCATGCAGTGGAGTTAGGACCAACTGACTCGTGGTCACAAATCCCTATGCAGAAATTTGCACCTTCCCCCCAGAGCCGATGTTACTCCTCTCGTACCGCAGCAGACGCATGCACAGGGCAGCGGAATTTCACTTACGCGGACTGCTCAATTCAATCAGCCTGTTCGATCTCTCGGTCAAGCGCGTACGTAATGCGCGCGCACACGCACACACACACACACACACACACCCACACACACACACACACACACACACACACACACACACACCTGTGGCCCTGTGTAGCCACACTCCCAAAAAACATGGTACGTCCCACATATTCGGATCTGCTAATTACGCTGAATCCGTATCCGCCGCAAAACCCCTGGCGACCACAAACGCTGAAACCAGATAAGAGCTGATAGACGGAGTTTGCGCCATCGTTGCTAAAATAATACGTAATATTTTCTCCTTTACTTCCGACAGTGCTTGGATACCATAAAAAACGAACTTAAGCACCCAGGCAACTAAAAGAAAACAAAAGATTTAATTTATTTTGTTCACTTCGAATGTAAGCGTAGTAATAAATAACTTAACCTCTTTCGATGTGTGTAGCATCCTACGAAACAGACAACTTCTGCTCAGTCAAAACTTCCGTGTGCTACACCTACATGTACATGACTTATTATGCAATTCATTGTTAAGGGCCCGGCAGAGCGTTCTTCGAACAACTTCCACTCTATTTCTCTGCCGTTCCACTTTCCAACAATGAGCGGGAAAAGCGAATACTCAAATCTTTCCGCACGGGCTCTGATATCTCTTATTTTATTACGATTATCATTTCTCCCAATGTAGGTGGGTGTCAACAAAATATTTTCGCATTCACAGGAGAAAGTTGGTGACAAAAAGATCATTACAAGATTTTACTGCAGCGAAAAACGGCTTTGTTTTAAGGATTACCACCAAAAGTCGCGTTATCCGTGACAGTCTCTCCCCTATTTGGTCATAATGCAAAACGAGCTGCCCTTCTTCGTACTTTTTTGATATCCTCCATCAATCTTATCTAATATTTGGTTTGCCTTACCACAACGTTATCTATGTGATCATTCCAGTTTAAGTAGTTCGTAATTGTAACTCCTAGGCATTTGATTGAATTGACAGCCTTTACATTTGTATGATTTTACTTGTAAGCGAAATTTAACGGATTCCTTTTAGTGCTCATAACCTCACACTTTTCCTCATTTAGAGTCAGTTGGCATTTATCGCACCATACAGATATAGTTTCTAAGTTATTTGCGAATTGTTTTTGATCTTATGAGTTTGCTAGGCCGTAAATGATAGTATCGTCTGCAAACAATCTAAGATGTCTGCTCGGATTGTCTCCTAAATCGTTTATAAAGGTTAGAAACGGCAGAGGGTCTATAACGCTTCCTTGGGGAACGCCAGACATTATTCCCGTTTTACTCGATAAATTTCCGTCAACTACTGCGAACTGACCTTTCTGTCATGTAATCACGAATCCAGTCGCACAACTGAGACGATACCCCATAAGCACGCAATTTGATTAGAAGCCGCTTGAGAGAAACGGTACTAAAAGCATTTTGGAAATCTAGAAATATGTGAAGCATGCGTTGACATCGTCGTAATTCCTATATGGTGACCAGAATTTCAACCAGTTGGATGGTGTGGCGATAGGAATTCTGTTATCTCAGTCCATAGCCAAGCTTTTTATGGAGAAATTTGAAGACATCGCTCCAAAGCGATGACTGCAGGTGAATCAGGTTGCTTCTATTGTTACGTTAGCGAAACTTTTATCATCTGGTCCCACGGACGTGAAAAACTGGAGTAATTCTTAGAACACCTGAATTGCATTCACGACCACATTAGGTTCAAGATGGAAGTAGAGACAGATGGTGTACTGTCCTTCCTTGACGACCTTGTTCCCCAGAAAACCAATGGTAACCTTAGCCATAATATGTACAGAAAACCTACACACACGGATCGGTATCTGCATGCTCGCAGCCACCACTATCCGGCACAAAAACGTGGCGTTCTGAAGACCCTTGTCCACCGTGCTAAAATCATCTCAGACGCTGAAAATCTGCCACTAGAAATAAGCCACCTCCGAAACGTCTTCGGTGAAAATGGTGACAGTCAGCGTCAGATACCACAGACTATTTGTGATGAGACACGCAAGAAAAACATCACCGAAAATGAGAGCAAGAAAATTCCGTTTTCGCCTTTCTGTGGCACGGTGGCGGAAAAGATTAGTCTGCTCCTGAAGAGACACTACGTTTCATCGGTGTTCAGGCCCGCAGCAAAAATACGACAGCTGATGAGGTGCGTGAAGGACGATCTAGGGCTTAGATCGCCTGGAGTGTACAAGATACCATGGCAGTGTGGCTGCTACTACGTGCCGGCCGGAGTGGCCGAACAGTTCTAGGCGCTACAGTCTGGAACCGCGGGACCGCTACGGTCGCAGGTTCGAATCCTGCCTCGGGCGTGGATGTATGTGATGTCCTTAGGTTAGTTAGGTTTAAGTAGTTCTAAGTTCTAGGGGACTGATGACCTCAGAAGTTAAGTCCCATAGTGCTCAGAGCCATTTGAACCTTTTTTTATTTATTTTATTTTTATTTTTATTTTATGCTACTACGTCGACCAAACAGTATGCACTGTGGAGCGACGCAGACGGAACACGAGCGGTGCTTACTCCTACGCTATCCTGAAAAATCAGCTCTGGCAAAACACGATTTACAAAATCGACACCGAATTCTGATCGACCAAACATTTGTCATTATGAGGACGAAGGGATTTTCGGATAGCGTGATAAAAGAAACTATAGAAATAAAAATATCTGAAAACATCATCAAGAAGGACGGCGGTTTGCAGCTCAGCACAGCCTGGTACCCGGCCATTACGAGGTTGAAGCAGTAACGACGGACGCGAGACAAAAACGTTACCACATTTTGCGAGGAAGTGAGCACCAGTGACGTCACAGCCAGCAGCGAGGCTATATAACGGCGAGGCCACGGCGGCACGACAGTCATTTACCACTTGACAGTGACCGAGGAGAGCTCGGATGAAAGATCGTGGGATATTATCCACCTAATGCCTGAGAAGGTTTTATTACAAATGTAGAATCAGTTTAGATCTGCTGTCGGTAGCACTCATTTCTTCGTGAGAGTAAGGATCTAGTCATGTTTAACAAGAACGATATTTTCTGAATCCGTGCTGACTGTATATCAACAGATCGTTTTCTTCGATGTATTGCATAATGTTCGAACACAGTGTATGTTCAAAAATCCTACTGCAAATCGAAGACAGTGCTGTGGGTTCGTAATTCATAGGATTACTCCTGTTTCCTTTCTTGAGTATTGACGTGACCTGAGCAACTTCTCAATCTTTAGGTGAGGATCTTTCGTCTATCGAGCTGTTGTATATGATTGTAACGTATGGAGCGATAAGGGGCAGTCAGATGAAAACGAGACAGATGGAAAAAATAATTAAATTGTTTATTGTTTCAAAAGTAATCGCCATACCTGTTCATACGATTATCGCACTTTAAGACAAGACTGTCAATGCTAGTAAGGAAAAATGTCTGCGGCTGTCTACGGGAACATAGTTGTACCCAGACGTGCACCTCTTCGTCCGAAGCAAAACGACGGCCACAAATGTCTTTCTTCAGGGCTCCAAAAATATGGAAGTCTCATGGAGAGAGATCGGAACTGTATGGAGGATTTAGAAGGGCTTCCCAGCGAAATTTCTGCAACGAACTCGAAACACATTTCGCTGGGAAGGTCTTACACATCATGTATACAGTTCCGATCACTCCACATGCGTGTTTCATATTTTAGGAGCCCTGAAGAAAGAAATTCGTGGTTGTTTTTGCTTCGGACGAAGAGCTGCACGCCTGGGTACAATCGTGGTCCCGTAGGCAGCGCAAACATTTTTCCGTGAAAAAGGCATTCTCTGTCTTGTCTCACACTGGGATAAATATATTAACAATTATGGTAATGTATTTTGAAATAATAAACAAGTTATTTACTTTTTCCGTCTGACTCGTTTTCGTTTCACTGTCCCCTTATATTTTATCAGCATACTCTGAAAGGAATCCAATTGGTATACGATCTGAACCGAAGGACTTGCCTTTATTAAGTAATTTAAGCTGCTTTGCTACCCCCATGGATATCTACTAATAAGTCACTCATGTTGGCAGTAGTTCTTGATTAGAATTCAGGAATACTTCGTCTTCTATGGTGACGGAATTTCGGTATACCAAATTTAGTAACTCCGCATTAGTGGCAGTGTCATTGGTAACATAGTCATCGCGCAGTGAAGGTACTGATTGTGTTTTGTCTCTGGTATACTTCACGTAAGACCAGAATCTCTTTGGATATTCTGCCAGATCTAGATACAGATTTTCTTTGTGGAAGCTGTTAAAAGCATCTCGCACTGAAGTTCGCGCTAAATTTCAGACTTCTGTAAAACTTCGCCAATCTTCAGAATTTGCATTCTTTTAAATTTGGTATGTTTTTCTACGTCACTTCTGCAACAGTGTTGTGACGTTTTTTGTGTACCATGGTATATATCTCCACATTTCTTTCGGTACTATTTGTTTGAATTTCAGCCGCATCTAGTCTGTAGTCTACGCTTTCATAGTTCGGAAGGAATGCATGCCGCCTCTTAGGAAGGCGTCATACGAAATTTTACCTGATTTTTTTAAAATAGATATATTTCGCGTTTATTTTTGGAGGGTTTGGATATTATGATATTCATTCTCGCTACAACGACCTTATGGTCACTAATCACTGCATCCGTCGTAATGATCCCTATTTGCTTGCTTGGTATTATTTGTTGCTAAGAGGCCGAGTATGTTTTCGCAACCATTTACACGTCGAGTGTCTCCTGAATTAATTGTTCGAAATAATTTTCGGAGGAAGCTTTTAGTACGATTTCGGACGATGTTTTATGCTTACCACTGACTTTAAACATGTAATTTCGGCAACGTATTGACGGTAGATTGAAGTCATCACCAAGTACAACTGTATGAGAGAGGTATCTATTCGAAATGAGACTCAATACTTCTTTGAACTTTTCGGCAACTGTATCATCAGATGCGGGAGGTCGGTAAATGAGACAGTTATTAATTTATTCTGGTTGTCAAGTATAACCTCTACCGATACTAACTCAGAGGGGCTGTCTACTTCATTTTCCCTAGAAGAAAGACTACTTCTAACATCCACAAACACGACTCCACCAGCTGTATTTAATCTATCCTTCCTGAACAACGTTAGGTCATTTGCAAAAATTTCGGCTGAACTTATCTCCGGCTTTAGCTAGTTTTCAGAACCTATAATGATTTGTACTTCAGCGCTTTCTGTTAGCGCCTGGAGCTCTAGTGGTTTCACAGCAGAGCTACGACAATGTACTACTACAATACTTATGGTTCTTCTGTCTATCTTTGTCCTTTCTTTGACCTGCACTCTTTAAAACTGAAACCGTTTTTGTACTTTCCCGAGATCGTATAACCTAAAAAACCGCCCAGTCCACTCCACACAGCCTCTGCTATCCGTGTAGCTGCCTCCCGTGTGCTGTGGACCCCTGACCTATTAAACAGCAGCTGATACCCCACCACACTATGGCGCAAGTCCAAAAAGCTGCAGCCTACACAAACTCTCCACTCGGTTCTGTAGCAAAGTTCCCAATCGGTTCTGCAGACGATGCTACAAGTTGTGAGCTCTGCTTTCAGGTTGGCAGTCTTCACCAATCCAGATAGCCGCCGGAAACCAGAGAGAATCTTTTCCGGTCCAACGCGGCACACATCATTAGTACCGACATCAGCCACCACCCTATGCTCTTCATGGCATCCGAAAGGATCCATTTCGACATCTAGGATGGCTTTCCCCCCGGTATGAACACAGTGTGCACTCTGGACTTCATCCCCTCCACGTCAGCCACGTGCTTGACATTGAAGCTCCCAACTACCAATCCTCCCATCCTCTATGGCTGCCCAGATCTTCTGAAACAGGAAAAGCGACTACATATCGATCAGGATCTTTATCGGCCACAGACAGCGCCTTAAACTTGTTAGTCAGACGAACTTGGGAAGCCTTACGATCGGCCGCTCAAAAAATCGCTCGCTGCCTTCTATCTCTTGGGACGACCTCCCATGCGCCCACGGGTGATGGGTCAACCTTAGTGTGGCAGTAACCGGGGCAGGTACAGTAGTGGACCGATCAGGTGACATGTGGAACTTGCTGAACGTCCCTCGGATCCTACATCCGGTCCTCGACAGCGATGTTCGTTGGCAACAGTCTCAAGCTGCGTGACCAAATGTAGCACTGCCTGGTGCTGTGAGTGAAGAGTCAGTAACTCAACCTGCATCCGAGCATAGCAATCACAGTCCCTTTCCATGCTAAAGACAGCGAAACTCTACACTAAACAGTTATTAAAACGCTAGACTGTGTCTGGTAAGCACACAAACACACAATAAATTTAAGAATTAAACTACTTATCACAAAGGTAATAAATGAAATGAAATGATCGTGTGCCATTCATGGCCGGGAGGCCCCGTCCGGGTGCAAGTCTTATTTCAGGTGACGCCACATTGGACGACTTGGGCGTCGATGACGATTAAAGAATAACACAACACCTAGTCCCCAGGCGGAGGAAACCTCCAACCAGGCCGGGACTCTAACCTGGAACCGCTGCATGGTAGGTAAGCACGTAACTACTCAGGTAAACAGGCGGACAAGCACACAAGTGACTGAAATTAATCGCTTCTGTTTCGAGCTTCGAGCTCGTAAAACAATAATTTACAAATGAACGCCGTACTCGCCTGTGCTGCTGCAGGAATGAACGCAGCGGCATTACTGAGGTCTCTAGCTGACACAGACTATTCAAATCAAAACGAACAAACGCCTGTGGTGGTACAGGTGGCGGTACTGTACACTACACAGCTATTAAAACACTACGTTTTCTGTCTATATGATGGATGTGCTTAGTGGGATAATGTTTTGTAAAACTCACTCTGTAAATAACAACAAAAACTATCTTTGTGAATTCTTGGGTGAACACGATGTACCAATCTGTACGTCTGCTGAATTTTGGCTGCGGCCAGGAGCATATTTTAATATTCCTGGCCACTGTGCGTTGTGCAGGGCTATGTTTGACAAACATGCAGGCACTGCAGTACTCATTAAGCACGGTTTACACTATAGGTAAACTGACCGTGGTCCTGTAGAAACGGATTTCGAAACAGTGGATGCCACAATTCTCTCGAGAATCCTTAGAGTGAATATACGCTATTGGCCATTGAAATTGCTACACCATGAAGATGACGTGCTACAGACACGAAATTCGACCGACAGCGAGAAGATGCTGTGATATGCAAATGATTAGCTTTTCAGAGCAGTCACACAAGTTTGGCACCGGTGGCGATACCTACAACGTGCTGACATGAGGAAAGCTTCCAAACGATTTCTCATACACAAACTGCAGTTGACCGGCGTTGCCTGGTGAAACGTTGTTGTGATGACTCGTGTAAGCAGGAGAAATGCGTACCGTCACGTTGCCGACTTTGATAAAGGTCGGATTGTAGCCTATCGCGATTGCGGTTTATCGTATCCCGACATTGCTGTTTGCGTTGGTCGAGATCCAATGACTGTTAGCAGAATATGGAATCGGTGGCTTCAGGAGGGTAATACGGAACGCCGTGCTGGATCCCAACGGCATCGTATCACTGGCAGTCGAGATGACAGGCATCTTATTCGCATGGCTGTAACGGATCGTGCAGCCACGTCTCGATCCCTGAGTCAACAGATGGGGACGTTTGCAAGACAACAACCAGCTGCACGAATAGTTCGACGATGTTTGCAGCAGCATGGACTATCACCTCGGAGACCATGGCTGCGGTTACCCTTGACGCTGCATCACAGACAGGAGCCCCTGCGGTGGTGTACTCAACGACGAACCTTGGTGCACGAATGGCAAAACGTCATTTTTTCGGATGAATCCAGGTTCTGTTTACAGTATCATGATGGTCGCATCCGGGCTTGGCGATATCGAAGCGAACGCACATTGGAAGCGTGTATTCGTCATCGCCATACTGGCGTATCACCCGGCGTAATGGTATGGGGTACCATTGGTTTCACGTCTCGGTCACCTCTTGTTCGCATTGACGGCACTTTGAACAGTGGATGTTACATTTCAGATGTGTTACGACTCGTGGCTCTACCCTTCATTCGATCCCTGCGAAACCCTACATTTCAGCAGGATAATGCACGAACGCATGTTGCAGGTCCTGTATGGGCCTTTCTGGACACAGGAAAGCTTCGACTGCTGCCCTGGCCAGCACATTCTCCAGATCTCTCACCAATTGAAAACGTCTGGTCAATGGTGGATGAGCAACTGGCTCATCACAATACGCCAGTCACAACTCTTGATGAACTGTGGTATCGTGTTGAAGCTGCATGGGCAGCTGTACCTGTACACGCCATCCAAGCTCTGTTTGACTCAATGCCCAGTCGTATCAAGGCCGTTATTACGGCCAGAGGTGGTTGTTCTGGGTACTGATTTCTCAGGATCTATGCACCCAAATTGCGTGAATATGTAATCACATGTTAGTTCTAGTATAATATATTTGTCCTATGAATACCCGTTTATCATCTGCATTTCTTCTTGGTGGAGCAATTTTAATGGCCAGTAGTGTACTTTCTACCAACTGGCAGCATGTCACAGGTGAAAAACAGATCTGGAATTTGTTTTATAATTGAAATAAACGGTTGTAGCGCCGTCATAAGCTGCATTGAGAAGTATCTTTTTCATTTCCTGATGGTGACTAGTTTCGGTCAGCTGTGTCCATTTTAAACCATCCGTATCGTAAATGTGGCAATACAGGTGACAGCTTACGTACAAAATCTGCCCTTGCAATGATGATCAAAGCGGCACTACGGACGATTCAACAACAGTAATTAGACCACATAGGACGGATATTAAAATTCTCTAGAGTTGTCTAAAATCCGTCCTATGTTGTCTATTTGCTGTTGTTGAGTCGGTCATAGTGCCGCTTTGATCATCATTGCTGGGGAAGCTTTTGCACATAGGCTATCGCCATATTGTCACACTTTTGCGATACGGATGGTTTGAAAATGGGCTCAGGTGTTCGAAACTAGTCACGATCAAGAAATAAAAAAAAAAAGGTGCTTCTCAAAGTAACTTATGAAAAGCCACAACCATTTATTTCAAATATACTTTCTTTATACAGAGCTCCTACTTATCAGATGTTAAATGATGAGGTTAGGTCATTCCTAAGTGCAATGGACCACCCTAAGTTAATTATGGGGGATTTAAACGCTCATCGTCCAAGCTAGGATAGCCTACGTTAGGACCTGCTAGGAAAACTAAGAGCTGAAGTCACTCATGACGAAAACGTTATACAATTTAGTGATGGATCACCAACCAAAATAAACGCGCCACTAGGAAGCGAGTGCCTTTGCTAACAGTGTGACATCGCCTTCAGCGCCACTCTTGGGCTCGTGGCCACGTCGTTTGGACGCTAGACGACTGGAAAATCGTGGCCTTGTCAGATGAGGCCAGATTTCAGTTGGTATGGGCTAATGGTAGGATCCGAGTGTGACGCAGCTCCATGATGATGTGGGCTGTATTTACATGGACTGGATTGGGTCCTTCTGGTCCAGCTGTACCGATCATTGTCTACAAATGATTATGTTCGGCTGCTTGGAGAACTTTTGCAGCGATTCGTGAACTTCATTTTTATGGATGAAAATGCGCCATCTCACCGGGCTACAATAATTCGTGATTGGTTTGAAGAACATTCTGGACCATTCGAGCGAATGATTGGACCACCCAGATGAACATGAATCCCATCGAACATTTATGGGGCAAATCAAGAGGTCAGTTCGTGTACGAAATCCTGCGCTGGCAACATTTTCGTAATTATGGACGGCTATGGAGGAAGCATGGCTCAATATTTCTGCAGGGCATTTCCAACGACTTGTTGAGTCTATGCCACGTTGAGCTGCTGCACTACACCGGGAGAAAGGAGATCCGACACGATGTTACGATGTGTCCTATGACTTTTGTCACCTGAATGTGGTATAGATGCACTTGAGAATGGACAGTGCCAGAAACTACACAGCACAACACACTTTAAGTATTACTTTTTCTAAACACCATAATTGTCTCTCATAACAACGTATAAATTTGAAATTTGGCTGAAAGGTGTCTACAACCTTCCTCTATAGTGATACAAAAGCGTGGCACCCTCGTCGTCATTCTTGGCCTCGTCGACGCTTTTTATTTATTTATTTATTTATTTATTTACACGTCAAGCTCCATAGGACCAAATAGAGGAGCAAATCTCTAAGACCATGGAACGTGTCAGTACATGAAATTACAACGTAAAAGTAATAACAGAAAAAAATAAAATATTTTTGAACCCAAAAAAAGTCAAGCCACGCGTTTAAGTGAACGCAATCAACAGGTAAAATAAATGCATAAATAAAATAAATAAATAAATAATAAATAAATATAACATCAGAATCAGCTTAATATTTCAAGAGTGGAAGGAGTGACCCATGAGGAAACTCCTCAGTTTCGATTTTAAAGCGTATTGATTACTGCTAAGATTTTTGAATTTGAGTGGTAGCTTATTGAAAATGGATGCAACAGTATACTCCCCACTTTTCTGCACAAGAGTTAAGGAAGTCCGATCCAAATGCAAGTTGGATTTCTACCGAGTATTAACTGAGTGAAAGCTGCTTGTTCTTGGGAATAAGCCGATATTGTTAACAAGAAACGACAGTAAAGATCCCACTAAGACCACCTATTTCGGCAACAGCGTTTGTTGAGCACCTTTAAAAATGTACCTGCACAGACAGAACACATGATGAAAGTCCTAAGCACCTGCTAGTAGGCCATCCGTAATCGGAGGCCAATGTCAAAATACCCAGATTAGTGAACAGGGGTCGGTTAGAGGTTCGCGAACCCGAACCGCCCGTTTCTGAGCCAGAAATAACCTTTTAGAATGAGAAGAGTTACTCCAAAATATAATACCATACGACATAAGTGAACGAAAATAAGCAAAGTAGACTAATTTTTGTGTCGAACAATCACTTACTTCAGATACTGTTCGAATAGTAAAAATGGCAGCATTGAAGAAGAGCCTGAATTTGGGCTTTCAACGACAATTTACTATCTATCTGAAAACCTAGCAATTTAAACTGTTCAGTTTCGCTAGTCATATGCCCATTCTGTGAAATTAAAACGTCGTCTATGTTATCAGCACTATAAACATCCTGCGACTCTTGTTCCTTGACGAGGTTTAAAACACATGCGAAAAAGAAGCCGGTGCTCAGTAGTTCATGTGAGGTATAATGTCGGTTCTGAGTGGCCGTGTATTTGAAATGTTTTCCTACGCCACCCATAAGAAAACCGCGTGATTTCAATGTTAAGAATCGCAGTTCTGACCTCCATCCCAGAGGCGTCAAAAGAAGGGGTGAAATGTGAATAAGAGGGAATGTTACGACCTTTCCATCGTGTGAAACGTCCACGGTGGCGTTGGACATAATTGTGGCAAAATTTTGTGTCAATGTGACATCATTAACCTACCTTACACCTCACGTGAACTTCTGTGCTCAGACCTTTTTTTCGCATTTGTCGTCACGTTGCTGTTTGAAGTGTCACCGATCCCAAAGGTAACGTGCGGAGCTATGCTTTTGCACCATTACAGTGGAAGATTGTAGGCACCTTTGAGACAAATTTCAAACTTATTCGTCAGAATGGGAGACAATTACGGAGTTTATAAAAAGTGATCCTCTAATTGTGTTGAGCAATGTAGTACTGCAAATAAATAAATAAATAAATAAAACATAGCCTGGTGGAACAATGCCCTTCTTCAGATTTATTGAGGGTGTGGGGTTGACATAGAAGATAATGAAAATAGGTTCCTTATAGCAGTATTTGTGGGCCCTGAGATTGGTTATGATGGTGTTTGCCTCGAGCTACTGGTAGATAAGTTTCAGCAAATGACAATGCCAGATATCTTTGCTGGAAATATGAGCCTTTTAAACGATATGGAAGGTGGTCCTTCATGTGAAGCTTTTGATACTAGGATAACTAGAAAGAATTTTTGGGACCCTGTTCCAGGAAAAACAGAAAGCTATATAATATTGTAAATTATTTCAATACACACATTCGTGATCGCATATAAGTTGTTTATTTTTATTGTTAGATGATCGCTTTCGACTTTGTAAGAAATCATCTTCAGATCTTACATTCTATGAAGAGGTGTAAAACATAATGCTTCAGTTACAATCTAAATGGACTCTAAGATAAATTAATGTAGCAGAAAAGCAACCTCTTACATCCATGATGACCGCAGGAATCGTTGGCGTGGAGCAGGTCCATCGGTGCAGGCGTGGAGAACACTGCTACATACGGTTTTTTTCCCTTTATTGTCATTTCAATTCCCTGTCAGGGGCGGGCTGGCAGCAGCATAGGCGTTGCTCTTCAGCCAAGAGACATAAATAGACAGGAAGACATTTAAAAACAATATAAAGGAGATAACGTGGCGAAATACAGAAACAAAAAATGCGAAACAGAAGCAAATAAGACATACAAAGCGGTGATTGTGAATTGGAGATAAAAATCTAAAAATGTATGTTACACCACAAAAAACCCACGCACTACATTAAAAGGCACCACGCAAAGTACAGCTGGAGCATAAAAGTCTGTAGAACGAGTAAATCAGCCACATCACAGGCAGCGTAGCAAGGAACTGTCATGGACAATAAACAGGTTGAGCACACAATTAAAACCCACATCACTAGATGACACTGTAGAACGGCAACGGAACACAACACTAACATAGCACACTGATACCGAATAAAAACCTGGGAGGATCTGCGTGGGCTGGGGGGACAAAGGAAATGGGAGGAGGGGGGAGGAGGCGAGGAGGAGGTGTGAGAAAGGGGGATGAGGGATGCTGGGGCTCAGGGGGGAAAGGAGGAAAATCTGCTCTGTGAGAAGGAGGGGTGAGGAAAAAGGGGGCCCTGGGAAGGGGGGGGGGGGGAACAAGGCCAGGTTATAGTTGGAAGGAAGGGCATATGTCACGGCGAAGTTCAAGATCCGGGAGGGGGAGGCACTGGAAATTGCCCTGATGAAGGAGATGGAGGGTGTGGAGGTGGAGAGAGGGAGGGATACAGCGATGGAGGAGCGGCAACGGGCGGGGGTGGAGAGGAAGGAGGAAACCATGGAGTGGGGGGGGGGGGGGGGGGTTATGAAGCCTGCGGACAGTGTAAAGGATACGGAGATGTTGAAGGAAAAGGAGGAGGTGGAGGAAAGGGGTGAGTTCGTACAGGAGCCGTGTGGGGGAGCTACATACATCTCAACTGCTGGTAATTAAGTTGCGGAAGCCCCATCCATTGTCTCTCGTATAAAGTGATTGGTAGCCAATGGCCATGAGACTTGATTACATTGTATGAAGAGCATGTATGATTATTAGGAGTTTGGTCCTTGAGAAAACAACGAAGAATGTTTTGATGTTATAAATAGAGACATGCGTTATAAAAGGCGTTAAAACAGGGAAATAGACACTACCCAATGACAGGATTCATTTCAGGGTCGGGCTGCCCTCTGCAGGGCCTTCTGGTAAACCTAAACGTGGCAAAGACGGCCGGTAGGACACCAACTCGGTAACCAAGGAGCCGATGTACGTTCCACCATTAGTCAAAGATATTATGAATTCCCACTCGCAAGAAGGACACCAGTTAGTAACTATGGAAACGATGTGGAATCGATAAGTACCGTCATCTGCCAACAGATGTACTAACCATCCGTAGCTGGTGCAGTACACTTACGAAATGCGTATTTTACGTAAATTAGCTGCTTGTTCTGTTGTTACGTTTGCCCAGGTGAAACTGTTCTTTGTTTAAATGACCGAGTCTCTGCTTACAAGCAAAATACAGACCTAAAGCGTAGATTACAAGTCATACAGCCACTCCTTACCAGTGGAAGATACGTGTATACATAAAAAATACACCTAACGTCACCCAACACACGTCATTCTGTTCTTTAACAGATACACTCTCATACAATATTTTAATTTTTCGCTGCGACACAAGTCTGAACATGCGATGTCTCAAAATAACATCTTTTGAAAATACGCCTAACGGTAACTGCACATGAGATTGTTCTTTTTCCTTGCATTGCTTTCTTGTATGAGCTTTCCTAAGCATGTTGTATCTGATCATTATTTCTCTAAACGCGTCATAAATATTTCGTGATCAAAACATTTCCATGGAATTACTACATGCTTATCTACAATTTGTATTATATTAATGAAAACGCCCACCAAAACACTATCCTTAACATGATCATGTTAATTGAAGTTCACACCTGTTCAACAACACTCAGTTTATTGAACTTTAATTACAAGCGAGATTATCTCTAGGAACCCAATCACATTCGATCTACAGCCGCATTCATGAGCAACACTTTTTGAATCGAGTTTGCCATTACTGGTAATTTCCTTACAGTCGTCTATAATTCAACATCATCCCCTGATTAATTAAATAATTTCACTTTCACAAATTAACGCCTTCTATTCCTGAACACGTACCAGGCCCACACTCTTCATCCTCTCTTCACGAAGATTCAGGTGGGACTGACTCACTTATGCGCCAAATCAAATGGCTGGTGCCACGAAGCATCCTTCTAGTACAATGGAGATTCCCCATCAGCAACGTTAACTCGCTGGCCAAAGATGTGTAAGGGTTGATTCGATCTGGCTTGGACAGAATCGAACTTTTTACCCTTACATCCCCTCACTAGACGTTTCCAAAACCTGCAAGAATTAAAAATTTGCGAAAATGTAAGAAAAGTTTCCCAGTCTAATAAAAAGAAGGAGAAAAAATAGAACTGACGAAAATGTGCTGGAAACATCCCATAAATAGAAATCTAATCACCGATTGCAATGGCTCCCTCGTTTTCACATTGTCATTAATAGTCCCAGTGTCAAGATCTTAAAAGAGTACACACATCCCTTTCATGCATCCCTACCAGTCTATAATTCTTACAAAGTTTCTCTATGCATGATATAAACTGTTTAAGAAAAATCATGATATTTTACAATCTTTTTTAGTTTAAGTCCATTTTAAATTTCTTGGAATATTGTTTTCGAAGCTGCAAGAAAATACCAAGAAAACCAGACCCCAACGAAGTTAGCAAAGCATACGAAAGGTTCATACTAACAGTAAAGTATTTCTGTTTATATGCAAAGACATTAATCTTTTGCTTTTTAAGCAGCCGTATTTAGTGTAACAGGTGAAAATTAAGAAAACCTTAAAGACAAAATTTGAGAATATTAATTTTTTTTGAAAATTTAGTATTGGTGGAAGACAATACAAGAAAGTAACACCAATGGTATCGTCCATTCGGTAGCGTCTCTTCACCGGAAACCTTACACACAGGGAGACAATACGGGGTTGTGTAGGGACTGAGCACTTGCACTTAATCCAGGTCATCGGCCGCGCTGCACTGCTAGGCTTCCGTAATGCTGGCTATAAATCTCTCCTTTGCACTTCTCGCCTCCGGGGTTGCCCGAGGCTCAGAACGCTGTCGTAACCGATTGCCGTGCTGTGCTCGGCTGTCTCCACTGCTACGGCCTAGTGCTGCACCCTCTGGCCTGTGACTCTCTCCATTTAATAAAAGCAATATTACAGGCGTGCCGTCAGCTTCTGCTATCAGATACGTCAAGCTAAACACAAACCGAGACGCGCATAGCACGTGTGGAGTGACAGACAGCACTGCGCGATGAGTACTTTCCGCGCATGCCGCGCGGGTTCTGCGCATACTGAGATGCGTACACATCCTTTACTCGCGCCGGTTGGCGACGCGCTTCGCTGTCAAAATCAATGCACGCACTCTGTAATCTTTCTCAAACGACTCTACAGACTATTTGGTAAAAGTAATTGATTTTTGCGTTACTTGTAGCGTTATATGTCAGCTTCGTGGTGAAGTGCTCATCATCTCGCTAATGATCATACTTATTGTGATATCCACATTTCAATAAGACAGTGCGCATAATTCGAAAAGCTTGCACTGAAAAATAGGGATCGCTATGATTTTGCGTTTGGTGCATATTACAGCATACGTTGCCGTGAATAAAATTTAGCTAACGTACTGAATTTTTCTTTAGACTTGGGAGGAGGTCTCTACATGTCTCCGATCTAGAGAAAACGGATCGCATTTAGCGCGTTCACTCCCCATCGAACGCCCCGAGAATGAAATATTCACAACACCCCTTATGTCTCCTAAACTACTCGAGACATAGAAATGATACTGTGGAAAATGATAGCACACAAGGAGGACAGTTTTTTGTCAAATCGCCCGCATCTCGTGGTCGTGCGGTAGCGTTCTCGCTTCCCACGCCCGGGTTCCCGGGTTCGATTCCCGGCGGGGTCAGGGATTTTCTCTGCCTCGTGATGGCTGGATGTTGTGTGATGTCCTTAGATTAGTTAGGTTTAAGTAGTTCTAAGTTCTAGGGGACTGATGACCATAGATGTTAAGTCCCATAGTGCTCAGAGCCATTTGAACCATTTTTTTTTTTGTCAAATCGTTAACACAAGGAACATCCTTATCTGTGGCGATATATCAGAAGTTATAGTTTTATTTTATTTTTTTCAATACAGTAACCATAATTTTTTAAGAGTCATCGACAGCTAGTGAATCGAGATTTCCTAGTTGAAAATAACCGTTAAACCTCTTCTCTTATGTTACTGCAAACCGAGACAATGAGGTTTTCCATAAGCTGTTGACTTCTCTGGTCGCCAATTGCTTGTTTAATGAGACACTTTTTTTTTTTTTTTTACAATTCTGTCGCAGTAGCTACTGCAAGGTGAATTTGTGCAAATGACGTCGTGTTTGGCAAAAGAAGTACAATTAAATCTGTTAACAAGAGAATATAGCCGTTACTCGTGAAAGGTAATGCTTCTTCGAATAAAAAAAAAGGTTAACAATTCACACAAAAATAAATCGCCAGTTATGTTGAAATTCTGGTTGAATCCCCGTAACCCATCGTATTTTTAACACTGAACGATTGGAATGGAAACTTACCAAAGGATTTTATTCCTGTTCTTCATATGAGCAATATTAAAATAATGACGAGCGTACCCTTCAGATGGAGAGACGCGCACATGCAAACGCTGGTTACTCACCTATGGCTTACCAAACTGACAATATGTGATTCGCGATTAAAATAGTTGTCAATCAGAAAAGAAAACAAATGATCCATGATGTACTGTCAGCAGCTGAGAATAGCGCGCGCGACAGCAATGCGGAAGCTAGCCAGGTGTGCCTTTTGCGGGGAAGAATTCACGTCGTTCGAAAAAAAGATTTTCGTGAATGTAGGCCTGCCTTTGTCAGCAATGCATTTCAGCAAGTTAACTATATCATACCATCATATTCTCTCAGGATACTCATACTTTCGGAATAATACCGACTGCATTCTTCATTTGTGTAACTTTTGTGTAATTAGGCCCGCCGGAGTGGCCGAGTGGTTCTAGGCGCTACAGTCTGAAACCGCGCGACCGTTACGGTCGCAGGTTCGAATCCTGCCTCGGGCATGGATGTGTGTGATGTCCTTAGGTTAGTTAGGTTTAAGTAGTTCTAAGTTTTAGGGGACTGATGACCTCAGAAGTTAAGTCCCATAGTGTTTAGAGCCATTTGAACCATATTTTTGTGTAATTAGTTTATCCATACTTATACCGTGTATACAACCAATGAAATACTTTTTCTGTACACCAGGCGTCAATTAAAACGTTGTCATTCAGGGAGGGTTTATAGACTATTTCTAGCTTACAGTGAAAATATGATCTGCATGCATGTAATATAAAGTCTTTTATTACATCCATATCCAAGTAATCACAGTGAAGCTCATATAATTCAGATCTTGGACGCTTTTTAGCAGGAGCACAATGGGGATACATTCATGGAAATACCTACATTTCGAATTTTTGAGACAGATTGTACAGAAATGTCAGCATAGGCAGGGCCGTTGCTAGACATTTTGCCATCCTGTACGAGAATCGAAAAATGACGCCCCTTCATTTTTACTACCAGCGGTCTGCCTGATATTCCCTCCCCCCTCCTCCCCCCTCCCCCCCTCCCCATCCAGCAGCAGCAACATCCAGAGGCTCAACAATGCAAATCTCCTAATCCTCATTTCCTCGAGACAGTTCTCAATTTTCATGCTTTGTCCTCAATTTCCTTAAAACTGGTTGAGGAGAACAAATGCCCTCAGTTTCTTATTTTTTCCTCTCACTTTTTGAAATTTTCCAAAATAATTGAAATAAGAAGGATGTGAGCAACATTTTAAACAACTCAAGTGAATATACTAGTGCAACGAAATTTTGCATTAATTACTTATTTTACTTAATTGTAAGAAAATGAACTAATAAAGGTGTGGAACTATTTTCTGGTGTGAATGAATTGTTCCTTGAATTTAGGAATGATGTTATAATGATGGGAAACATGCTGAAGCATCAAACTAGATCATTTCGGTAATCGTGGTGTTATTTCGTTTCTGTTTTCATAGAAATAATTTTAGAATGAGAAATAATTCTCATCTTTTTCAACGTCCACTTTCGTCAAAGTAGGCAAATATTTATTAAGTAACTGCTCCGTACGCTTTTCAAAGTAATTCCATGTTTCAGCTTTCCTTGTTTCTCATTTTTTTCTCCTCATTTGCTCAGTTTTTTTGCTGTTTCATTTGAAATTAATTTTTCCCGCCCTTTGCCGCCCCTAAAATTTTGCCGCTCTAAGAGACCGCTTAGTCCTGTGTAATGTTAGAAACAGTCGTGCACGTAGTCAACCTTGTTTCACCGTATAATATTTAAAATTTCCCGCCTCGCATCTTGATCACATGATTTTATGATACGTATTACTTCCCATTTCACTATCCCCATAATGAATCGTTTGTTCCTTCTTACAGACCGATGACCTCGCTGTTTGGTCTCTTCCCCCAAAAATCCAAATCCTTCTTACGATTTGAAGACATTGTGGAGCAGAAGATATAATCCAAGTGGATAATGGCTCACCAGTGACTGAACTGTGCATTGTTCTAGACAAAAGAAAAACAATAACAAAATAAAAAGAACTAAAAATGTTATGTAATAATGAAAAAAGATCGAGAGGTTAAATGGCGCGAAACGAACCACTACTCAATGACAATAAAGTTCATTAGTAAGACAATATTTTTCGGACGACCAACACTACCACTCCCGATATGCGTGGTGCCGAAGGGAGCGTATGGGAGGACTGCTTTCCCGTCCCCCCCCCGCCCCCCTATCCCACCACCCAACCCTTTCCTCTCCCACGGTGCTACCGTGTCGCGCGGTGCGAAAAACTGTGTCACAACCACAACGCCACGCTTTGACACTGTCGTGTATATATATATATATATATATATATATATATATATATATATATATATATATATTGATTTATTTAAAAAAACCTGATAGCCTATTGATTTGGGGGAGGGGACCAAACAGCGAGGTCATCGGTCCCATCAGATTACGGAAGGATGGAGAAAGAAGTCGGCCGTGTCCTTTCAAAGGAACCGTCCCAGCATTTGCCAGGAGCGATTTAGGGAAATCACAGAAAATATAAATCAGGATGGCCGGACGCGGATTTGAAACGTCGTCCTCCCGAATGCGAGTCCAGTCCAGTGTGCTAACCACTGCACCACCTCACTCGGTCCGATAACCTCCCCCTGTCTGGATATTCATTTGGATAACATGTAAAAATTGGAAGTAAATAGATAAACTTTCCGAGATTTTTGATAATAATGTTTTTATATATCACATATATACCGGGTGATCAAAAAGTCAGTATAACTTTGAAAACTGAATAAATCACGGAGTAATGTAGATAGAGAAGTACAAATTAACACACGTACTTGGAATGACATGGGGTTTTATTAGAACCAAAAAAATACAACCGTTCAAAAAATGTCCGACAGATGGCGCTTCATCTGATCAGAATAGCAATAATTAGCATAACAAAGTAAGACAAAGCAAAGATGATGTTCTTTACAGGAAATGCTCAATATGTCCACCATCATTCCTCAACATAACCCCAAAGCCAATAATCGCACGGACTGAGGGCTGGGGACCTGGGAGGCCAAGCACGACGAAAGCGGCGGCTGAGCACACGGTCATCACCAAACGACGCGCGCAAGAGATCTTTCACGCGTCTAGCAATATGGGGTGTTTTTTTTTGTTCTAATAAAACACCATATCATTCCAAGCATGTGTGGCAATTTTTACCTCTCTATCTACATTATTCCGTGGTTTATTAAGTTTTCAAATTTATACAGACTTTTTGATCACCCGGTATATAGAAACATATATAGCCCATGCCTGTTTGAATTTTCATTAGACTACCGTGTAGATGTGAATCGGTCAAATACTTCTCGAGAGTTTTCGTAACAACGACTTGTCGTTATATAAACTAAGTAACGTACCGTAGTACTGTAAAGTGTGAAGGATGGTCTAGAACAACCTTCAGAAAATATTATAATTTCATAAACGCTTACGTGCACGATACTACCCTACGTTCCCCTTTATCGTAAGTGTGCCACACTTGTGCTTCGCGGGTTTCGGGCTCATTTCTGGAACCGGCTTTTGCGGTCTCAGCCACAGATAAACTGGAATTGTTGCCCTCCGGAATTTGTGTGTACTTGTAATGAGGAGTACGAGGGGTGCTAGAAGAGCCCGTCAGCCGTCAGCCGGCACCGGTAGTCCTGCCGGTGGCCGGTGGTGACGCGGCGGTATTTTTGGTGGGGACTGGCCGTTCTATTTATTGATCGCACATGGCGCGCTGTGCTGTGCCGTGCCGAGTCCGGCACACTCGCAGCCGGCGACTCGCCGTGGAGTCCGTCCGCACCGCACAACTCACTCCGCTCTCTGCTCTGTAAGTAGCTCGCACACACGTGCCACAACACGCCCGCATTACGCCGCGCAGCTAACACACCCTATCCTCAGTACTGTATTAGTTGCAGTCTATACGTACAGTAGTTGTCACGCTTTTGTTTGGGAACAGTTCTCGCATTTAGAGCACGTAGCAACGAGAGCAGGTTTAAGGCGTACGTTTATTTTTCTGTGGAACGCCTTAACGTGCATTTCGTGAACTGTAAAAGCATTACCATTCTGACGAGCTTATTTTGTAGGTCAAGGTCAGGGTCAGCGAGAGAGTGGTCATGCGCACGGCGCCTGAAAGAACCGTCACACTGCTGTATGCATAGCTGCACACTGCCTCGCGCATTTTCCGTCAAATCTTTTCTCTGTATGACTTTAGTATGTTACTCGTAGCCAGAAGATGCTTGCCACAGTATTCTTCGTACGAAAATGCCAGCTTTCATTCACTGCGACCAGTGAGTTTAACGCAAAGTATGTAGGGAAAATTCTGTCTGCTGTGTTACTTCGATGCATTTTATTTCCCAATATCATTGGAAATACAGCTTCATCTTCAGGACTTCAGATGAATATTTTTGTCGCAGAAATGCGTTTCTGTGACACGTTATAGTGAATTTAAATAGATAAATGGCAAAAGTTGCGGTTTAACGTACTACTTCCGAGAGCATAAGTAACGTATCGCACACCGGCAACAGCAGTGACACAATTCAAAAATGCAATACTTGAGAAAAATCAACTTTAAGAATTCTAAGAAACTTACATTGAAATAATATAAGCGTCCTTTAGATTTTAAGTAAGTAATTTGGGCAGTAAGTTACATTATAACCTATACAACAGTAATGTGGGCGTGTAGTTCTGTACTCATCGAATGTGAGGTGTTACCAGGTATTTATTAATTAATTCTTTCAGTTGTGTCACTTTCCTTGGTTTCCTAAAAACTTTTACGTTTTTGTTATGACCCCTTGTGTAATACTTTTGCCACTTTTCTACCCCAAATAATATTTTTCTTTTACTTGCAGTTAAATAATACATTCGAACCTCTATCAGGCAAAATTTGTCTTCAAATAAAAATAAAAATTGAAAAACAAGTTGAAATTGTTGTATTAGAAAAATACAAAATACAGAATTGTAATTTATGAAACTTAATAGAATTTAATAATGAACATCAGTTCGTACAATCTAAGGAACACAATTTACGAAACCATAGACTCATGAATGGGCTTGTATAATGCAGAAATACTTTTCGCCGAGAAAAGGGATTCAATATGAATTTCCTTGGTAGAAGAAATTTCTGTTTCTTTTCTTGTACGCTGCAACGCACGAAATTTTGTGATATTTACGACAGCTGTAATTGTCGAAACAGGGTCTGTTCCTCCAGACATTGTAATGTAACATACAGACACTGCATAAATGCAGACATTGCAATAATCAATGATACTGCAGAAACACAGACATTGTAATAATCAGTGATATTAAAAATTACATTCAACTTACCTTACACACGAGAAGTTCCACAACTCACAACGCGTCGTTCCCCTTGAATGACCCATGCACAACTGCCAGTAGCAAAGCTCAAGTGAAACTGTTCTTGCCCTGTCGAATCATGGAGTATAGCCTGCAACAAAACTGACACAACTGCCCTGAAGTGGAAAAACTGTGTGACAGAGACGTGACATTTTTTGTGCACGTGGGGACACTTCACATGTATTTTTCAGTGACAAGAACTAAAAATTGCCGTTTTTTTTATTTGTGTCACTTTTCTTGTCGAGGTGCGATTTAAGATCTCTTTTTCAATTTTTCGTACACCGTATCCATGAAAGGTGTTGTTTCACCGTGTATGACTTTGCAATGTAATTTTTTCTATGTTATATACTATGCAGATTCACCTAACAGTATTTTATGCGTGTGTTGTGTAATTAACATGAGGAAGAATTTGGAATCATATGCAGGGAAAACGCGTCAAAAAGTGGGGTGTCACGGACGGAATGACCTGTATTCAGGGATTTGGCAGGAACGACCATCCCAAGCAAGAAAGGATGGTAAATATGGGCTCTAAAAATGCATGCCTTAAGAGCCATAAGCACTTGTTTATCTTCGCTACTGTGAAACACATCTACTGAGACAGTGTTCATAGCTCCTAAGGTATGCGTGTTAGAGCCCATGTTTACTGAACTTTTTGCTTCGAATAATCGTTCCTGTCACATAGCTGAATATTGATCATTCCTCCTGGGACAACCTGTACGTATACGATCAGTGTAAAATATTTCTTGTGTCTGCATGTTGAAACGTCATTTTTACGCGATTCTCGATTTAACTTAATTATAACTCCAACAGATACTACTATCCATAGTGTTGGAGATTCTTCAGCAAATAGCTAAAGCCTTGAAGATGTAGCTGTGATTAGAAATGTACATTGACTGATACAATGAGGTGACAAAAGTCATGGGATACTTCCTAACACCGTGTCGGAGCTCCTTTCGCCCGGTGTAATGCGGCACTTCAACGTGGTATGGACTCAGGTCGTTGAAATTCGCCTCCAAACATGTTGAGACATGCTGCCTCTGTAGCCGTCCATATTTGCGAAAGTGTTGCCGGTGCAGGATTTTGTGCATAAACTGACATCTCGATTATGTCCCGAAAACTGTTCGACGGGATTCATGTCGTGCGATCCGGGTAGTCAAATCCTTCGCTCGAATTGTCCAGAATGTTCTTCAAACCAATCGCAAACCATGGTGGCCCGGTGACGTAGCGCATTGTCGTCCATAAAAATTCCATCGTTGTTTCGGAACACGAAGTTCCAGGTAGCCGAACATAACCATTTCCAGTCAACGGTCGGTTCAGCTGGACTAGAAGACCCAGTCAATTCCATGTAAACAGAACCCACACCACTATGGAACCATCATCAGCTTGCATAGCGCCTCGTTGAAACCTTGGACCCATAGCTTCGTGGGTTCTGCGCCACACTCGAACCTTAGCATCAGCTCTTACCAGCTGAAATCGGGACTCATCTGACCAGGCCACGGTTTTCCAGTAGTCTAGCGTCTAACCGATATATTCACGTACACAGGAGAGGCACTGCAGGCGATATCGTGCTGTTAGCAAAGGCACTCGCTTCGGTCGTCTGCTGTCATAGCCTATTAACTCTAAATTTAGGGTAATCGACTAAATTACAGGCCCATATCGTTAACGTCGATATACAGCAGGATTTTGGAACATATATTGTGTTCAAACAATATAAATTACCTCGAAGAAAACTGTCAATTGACACACAGTCAACATGGGTTTAGAAAACATCGTTCCTGTGAAACACAACTAGTTCTTTATTCAAATTAAATGTTGAGTGCTATTGACAAGGGATTTCAGATCGATTCCGTATTTCTGGTCTTCCGGAAGGCTTTTGACACTGTACCACACAAGCGGCTTGTAGAGAAATTGCGTGCTTATGGAATATCGTCTCAGTTATGTGACTGAATTTGTGATTTCCTGTCAGAGGGGTCACAGTTTGTAGTAATTGACGGAAAGTCATGGAGTAAAACAGAAGTGATTTCTGGCGTTCCCTAAGATAGTGTTATAGGCCCTTTGCTGTTCCTTATCTATATAAACGATTTGGGAGACAATCTGAGCAGCCGTCTTAGGTTGTTTGCAGATGACGCTGTCGTTTAGCGACTAATAAAGTCATCAGAAGATCAAAACAAATTACAAAACGATGTAGAAAAGATATCTGAATGGTACGAAAATTGGCAGTTGACCCTAAATAACGAAAAGTGTGAGATCGTCCACATGAGTGCTAAAAAGAATTCGTTGAACTTCGGTTACACGATAAATCAGTCTAATCTAAAAGCCGTAAATTCTCCTAAATACCTAGGTATTACAATTACGAACAACTTAAATTGGATGGAACACACAGAGCCGGCCGGAGTGGCCGAGCGGTTAAAGGCGCTACAGTCTGGAACCGCACGACCGCTACGGTCGCAGGTTCGAATCCTGCCTCGGGCATGGATGTGTGTGATGTCCTTAGGTTAGTTAGGTTTAAGTAGTTCTAAGTTCTAGGGGACTTATGACCACAGCAGTTGAGTCCCATAGTGCTCAGAGCCATTTTTGGAACACACAGAAAATATTGTGGGGAAGGCTAACCAAAGACTGCGTTTATTGAGAGGACACTTAGAAAATGTAACAGATCTACTAAGTAGACTGTCTACACTACGCTTGTCCGTCCTCTTTTAGAATACTGCTGCGCGGTGCGGGTTCCATATCAGATAGGACTGACGGAGTACATCGAAAAAGTTCAAAGAAGGGCAGCACGTTTTGTATTATCTCGAAATATGGGAGAGAATGTCACAGAAATGATACAGGATTTGGGCTGGACATCATTAAAAGAAAGGCGTTTTTCGTTGCGACGGAATCTTCTCACGAAATTCCAATCACCATCTTTCTCCTCCGAATGCGAAAATATTTTGTTGACACCGACCTACATAGGGAGGAACGAGCACCATGATAAAATAAGGGAAATCAGAGCTCGTACGGAAAGATATAGGTGATTGTTCTTTCCGCGCGCTATATGAAATAGGAATAAAAAAGAATTGTGAAGGTGGTTCGATGAACCCTCTGCCAGGCACTTAAATGTGAATTGCAGAGTATCCATGTGATGTAGATGTAGATAGAATTTCGCCCCTCTTTACAAACGGATACGCTCGTCGTACGTCCCACATTGATTTCTACGGTTATTGTACGCAGCGCTGCTTATTTGCTAGCACTGACTACTCTATGGAAACGCTGCTGCTCTCGGTCTTTAAGTGAAGGCCGTCAGCCACTGTGTTGTCGGTGGTGAGAGGTAATGCCTGAAATATGGTATTCTCGGCACACTCTTGATGCTGTGGATCTCGAAATATCGAAATCCCAAACGATTTCCGTAATGAAATGTCCCATGCATGTAGCTCCAACTACCATTCCGCTTTCAAAGTCCGGCGATACCCGTCGTGCGACCACAATCACGTCGGAAACCTTTTCACATGAATCACCTGATGCAAATGACAGCACCGCCAATGCACGTTGTGAACGCTATACTACAGCCATCAGTATACACTCAGTCGCAAAAGTATTCGGACAGTGGGAAGTTTCACAATGAGTACTCGAGAAACAGTGACTATGAAACCCAAACATATTTATTAACAATATATATGCGTAACAACATTAACTACAAAAGAATTATTGTATTATTTCGTTTCCAAAACATAAATAACAGAAAAATGAAACATTCTGCACACCCTGCTGCTACAAAAGTATTCGGACCCTGTCCAATAAATGTTCATAAGTTGTATGACGAAAATGTCAATACCTTGTGGGTCCACCTTTCATTTTAATACCTCCTCCAATCTACTAGGCATACTTTCCACGAGTTTTTTCGTGAAATCTGGGCCTATATTTGCCCATTCTTGGCGCAGTTTCTCTTTCAAGGTCTCCTTCGTACAATGTTGTCCGCGCGGAGGGCCCGTTTCAATTTATCCCACAAATGTTCGACTGGGTTAAGGTCTGGTGATTGGGGAGGGGGGTGCAATGCTTTCAGGCAATTTGAAGAGCAACCACATTTGTACAATATGCGCGGTATGCTTGGGGGTCATTATCCTGATAAAAATGAAAGTTGTTCGCAATACCTAGATGTCGTGCACTCTGCTTCAAATGTCCTCGCAGTATATTCAAATACGCTTCCTTGTTCATCGTATCATCAATGAACACTAAATCACCCACACCATTGCCGGACATGCATCCCCACACCATGATGCTCCCACCTCCTAACTTTACTGTTGGTTTGAGGTTCCTGGGATTCAGCTCTTCATTGGTCTTTCGTCACACGTTTGCCTTTCCGTCGCTTTGCCATAATGTAAATTTACATTCGTCGCAAAATATCACCCGATTCCACCAAGCCTGATCGTATTCGGCGTATTCCCTCGCAAACTGCATACGTTTCTTTTGGTTCACTGCGTTTATGAATGGCTTTCGCCGTGCCACTCGACCACGGTACTGCGATCGTCGTAGTACTCTCCGCACAGTTTCTGGATGAACTTTTATACCGAGGTCTCCCTCCACCTCACTTGCAATTCGTGTGGCATATATTTTCGGATTCTGCTGTACCTTTCGCACAATCACTCGTTCATCTCTCTGTGAAAATGTCCGTGGCCGTCCTGTACTGCAACGGAATTCCAATCGATCTTCTTTCTCGAGCCGTTTAATAATGTCGTGAACTGTACTTTTCTTCATGTTCACTATTGCGGCAATTTCCCTGGAGGTTTTCCCCTTCGCGTGATGATAAACGACAAGTTGCCTTTGCTCAACGTAGAACACTTCCCTCTGCGTCCCATCGTCGACCTGCACAGGCTCGCGATACGTGTTTACTAATCATCGCTATCGTTTCGCGGAAATGTCGGACACACTGCAGTTGCTTCACCCTCTGTGCGTCTCGGAATGAACTATTCTCTCACGTTGTCCGCCTTTGTCCGAATACTTTTGTTGCACCTTCCCATGCCGTTTTCAGGAAATATTACGTAACAGACACATGTCCAACAACAATTCTTCGTATTTCACGCGTGTTTCACGTTGCGACATCGTACCCAGAGTCCCAAATACATTACAAAGCGCAATTTCTGTATTTGTTCATGCGGCAAACTGCAAAATTATGCGCCGTTACGTGCTGTCCGAATACTTTTGTGACTGAGTGTATGTGCATACCACTATCACATTACTTCTGTCACCTCAATGTGAAATTTGTAAAATTCGCTAATATGGGGCGATGGATGGAATTTATTTCATTTTCCATTCGTTTCGTTGCACGAGTTATGAAGAAATCCCATTATCGCTACCATAATATATGTATATGCCAGAGTCTAGCAATTTTGCCTTACATCTAAATTATATTTTAAAAACGCAAGGATATTAAAGTCGGTATATTTTACGGGAAAATAAATAAGCTGTTTCAAGCAATGGGAACTCCTTATATTGTAAATATGCTGTTTGTTTTCCAGTACTGCTAGAAATTGTTTTAATTTGAGTTCTCTTTCTTTTTCCTGTTCGTAGAGATCAACGGATCACATGTCTTCGCAAAACTACATGGACCGGAAACATGAGTGCAGTGATCGTGTGTCGTATTTTAAGACTTCAGAGTGAACTTATCGGTAGTTAAATAGCAAGAAACGAGAAATAATCGTCGTAAAGCAATAACACCTTAGTTCAATTAGTGGTCTCTTGTTAATGTATTTAGAATCGTGAGTAGAGTGAACTCCGCTATCGTGTTGTGAGTCAGTATACTTTGTGTAGTCCCTAACATCACAAATAAAAATTTTATCAGCGTGAGTCAGAAATGCGACAGCAGATAGCCTTCGAACCATCAAAATTTAGCCCCATTTAAACTGGATTGTGGGTGCGTACTGATTTCTCTCTTCGGCTGGTGTTATTTGAGTGTCGGAAGCAATGTCGCGTGCTTCGGCTTGTGGAGAAAGAAAGGCAGCGCGTCATTTATCGCTGTCCATCGTCGATCGCTGTACGAAAGTACGACTGCTGCTGCCCGCTGCCGTCCTCGCACAAGCTGCGCACAGTTAAAGCGCCGGTACCTTAACGTCAGGTCGAGTGCGCAACCTCGGCCCAGCGTTTGCTCGTGCCAGCTGCTCGGCGAGTTGTGCAGTCGGCGGTAGCGGTCGGCGCGTCCGAGGCTGCGGTGGTGGTGCACGGGGAGTGCGGGGCGTGTGCGCGGATGCGTTCGTGCGACTGCGGGGGCGGCCTGGGTCTGGAGGTGCGGGTGGCGGGCGACGCGTGGCGCCTGGAGGCGGCGGGCGCGCAGTTCGCCATGCTGTCGTTCAGCGTGGAGCCGCACTGGTGCGGGGCGCTGTACTCGCTGTGCGCGCGCCACGAGCGGGCGCTGCCGCTGCCGCACCTCGCCGACGCCTTCGCCTGCTCCGCCGCCAGGCCGCCGGTCGACGTCGACTGGATCGCCGTCGCCGGCACTTTCGGCTTCGAGATTTGCTCGCTCTCCTCCACCTGGGCGCTCGCCTTCGAGGCAGGTGAGCAACATTTTCCTGTCTTGCGACCGTGCCAACCGTCCCCAGGAGACTCGAGTTGGACCGAGGAAGCGAGGACCTTCTCCTACACACACGCTTTCGCTGATAACGTCGCTGTAACAACGGATCTTACGTCGCTGTAACAACGGATCTTACGTCGCTGCAACTGGAGGATCAAACGTTATAATATAAATATAAACACAGTATAAACAGTCGCTTCATTTTATTTCTCTACGAAAGGTTTGGGATGCTTTGCTCCATCATCGGGTGGCAATTCCGGCGTTTAGCTCAGAGTCAGTGACCCTAGAAAACCAAAGATCTTGCATCCGCGGATCCCAGGGAGGTGGGGGCGGGGCATAGGGGATTCCCGCCCAAAAAGCAAAAACACTGTAGCCGGCCGGTGTAGCCGTGCGGTTCTAGGCGCTTCAGTCTGGAACCGCGTGACCGCTACGGTCACAGGTTCGAATCCTGCCTCGGGCATGGATGTGTGTGATGTCATAGGTTAGTTAGGTTTAAGTAGTTCTAAGTTCTAGGGGACTGATGACCACCGATGTTAAGTCCCACAGTGCTCAGAGCCATTTGAACCATTTTGAAAAACACTGTACTGACCAGTTTTGTTAACAAATTATTATGGTTACAGAATGAATTTTGACTCTTCAGCGGAGTGTGCACTATTTTGGAACTTCCTGTTAGATCAAATGGTTCTGAGCACTATGGGACTTAACTGCTGAGGTCATCTGTCCCCTAGACTTAGAACTACCTAAACCTAACTAACCTAAGGACATCATACACATCCATGCTCGAGGCAGGATTCGAACCTGCGACCGTAGCGGTCGCGCGGTTCTAGATTGAAGCGCTAGAACCGCTCTGACATTCCGACCGGACCTGTTAGATCAATAGTGTGTGCCGAACCGAGACTCCAACTTGGGACCTTTGGCTTTCGCGGGCAAGTGTTCCACCATTTTATTTATTTATTTTTAATTTCTTATCTCTTTAGGTCCTGGCGCCTTCACGTTTGGTCGATTGGGTGGCTTTCTTCACTTAGTTCGTCAAAATGTATATTAACAGTCTAAATAAAGAGTGCCACCCACCAAACAAACGCAGAAGAAACGTAGCCATAGAACACTATCGAATAGACCACATGATAAGTTTTTCCAACTGAACTATCCAAGCACGACTCACGACTCACACTCACAGCTTTACTTCCGCATGTACCTCAACTCCTAACTTCCAAACTTGCTGTAGGAGGTGGGGTACTGGCGGAAATAAAGCTGTGAGTGTGGCTCGCGAGCCGTGCTTGAGTAGCTCAGTTGATAGAGCACTTGCGAGCGAAAGAGAAAGGTCCCAGGTTCGTGCCTCGGCCCGGAACACAGTTTAAATCAATCAGGAAGTTTCAATTATTACCATGATATTAAAACATGTTATATATTTTATTATTATTAAAATCCTAGACATCTGTGGAACATTAAATGAGGATATGACAGTAAATCATATTTGGGAGGGACTGGGGGGGGGGGGGGGGGGGGGGAAGAAAGAGGGAAAAAGAGACTGTGCCCCCCTTCCGCAGAACCGAACCCTGGATCCAACGCTTATGATGCTGAAATATCTACAGTCGTGTGCATGTTCGTTGTGTACTTTCCTGAAGAGCACTGCATTTGAACTCAACACACTCTCTGTTTTCAAACTTACAAAAGAGACTTGTACACAGGGAATGTGTTAACACCAAATGCTGTTCTTTCCGGGAAAGTACGCAACGAAAACGCACAGATATTTCAGCATAACTGGATTCCCAGGAGCAGTGTACCTGAGCTAAGCACTGGAACTGCCAACTGATGATGAAGGAAAGCCTCCTAAACGCGTAGGAAATAAAATCTTAAAAATTTGGTGTGTGGTTGTGTTTTTATTTATATACTAAACAGACAGTCACAGGAACTCCCTACCACACATATGTATGTGTAAAGAAACATTGTAACTAATCACAATTCTGTCCAACGTCAGGAAACAGTAAATGAACCAGCATCTACCTGGGCATTGTGATCTTTGTGCGTTCCTCAGGTTTCTATTCTTACAGTGCTTAATTTGCTAACGTAAATTGTCTCACACTTCTAGTGTCAAAACTATAGAGTGTTAGAGGTCTCAAACTGAGTAGTTTGGTCTTTGAGGACATGTGATTTGTGGGAGATGGTTCGTGGCATGAGGCATATTTTTGTGGCTGACGTTTCGTCTCCTACCGCAGAAGGCTTCATCAGAGGCTGTGGAGATGTTGGCAATAGATTCTCAAATGTAAACTTATAAAAAAGTTGATCGATGTACGTCGTACTTATTCAAGTCATCGAAAATGGCGAACTGCATCAGTTTCTGCTAACTGTGTTAGTACAGGGTGCACAGATCTCTCCACTCGGGAAATTGCCTTCGAGGCCGGTTAGCAACGTTTCCCTGTGTTGCGGCCGTACTAACAAACTCGAGGAACCTTCAGTACAATCGGAGAATCGAGAGCACTCCCCAAACCTAAATTGATTTCTGGCTACGTTGCCATAACAATGGCTCTTACATCGCTGCAGCTAGAGAAAGAAACATGGCAACCAGATACAAATCCGTCTAATGTCGGAAAACAGTAAACGAACACGCTCCTCCCTGGGCATTATAATCTTTAGTGTTTCTCAGGTTTTTGTTCTTAGACATGTTCAATTCCTAATGAAGTTTGTTACAAACCTCTAGCTTCATAATTATAAATCGGAAGAAGTTGTGTGGAAGGCGAACAGAAGACTACGCTTTATTGGCAGAACATTTAGAATATATGCCACATCTACTGAAGTGACAGTCTACACTGCGCTTGTCCGTCTTCTTCTGGAGTATTGCTGCGTGGTACGGGTTCCTCAGCAATTAGGATTGACGGGGGACATCGAAAAAGTTAAAAAAACGACAGCTGTTTTTTGTGATTGCAAACTAGGATAGAAAGTGTCACTGATATGATAAACTAATCGGGACAGAAATCACCAAAACAGAGACATTTTTCGTTGCGGTGAGATACTTTCACGAAATTTCATTCACCGCCTCCTGCGAAAGCCAAAATAGTTTTTTGCCCCCTACCTAAGTGGGGAGACATGATCATCCTAACGAAATAAAAGAAGTCAGAGCTCGCGCGGAAAGATTTAGGTGCTCATTTTTCCCACATGCTATTTGAGAATGGAATGATCGAGAAATATCCTGAAAGTGGTTCTATTAACACTCTGCAGTATGAAAAAAATGGTTCAAATGGCTCTGAGCACTATGGGACTTAACATCTGAGGTCATCAGTCCCTAGAACTTAGAACTACTTCAACCTAACTAACCTAAGGACATCACACACATCCATGCCCGAGGCAGGATTCTAACCTGCGACCGCTGCAGTATGAACTGCAGAGGAATCATGTAGCTGTAGATGTAAATGTAGATGTTAGGCGACCTAAACTGAAAACATTGATCCTAGACGGTATCGTATTTCTGATAGTTTGGTATACTTTTGTGGCTGATGTTTCGTCTCCTACCACGGGAGACACCATCAGAGGCTTTCGAGAAATAGGTTGTCGATTCTCCAACGTAAACTAATTTAAATTAGCGAATTAATGTACAATAGCTGATCAAAATCAACCGGACACCTCTATGTAATGCGGAACTGACTACTAGATGTTACGAGAGGTGAACCCGTCGGTATAAGACGAGGCGTGGACTATTCTACTGTCGGTAGAGAAGCAGTAACAGCATCGTGGATCGCTCAGGGCAGATCAGTGGCTGCCAGTGTGGCCTAGTAATCAGATGTCGCCTCAATAACAAATTCGTCAGGGACATTTCAACCCTTCTAAAAGCTGCCAAATCGATTGTTTGTCATGTGATGGTGAAGTGGAAACACAAGACAACAATCATACCTAAACCAATACCAGACAGAGCTTGTGTGTTGATGGACAGGGACTGTTGAACGTTATCGATGATAGAGATCTTGAATTAAATTCTCCCCGAGACATTTAAGCCTCTAATTTATCTACGATAACATTGGAAGCTGAAGAAGTGAACTAAATTTTGTGCAGCGGCCAGGACTCGAACCCGGGTCTTCTTGCTTACTAGGCAGATATGCTGACCACTACACCACCACAGCACATATCTGAATTCACTTCTTGAGCTTCCAACGTTATCATAGATAAATTAGAGACTTAAATGTCTTAGGGAAAATTTAAGATCTATACGATCACATGTAGTACAGCATCCCCCCTTACGTCCAATGCTGGGGTGCTATTCCAATGTCGGAGAACCCTGGTAATAGCGACAATATAAGGGGAGATGTGAATTGGAGTTTGTGTTGGCGAGGGTGTTTGACTTGGGTAGTTCGTGGAGCTCTGTTGCCCATAATGCTGTGGTGGTGTAATGGTTAGTATATCTGCCTAGTAAGCAAGAAGAGCCGGGTTTGGGTCATGGCTGCAGCACAATTTTGAATTCACTTCTTCCGCTTCCAACGTTATAGTAGATAAATTAGAGACTTAAATGTCTCAGGGAAAATTTAATTTAAGATATATACGATCACATGTAGTACAGCACTTCCCCATTACGTCCAATGCTGGGGTGCTATTCCAATGTCGGAGAACCCTGGTAATAGTGACAATATAAGGGGAGATGTGAATTGGAGTTTGTGTAGGGGAGGGTGTTTGACTTGGGTAGTTCGTGCAGCTTTGTTCACCATAATGTTCTGGCGGTGTAATTGTCAGCATATCTGTCTAGTAAGCAAGAAGACCTGGGTTCGAGTCCCGGCCGTAGCACAAATCTTAATTCACTTCTTCAGCTTCCAACGTTATCGTTATCGATGGTGTTTGTAGTAAACTGAATGAAACCAGCGGAAGGAGCCACCCGTGAGATCCTAAGCGCTATCAGAAGTCCTGTTAGCACAATACCTTTGCGTTGGGAGGTAAAAATACCGGAGTACAGTGGTCGAGCAGCTCCTCATAAGCCACACATTTCTGTAGGCAATGCTAAGCGACGCTTGAGGTGCGTTAAGGAGCGACGCCACTGGACAATGGATTGATGGTAACAACTGATGTGGAGTGATGAATCACGGAATTGAGCTATACGCTGTGACAATCCGATGGAAGGATTTGGGTTTGGCGAATGCCTGGAGAACATTACCTGCCATCATGTGTAGTGCCGAAAGTGAAGTACACAGGAATTAGTGTCACGGTATGGATTGTTTTAGTGGCTAGGGTGTGGTCCCCTTGTTACTCTTAAGATAATGATAAATGTGGAAGGATATGAACACACTTTAAAGCGCTGTCTACTGTGTACAGTAGAGGAACAGTTCGGAGACATTATTGTTTGTATCAGCATGACAGTGCATCTTATCATAAATGGTTCAAATGGCTCTGAGCACTATGGGACTTAACTTCTGAGGCCATCAGTCCCCTAGAACTTAGAACTACTTAAACCTAACTAACCTAAGGACATCACACACATCCATGCCCGAGGCAGGATTCGAACCTGCGACCGTAGCTCTTATCATAAAGTAGCACTTGTGAGCCAATGATTTGTGGACAATAACATTTCTGAAATGGTGGCATTCCCAGAATCCTGACCTATATCCAGTGGAACACTGGGTAAATTATATCGACTTCGCTCCAAACCCCAGCTTCCAACATCACTTCCTTCTCCGGTTTCAGTTCTTGAGGAAGAATTCTCGATTTCTCCACAGACATTCATATGATTTATTGAGAGTGTTTCCCTAGCACAGCTCAAGCAGTCAGAAAGGCGAAGGGTGGACTCACTCTTTATTAATGTCCGCTATAATGTCCGGATACTTTTTACCTGATTGTGTACACTGTAATTGTTCACCTGACCGAAAATTCCGAACTGCAGCAGTTTCTGCTAGCTAAGAATGTACGGTATACACTGTTTCCTCCATCTGGGCACTTCCTTCTATACATGTGAGCAACTTTTTCATGTGTTACGGCCGTACCAACCACCGCGACGAGCCTCCAGTTCGATCGAGGAACCGAGGACCTTCCCCAACCTATACTCATTCCGTGACCACGTTACCATTACAACGAATGCTATGCTGCTGTATCTGGAGGAAGAAACATTTTAACAGTCACTGTTTCATCTGTCAGTAAACAGTAAATGAGCAACTATCCGCGCTGAATATTTTTATGAACGGCAGCTTGCTCTAAATGCTGGAACGTGTAAGTTAATTCACATGAACAGGAAAAAGAATACGGTAATGTTCGGAAACAGTATTCGTATCCGCCTCCGTAGTCGACTCTTTGCTCCAATATCCTGGATTAAATTCCAAATATTTCCGCAGTGTCTCATAAAGTGAGGGCACGTGACACTGTTAACAGTGGTTTGTCCGTCGGATGTGGACGTTAAGATCGGCGACACTTTTCACGCTATTCGAGAGGAGTTGGCTACGTGCCTCGATTGGGTTTCACCCTCTAACTTCTTTCATCATCGCAGAACACATATACAACGCTACACTACACACGCATCCATCGCACTAACCACACTTGATAAATACACATTACTACACAAATCTCACGAAACCACAAGGAAAGCGGCCACTGTGCGTGGAGGGAGCATAACACACTTTCCGGCAGGCGGCTCGACCCACCCCGTGAGACATTCCAGACAACAGTACCATACGACATTTAAATTTAAATTTTTATTGTATTAGCGGTATGCTGCTTGACACAGTAATTTCCATTAAATATCTAAACGTAATATTCATCATTTGGATTTGTAGCTTCTTGTGTTGACCGTGTTTGCAGTTACAATTGTAGGATGTGAGGTCCACCAGTTATGCGGACCTCACATCCTACAAATCTAACCGTAACGTTGCAAAGCGACATGAAGTGGAACGAGCACCCTAGTACCGATGTGTAGGCGCACCAGCATCATGGACACCATTGCTGCCTTCTCGAGTGTGGAGCTAAAACACTACCACAGACAGAAAACTCCCACTTGCCTACTGTGTTATCATGCCTACTTTCAGTCCTTGAAATAACACTGTCAGACATCTTGTATCTCCACTATAAAGTGGGTGTTGAAATGGTTCAAATGGCTCTGATGGGACTTAACATCTGAGGTTATCAGTCCCCTAGAATTTAGAACTACTTAAACCTAACTAACCTAAGAACATCTCACACATCCATGCCCGAGGCAGCATTCGAACCTGCGACCGTAGCGGTCGCGCAGTTCCAGACTGAAGCGCCTAGAACCGCTCGGCCACCCTGGCCGGAAAAATGGGTGTGCTTGCCTTGGAACCCATTTCTGGCCATATGCCCATATGATCTTTTTTGCTCCTTATCATCTCACGGGTCATTACCTGCAGTTTTTCCTCATTTAGCAAAAAATGGTTCAAATGGCTCTAAGCACTATGGGACTTAATATCTGAAATCATCAGTCCCCTAGACTTAGAACTACTTAAACCTAACTAACCTAAGGACATCACACACATCCATGCCCAAGGCAGGATTCGAACCTGCGACCGTAGAAGCAGCGCAGTTCCGGACTAAAGCGCCTAGAACCGCTCGGCCACAACGGCCGGCCCTCATTTAGCAAAATCACCCTGTATAGGTATTATCTTCATGTCATTCATGAAGTACACAGAGTCGTAATGTTTTGGCAGATCGCCAAATATCTAGCGTAAGTATGTTATACGTGGATTCCGGGTTAGTGGCCGGCCGAAGTGGCCGTGCGGTTAAAGGCGCTGCAGTCTGGAACCGCAAGACCGCTACGGTCGCAGGTTCGAATCCTGCCTCGGGCATGGATGTTTGTGATGTCCTTAGGTTAGTTAGGTTTAACTAGCTCTACGTTCTAGGGGACTAATGACCTCAGCAGTTGAGTCCCATAGCGCTCAGAGCCATTTGAACCGGGTTAGTTACTTACACCGATCAGCCAGAAGATTATGATCACCAACTTAATATCGGTATAAACCCGCGCAGGCGATAGCAGCGTCACCTGTCGAGGAATGACTGCTAGTCAGAAACACGCAACGTGCATGTCGATGTGGTATTAGTGAGCGTGCTGTCCGCGTGTAGAATGGGGAAGGTACGCGACCTTTCCGAGTTTGATTGAAGGCAGATTGTGGTGGGCCGAAGGCTAGGAAAGAGCATTTCGGAAACTGCACGACTTGTCGGGTGTTCGAGGAGAGCAGTGTTGAGTGTCTTCAATGCGGGGCGAAACATAGGTGAAACCGCGTCCAGACGTCGTGGAGTTGGGGTGGCACCCCTCATTACAGATGTCGAACTTCGTAGGGTGAGCAGACTTGTAAAACAGGACACGGGAACTGTGGCGGAACTAACATCAGACTTAAACACTGGGCAGAGTACAAGTGTGTCTGAATACAAAGTGCAGCGAACAGTCCTAACGATGGGCATCCGCAGCCGATGACCCATGCATGTGCCAATGTTAACACCACGACTTCGGCAACTACGACTGAAATGGGCACGTGACGATCGTCACTGGACGTTGGTGCAGTGACACAGTGTTGAATGCCCTACCTTCAGCATTATGACGATGGGAGGGCGCGAATCCGTCGTCGTCCAGGGGAACAGCTCCTTGACACCTGTAATGCGGGACGGAGACAAGCTGGCGGCGGCTCTATTATGCTCTGGAGAACATTCACGTGGGCAACCATGGGTCCAGTGGAGCTCTTGCAAGGCACCATGACGGCCAAGGACTATCGTACACTGGTTGCAGACCACGAACACCCCTTCGTGACGATTATATTTCCCGACGGTAGTGACATTTTTCAACAGGATAATATGCCATGTCACAAGGCAGGAGTGTGATGGAGTGGTCTGAGGAACACAGCGACGAGTTCCAGTTGATGTGCTGGTCTTCCAGTTCACCAAATGTGAACCCGATCGAACACATCTGGGATGTGATTGAACGTGGCGTCAGAGCTCATCGCCCCCCTCCCTAGGATTTACGGGAATTAGCTGACTTGCGTGTGCAGATGTTGTGCCAACTCCCTCCAGCGACCTACCAAGACCTTACTGCTTCTAGGCCACGACGCGTTGCCGCTGTTATCCGTACCAAAGGTGGACATACCGGATATTAGGTAGCTAGTCATTATGTTCTGGCTGATCAGTGGATGTCGACGCTAGAATGCAGGTACTGCTTGAAGATATTCTTGATGATCATAACAAGTATGAAATGATATTCAAATGGTTCAACTGGCTCTAAGCACTATGGGACTTAACATATGAGGTCATCAGTCCCCTAGATGTAGAGCTACTTAAACCTAACTAACCTCAGGACATCACACACATCTATGTCCGAGGCAGGATTCGAACCTGCGACTGTAGCAGCAGCGCGGTTCCGGTCTGAAGCGCCTAGAACCACTCAGCCACAGTGGCCGGCTATGAAATGATATAAAAATTCTAAGTAGCAGCTGTAATGGATAAAAAATCATGTCATTCATTCTTAGTGTAACTGTTGTGGAACACCACATGCGGAATATTTGCATCATATTGGAGATATTGAGATTTCATGAAACAGACAGGGCAATTTTACAAATCATTGTCAGATTTACAGAGATTTACTTAAATCGTAGTTTTCCGCTAACGGGAACTCCAAACATTTTCGTAGTTAACGAGAAAGATTCTGTATCAGGCCGGTGTAAAATACTTTCTCATGTACGGAAGTTTCACGGACCGTCACAATTCACATATTTTCTGAACTTGAATTAAACGTTTCAATCTTTCAACAAACAAAGTAGATTGTCTGGGCCATGGCTTACGTGATTAAATGCTGGTGTAATGGTATCATTGTATCAGGTTCCTGAGAGCTCTGTGACATAATAACGTGGTGACTAATTCAGGAAGAATACATTCTCATTTATTTTTATTTTTTTATTTACACGTCAAGTTCCGTAGGACCAAATTGAGGAGCAAATCTCCAAGGTCATGGAACGTGTCAGTACATGAAATTACAACATAAAAGTAATAACAGATAAAAATAAAATGTTTATGAACCTGAAAGAAAAGTCAGTCCATAAGTTTAAGTAAACGCTATCAGCAATACAATAAGAATCACCTTAATTTTTCAAGGAACTCCTCGACAGAATAGAAGGAGTGACCCATGAGGAAACTCTTCAGTTTCGATTTGAAAGCACGTGGATTACTGCTAAGATTTTTGAATTCGAGTGGCAGCTTATTGAAAATGGATGCAGCAGTACACTGCACACCTTCTTGCACAAGAGTTAAGGAAATCCGATCCAAATGGAGGTTTGATTTCTGCCGAGTATTAACCGAGTGAAAGCTGCTTATTCTTGGGAATAAACTAATATTGGTAACAAGAAACGACAATAAGGAATATACATATTGAGAGGCCAATGTCAAAATATCCAGACTCGTGAACAGAGGTCGACAAGACGTTCGTGAACTCACACCACTTATTGCCCGAACCGCCCGTTTCTGAGTCAACAATATCCTTCTAGAATGGGAACATACTTATTTATGACCATTTAGTCAGCATGAAGCCATAAAACACTTCAGTCACATCAGTAGATGGAGGAAGACATATAACGTTTCAGTAACGTACTGATACTGAACGTATTATGAAGCCGTTTTAACATAGAAATATTTAAACAAGTGTCAGAATGTTAGGAGCGCTTTACTAGATGTAATAAAATTATCAGTTCAAAAAAGTTGCAAAACAAATTCGGCAAGGGTCAGATATTGTTCTTTTTGTGGACTAAGTGCACGTTAGTGAGAATCCAATTCGTACTTAAGGACATAATATTTCAATGAAACTTTCCAACACGTTAAAGACTTTGAATTAGAGCGTTCCCTGGAGTTCAATATACATCACTATCTTCCTTTACCTTTCATTCTTATAATTTAATGTGCTGTCTGCAGCAAGAAGGTAAAAGAAAGACACCTGTGTCAGAACTGACAATAGAAGACAGTCGTGGTGATCGCGTGGAATTGCTCAGGAAAAGTACACGAAAGCGTCACAAGTCAGTCTGGGATTTGATTTGATTTGATTACGCCCAGTTAACCTCTTAACGGCGCGACTTGTAATATGATTACCGAACGAGAGCTTGCCCTCACTACGAGACCTATAATATGACTGACCAACTACACTGTGCCCTCGCAATGAGACGAAGCAAAAATGTTAAGCTATTCAGCCTAGTTAACATAGTTACAAACTGTAACCTATCCCAGTCAAAGTTTCTTCCTTCTTCCATTTCTTCATTTTCTGTTGATGTGTTTTGAGTGAAGCAATATATAAACACACCTTTACGTAAATGAGCAATTATATTCATATTTCAGTATATTTTTCGTGTGTGCTTAGACTGTCGACTGATTAAAATAAAATTGAATGTCAATAACACTGGATAAGAAATTGTGACACAACCATACATCATTTAATACCGTAAAATATAGTTACATGTATTCGCTTATGTTACTTTAAAATTTTTTAAGTTTTAAGGAAATATGTATATCTAACTTGACTAGAGCCGGTCCAGTGTCCGGACCCAAAAGAAGGGTGGGACACTTAGTCTGGTGTCATGTCCCGTTCGCTGACACGTTATTTCCGTGTACAGCTGAACTCGCTAAAGCCATCGCCACATGGTACGAGGCAGCTAACACTGACGTGGACGCGAACTGGAAGTAGAACGTCACAGGAGACAGCGCTGTCGGCTCACGGGACGAGCTGTTTAACGAGATTTTGCGGTCTCACCGCTCCCCAGCGACAACTGCCGGCTTTATTTGGCTCGCAAAACACACAGTTCGTTTCCGAAAATGGACTTACGCTAGCTCTGTTAAAACAAACATTTCCTCCCTTTGTCCATATGCTAGTCATGCTGTTCTGTTCGAAGTATACAATAATAAAAACTTCGGTATCCTTGATCATGTAATAAGCCAAGAAGGCAAGACACATGTCCAGGACATCTCTTTACAAAACTGAACAAACTCACTCCTGATAGAGAGCACATTTATAGTTACATAACATTAACTATTACAGAAATTACTTCTAGTAACTTAATAAGACAATCCTTTAACTTTAAAAAAAAACATAAGATGGAAAAAAAGTGGATGCAACGGGACGCGAACCCACTACCCGCTGTTTCGTAACGTGGCGCACCTACTCGTACGCAACACTGAAGCTCTGCAATGAGCGTCCATACGTATGTTATGGTGTTGTGAACGCTTTAAGCGGTCATATGTTATGAATATATATTAAATGAATCTTCAACATCCCGTTGCCTGAAAATGGTGTACTTTCTTAACACGCGAGTTATAACACAAAAATTCTTTAACCACGAATATGAAGTTTCCCGTCATTTCATTATAACAAAGCGTACCAATACGTAGCGTACTTGAGAGATTCAATATGCTGCTGTTTAGAAACAGCATGTGTTCATAAGGTGTAACATAAAACTCATCAAATACGGGCTTCAGCTGAACACGACAAATACAATATGACATCTCGCAAGTTCTGGTTGTGACGCAGAGAGCGTTCTTTCTTATTGGCTCTACTTTACGTAGCACGCTATCGAAATATCGCTGAACTTATTTTGCGTTTCACGTGACAAAATGGCTCCTCAACGTGAAATAGCAGGAGGTGACGTCACAAAACTCGTAGAGCGTCACGCCAACTTTTGCTGACTCGCCCCATGTGACGATGGCTTAACTCTAACGATTCCGTATCACGTGAGGCCACACCGTGCGGCTACCGCCGCCGTTAAGTTGCGCCGCATTGCTAGTTGGTAGCCATCACAGCATGGGACTGTCAGTGTTTGGCGAGATGCGCTACTCTCGCCGTCCTTGGCATTCGTAGAAGCGTGACTGTGCAGTGCGCAGCGATGCGGCCCCCATGTACGAGCGAGTCCAGTGGTACTGCAGAGTCACGTCCTCTTCCTGTCACCTCTTGTACCTAATGCAAAACCGTAAAAAAAGTAACTGACCATAAGAGGTACGTATCCGTAGATTCCACTAATTAAAGCACCACATTTCTGCCTTTTCATTCCCCCGAAAAATCTGACTCAAAGTTCATATCTGTTGGAGTAACGTATCTTTGAAACATAGAACTGCTTGTTCACAGGAACTGTTGTTGCAGTCAGTGACTTCTAAAAAAGAATCTAAGGCCGCTACAGAACTGTTCTGTTTATTATCGTTCCTTGACCTTTTACGACTTAACACGAAAAATAGTCATTGCGGAACGTGAGCATTGTAAAAGCCTCCTTATGCCTAATTTGTTCTAGCCTTTCTCTAGAGGAACACCCACATACACACACAGAGAGAATAATTTCAATATTTTGTAATCGTATAACACAGACTGCATTCTATCACATGTTAATTTCACTGTTACTTTAATGACGAAAAAAATTACGAACTCGAAACCAGTAGTGTTCTCAGGCTTATCTTAACATGAGCTGTACAGAAGTTCACAAAATCACTGTTACTGCGTGACACTGCGCACTGGAGGTTGCTTCATGCAGTAGCGTAGCTGGTATCAGTGTTTTAATTCCACAAGCAGCTTCCATAGTCTACATCTACATCTACATCTACATACATACTCCGCAATCCACCATACGGTGCGTGGCGGAGGGTACCTCGTACCACAACTAGCATCTTCTCTCCCTGTTCCACTCCCAAACAGAACGAGGGAAAAATGACTGCCTATATGCCTCTGTACGAGCCCTAATCTCTCTTATCTTACCTTTGTGGTCTTTCCGCGACATATAAGTTGGTGGCAGTAAAATTGTACTGCAGTTAGCCTCAAATGCTGGTTCTCTAAATTTCCTCAGTAGCGATTCACGAAAAGAACGCCCCCTTTCCTCCAGAGACTCCCACCCGAGTTCCTGAAGCATTTCCGTAATACTCGCGTGATGATCAAACCTACCAGTAACAAATCTAGCAGCCTGCCTCTGAATTGCTCCTATGTCCTCCCTCAATCCGACCTGATAGGGATCCCAAACGCTCGAGCAGTACTCAAGAATAGGTCGTATTAGTGTTTTATAAGCGGTCTCCTTTACAGATTTTTACTCACATAGTTACCCACTATGCACAATCTTTGATAATTGCTTCTCTTACTATTTAATGTTGTAACGAGAAACAGGCCAGTATCCAACATATGGTATACAAATGACAACATATGCTGCCTGTGGGCGGTAGTATTTCATAAGTGACTGGTTGTAACTATTCGTGGTTAGAATTCATTTAATACACAGTCCTGATGTTCTCTGACGCCCAGAATGGATAAGCTTAACCCTCCCTTGGAAAGGTGGATCCTATACCACCAACACAAAGGTGGGGTGCAGTACACCCCAATGCCTACAACTATCCTGCCTCATTGATTTTCCGTATAAGACCTCTACTACTTTGTTGTTTTACGTTTCGTTTCTTTTTCACACTTTATTATAGCTTTAGAACATTTTACAATGAACAAATTATGTATCTTGATAACATATTACACTGAAGCGCCAAAGAAGCTGGTATAGGTATGCGTATTCAGATACAGAAATACGTAAATAGGCAGAATACACGGCTCCGGTCGGCAACGCCTATATAAGACAACAAGTATCTGGCTGAGTTGTCAGATCGGTTGCTACTGCTGCAATGACAGGTTATCAAGATTTAAGTGAGTTTGAACGTGGTGCTATAGTCGGCGTACGAGCAATGGGACACATCATATCCGATGTAGCGATGAAGTGGGGATTTTCCTGTATGACCATTTCACGAGTGTACCGTGAATATCAGGAATTCGGTTAAACATCAGATCTCCGACATCGCTGCGGCCGGAAAAAGATCCTGCAAGAACGGGATCAACGACGACAGAAGAGAATCGTTCAGCGTGACAGAAGTGCAACCCTTCCGCAAGCTGCTGCAAATTTCAGTGCTGGGCCATCAACAAGTGTCAGCGTGCGAACCATTCAACGAAACATCATCGACATGGGCTTTTGGAGCCGAAGGCCCACTCGTGTACCCTTAATGACTGCACGACACAAAGCTTTACACCTTGCCTGGGCCCATCAGACCCACATTGGACTGTATATCATTGGACTGTTGATGACTAGCAACATGTTGCTCAGTCGGAAGATTATCGTTTCAAATTGTATCGAGCGCATGGACGTGTACGGGTATGGAGACAACCTCATGAGTTCATGGACCCTGCATGTCAGCAGGGGACTGTTCAAGCTGGTGGAGGCTCTGTGATGGCGTGGACGTGTGCATTTGGAGTCATATGGGACCCCTGATACATCTAGATACGACTCTGAGAGATGACAGGTACGTAAGAATCCTGTCTGATCACTTGCATCCATTTATGTCCATTGTGCATTCCAACGGGCTTGGGCAATTCCAGCAGGACAATGCGACACCCCACAGGTCCAGAATTGCTACAGAGTGGCTCCAGGAGCACTCTTCTGAGTTTAAACACTTCTGCTGCCCACCAAACTCCCCAGACATGAACATTATTGAGAATATCTGGGATGCCTTGCGACGTGCTGATCAGAAGAGATCTCCACCCCCTCGTTCTCTTACGGATTTATGGACAGCCCTGCAGGATTCATGGTGTCAATTCCCTCCAGCACTACTTCAGACATTAGTCGAGTCCATGACAAGTGGTATTGCGGCACTTCAGCGTGCTCGCGGGGGCCCTACACGATATTAGGCGGGTGTACCAGTTTCTTTAGCTCTTCAATGTACAATAAACAACATATTTATCTTTATAACAAGTGACGATGAACACATTACAGTGAACATAATAAATCCAACATACAATAAACGTCCAAGTTCAATATCTGTGCCGGTGTTCGTCCTTCAAGACGGCCTTTTAGTCAGTTGGCAGGTGCTTCAGCTTCAGGCACACAGTAAAGGAAGGTCACATGTTTGGCGAGACAAATGTACTGAGCGCAGGATTTGCATACGTAGTTTGTCTTTCTGCCCTCCTTGCGGCCGCACTAAGGGCTTCCTCGGGAGTCTTTGCATTCCTTGCGTTTCTTGTTGGTCCAGGAACTTCTTTGATGATGCTCCAAGATCCCGTCCTTACCTTCTGCGGGATTTTACATCTACTCGGTGGCGCTGTCCTTTCCGAGGTTCAAATGGTTCAAATGGCTCTGAGCACTATGGGACTCAACTTCTGAGGTCATTAGTCCCCTAGAACTTAGAACTAGTTAAACCTAACTAACCTAAGGACATCACACACATCCATGCCCGAGGCAGGATTCGAACCTGCGACCGTAGCGGTCTCGCGGTTCCAGACTGCAGCGCCTAGAGCCGCACGGCCACTTCGGCCGGCCCTTTCCGAGGTAGAAGTTATAACATTTGTTACGGTCGTCGATGCCGTCGTCGGTGGTATCCTCATCTAAGACAGTATAGTGTTCAGTCTCTGCAATTTGACCATCAGACTCCTCGCCCCCATCATCAACAGGTAGCGGTTAATGCAGTTGGTGATCCTCCACATTCTCGGCTTCCTCCGCCTTTTCCTCCACGTTTTGCAGTAGCTCCTAGCGTTTTTCCACCCATATGACGACATCAAAAATATAATATAATGTGCATAATTGTAATATACTATGATCAAGTAATTGTAATATATTATAATGCAACAGACGGATACCAGAGACCCAGTTATAAAACTACAATTGTTATTGACATTGGAAAGTATAAGACTGTTGTATTATGATGCAGTATTAGGCGTGTACAAAGCATCTGTCACTTATGTCTGGAGTAGGCAACAAGCTCGGAAAGGTGGGGTGCAGTAAACACCAACAGAGAGAACGAAGATGTTTATCCGTCAAGTTCTAACGCACGAATGAGGGAAACGCTTGGAGTGCACTTGGGTAAATGCCACTGACAGCAATGCCCGTCCCTCCATCTCGGTGTTGTACAGTCCGGCTTTCTACCGGTGGGTCTATATGATCGTCTTCGCCACAAGAATAGTTTGCGTATCCACCACAATATTAGGAAATTTTTTTTTAAAGCAGCCATGATTAAATTTCATCTCGATATAATTCCAAAATTTTCTCATGAATACTTAGCTGTCGAGTACCATAGTTGTCACGGAATATATGGCTACAAGTATTTTATTTTCCCAGATCAAGCGTTTGCCGAAGTTCTGACCATTTTATAGAGTTTTGCTTTAAGGGAGACATAGTCAAGTGTTTGGCTTTTATCATCGCGCTGTTGCCCCTCAGATACTGCTCGTTTTGTTGGTTGGTCAGCCTTTTTGTTACATTGAATGTAACTATGTGCCTTTACCCATATAAGTATTTATATATTTCATACCAAATCGCTTCGGGAAGTGGCTTATACAACCAAGTCAAAATTCCGAGACATGAGGCAAAATTAAAGTGTGGTTACTTCTTAAATTTGTACTTTATAAATTTTTACATTTTTTTTTCGTTAATATAAAGACATTGAACGCTGTTTCATTCAGTGTTAAGCTTGAAAGGTTTCCGTAAATCGACCTGCTTCCTTTAGGTACTGGACCATACCGGCACGTAGACCAGCTTGCCAAAAACGTTCAACAGTTCGCACCCAGTGTACCATCCCTTCCGCTGTGTGATTACTATCGGTCGCTTGCAGTTAAGGCAAACGAAGAATGGTCGTCGTTGTGTAATGAGGACATTAATATCAAGGGAACTTGGTACTGTGCTATCCAAGAGCCATATACCTCCTACTTCATTGCTTCTTAATTCTGGTATTAAGCGGATGGAGATATTACAATTTATAGATTAAGAGCAGGCCACGTGGTTATCAACAAAACGTTGACACTGTAAAATTCAAGAGGACATCCTGTATTTTTTATTACAGTGTATAAAAAATAAAAGACAAGGGGCGGATACACTGCACGAACAACTCAAAATTGTTGATGACTTGTCACTCCAATTAGTTCTAAGTACATTAAACTATCAAACCTATAAATGTGTTTGTTCATTGTGCTTGTAAGACGGACCTTTAATAATACTTTAAGTTTTAATTTAACATCTGACTGGTTCTCGTAAGTGAGCTCAAATGGCTCTAAGGTCATCAGTCCCCTAAACTTAGAACTACTTAAACCTAACTAACCTAAGGACATCACACACATCCATGCCCGAGGCAGGACTCGAACCTGCGACATTAGCAGCAGCGCGGTTCCGGACTGAAGCGCCTAGAACTGCTAGGTCACAGCTGCCGGCATAAGTGTGCAATATTTCTTCCATTACATGTTGTCTTTTTGTTTTTAAAATATCTCTTTGCAGTCGCGTTAATACTCAAGTTATTCTTATTTTGACCAGATACGTTTCACTTTATCTAAAGCAATTTCAGTTGTCTGTTTTTTGGCTTCTACATGAAACCATGCGTTCTTCTACTTCACAGTGGTTCAATTTTTACCACATGAACTGATCGCGCGACCAAAACAAAGTACACTAGGTAAATGAATATAAAGATTTCCAGCGGAATGAATAATTCAGCCGCGCGGGATTAGCCGAGCGGTCTGCCGGCACGGTAACTCAGCGTGTTCGGTCAGAGGGTTAGCTGCCCTCTGTAATAAAAAAACTGAGTTAATGGATCAACGACGAACTGAAACGGGTGTATTGCGACGTCCGCCCCGAGCAGATAAAAAAAAACGGTCAAAATGAGATTTAAAAAAAAAAAAAAAGCGGTGTAAGGCGCTGCAGTCATGGACTGTGCGGCTGGTCCCGGCGGAGGTTCGAGTCCTCCCTGGGGCATGAGTGTGTGTGTTCGTCCTTAGGATAATTTAGGTTAAGTAGTGTGTAAGCTTAGGGACTGATGACCTTAGAAGTTAAGTTCCATAAGATTTCACACACATTTGAACATTTTTGAATAATTCAAATTTCAAAGAAGACGCGTGTTGACAAATGTGTATATTATCCATCCAGTAATGCAGGAAAACGCGAGGCAATACTGATCCCACAACATACTTTAGAAGTCAGACGGGAGAACGGCACACTTACATTTATAAACTTAGTACAAATGCTTGACAGTGTTGACTAGAATACATTATTTAAAATTTAGAAGGTGTCAGGTATAAAATATGGGGAGCGAAAGGAAAGAAGATTAGTGCTTAACGTCCCCGACAATGGGGTTATTACTGTCGGGGTACAAGGATGGCGAAGGACGTCGACTGTGTCCTTTCGAGGGAACCATTCCGGCATTTGCCTTAAGTGATTTAGGGATACCACGGAAAACTTAAATCACGATGCCGTCGTCCTTCTGAATGCGAGTCTAGTGTGCTAACTACTGGCTACCTCGCTCGGTAGGGAGCGAAAGATCATCTAGAACATGTATGGAAAACAGACTGAAGTTATAACAGTCGAAGGCCATGAAAGGAAGTGAATCAGAGTTTGTAGCCTATCCCTCACGTTCTTCAGTTGAACACTGAGAAAACGGTAACAGAAACCAAGCAGAAATTTGGAAGGGGAAAAGAAATTTTAAAAAGTTAGGTTTGCTGATAACGTAATTCAGTCAAAGTCGGCTGTGGACTTGGAAGAGTAGTTAGTTGAATGGAATGAACCTCTTGAGAAGCGGTTATAAGACGAATGTCAAGAAAAGTAAAACGGGAGTAGTGGAGTGTAGTCGAATTAAATCTAGCGACGCCAAGGGAATCACATTCGGAAATGAGACACGCAAAGTAGTATATACGTGCTGTTATTTGTGCAGCAGAATAACTTACTATGACCGAAATGGAGTGTATAAAACATTCTGAAAATCTATTTATGAATATTGAAATTTGTTAACATCAAATATATTCTAAAGTTAAACATGGACAATACACGGTTCAGACAATAAGATAATAGAAGCTTTTGAAATGCGGTGCTACTAAAGAGTTCGTTAAATGGGTGTATCCGATAATTAATAATGACTTCAAAAAATAGGTTACACATGTCGCCCCCACACAACAGGAGAGGCGCATTGTCAGAAGAGGCTACATGTCTGGGTATCCTGCAGACATTGTTCTATTGTGGCACGGTTAACAGATGCATCACAGTGTGGGCGACAGATGGCGTGGTGTCCGCAGCTCGTGGTCGTGCGGTAGCGTTCTCGCTTCCCGCGCCCGGGTTCCCGGGTTCGATTCCCGGCGGGGTCAGGGATTTTCTCTGCCTCGTGATGACTGGGTGTTGTGTGATCTCCTTAGGTTAGTTAGGTTTAAGTAGTTCTAAGTTCTAGGGGACTGATGACCATAGATGTTAAGTCCCATAGTGCTCAGAGCTATTAGATGGCGTGGCAACTGCGAACGTACTGTGAAGTTGAAGTACGTGAGACAATACGATTCTTGTGGGCAAAACGTCTGAATTGCACACAGGTTCACTATGAAATTCTGGAAGAACACGGATCAAATACAATGTCGCGTCCGGCCGTAGTCAAATGGGACCAAGAATTTGGTCAAGGCTGCACAAACATGAGTGATGCTGATCGGGAAGGAAGACAATCGACATCAACCAGAGACGAAGATGTGTAGGCAATCGAGGAACAGATGCACAGCAATCGCAGATTTTCCAGAGATGAGGACATTCACACAGCTTTTCCCGTATGGCTCTGTGACCAAGGAGCAAACATCTATCGCCGAGGAACTGAACGATTGGCAGAAAGTTCCGACATTTGTTTAGAGACTTCGTGACTATCCTGAATAATGGTGTCATGAATCCGTGTCGCTTTCATGTGTAGTGGAGCATTCAGTAAAAGTTGCTTGGGCTGGCATAGTAACGTGAAATTCAGTAATTCACTTTTTGAAGTCCAGTCGTAAATGGAATTGGGGAGAAAAATTTATGGCACTATTTGACTATAAAAGTGATCGTTTGAAAGGCATTAAGGAATAGTTAATTTTGTCATACAGGAAAGTGTGAGGGGGGGCTGCAAACTGTAGAAGGGAACCAAATGTAGACTACAGTAAGTAAATTCAAAGGGATGTAGGCTGCAGCTGTTATTCAGAGCCGTTGCTTGCTCAGAATAGACTAGCACGGAGAGCTGCATGAAGGCAACAACAATACTCTGTCTACAACGTTAGCACGGCAGCATACTGTGGGCGTGATTTGCGCTGTCTATATGGATGCTTCCACTGAACTCCATTATGATAAATTCTCTGTTTCTGAAGCTACTGAATCACTTATAAGTAGCATTTGCAAAGCAAACCAAAAGTACAGTACACCATGCCAATAGGAACTTCACGTGATAAAAACGAACTTTAGTAACTTCTTTTCCAATTCTGTTCGCTTGTAGGAGGACGGAAAAATGGCTATCTGTATTCCTTCATTCAGTCTCTAAGTTTTGTTGTTGTGTTCTCGTGATCTATATGAAGACATTTGATAAAACCAATAGCACTGTTGAACGGTATCACTCTAAGACACGTTCCCTAAATATACCCAAGAGTGTTTTGAGAAAACAGAGTGGCCGTTCTCCTCACATCTCTGTCGCACTTCCATATACTGGGTGATTCAGTTGCCTCAACCTATGAGTTTTATGCAACACACAACGCCTTCAAATACTATAAGCAAAAGTTTCATATTCTCTAGCCCTCTGTGCGCAAAATATTAGTCCTACAGAAAAAAAATTAACAGGATCTTTCTGTAGGAAATTAAATGTACTGGGGTACGTTTTCGCTAAAGGCCATAGTTTTTAAATTATTCAAGAAAAACGTACAAAAGTGACCTTCAAATGAGGTTTCCTTCAATAACTTGGAAACTGTGGCCTCCAGCGGAAACGTATCCCAGTACAAAGTTTAACTACATTAAATTTCCTACAAATAGATCCTGTTTATTTTTCTGTAGGACTAGTAGTTTTGAGTGTGACAAGAGAGAGAATACGAAAATTTCGCACGCGGTTTTTGAAGGCGTTGCGGGTTGCACAAAACACTTACATCGGGGCAGCTGACTAACTCTGTTTTGTATCTACTTGGCACAATCCCCCAGCCTCTCAACTCGATAGGAACCCGAAACACTGGAGCAGTACTCTAGCATAGGCCCCACTGTAGTCTTATACCCAATGCCATTAAAAAATGCGACACAATTCTCCCACCGAGCCTTACCTTTACCAAACACCTTCCCTATCGAACTAATAGGGACTGAGCGAAGATGGTTTACATTTTACGTTTCTCGTTAAAGGATGGAGTGTTCATTGGCGTTCAGTTTACAACATCTCCGGTTTTCTTATTGTGTTCAGATGTCCTGCGCACAGAAATTATTCCTGTGGTTGAGATACCGGCCACAGTTTTTCTCTGTGGCTTAATGTATGAGAAATTTATGATTTTCGGAATTCAAATCCCATTACTAGCATCCTGACTTAGTTTCCTGTGGCCTCCCTAACCGATTCTTTTTTTTTTTAAAGAAAGACATTAATTCCCACCTCGTATTTTATATTTGTCGTCTTTTTCTTAAGATCTAAATTGTATTGCCCTTTTCTACATCTACATAGTTACTCCGCAAGCCACCGTACAGCGCGTAGCGGAGGGTACTTTGCACCACTTCTAGTCATTTCCTGTCCACTCGCAAATAGAGGGATGGAAAAACGACTGTCTGTATGCTTCCGTATGAGCATTAATTTCTCATAACTTATCTACGTGGTCCTTACGCGCAATATACGTTGGCGCCAGTAGAAGCGTTTGGCAGTCAGCTTCAAATGCCGCTTATCTAAATTTTCTCACTAGTGTTACTCAAAAAGATCGTTGCCTTCCCTCCAGGGACTCTCATTTGAGCTCCCGAGGCATCTCCATAACACTAATGTATTGTCTGAACCTACTGGTAACAAATGTAACAGCCCACCTCTGAATTGCTTCGATGTCTTCCTTTAATACGACTTCGTACGGATCCCAAACACTCGAGCAGTGCTCAAGAATAGATCGCACCAGCGTCCTGATTGCGGTTTTCTTTGCAGATGAACCACACTTTCCCAAAATTTTCCTAATAAACCTAAGCTGTGCATTCGCCTTCCCTACGACAGTGTTCTCACATGCTTGTTCCATTTCATATTGCTTTGCAACGTTATGCCCAGAGATTTAAGCGGCATTACTGTTTCAAGCAGGACCCTGCTAATGCTGTATTCGAACATAATTTTTTTTTCCCCTCCACATTCGCATTGACTTACATTTTTCTACATTTAGAGCTAACTTCCATTCATCACACCAACTAGAAATTTTGTCTAGGTCATCTTGTATCCTTCTACAGCCACTCAGCTTCGACACCTTCCTGTACACAGAAGCATCATCAACAAACAACCGCAGATTGCTGCCCACCCTATCCGATAAATCATTTATGTATACAGAGAACAATAGCGATTCTCTTAAACTTCCCTGGGGTTCTCTTGACGATACCCTTGTCTCTGATGAACAATCGTCTTCGAGGACAACATATTGGGTTCTATAACTTAAAAAGTCGTCGAACCACTCACAGATCTGTGAACCTGTTCCATATGTTCGCACCTTCGTTAACACTTGCGATGGGGCACCTCATCAAATGCTTTCCGGAAATCTAGACATATGGAATTACCAGTTGCCCCTCATCCATAGTTCGCAGCATAACATGTGAGAAAAGCGCAAGCTGAGTTTCGCACGAGCGATGCTTTCTAAAGCCCCTGCTGATTCGTGGACATAAGCTTCTCGTTCTCAAGAAAATTTATTGTATTCGAAATGAGAATACATTCAAGGAGTCTGCAGCAAACCGAAATTAGCGATATTGGCCTATAATTTTGTGGGTCCGTTCTTTTATCCTTTTTTTCCAGTGGCTTGGGACTTTGTGCTGGGCGAGAGATTCACGATAAATACAAGCTAGGTAAGGGGCAAGTCACATAGACCACTCTTTGTAAAATCAGATAGGAATTCCATCTGGACCTGGTGACTTATTTGCTTTGAAATCTTTCAGTTGTTTCTCTACGTCAGGATGCTTATTACTATGTCGTCCATACGCAAGTCTGTCCGATGTTCGAATGACGGTATTGTACCGAGAGCGCAACAGCATCTGCTTTCTAAACATTTTCCGAATTTCGTTACTAAGTCATGGTGGGTCTTTCCATCCTTAATCCACTTACTAGGCACATAACTCTCCAGACCAATATTTATAATCTGCTTAAATTTGCCCTTAATTCTTCTACGTCCATCTTACTGGAAGTAAGTGATGTCAGTTCACTGTCTAAGTGAAAGGATAACAGCTGATTATCCGCTCTTTCTAGCAGAAACGCTCTCCTAGCCTTCTTGACTCATTTATTAACTTTCGTAACTGTAGTTGTTATAATGATATCATGATCGCTAATCTCCGTTTCATCAGTGACAGTCGTAAAATGGTCCGTAACATTGTCTTAGGAACAGATTCGCAAATCGCTTAGTATAATGTTAGCTCGTTGTGGTTGATGCGGCCCTCCTACGAAAACTGGCTTGATGAAGCTCGCGACGCTATCAATAAAATTATTCTGGCTACGTGACCGTACTGTCAGTAAGTTTCGGCAACTGTTGCAAATGGCCTTTCTCAGGGCGTGGTGCTAAATGCTGAGTGGGAAAATAGTTTTTATCATTCAACAGTCAACACAAGACCCCATGGAAGGCCATTTGCAACAGTGGCCGACGTGTAGAACTATACATATTGACAGTCTGGTCACATACACAAAAGAATACAGGGTGTTTCAAAAAGGACTTAAATACTTTGAAAATTCATGTAAATTTATTCATAGTACCTACAGAGGTGATTGTAGTGTCAATTTGTAGGGAAATATATCAAGTTTTGTCTCGCGTAGTTTACTAGCGCCGAATCGCACCGTAAGGAGCGCTAGCGGCAATTGTGTTAAAGATGGCTGCCTTCACTGGACCAGAGCGTCATAGCTGTGTGTTTTGGTTTGAAGAATCGAAGTCGGTGACACAGTTCAGCGTAATTTCCGCACCAAGTACGCTAAAGATCCTCCTAGTAGGCCTACAATTTATTAGTGGCATGGGAAATCAACAGGTCGTCCAAGCACATCTGAGGACGTCGCTGAGTGAGAGAGACAACGTTTTGTCAACCGGCGTGCATCTCGCCAACTGCAAATCCCACATACGACTGTTTGGCGTGTGTTGAGAAACAGTCGGCATTTGAAATCGTACAGACTGACGATCGTGTAAGCAATAAAAGACACTGATAGTATTACTCACAAGATCTTCTGTGCAGGTATGTTAAATCGACTACATGAGGATGAACATTTCTTGGACAAAATCATCTTTTCTGACTAGTCGACATTTCACTTAAGTGACAAGGTTAACGCCCATAACTGTACGATTTGGGGCAGGGAAAATCCACGTCGAACATTGCAACATGTTCGTGATACCCCTAAACTGAACGTGTTTTATGCATTGAGCAAGAACAAAGCGCACAGTCCCCCTTTTTTCCGTGAGAGACCCATCAATGGGATGTGTACCTGGATATGTTACAACAATTTTTGATACCACAGAGCGATGAGGATGACCAAGAACGAAATGTTTACTTAATGCAAGATGACGCACCACCCTACTACCTGGCTGACGTCCGGGTTTTTCTCAGTGACCGCTTTCCAGGTCAATGGATTGGCTGTGATGCATCAATTGCATGGCCCCCACGTTCCCCTGACCTGAAACCACTCGGTTTTTTATGTGAATTCATCAAGGATATCGTGTTTGTACCCCCTGTGCTGGCTTCTGTACCTGAACTTAGACCAAGAATTTACGCCGCCACTGAGCAAGTTACACCTTCAACGCTACACCGAGTTTGGGAAGGAATTGACTTCCGATGGGATGGGTACGAGATAACCAACGGAAGCCATATACAAAATCTTTAGTTTAAGGTAAAAAAAACCTTGATGTGTTTCCCTACAAAATAACACTAAACCCAGCTCTATACCTTATTTCAATAAATTTATGTGAATTTTTAAAGTTGTAAGGTCCTTTTTGAAACATTCTGTATTATTGGCACTCACAGAGGCTGCGGAAGCCTACACTTAAGCCATCGTCACACGAGACGAGTTAGCTAACGTTGGTGTGGCGCTCTACGAGTTTTGTGTTTCCTGTTATTTCACGTAGAGGAACCGCTTCGTCACGTCAAACACAAAATAAGTCCTGGGATATTTCAGCAACGTACCAATAAGAAGCAAGAACGCCCTCTATGTGACAAACAGAACTTGCAAGATGCCATATCGTATTTTTCGCGTTCAGCTGAAGCTCATATTTGGTGGAATTTATCTCATAACTTATACTATGCGCTGTGTCTAAGCAGCACATTGAATTTGTCGAGAACGCTTCGTTATTGGTACGATTTGTTGTAATAAAATGACGGGAAACGTCATATTGATGGCTAAAGAATTTTCGTAATTTGATATTTTAGTGTTTAACTCGCGTGAACTACCCAGTTTTATGGCAACAGCTCATTGTAGCTTCATTAGAAACGTACTAATGACATATCGGTGCTTAGACTTCACAAGACTTTAACATAACTACAAGGCCACTCATTGCAGAGAACTTCAGCGCAGCATAAAGTAGGTGCGCCACATTACGAAACATTGGATAGTGGGTTCGCGTCCTGCTGTATTCACATTTCTTTTTCCATCTTCGCATTTTCTAGAGGGTTGTGGGACTTCCTTATTGAATTAATAGAAATCATTTCTGTAATATTTGATGTTATTAAATATAAGTACACTTGCTGACAGGAGTGAGTTTGTTCGAGTCTGTGAGCATTTATAAGCTGATGTCCCGGACATGTATCTTTCCTTCTTGTCTTTTTACATAATCATGGATATTTAAGTTTTTATTCATGTGTACTACAGACGGAACAACATGACTAGTATATGGACAAGCGAGGAAATATGCGTTTTAATAAAGCTAACGTAGGAATTTTACACACATCCATTTTCGTAAGCGAACTGTGTGGTTTGCGAGCAAAATAAAGCCGCCAGCTGCCGGTGAGGAGCGCTGAGAGCGCAAAATCACGTTAACGAGCTCGTCCTGTTTGCCGACGGCGGTGATTCTCGTGACGTTCTGTTTCCAGTCCGCGTCAGTGTTAGCTGCCTTTCCCCGTGTCACGACGGCTTTACTCTCGACACTATCTTCTGCAAATCACTTAATCCCTGCATATTTTTTGCAACTTACATCTACCTTCAATCTCTAATTGTAGTCGAGCGCCGGCCGGAGTGGCCGAGCGGCTCTAGGCGCTTCAGTCTGGAACTGCGCGACCGCTACGGTAGCAGGTTCGAATCCTGCCTCGGGCGTGGATGTGTGTGATGTCCTTAGGTTAGTTAGGTTTAAGTAGTTCTAAGTTCTAGGCGACTGATGACCTCAGCTGTTAAGTCCCATAGTGCTCAGAGCCATTTTTTGTAGTCGAGCTTTGCTCTCCCTCTAGGCTCATTTTCCCTCCTGCACAAAAAAATCTGGCCCTTACAAAACTAACTAATCTTTGATGTCTTAGGATCTGTCCTATCAAAGTGTTAGGATCTGTCCTATCAAAGTGCCTCTTATCTTAGTCAAATTTTGCTATAAATTCCTATTCTTCGCGATTCACGTTTTAAAAGCTTGTATTCTTTCCTTGCCTGTACTGTTTATCGTTTATCTTTCTCTTCTACTCTGGTTATCCCCCCCCCCCCCCCCCCCCCCCCTATGATACGTCGGGCACACTTTCTCCAGAGTTTCGACAGATTTTTTGCAGTTTCGTTTTAGAACGTGTAGCTGTAGTCAACCGAGACAAGTAGTGATCACCACTTCTTTCATGCGACGCACAGTGTCGACGGAAAGCTTTGGAGTGTTTCCAATGACAAACAAAATCATTTTTAAAGCGGAATTTCATGTGCTCATTCGATAGAGCAGTTCCATATTAGTTAAGTTCGACACGTGTTTCATCGAAAAGTATAACACAGACAGTAAAACATGAAAGATAACCGGCATTAGGACGGTTGTTATTTTAAAAAATTTTGGGTTTCTGATATATCTATATTAAAAAAATATCATTATTGGTTCCCCATATATCGGAAAAGATATCGAAATGCAAGCAGAAGAATATCGACGTACCTACCTATAAAAATATCGGCTGCACATTGTAAATGTATTGTGTTTAGAGCTGTATATTTAAGTGTTGATTTATTATTAGAAATTCTGCAAATTAACAAGCTAGCAGCTAGGAATCCCCCTTAGAGCAAGAACTGAAAGCCAACCGATGGAAATTCACGCCTGGCGATAATCACCGTGCTAACAGTGGTAGCTGCATGTAAGTGGCACAATAAAAGGTGTCTGATGGGTCCATTGTACGATGTCGTCACTTATCGGATTTATACAGAACGCTTCATGTCGACTGCCCTTTTTTTTAATATCATTCCTGCAAACGCCAGCGACTAGCAGTTTTGGCGACAAAACTACGTGGTGAAGCTAAGTTGCGGTTTCTGTTGGTAGTACTGGGTGCAGATTTCGTCAGCATTTCCCCCCTCCCCTCCCTCCCCCCCCCCCCCCATGTGTCTCCACCCACCTCAAGGAGCAATCTTGTCATTTCATCATTTTCAGCAACTGTTTTTGAAGAATGTTGATGAGAAGAAATAGCACATTAGTTGCGTTAAACATTGTTTTTTAACGCAACTGGTGTGCTGTTTCTTCACATTGAAAATTCACTCCCCCCCCCCCCCGCCCCCTCAATATGTGTTGTTCTTTTGGGCCACATATACTTGATTCACACAATCAAAGAGAGAGACAGGACATGATGAAAGCTCAAAAAGTAGTAAGACTTCTTCACACAGAGAAAGTAAATTTAAGTCCTACTACAATTTCAAAAGAACAACTTCAAATATTTTCTGCAAATTGTGAAAGAAATATAATATAAAATAAAAATATAGCCGATCTATATATCGATAGTTTTTGGAAAAATGTCTATATACCGATATTTTGTTAACAGCCCTAACCAGTACTCCAGCAGCGACAGCACCACCGTAGCCCGCACTCACTGTTACTGCCGTGCAGCAGCACTGTTCAGTCGCTGGTGGAGTACTGATTTATTCTTCCTGTTTTGCTGTCCCCGTTAATACATATTGATAAAACAAGCATCGCACTAGACTAATTTGGGACCGGTCTGTGGAATTGGCACGTAAAATCCGGCTTTAAAAATAATTTTGTTTGCAATGGGAAAGAAACCGACGCTTTCCGTCGCCACTGCTCGCCGCATGAAAGATGTGATGTGCAGTATTTGTTTGGGCTTATTCATATATCTGCCGAAACACCAGAGAAAATACGCCTGACGACTCTTAGGAGGGACACCCTGTATAAGGCTACATTACGGACAAATAATTCTAGATTTGTTAACAGATTGATATTCGGTATTAAAATATTTAATTTTTCTCGGAAATGTGTTCCTAGCATTTGCCGAACTACAATTTACATGCCCTTTATTTCTCCCGTCTTCAATTATTTATTTCCTTAATAGCAAAACTCTTTTTCCAAATATAATTCCAACAGCATTACCTTATTTATTTCGACTACACTCCACTATTCTAGTTTAACTTTTATTGGTGTCTACCATAAAACCTCTGTCTATCTTCTTATAATCACTATCTGTTCCGTTCAACCGATGTTCCAAACTCTTTGCTGTCTCTGTCAGATTTACAATGCCACTGGCAAACATTAAAAGTTTTAATTTATTGTCCCCGAACTTTAAATCCCTTTTGAAATTTCTCCTTGGTTTCCCTTGCTTACTATTTATCAATTGAATAACATGTGAGACAGCGTACAACACGATCTTACACCCTTTCAGCTATTGACTTCCTTTCCTCTCCTTCGACTCTTACAACTTCAGTCCTCTTTCTGTACTAGTTGTAGACAATTTTTCGCTCCCTGTATTTTATCCTTGATAACTTAGAAATTTCAAAGAGTCCTGCCAAGATTTTCAAAAATGTTAGATTGGGCATGGGTGACCTTTGATGACTTAAGCTCGCAAGCCAACTCGTCAAGTCAGAGTTGTGGCGTCAGTGACATAAATGTTTATGGAGTAACTCATCAATATGAATGGCGCCACTTTCCCGAAAAGGCCAATAAATTATGCTTTAAAACACGACTTTTTGAGAGTACATTCGTGTTATTCAGCAAGTAAGCTACTAAAGAACGACGAAAAAAAAGATAAAATGACATAGATTTCATGTTCACTCCATCTTCAGATATTTACAGTGCCTCGGTCTCTATCCCTCCAATTACTTCCGTGGGCCGCCAGATGCTCACCCATGTGTTAGATACTAACGAGTGAACGTTCCCAAGCGTCAATAAACGTTCTGGATGAAACTTGGCGGGTGTATAGAGGGGACAAAATAATGTAATAAGTATTTTTTCGTTTGTGCCAAATTTCACTTTTCAGGGGTAAAACACACCCCGAAAGGTAATTTGGCGTGTTAGGTTTGGAGGAAATATCTTCGAAACGATTATATATAAAAGATGTTTCTCATATATAAGTTGATATGCTGTTAACGTTCTTGAAAACTGTATAATCGAATTTTGTAATAATTTGAATTTTTGTAAAATATCCCACCAACATTAATTAATTTTGAAAAATTAAAACTTTTGTTTCAGCATAAATTAAAGAAGCTTTCAAGCTACACACATCCATGTGTAATAAAGCTGTTTTCTGTAAAACCATTTTTGGAAAACAAGCTCAACACAATATGTTGTCAAAGTGTTTTCAACACACCTAATTAAAATATGTAAATATTCATTATTAGTCTAGTTATTTATTTTACCTATATTACTTTTGTGTTTTCAAATTTTATTTTACGTTTAAATTTCTTTCTTTTTGGGTTCTGTTTTTTAGATTACCATTTCACATATGTGTCTTTCGTTAATTGAAAATAGTAAGTAACTCATTATTATGATATAATATCACTAAAATAATGGTAATCTGTAAATAAATGCTTAAAATATAACGTTTTCTTACACTATGCACCTAACAAGAACGAAATATAAAACAAAATTCAGCAGGGTTTCAAATTGTCACAGGCAACCCTTTAAATATCATGATTTGTATCAATCATAGTTCAGTGCATTGGTAAACCTTGGCGAAATGAACTGATTCGCACTAGTGAATACAGCTTAATTATATCGATTCTCAAATCAATTGACATTACACCGGTTATTAATGTACCAGCATTCCACATTTGCAATGATTTGTCTCGCGCTTGCATTAACCTGTGATCTTGCAATGTTAATCACTTAAATATGTTACGTATACAAACGTATTCCCGAAATTTCATTACCCTACATTAAATACTTTTTGGTGTGTGATTTTTTCCCGTGTGTGTATATATGTTGACTGATTCCAGATGTGAATACTTTATATTTTAGCTATAAGATCCGTGTTTTTTTTCGTTTTGTGAAGTGCATAATTTCACGTTTCTGTACATTTAAAAAAGAAGAATGCGTGAAAATGTGTAGATCACAGACTCATTAGTCATATGCGCTATTCCTTGAAAATATTTCTGAATGTCATCCATCAAAGGTTGTATGAAAAATGTGAGAAATTCATTGGTGACACACAGTTTGGTTTTAGGAAAGGTTCAGGTACAAAAGAAGTAATAGTTGCGCTACAGTTTCTGTGCAAAACTACTCTGATCAGGATAAAAATATAGGCCTTTGTGCTATTCGCCTTCGATAGAGTGCAGCATAATAAACTTAAGGAAATTCTCAAAAGAATGAATATAGATCAGAAAGGCATTCGCTATATACAAAATTTATATTGGAATCAGACAGCTCAGGTTAATTTTGATAATCAGGTCATCGATTTCGTTAATATCTGTAGGGGAACCCGAAGAGGAGGCGTTCAGTCACCCATGTTATTGAATTTTTACTCAGATGTATCTTTCAGGTTGCGCTTGGCGATACAGAAGTAGTCATAAAGGTTAACGAAGTCTTCATCAACATCATTCGCTATGCTTATGATACAGGAATTACTGCTGATAATTTAGATGACCTTAAACAACTCACAACATAGTGGAGGATCACAGCTGTAGGTCTGAATATCAACAACAAAAAGGCGCATTTATTGATTGTCAAACTACAGCTCTACTCCTTTGTAAATGAAAATTTACGATTCAATGGTTGCTTAGTAAAAGCAGTAGACAAGTTTAAGTACCTTGGAACATGGCTATGTGAAGATTGGAAATCAGACATAGAGATAAAATATCGTATAGAGAACCCCCGTAACGCTTTCATACAATTCAAGGAAATTCTCGTAAGCATAGACCTAGACCAAACTCTTAGATTTAAATTTGTAAAATGCTATATCGTTTCTGTACTTCTATATGGTTCTGAAGGATGGACGCTAAATATAACAACAGCAAGGATCGACGCCTTCGAGATGTGGATTTGCCGCAAAATGCTTAAAATACCATGGACAGGAAGAATAACTAATAACGACATATTGCGAAGAAAACACAAACAGCGAGAAATGTTAACAACATTCAAAAGAAGAAAAACTGCATACTCGGGACTTACCTTACGGAACATCAAATATATACTTCTACAGTTGACAATAGAAAGGGAGATAGAGGGTAAAAGGAAGAAAAGGAAGGAGAAGAGTCTCGTGGTCAGATAACATAAAGCAGTGGACAAGATTTCAAAGTGCAGACCAACTGCTACATACTGCGATTCATAGAATAGAGATGCATCAGCTGGTCGTCAGTGCATGGTCCATTAATGCATGGAAAGAAGAAGAAAAATGAGGAGAATATTTAAGGCAAGTTGCCAATTTTTGCAACGCCTTGAAATCTTATCAAGATCGGATTAAGTATTTCTGCATCTTTTTTCAGACAGTACTTCATTATGGATAATTCTTTCATTTGCGAAAAGTCTGAGGTTGCTATTAAAGTATGTACCAGGTCATTAAATACACCACGGACAGCAAAGATCCTGACACATTTCCCTGGGGCACACCTGAAGTTACTTCTACGTCTGCTGATGGTTTTCTATCCATGATAAGAGGCTGCACCCCTCCTACCAAGAAACTCTCAAACCACTCAATTTTGTTTGCTCCTCTATACACTCGTTCTTCCATTAATGAACATTGGTGTGCTATCGAGTGAAATGTTTTTCGGAAGTCGAGAAATAATGCATCTACTTGGCTGCCTTGATCAATGGCTTTCAGGTTGTCATGTGAAGAACGCACAATTTGGGTTTAGCATGTCTGATTCTGTTCGAGACATTTCATTATGTCTGAACTCAGAGCTCAGAGTACGCCCTGTCATTCTTCACTATACGTGCTTGAATGTGACTGGACAGTAGTTTTGTGAATCACTTCTTTTTCCCCTCTTGTAGAGGGGTATGACCAATTTCTTCCCCTCCCCCCCCCCCCCCCTCCTCACCAAGTGAGTAAAGCTCGTTGCTCAAGGAATCTACGAAATACTTTGGTTAAAATAGTCGTCTGCGGATAATCTACAAGTTATGACGGTTGTTTTCGGTGCAAGAAGCGTGCAGAGCGGCATATCTCCGTTTTAACTCACTTTGTGTTTTCAGCGGACCGTGTGGCCGCAACGTGCGCTTCATCGAACCGGGAGCACTGCTGTCGGACTCTAGGCTCTAATGATTACCTGTTAGCCCCACTCTGTGTAACGTTCAGTATTGATTCGTCTATTAGCTTTCCTCGTCCAGTACATAAGTTGCATAACGAACCTTGCATTACAATTACGAAGTGGATGTTTTCGGAGGTAATGTTTCTCCGAATGGTCGTATATGTAAAATGATTTGTGTTAGCGTAACGCATTACTTTCGGGAGAGGTAATATGAACCAGACATGAACGGTACCAGTACGCTGGATTTGTCACAGATGTGCAACTGTGAATTGATTGTAAAGCGTTTCTAGATTCACCTATGTACCTAGTGTAATAATTCACTTCTCCGGCTTTCATAAAGCCAAGTCGTCCTTTAACGGTGTTACGAAAAATCTCGAAAAGTTCTTGACCGATTTTCTTCAAATTTTTAAGCGATACTCTAATAAACACTCTGATGGACATAGGCTATATATTTTGATATGTATAAGGTATAAATCTATATATAATATAGAAAGGAGAAACATTGTTGCATAAAAATCTCGAAACGTTCTTGACCGATTTACTTCAAATTTTTACACAATGCTCTAATAAACGAGTTTAGTGGGAACCCAGCTGGTGGCCACGAAATGCCTCTAGCGCTTCATGAAATACACTCCTGGAAATGGAAAACAGAAAACATTGACACCGGTGTGTCAGACCCACCATACATGCTCCGGACACTGCGAGAGGGCTGTACAAGCAATGATCACACGCACGGCACTGCGGACACACCAGGAACCGCGGTGTTGGCCGTCGAATGGCGCTAGCTGCGCAGCATTTGTGCACCGCCGCCGTCAGTGTCAGCCAGTTTGCCGTGGCATACGGAGCTCCATCGCAGTCTTTAACACTGGTAGCATGCCGCGACAGCGTGGACGTGAACCGTATGTGCAGTTGACGGACTTTGAGCGAGGGCGTATAGTGGGCATGCGGGAGGCCGGGTGGACGTACCGCCGAATTGCTCAACACGTGGGGCGTGAGGTCTCCACAGTACATCGATGTTGTCGCCAGTGGTCGGCGGAAGGTGCACGTGCCCGTCGACCTGGGACCGGACCGCAGCGACGCACGGATGCACGCCAAGACCGTAGGATCCTACGCAGTGCCGTAGGGGACCGCACCGCCACTTCCCAGCAAATTAGGGACACTGTTGCTCCTGGGGTATCGGCGAGGACCATTCGTAACCGTCTCCATGAAGCTGGGCTACGGTCCCGCACACCGTTAGGCCGTCTTCCGCTCACGCCCCAACATCGTGCAGCCCGGCTCCAGTGGTGTCGCGACAGGCGTGAATGGAGGGACGAATGGAGACGTGTCGTGTTCAGCGATGAGAGTCGCTTCTGCCTTGGTGCCAATGATGGTCGTATGCGTGTTTGGCGCCGTGCAGGTGAGCGCCACAGTCAGGACTGCATACGACCGAGGCACACAGGGCCAACACCCGGCATCATGGTGTGGGGAGCGATCTCCTACACTGGCCGTACACCACTGGTGATCGTCGAGGGGACACTGAATAGTGCACGGTACATCCAAACCGTCATCGAACCCATCGTTCTACCATTCCTAGACCGGCAAGGGAACTTGCTGTTCCAACAGGACAATGCACGTCCGCATGTATCCCGTGCCACCCAACGTGCTCTAGAAGGTGTAAGTCAACTACCCTGGCCAGCAAGATCTCCGGATCTGTCCCCCATTGAGCATGTTTGGGACTGGATGAAGCGTCGTCTCACGCGGTCTGCACGTCCAGCACGAACGCTGGTCCAACTGAGGCGCCAGGTGGAAATGGCATGGCAAGCCGTTCCACAGGACTACATCCAGCATCTCTACGATCGTCTCCATGGGAGAATAGCAGCCTGCATTGCTGCGAAAGGTGGATATACACTGTACTAGTGCCGACATTGTGCATGCTCTGTTGCCTGTGTCTATGTGCCTGTGGTTCTGCCAGTGTGATCATGTGATGTATCTGACCCCAGGAATGTGTCAATAAAGTTTCCCCTTCCTGGGACAATGAATTCACGGTGTTCTTATTTCAATTTCCAGGAGTGTATTTTATAGTTTGTTCCTAACTGGGATTTTACTGAAGCTTGATCTAATGGCTATTTCTCGTCGCTCCAACAATTTTCTCCTATTTTGCAAAGCCCTCGTCATTTCTTAGCCATTGCAGCACTTTATTACTTCCAATAGATCTTCAGCTTTTTCTTAACATGTTTTTATTAGGTCCGTTTCTTGTCTGTGACTGTTTGGTACAAATTCTGCAACTGATTTGAAACTAACTTTCCACTGACGTACAGACTTGAAATTTTAAACATAGCTCGGAACTGGATAACAGTGCAGTGTTAACTCGCTTTACTGTCGACCTGTTCCTTAGGAGTGACATCTGCACGGAGGGGCCGCGCGGTTAGAGGCGCCATGTCACGGATTGCGCGGCCTCTCTCGTCAGAGGTTCGTGTCCTCCCTCGGACATGGTTGTGTGTATTATTCTTAGTTTAAATTAGTTTAAGTTAGTTAGTTTAAGTAGTGCTTAAGTCTAGGGACAGATGACCTTAGCAGTTTGCTCCCTTAGGAATTCACACACATTTGAACATTTGAACCTGACATCTCGGCTGCCTTGCAAGACCATTTTGTTGAGTAGGTTTTATCAAAATGCATTCCAGATGGTATGCAAGCGGATGGACATGGCTGAGCGTATCGCCCTTGTAATGCGTCATCAGATTATCTAGAGACAATACAACAAAAAATTACGATGACAAAACGGTAAATAGAATGAGGCATGGTTCTAAGTTGTGCACCCATGCGTAAAAGGGACAGTGATATGTGCATAAATTGTAATAGGGTGAATCAACAAAATACCCACCGCAAATATTATGGAAATGGGAAAAGCTACTGATGTGCGGTTTTCACTGAATGGATTGGTAGTGAGGGGCTCATATTGAGAGCCAGTCAACAAATTTTAATAACACTTAGAAAGTGTATTTTTTGTACAGATGTTCAATTTTTTAAACGTGGCAATACCTATTGACATTATTAAACTAAAAGTAGGGTAAATTGTAATGTCAGTGGTGTTTGTTGCAGGATTCTAGTGAGAGTCGTTTACGAGATATTTTACAGAGTTTCCACAATGACACTTGTTTGTGGCATTCAACCTGCGTAGTTGCTACGTGCGATGTTGTTATGTTTGCTTACATTGTGCTAGTGTGTTCCTTGAGTGCATTGCACCTCGCTAGTCAGTGTGTGGCAGTCCAAGTAGTAGGCCATGAGGGGACGACGGGGTTTACGAAAGCAGAAAAAGCCTACATGCTCATGGTGTATGGAGATCGTAGGAAGAATGCAGTTCGTTCTTGTACTGTGTATGCGGCAAGATATCCAATCTCGGCAATTATTTATCAACTTCTTTAACCAGTTATGTGAAACTAATAGCGTAACAACTACACAACGTGACAGAAGGAAACAAGTGACGACAGACAAGAGGGAAATTAAAGTTGTTACTGCCGTTGTAGTTGATTCGCACGTTAGCTCCCGCGCAATCGCACGAGGAAGTGGCATGAGTCAGGAAGTCTCCTACGCATTCTCCATCGACAATGGTTGCATCCCTATCAATATCTCATCAAGAGCGGCATGGAAGCGAATATGGGAAGAGTGTTAACTTCTGTGCATGGGCATTAAGGCAGGATACTCCTGATGTATCTTGTTTAGTGATGAAGCCACATTTATCAATCATGGCAGGTAAACCGCCGAAACATGCACTATTGATCTGTTGACAGTCCCCGTTGGCTTCGTCAGGTGGAACGTCAGCGTCCATGGAATGTAAACGTGTGATGTGGGATAGTGAACCACTGGCTCATAGGCCCGTTTTTCATAGACGAAACACAGAACGCGCAAAAGTATCGCAGCTTCCAAACACACCATATTCCACGGATGCTAGAAGAAGTATCTCTATAGACTAGTAGGAACCTGTGGTGCCAAACTGATGGCTCTCCAACCCATAGTGTACGAATTGGTTCCAAATCGTCGGATTACAGGCAGAGGACGTGTACCTTGGCTGGCCCGTTCCCCAGATTTTACTCTTGTAGACTTTTTATCTGTAGGGAAAGCTGAAAGATGCTGTCTACAACGACTTACCAACTACACCCGATTACATACAACGACGTATTACTGCAGCCTGCTCTGACATCTCCGCCGGCCGGTATGACCGAGCGGTTCTAGGCGCTACAATCTGGAACCAGACGACCGCTACAGTAGCAGGTTCGAATCCTGCCTCGGGCATGGATGTGTGTGATGTCCTTAGGTTAGTTAGGTTTAAGTAGTTCTAAGTTCTAGGGGATTGATTACCTCAGATGTTAAGTCCCATAGTGCTCAGAGCCATTTGAACCATTTCGGACATCTCCGCTGAACTGCTAGCAGGTATGCAGCAGTCATTCCGTACCAGACTGGAAGCGTGTATTGCCGCTGCCGGTGGTCATTTTGAACACAATCTGTGATGGCCAGTTGTCTCGTTACTGGTCAGAGTCCACATAATTAATATATGCACTTACGTTATTCTTTATTGTGTGCTACCACAGGTTTTGTATAATTGTCGCTATGGGAACTTTTCGAGATACCATATCTTGCAAACGACTCGCATTAGAATCCTCCAACAAACACCACTGACATTCTAATTTACCCTACTTTTAGTCTGTTAATGTCAGTAAGCGTTGTTACATTTAAAAAAGGTATGTCTGCACAAAAAATAAATTTTCTAAGTATTATTACAATATGTTGACTGGCTAACAATACGAGGCCCTGACTACCAAACCATTCTGTGAAAGCTGCACATCAATAACACTAGTCATTTCCGCAATTTTTGCTGTGCAAGTTTCAGGTGATTCACCCTGGACAGTAGGACAAGCTTCATCCCTTAAATTGAAGGGCATTAAATAAGAATAAGAAGAGTCTAGACGTAACATCTGGTCGTGAAATGTCTTATCAAAAACGTAAAGGACCTAAACGGGAAGTACAAGTAGAAAGTAAAATTAACCAAGGTTAACTGCGGGTGGTGGGAGGGATGTGAATCTAAAGCAGATAAAATGTTAGACCAGTTAGGTACCTTACGTGTGCTAAAGCAGATTCAGCATGGCGTACACAGCACAGAACCACGTGTACAAGAAGTGGATGTAGATCAGAAAAAGATCGGCTCAGCAGGTCCTCCCAGCACAAGAGCAAGGACTATGAGGCGTGCAACTGGATATGACGCGCTAGCACATATTCATCACTACTCTGCAATTTACAATTAAGTGCCTGGAAGAGGGTTCATCGGAACACCTTCAAGCTATTTCTCTACCGTTCCACTCTCGAACGGCGAGTGGGGAAATGACCACTTAAATCTTTCTGTGTGAGCTCTAATTTCTTTTGTTTTTATCGTGATGATCATTTCTCCCTATGTAGGTGGGCGTCTACAGAATATTTTCGCAATCGGATGAGAGAGTTTGTGATTGAAATTTCACGAGAAGATCCTGCCGCAATGGAAATTGCCTTTGTTTTAATGATTGCCACCCCCATTCACGCATGTCCGTGGCATCCTCTCACCTACTTCACGATAATACAAAACGAGCTGCGCTTCTTTGAACGTTTTCGATGTCTACCATCAGTCCCATCTCATAAGGATCCCATACCGCACAGCAGTACTCCAGAAGAGGACGGACAAGCGTGGTATAAGCTGTCTCTTTAACAGACCTGTTGCACTTTGTCAGTGCTCTGCCAATAAATCGCAATCTTTAGTTTGCTTTTCCCACATTATCTATATCATCGTTCCACTTTAAGTTATTCATAATTGTAATCGCTAAGTATTTAGTTGAATTTACAGCCTTTAGATTTGTGTGCTTTATCGTGTAACTGAAATTAAGCAGATTTCTTTTAGTACTCATGTGGATGACTTCACATTCGTCATTATCTCGAGTCTATTGCCACTCTTCGCACCATACAGATATCTTGTCTAAATTGTTTTGCAATTGGTTTTGATCATCTGATGACTTTACAAGAAGATAAATGACTGCATCACCTGCAAAAAATCTAAGAGGGCTGCTCAGATTGTTTACTGTATCGTTTATGTAGATCAAGAACAACAAGGGGCCTGTAACATATCCTCTGGGAGCGCCAGATATTACTTCTGTTTTACTCGGTGACTTCCCGTCAATTACTACGAACTGTGACCTTTCTGACAGGAATCACGAATCCAGTCACACAACTGAGGCGATACTCCATAGGCACGCAATCTGATTATTAGATGCTTGTGAGGAATGGTGTCGGATGCCTTATGGAAATCTAAAAATATGGAATCAATTTGACATCTCCTGTCGATAGTACACACTACTTCGTGAGAATAAAGAGCTAGTTGTGTTTCAGAAGAACGATATTTTCTGCATCTGTGCTGACTATTTCTCAATAAACCTACCCTGGGAACGAGCTAGATAGTTCAAAGACTCAAACATAACAAATTTCACTAACTGAATTGCTTAGTGCAAACAAGCTTCACCGAGTGAGGTGGCGTAGTGGTTAGCACACTCGATTCGCATTCGGGAGGACGACGGTTCAAACCTGCGTCCAGCAATCCTGACTTAGGTTCTCCGCGATTTCCCTAAATCGCTTCAGGCGAATTCCGGGATTGTTCCTTTGAAAAGACACGGTCGAGATCCTTCCCCATCCTTCCCTAGTCCGATAGAACTGATGACCTCGTTGTTTAGTCTCCTCCCCGCAAATCAAGCAACCAAACAAACAAACCTCAAACTTCCAAAAATATATGCCACATTAAAAACAGAAGAAATCACATTTTAGGTAAAAAATGCAAAGAACAAACGGAAACTTGCTAATAATAGTTAAAAATACACAGAAAATATAGTAGTCCAAGACGAATCAGTGCCACATCCAAGAATGCTCATAATAGTAAGATAAAAGAGAATACAGCGACAATAATAAAATAATAGCAAATGTATAAGGGAGTTTTATGCCGTGGCCGACGAAACAACCTGTGCGAGGTATGTGTCACAAATGCCTGATGGCTGTAGAGCTAATATATTAGTTTGTGAACTGTGATAGAGAACCTTAAGTAAAACACTGTAGGAAAAAAACCAGTAGCTAGCATAATAAATGTCTTCTACGCATGCACGTTGTTTGTCACATAATAATAAGAACAAAACCATTGTAAGAAATCTTGATTTGCTTAAAAATTCCAGAGATAAGAGAATATACGATAAGACAAAAACGCGCCTTAGCATTGAAGAGAGAATGAACAAAAATTAAGCTGTCCAAATCTGGAAGTAAGGGATCTGATAGTTGGCATCATTACTGGTTTTTACTAACCAACTGAGCGTTCAGCAGCCTGTTTTTGCTATCACACTTCCATGTCTTAAAACAAACTCATCTTCTTTCCCTTGGGAACGGTGTGCAACACACTCCTATTACTCAATGTTAGTGCCTGACGGTCACTTGATTTGAGGCGTTCAGCAAAGGCTGAGTGGTGCTTAACTCGTCCTCTCTTATTTAGTAAGTGCTCATTACATTTAATTCTAAACATTCTGTCGGTTTGCCCTATATAAGATGCATACTAGCCATAGCACTCAATACTATACGCAGGAGCCTACGTATTTGTCTTCGCATGGTTGTTCGTTATGGATATAACAGTTCTAAACTTTGTTAACCGATGAAAAAAAAAAAAAAAACAACTTCCATGCCCTGCTTCTTAAACAGCTTAGCTAGGCCATATGAAAGGTTTCTTACAAAAGAGATCTTCACAAATTTTTTATTGGAGACCGAAAAGCCTATTTGGATTTTTGATTCATTTGACGAGGACTTTTGTTTGTACAAAGCATCATCTATCACCGAGTTGTAATCATTTGTAATCCCGATATGTTTTACATTAGCTAACTCTTTCTCTACGCATCCGCATCCGCATCCGTAGCGGAAGTTCGCTGGTACGGTGTATCATTGATTTGAAGGAACTCGTCTTATACCGGTAGGAATGAGAATAGGAAGAACGTATAATTGAATCACTTGTAGATTCTATCCCCTTCGATCTGCAGCTGTAAGTCCAGGTAATTAAGAATGTTGTCATCATCATGAGTAAAAATCATATTTACGTGTAATGAGTTGAAGTCCTCCACCAACAACGGAATGTCGACTGCAGAACCGTTAGAGATAATGCGAACATCGACTACGTAATGCCGGAAAAATAGGACCTGCTTTGATCTGTGCAGATTTTGCCTGTAGTAATTGCATTTTAATCGGTTGACAAAGATTATCTTGTATGAGGGTGACGGTCTCGTCAGTAGCGATATTTACATATCCAAAGATAACAAGATATAGCCATGGGGAAAGGTTATATCACTAAGCAAATGAACCAGTTCTTTTCTGTGACGGATTGTGAAACTTTCCTTAAATACGAATGTTTGAAGCAATAATTTCAATATATATTCGGAGATCGATTCATCTGGATTTCCTATTCCATTAGAGATCGTATTGGATGGCCTAGCTATGTGTCTTAATCTGAACACGTAAGGTTGGGGACTTTCGGTTCATAATTTTCACCTAAGTAGTAAGGTCCTGGCTTAAAGCATTAGGGCAATCTTCAAGACAGGCTTTCAGTTCTTTCGCGTATGTCTCAGTTGGACAAGAATCTATTTGCTGAACATTATTTTCTTCAAAGAAGAATAGCGTCTTAGCAGTGCAGCCCTTTTTGTAGACTACTATCGATGTGCTGCCCTGATATGTGTTGGTCTCACATCGCTGCAACATTTCGCTGCTTCCTCGGCTCGGCAGACTTTTTGAACGGGTGTAAGTAGTCGAGGAACTCAGCGGGTGGTGACCTTCGTCATGTTCAAAATGTAGTACAAAATTTTGAAAATTTATATGAACGATTTTTCAGATTTTCCACTATCACCTTTATTGTGCTACTCTGGGTTTAGAGCACCAGGGCCCCCACTTCTCATGCGATACCCTGCTCTTCGCACAGAGATGGTCTGTCACTTAGTTCTTGGTCATTCAGATTTGTTTGAATACACCGGAAGATCTGCGCTATCTAATGTCTATTTCATGTAATGGTGCATTTTATTGTCATACACTACCACCAACTCAGCATGGATTCTTGCAGCGTCGTACCCCTTCAAACGGAACAAACGAATTACTCCACTTCAGTTGGACAGTTGCACAAGTTTGTATCGGCTACTCGAGCGGGGTGCTGCAGGATATGGTCCGTCTACTTCAGTTTGTACGAGGACTTCGGACGTATACCTGCAGATAAACAACCATTAATTACGTAACTTTATTTTTCGATGTGATAATTTATGATGTCCCCATGAACCATGGAGGTTGGTGGGGAGGCTTGCGTTCCTCAGCGATACAGATAGCCGTACCGTAGGTGCATCCACAACGGAGGGGTATCTGTTGAGAGGCCTGACAAACGTGTAGTTCCTGAAGAGGGACAGCAGCCTTTTCAGTAGTTGCAGGGGTAACAGTCTGAATGATTGACTGATCTGGCCTTGTAACATTAACCAAAACGGCCTAGCTGTGCTGGTACTGCGAACAGCTGAAAGCAAGGGGAAACAACAGCCTAATTTTTTTCAGACGGCATGCAACTAAACTGTTTGGTTAAATGATGATGGCGTCCTCTTGGGTAAAATAGTCCCCCATTCGGATCTCCGGGCGGGCACTACTCAGGAGGACGTCGTTATCAGGAGAAAGAAGACTGGCGTTCTACGGATCGGAGCGTGGATTGTCAGATCCCTTAATCGGGCAGGTAGGTTAGAAAATTTAAAAAGGGAAATTGATAGGCTAAAGTTGGATATAGTGGGAATTAGTGAAGTTCGGTGGCAGGAGGAACAAGACTTCTGGTCAGGTGATGCAGGATTATAAATACAAAATCAAATAGGGGTAATTCAGGAGTAGGTTTAATAATGAATAAAAAATAGGAGCGCGGATAAGCTACTACGAACAGCATAGTGAAAGCATTATTGTAGCCAAGATAGACACGGAGACCACAGTAGTACAAGTTTATATGCCAACTAACTCCGCAGATGACGAAGAGTCTGAAGAAATATATGGTGAGATAAAAGAAATTATTCAGATAGTGATGGGAGATGAAAATTTAATAGTCATGGCGGACTGGAATTCGATAGCAGGAAAAGGAAGAGAAGGAAAAGTAGCAGGTGAATATGGAATGGGAGTAAGGAATGGAAGTGGAAGCAAGCTGGTAGAATTTTGCACAGAGCATAACTTAATCATAACTAACACCTGGTTTAAGAATCATGAAAGAAGGTTGTATATGTGGAAGAGGCCTGGAGATACTCGAAGGTTTCAGATAGATTTTAAATAATGGTAAGACAGAGATTTAGGAACCAGGTTTTAAATTGTAAGACATTTCCAGGGCCAGATATGGACTCTGATCTGAACTGCAGGTTAAAACTGAAGAAACTGCAAAAACGTGGGAATTTTAAGAGATGGGAACCAGAGTTTGTAGAGAGTTTCAGAGAGACCATTAGGGATCGATTGACAAGAAAAGAGGAAAGCAATACAGTAGAAGAAGAATGGATAGATTTGAGAGATGAAATAGTGAAGGCAGCAGAGGATCAAGTAGGTAAAAAGACGAGAGCTATTAGAAATCATTGGGTAACACAAGATATATTGAATTTAATTGATGAAAGGAGAAAATATAAAAATGCAATAAATGAAGCAGGCAAAAAGGAATACAAACGTCTCAAAAATGAGATTGACAGGAAGTGCGAAATGGCTAAGCAGGGATGGCTACAGACAAATGCAAGGATGTAGAGGCATATATCACTAGGGATAGATACTGCCTACAGGAAAATTAGAGACCTTTGGAGAAAAGAGATCCACTTGTACGAATATCAAGAGCTCAGACGGAAAACCAGTTCTAAACAAAGAAGGGAAAGCAGAAAGTTGGAAGGAGTATATAGAGGGTCTATCCAAGAGCGATGTACTTAAGGGCAATATTATGGAAATGGAAGAGAACGTAGATTAAGATGAAATGGGAGATATGATACTGCGTGAAGAGTCTGACAGAACAGTGAAAGACCTAAGACGAAACACGGCCCCGGGAGTAGACGACGTTCCATTACAACTACTGATAACCTTGGGAGAACCAGCCCTGACAAAACTCTACCACCTGGTGAGCAAGATGTATGAGACAGACTTCAAGGGAAATATAATAGTTCCAATCCCAAAGAAATTAGGTGTTGACAAATGTGAAAATTACCGAACTATCAGCTTAATAGATGCCGACCTCGGAGATGATCAGTTTGGATTCCGTAGAAAAGTTGGAACACGTGAGGCAATACTGACCCTATGACTTATCTTAGAAGATAGATTAAGTGACGGCAAACCTACGTTTCTAGCATTTGTAGACTTAGAGAAAGCTTTTGAAAATGTTGACTGGAAAACTCTCTTTCAAATTCTGAAGGTGGCAGGGCTCAAAAACAGGGAGCGAAAGGCTATTTACTTGTACGGAAACCAGATGGCAGTTATAAGAGTCGAGGGGCATGAAAGGGAAGCACCTGTTGGGAAGGGAGTGAGATAGGGTTGTAGCCTATCCCCAATGTTATTCAGTATTTATACTGAGCAAGTAGTAAAGGAAACAAAAGAAAAATTTGGAGCAAGAATCAAAATCCATGAAGACGAAATAAAAAGTTTGAGGTTTGCCGATGAGATAGTAATTCTGTCAGAGATAGCGAAGGACTTGGAAGAGCAGTTGAACGGAATGGACAGTGTCTTGACAGGAGGATGTAAGATGAACATCAACAAAAGCAAAGCGAGGATAATGGAATGTAGTCGGATTTAATCATGTGATGGTGAGTCAATTAGATTAGCAAATAAGACACTTAATGTAGTAGATGAGTTTTGCTATTTGGGGAGCAAAATAACTGATGATGGTCGAAGTAGAGAGGATATAAAATGTAGACTAGCACTTTCAAGGAAATCGTTTCTGAAGAAGAGAAATTTAGAAACATCGATTATAGATTTAAGTGTCAGGAAGTATTTTCTGGAAGTATTTGTCTCGAGTGTAGCCATTTATGGATGTGAAACATGGTTCAAATGGCTCTGAGCACTATGGGACTTAACTTCTAAGGTCATCAGTCCCCTAGAACTTAGAACTACTTAAACCTAACTAACCTAAGGACATCACACACATCCATGCCCGAGGCAGGATTCGAACCTGCGACCGTAGCGGTCGCGCGGTTCCAGACTGTAGCGCCTTTAACCGCTTGGCCACACCGGCCGGCGGATGTGAAACATGGACGATAAATAGTTTAGACAAAAAGAGAATAGAAGCTTTCGAAAGGTGGTGCTACAGAATAATGCTAAAGGTTAGATGGGTAGATCATGCAAGTAATGAGGAGGCACTGAACAGAATTGGGGAGAAGAGGAATTTGTGGCACAATTTGGCTAGAAGAAGGGATCGGTTGGTAGGACATGTTCTGAGCCATCAATGGATCACCAGTTTAGTATTGGAGGGCAGCTTGGAGGGTAAAAATCGTAGAGGAAGACTAAGAGACGAATACACTTAGCAGATTCAGATGGTTGTAGGTTGCAGTAGTTACTTGGAGATGAAGAAGCTTGCACAGGATAGAGTAGCATGGAGAGCTGCATCAAACCAGTCTCCGGACTGAAGACCACAACAGCAACAATAACAATTTATGATGACTTGGCAGAACATGACAACAATATTAAACAGGTAACAATTTCCTAATGTTCTACAAAACCACCCGTACGATGTAGATTGTGAAGTTGTACATACTGTTAAGAAACGTTGAAAGATGATCCTACTAAAAATATGTGAAACAAAAATATGACACAGAATGATAGCTTACTTTTGAGTGACGAAACTCAATTCTCCCCTCCCTCCTCTGGTTGATAAATTAACTTTCAGTTATAAATATTAGATAACAGTTGTAAATTCATCTTAATTTTTCCATTTTTAGTTAAATGTATCTATTTCCAGATTTTTTTAAATGTATATAAAACCTTTTAACTGCCTATCTCACAAACAACACACTAAACTGAATACGTTAACTAGTTTCGGATGATCGCACAACCATTCTAATGTCAATCACGGTAAAACATTGTGTTAACGTATACGGGGTGTTACAAAAAGGTACGGCCAAACTTTCAGGAAACATTCCTCACACACAAAGAAAGAAAATATGTTATGTGGACATGTGTCCGGAGACGCTTACTTTCCATGTTAGAGCTCATTTTGTTACTTCTCTTCAAATCACATTAATCATGGAATGGAAATACACAGCAACAGAACGTACCAGCGTGACTTCAAACACTTCGTTACAGGAAATGTTCAAAATGTCCTCCGTTAGCGAGGATACATGCATCCATCCTCCATCGCATGGAATCCCTGATGCGCTGATGCAGCCATGGAGAATGGCGTATTGTATCACAGCCGTCCACAATACGAGCACGAAGAGTCTCTACATTTGGTACCGGGGTTGCGTAGACAAGAGCTTTCAAATGCCCGCATAAATGAAAATAAAGAGGGTTGAGGTCAGGAGAGCGTGGAGGTCATGGAATTGGTCCGCCTCTACCAATCCATCTGTCACCGAATCTGTTGCTGAGAAGCGTACGAACACTTCGACTGAAATGTGCAGGAGCTCCATAGTGCATGAACCACATGTTGTGTCGTACTTGTAAAGGCACATGTTCTAGCAGCACAGGTAGAGTATACCGTATGAAATCATGATAACGTGCTCCGTTGAGCGTAGGTGGAAGAACATGGGGCGCAATCAATACATCAACAATGCCTGCCCAAACGTTCACAGAAAATCTGTATTGATGACGTGATTGCACAATTGCGTGCGAATTCTCGTCAGCCCACACATGTTGATTGTGAAAATTTACAATTTGATCACGTTGGAATGAAGCCACATCCGTAAAGAGAACATTTGCACTGAAATGAGGATTGACACATCGTTGGCTGAACCATTCGCAGAAGTGTACCCGTGGAGGCCAATCAGCTGCTGATAGTGCCTGCACACGCTGTACGTGGTACGGAAACAACTGGTTCTCCCGTAGCACTCTCCATACAGTGACGTGGTCAACGTTACCTTGTACAGCAGCAACCTCTCTGACGCTGACATTAGGGTTATCGTCAACTGCACGAAGAATTGCCTCGTCCATTGCAGGTGTCCTCGTCATTCTAGGTCTTCCCCAGTCGCGAGTCATAGGCTGGAATGTTCCGTGCTCCCTAAGACGCCGATCAATTGCTTCGAACGTCTTCCTGTCGGGACACCTTCGTTCTGGAAATCTGTCTCGATACAAACGTACCGCGCCACGGCTATTGCCCCGTGCTAATCCATACATCAAATGGGCATCTGCCAACTCCGCATTTGTAAACATTGCACTGACTGCAAAACCACGTTCGTGATGAACACTAACCTGTTGATGCTACGTACTGATGTGCTTGATGCTAGTACTGTAGAGCAATGAGTCGCATGTCAACACAAGCATCGAAGTCAACATTACCTTCCTTCAATTGGGCCAACTGGCGGTGAATCGAGGAAGTACAGTACATACTGACGAAACTAAAATGAGCTCTAACATGGAAATTAAGCGTTTCCGGACACATTTACACATAACATCTTTTCTTTATTTTTGTGTGAGGAATGTTTCCTGAAAGTTTGGCGGTACCTTTTTGTAACACCCTGTATAGTAAGGTTAGACAGTATCTACATATCTTGCTACTTTCTTATATAAGGGACATCTCCAAAAATGTGCTAGTTATACAAACGTGATAAAAAAGAATAATTTAAAAGTTAAGAATATAAACCATGCAATTAAATATAAAATTTTTAAACGTCATCGTTGCAAAACGTAACTTCTCGGAACCAAGAAAATAAAATATACAAATATGCCAATTAGACCCTAAGACAAAAAAATGCCTCACCGCTATGGAATTATCCAAATTGTGTGGAAATAGTTAGATGTGATGTACATGTACATACAAACAAATGATTACAATTTCAAAAACATTGTGTGATTTATTCAAGAGAATTGTGTTTGCAATATGTAGTGATCACCTGAAGATGGTCCAAGAAGGCGAAAGCCGGTTTGTGACCTAGCGGAATATTATGGAGTTGTTTGCTATTTAATAAATCCTTATGAATACACCTCGTACGTCTGTGTGGGGTTTTGAAATTAAGAACAGGAAAAGCTACAAATTTCAGCTAATCTATTTCCGTTAATTCGGATTGTGAGTTGACACAAAAAGTACAAAGTTCAAATAGTTACGCTGTAAATTTATTAAGTTACTCCTTGTATTATTTACATCTGTCCACGTGTGTAGTCCCAGGCAAACTGGGTTGGCTGATGAAGATAAGGACGCGGGTGAAGTATTACCGTAACGAACACTTCGCAACCTCGCGACGTAACTGAGTTCTTAGAGCGGATATAGAAACGCTGTAGTTTATTAACGTAGAGCACGTTATCGATTGTGACGGCTCCGTGCTTGTAGATGTAGCCAGTACTGCCGATTGCGTTACTGCAGTAAGAAGCATCGAACAGGACGAGCGTGGGCTGGCGGGCTATCGACCCCGACCTGACCTCAGCCAACACCTTCAGAAAGGCCAGCCGCAGTTCCCACCGTCACAGAAGCTGGCGGCAGCGCAGTCAACTACTAGAAAGGTCAGCAGTTATTAATAGGAGCGTTTATGTAACCAAACACTCTAAATCTACCATTTCAAGTTTTGGTTACAATAATTACTGGGATGGAGAATCTGTTTCAGCACTTAAATGACTAACTCTATAATTCATCACGTCGGTAGAGGGCAGCATCCTATTTGCGCACAGAATTTTCTCAGCACAAAGTGACTCATCATCAGTTATCTGCTATATTAGCAGGTCCTTTGCCTCTCCATTTTCTGCGATCCATTGCTTCCTTCTTAAGGCTGCTGTATGTTGTACCGTCCATCATGTCATCCAGTATCTGGAATCTCTTCCTTCCTCGCTTCCTTTTCCCTTCTACATAACCTTCTAAAACTGTTTTTATCACTCCGTCATTCTTTCTTAATATATGCCCAATCCAATTTCTTTTTCTTCTCTTTATTACATCTAGTAACTGCCTTTTCTCTCCCACTCTTCTCAGTACTTCTTCATTTTTTACTCTGTCCATCCAACTTATTCTTTCCATCTTCCGCCATGTCCAGATCTCAAAAGCCTCCAGCCTTTCTCTGTCTTTTTTCCTCGTAGTCCATGTTTCAGCGCCATATAGAAGAACACTCCATACAAGACATTTTATGAGTCTCTTTCTGAGTTCTCTGTCCAGACCGCTGCAGAATATTTTCCTTTTCTTATAAAACGCCTCTTTTGCCATTGCTATCCTTGTTTTAATTTCTGTGGTGCACTTCCAGTCGGTGTCTATCCTGCTTCCAAGATACTTAAAATTTTGCACCTGTTCTAGTGTTTCTCCATTCAGCACAATTTTTATTTCCTTATTTCCACCTATTGCCAATACTTTTGTTTTATTTGTGTTAATTTTCATTCCATATTTTTTTCCGTTAGTTGCAATGGTGTCCACCAAATCCTGTAATTCTTTTTCCCCTGTGGCTAGAAGGACCATGTCATCAGCAAATCTCAAGCACCCTACTCTTCTTCCTCCAATTTCTATTCCTTTGTCATCTAATGAGCATTGGTCAATCATATTTTCCAAGTACAGGTTGAAAAGAGTAGGTGATAAACAGCATCCTTGTCTTACTCCTTTCCCTAGTCTGATCCAGTTTGTACTTTCTCCTCTCACTTTAACTGAAACTTTTTGATTAAGGTACAATGAGTTTATAAGTCTTCTGGTTTTCCAGTCCACTCTCTTTTCCCTCATAATAGTCGCCAGCTTGTCCCAAACCACATTGTCAAATGCCTTTTCTAAATCGATGAAGCACATATATAGGTCTCTTCCTTTTTCAATAAACCTTTCTCCCAAGATTCGTAGGAGCCCTATTGCATCTCTGGTGCCCGTATTCCGTCTAAAGCCAAACTGCTCCTCACCGAGATTATCCTCTATTACTTTTTCAAGTCTTTTATTAATTATTCTTAACATCACTTTGGCTGCATGTGAAATGAGGCTGATTGTCCTGTGCTCGCTGCATTTCTTGGTTCCTTGTTTTTTCGGTAATGGAATCATTACTGTTGTCAAAAAGTGCTCAGGCCATTCACCACTGTCATATTTTATTACATAACCTCAATATTTCTCTTATTCCATTGTGGTTCAAGCATTTTAGTATTTCTCCCGGTATTGTATCTGTACCTACTGCTTTGCCATTTTTCATTGCAGCAATGGCAGACTTTACTTCTTCCATTATGATGGTCGGTCCTTTCTCTTCATCACTTACAGTGTTGTGTGATTCAAGTTCCAGAGTTTCTGGTTTGCTATTTGTGTCATATAGCTCTTTTATATATTCTTCCCATCTCTGGAGTACATCGTCACGATCTTTGTACACTACCTCTTCGTCTTTACTCAAAATTTCCATAGTAGCACTTTCTGCTCTGTTTTGTTCCCATGTCATAGTCTTTACTCTGTTGTATAGTAAGTCGTATCTTCCCTTCCTGTCCAGTTCTTCAATTTCATCACATTCCTCTTTTAGCCATTTTTTCCTAGCCTGCTCTGTTTCTCTTCGCAGTTCGTTATTTAACCTTCGGTATATCTTTCTTGCATCTTCAGTGTTCTTGTTTTTCAATTTTCTTCTCTCCTCCATCTTGGAAATCATTTCTTGTGTGACCCATGGTTTTTCTGACCTTTTCCCTTTTACATATCCTATATTTTGCTGTCCTGCTTTAATGATTCCTTCTTTCAGCGTATTCCAGTACTCGTTGGCATTATCAGGTGCTTCGTTGTCTCGTAATGTGTTTAGAAAGTCCCGAGACAGCATTTCTGTAATTTGTTCTTTGTTGGACCTTATCTTCTCTAGATCCCACTTCTTCACCATTGTCGCCTTTTTCAGTTTTTTCATTCTTATTTCTATTTCTGCCATAAGTAAGTTGTGGTCACTATTAATATCTGCACCTGGTAATGTGTGCACCTTCTTGATTCCATTCCTGTATCTTTCTTCTACCAGTATAAAATCGATTTGGTTTCTATATTTATCCCCTGGTGATTTCCAAGTGTAGAGCCTCCTCTTATGGTTCTTGAACCATGTGTTTGCCGCTATCAGCTGCCTTTCCCTACAGAAGTCAATTAACCATTCACCTCTGTCATTTCGCTTTCCAAGACCATGACTGCCTACAATGTTTCCCTCTTTCCCTTCTCCCACAATGGCGTTCCAGTCTCCCATTACTATTTTGCAGCATTTTTTATTCTCGTCCATTATTCTCTCTATTACATTGTACGTTTCCTCTAAAATTTGCTCATCATGTTCTGAAGTTGGCATATACACCTGGACAATTAGTAAATCTTTTTGTGCTCCTTTCAGCCTTACACCAATAACCCGGTCATTTGCATAGTCTACATATTCCACACATTTAGCCAATTCCTTTGTCATAATCATTCCTACTCCATTAATTCCTTTTACTTCTCCTCCTGAGTAGTAGAATACATATTCATCTGACTGCAACTCTCCATGTCCATTCCATCTTACCTCAGCAACTCCTACGAGGTCCATATGATTCTTTTCCATCTCTCTTTTAAGGTTTTCTAGTTTTCCTGCTTGTAGCAGAGTTCTGACATTCCAGGTACCAATTCTCGTTTTGATTTTTTGCCTCCTTTCAAGTTGTCCCCCCCGGAGATCCGAATGGGGGACTATTTTACCTCCGGACACTGATTTAACATGAGAGGAATCCATTTTTTTTTGCATAAAATGGAGACTGCATTATGCAGGGAAGATAATCTGCGGTGGTATTCCGTTGCCTTCCGCAGTTCTGGAGGCCGCCCCTAACATGGGATACAGACGCCTTTTGCAGCCGCCCGCTCCGGGTCAGACGCTGCATGAGAAGTATAGGTTGGAAAATGAAAGACCCCTAGCCCTCGAAACCTAATAGCGTCAGGGTCGGAAAAGAACAAGAGCTGGCCGAGGGTGGCCAGATAGGAAAAATAAAAGTCAGGAGCCTGGCATAAGTAAGTGGAAGCAATGCCAGGACTCAGCTCGGGGCCCCGTGGTCGCCAGCCACGTATCACTAGGTGTGACTCCCTGAGGACACAAAGTGACTATTGAAATTTTTATTCTGGCTGCGATGTTTTTCGTTGAAAGTTACAAGAGTGCGTACTGCGAGTGACATAGTGTATTGAAACACGACTGTAGCTCACGTAATTAAAAGCACGGTCATTATACCTGAAAGCTCTAGATCCTTCTTTTTTCTTCAAATTGAAGGAAAATTGATATGAGTGTGGCACTACGAGTAATAGCCTCAATTTAAATGTAATCTCTGGTAATTGTCTCAGCCTGGTACCATATATTTTAAGTAGTAATAGCCTAGTGACCGCAACCTCTGTGCCAGGCGAATGTGACGTCACACAGTGGCTGCTGGGAAGGGCCCAGCAGAGCAAGGGGTAGACTATTCTCTTTTTGGAAGCCATGAGAGCAACATGTACTGTACTGAACTTCACTGACGTGATTAATAAATTAGGTCACTGTTCAAGTGAGACTTTACTTGAGCTATTGTGACAGTGACTCAAATATTTAAAAATATTTAATTTTTAAAACTGTCATGCCGCGAACCAAGTACATAGAACGAAGAAACTTCTTTCGATCATCGAGAATAATATTAGAAGACTGGCCAGTACCAGAGGTAATATCAGAGAGGGAATGTAATTATTTGACTCATTTGATTCTAAAGCATTCGCATGTGCCGCCTCAAATTATCAAGCGCCACGAAGCTGATTGCAACAAATGACCACTAATTTTAAAACACACAGTTTCCACCCTTGTAGTATACACATGACAAAATTTTTCACCACGTCTGACAAATAACATCGGTACAATAAGTGTGCTTCGACATGATGTGTTACTTTCAAAGTAAACTTTTGTACGTTAATTGCTTGTGCAGTCCGCAGCTCGTGGTCGTGCGGTAGCGTTCTCGCTTCCCGCGCCCGGGTTCCCGGGTTCGATTCCCGGCGGGGTCAGGGATTTTCTCTGCCTCGTGATGACTGGGTGTTGTGTGCTGTCCTTAGGTTAGTTAGGTTTAAGTAGTTCTAAGTTCTAGGGGACTGATGACCATAAATGTTAAGTCCCATAGTGCTCAGAGCCATTTGAACCATTTTTTGATATCTATTCAGATTTCACGCCAGCTGCATAAGAGTGGCACTAGTAGCGCCGCTGCGAGGATGCATATCAGGTTTGCTTTGAATACACGCTGTACCGGTTGTGACCGTTAGTTTCCTTTGACATTGGATGTGTTAAGTTAATGTTAGTCAAGAATGCCTTTAAGGAGAAGGACAAGATTAGTGGTTAACGTCCCATCGACGACGAGGTCATTAGAGGCGGAGTACAAGCTCGGATTAGGGAAGGACGGGCAAGGAAATCGGCCGCGCCCTTTCAAAGGAACCATCCCTGCATTTGCCTCAAGTGATTAAGCGAAATCACGGAAAACCTAAAGCAGGATGGCCCGACGCGGATTTGAACAGTCGCCCTCCCGAATGCGAGACCAGTGTGCTAACCACTGCGCCATCTCGCTTGGTGAATGTCTTCAAAGCGACAATGACAACATTATCAACACATCACCGAGTAGAAATACGTCGTGTAATAAGGTTACGAGAGGCTGGATATTCCTCCTACGATATGGCAGAAAGACTTGGCAGGAATGTAGCCAGTGTACATGGCTGCTGGCAGCGGTGGTCACGGGAATGTACGGTAACGTTAAGACCGGGCTCCGGACGGCGACGTGGCACTACTGAGAGGGAAGACCATCGTGTTCGGTTTATGGCAGTGGCGCATCGTACTGGATATGCTGACATAACCAACTGATACAAATCGGTTACTTCAAGGACAGCTCCGAATCAGACGTCCTGTGGCGCGCATTCCACTGGTACCAAACCACCGCCATTTGCGACTTCAGTGGTGTCAAGCGAGAGCTCATTGGAGGACAAGGCGGAGGTCTACTGTGTTTTCCGATGAAAGCTAGTTCTGACTCGATGCCTGTGATCGTTGCGTGTTGGTTAGAAGGAGGCCAGCTGAGGACCTGAACTAACCTGAAATGATAATTAAATCAAGACCCTAAGCTGTCGACAGGCGTTGATATACATCAATGGAGACAGTTGAAAATGTGTGCCCCGGCCGGGACTCGAACCCGGGATCTGCTGCTTACGTGGCAGACGCTCTATCCATCTGAGCCGCCGAGGGCGCAGAGGATTGTGCGACTACAGGGATTTATCCCTTGGACGCTCCCCGTGAGACCCACATTCCCAACTTAATGTCCACACACTACATTCGTAGTGCCCCTGCCCACTACACTCTTTACTCGCGGCGGACAACCTTACCGAGTCCAGTAAGAGTTCGGGCAATGCGTGTGCATCCAGAACAAAACGAAGAAGATCAATGGCCGGTTAGCCTTAACTACATGAAGATGGTATCTGTTCTTTCGGAAAGAACAGATACCATCGGTGACCATGCAGCTCTCTTAGAATGAAATGATAATTAAATCAAGACCCTAAGCTGTCGACAGGCGTTGATATACATAACGGGAACAATTGAAAATGTGTGCCCCGACCGGGACTCGAACCCGGGATCTCCTACTTACATGGTAGACGCTCTATCCATCTGCATGCTCTATCCTGTTTGCATGCTAGACACACACTGAAGCTACACCTGGAGTTGTGGTTCAAAAAAATGGTTCAAATGGATCTGAGCACTATGACACTTAACATCTGAGGTCATCAGTCCCCTAGAACTTAGAACTACTTAAACCTAACTAACCTAAGGACATCACACACATCCATGCCCGAGGCAGGATTCGAACCTGCGACCGTAGAGAGTTGTGGTCTGGGATGCGATTTCGTATAGCAGCAGGAGCAGTCTCATGGTTATCTCACGCACCCAGACTGCAAATTTATGCGTCAGTCTGGTAATTCGACCTGTCGTGCTGCCATTCGTGAACAAATTTCCATGGGGTGTTTTCCCACAGGATAACCCTGGCCTACATACCGCTGCTGTAACCTTACATGCTCTACAGAGTGTCGACATGTTGCTTTGGCCTTCTCGATCACCAGATCTGTCTCCAGTCGAGCACATATGGGACACCACCGGACGACATTTCCTGCGTCATCACAACCAGCGTTAATTGTACTGTACTGACCGACTAAGTACAACAGGCATGGAGCTCCATCCTACAAACCGACAGGCGGCACCTGTACAATACAGCGCATGCACGCTTGTATGCTTGCATTCAATATTCTGGCGGTTACAATGGTTGTTAATGTACCAACATTCCACATTCGTAATGGTTTATCTCGAGCGCTTATATTGACCAGTTACCTTGCAATGTTAATCTCTTTAATATGTTACGTGGACAAATGTATTCACGAAATTTCATTACTCTGTATTTATTTTTTTCAGTGAGTGTATGTTCTCCACAACTTGACGCAATTTAACTAGTTACATTCGTCCTTTCGGTGTAAATTTTTTCTACTAGCAGTACCCCCACTGTCCAACACTAAATTCAGATACGAACGAACAAAGTACAAAACTGTCTTCTGTCTCATTGAAGACAGTCGTACTTAAATTCGTCCCTTAACTCCGGAAATGACTGTACACAAATACAGACTTTTCAGCGTCTTTATACATGACATGCAGATGCATATTTTTAGGCATCTAGAGACTAATAAAATTTTCATAAAATTTTAAGATAATGCCATTATGAATTCCGTCACGAACCTCTATTCTGAATGAGTTGCCAAGGTACAGGAATTAGTAAGTCTCGCAACACGCTGCGTGAATATTGAGTTCAAATGGCGCAGAGTTCACACACCCCCTGCAATGCGCGGCAATAGAGGGGCATGAGATGAGCTAATGTGTCTTAGAACGGCCGAGCTAGAGACACATAAAAAGAGCTGTATTTAAAGGGCCTTAGAGCAGCAGGGAACATTGCCAATGATAAAAATTTAACTAGAGGTCAACAACATCATCTACTCCAAAGGGCGCCCATTTCAAAGCTACGGATACCATTCCATGCTTTCCCTTGGTCTGACTAGCGACATTACCCAGTTGTTTTTACCCGTCATGGGCTCGTACTATGTTCTTGACACTAGATGTTCGCTGTCACAAGGAAGAGGGGACGGTAAAAGGAAAATGCGCAGTACGAATAGCGACGCGCTAGTCTGGTAAGTGGGCCGACGTTAGTAGTTCAGGTTGCAGTGACGCTGAAATGCCTACAGGCTGCCGCGAATTTTCCTCCTTCATGTCGAACCACGATTTCCATTTGTTTGGAAACAAAGTGCACGGCATGAAAACAAATTCTTCGTGTCGCCAAGCTATGATGCTTTTACAGAGCCCTTTAACACCATCTCCTGTGTCACCAAAAGATATGATTAAAGTTCAGCTATGTTCTATTACATAACTTCCTGACAAAACCGATACAATCGCTGTAGCACATTTTTATGCAACAGGTTTCTTTAATCACCCAGCAATTCTAGTTACATAAATGAGCTTCACCAGTGTTCTACCACACACTTCAGCCATTTCCGTCGTATGTGTCATATTTCAGACTCGTATAGATAGTGATGTGGGAGGAAATCGGCCATAGCTTAATTGTAGGAATCATCCCGTGCTTCAAATACAAAAGTAGTTGAAGAAAGCCGACCTTACGCGATATCAAATTTATAATTTTGATGAAAGTAACTATATAAGGTTTTCTTGCGTGAAATTTAGTCTGTTCATGCTATTCACGCTAAACGCTACTTAATTCATTATCAGTCGAAACCACTGAATTAGCTGATCGAGTGATGTACCTAACAAGGGAACCTCCCCATCGCACCCCCTTCAGATTTAGGCATAAGTTGGCACAGTGGATAGGCCTTGAAAAACAGAACACAGATCAATCGAGAAAACAGGAAGAAGTTGTGTGGAACTGTGAAAAAAAATAAGCAAAATATACAAACTGAGTAGTCCATGTGCAAGATAGGCCACATCAAGGAGAATATGAGCTCAGGAGCGCCGTGGTCCCGTGGTTAGCGTGAGCAGCTGCGGAGCGAGAGGTTCTATGTTCAAGCCTTCTCTCGAGTGGAAAGTTTAATTTTTTATTTTCAGACAATTATCAAAGATCAGGCACTCACACATAATCAACTTCGCTCTCCAAAATTCCAGGACATGTTTAGATATGTTTGGACATTGCAGGATTTGTCGGTCTACAAACGGAAAAATTTGAAAACGTTAAAAACATATGTTTTGACAGAGCATAGGGAAAACTGTGCGACTGTGAAACTGTTGCATTCATTTGTTGCAGTTTATGTGACAAACTCTTATGTTTTCATCACTTTTTTGGGAGTGATTATCACATCCACAAGAAAACCTAAATCGGGCAAGGCAGAAGAAACTTTTTACCCATTCGCCAAGTGTACAAGTTAGATGGGTCGACAACATATTCCTGTCATGTGACGCACATGCCGTCACCAGTGTCGTACAGAAAAAATGGTTCCAATGGCTCTGAGCACTATGGGACTTAACATCTGTGGTCATCAGTCCCCTAGAACTTAGAACTACTTAAACCTAACTAACCTAAGGACATCACACACATCCATGCCCGAGGCAGGTTCAAATGGCTCTGAGCACTATGGGACTCAACTGCTGAGGTCATTAGTCCCCTAGAACTTAGAACTAGTTAAACCTAACTAACCTAAGGACATCACAAACATCCATGCCCGAGGCAGGATTCGAACCTGCGACCGTAGCGGTCTTGCGGTTCCAGACTGCAGCGCCTTTAACCGCACGGTCACTTCGGCCGGCCCCGAGGCAGGATTCGAACCTGCGACCGTAGCAGCCGCGCGGTTCCGGACTGAGCGCCTAGAACCGCTAGACCACCGCTGCCGGCTTCGTATAGAATATATCAGACGTGTTTTCCTGTGGAGGAATCGGTTGAGCTATGACCTTGCGATCAAATGTTTTCGGTTCCCATTGGAGAGGCACATCCTTTCGTCTAATAATCGCACGGTTTTGCGGTGCGGTCGCAAAACACAGACACTAAACTTATTACAGTGAACAGAGACGTCAATGAACGAACGGACAGATCATAACTTTGGCGAAAATAAGGTAAATAAAATTTTCACTCGAGGGAAGACTTCAACCAAGGACCTCCCGTTCCGCAGCTGCTCACGCTAGCCACGGGATCCTTGATGTTGCCTATCTTGCGCATGGACTACTCAATTTGTATATTTTGCTTATTTTTTCATAGTTCCACACAACTTCTTCCTGTTTTCTGGATTGATCTGTGTTCCGTTTTTCAAGGTCTATCCACTGTGCCAACTTATAACTAAATCTGAGGGGGGTGCGATGGGGAGGTTCCCTTGTAAGTGCTGCTTAGTGCTTGCTGCCTCCGGGTGAACTAGCGCGGTACAGTCATCGTTTCATTCCCTGGTCACTGCACGCGTTCTAAGCATCTTATCTTTTTTTCTGAACAATTTTTCGCATGATGAAACATGTGTTAAATAAACAGACATTAGATACATATATTAGTATTATGTTTCTGAAAAGGAAACTCATTAGATACTAGTAAATTTTGAAAATCATAATACATTAATGAAATTTAAAATAATAATCAAATTATCTTAATGACCATATTTCAGGATAATTACACGCTAATTACATTGCATTCAGTTAGCGAATAATCGCTCTGTGTAATTAAAGAAGTACGAAATCGAATGAGTCTTGTTGCACGCTAGTCGGTTGTGCGTCATATCGCTTTCCTTCAGGTAGCCGCCTATATTTCCCGAATACAGCAGTTGTTGGACAGTGGACTGCCCTGTGAGTCATAAGCCTTTTAAAATTACACGTGAAACATAAAACATAATTGTCCAATGCCACACACCATTACTATTGCATTATACAGGGTGGTTATAGTTCAACTTTCGCTACTTGAGCCAGTGTGAACGGAAAAACGTGTACCCAGCTTTATAGGAATGATGTCCAGATTGTGCGCTGCAGGTTTGCATTGTTAGTAGTGTTGGTGTCATGACTTGCCGTTAGGCACCGGTATTGGCGTGGCGACATAGGGTTGAAACACAAGCATCAGTGTGCATTACAAATGGTTCAAATGGCTCTGAGCACTATGGGACTTAACATCTGAGGTCATCAGTCCCCTAGAACTTAGAACTACTTCAACCTAATTAACCTAAGGACATCACACACATCCATGCCCGAGGCAGGACTCCAACCTGCGACCGCAGCGGTCGCGCGGTTCCAGACTGAAGCGCCTAGAACCGCTCGACCACAACGGCTGGCTGTGCATTACAGTTGTCGACAGTCAACATGGGTCTGGACAAGGTGAGCAGCGCCTCATTCATGAAGCTGTTTTATCAAAAGGACAGCAGTAGTGCTGCTGCTGCTCTTCGCGAGTATCGATGTATTGAAGGAATACAGAGAAGTCCTAATTCCGCACCGGGGTTGAAGAACATGATTCTGAAGTTCGAATTAACTGGCGATTTAAGAACTGCTCCTGTGAAAGGTCAACGGCCAATGCACAACAAATTGTTGAAGATGTTACTGCTGCTATGGCTGAAAATGCTTTATTGCGAATGTTTAATTATAAGCACTGTGTATATCTTTGCCAGTAAGATAGCCATCTCTAGAGATGTACACTCATTCTTTGCATTTCATAGTTACTGTCTTGGGGACAATGACTCTTCGTAGAGTTTATTCATATTCTAAACACTAGCAAAATAAACCGCTGGGAAGGTGGTGCTTTTGCCAGCCGTAGTAACAGCAAACAGCCATCTTACTGGTCAAAAATGTCAGAATCGAAACCATTGATTGCATTAAGGGACACACGAGAAATCTGTTTGTAAATATTGAATCACCTCTGAATCTGCTTGGAAAAGTATCGTTACATTGCATCTAAATGTGACAGACATGATGTTATGCGATCCGTTGTTTTCACGACGTATTTTTAATTTATAGAATTCTCGGGTGACCTGCCGATACAATGTAAAATCTGTATTTCTACGCCGGCCGGAGTGGCCGAGCGGCTCTAGGTGATGAAAATAAAAAATTAAACGACTCACTCGAGGGAAGACTTGAACCAAGGACGTCTCGTTCCGCAGCTGCTCACGCTAACCACGCGACCACGGCGCTCCCGAGTTCACACTCTCCTTGATGTTAATTATCTTGCACATGGACTACTCAGTTTGTATATTTTGCTTATTTTTTTCATAGTTCAACACAACTTCTTCCTGTTTTCTCGATTGATCTGTGTTCAGTTTTTCAAGGCCTATCCACTGTGCCAACTTATAACAAAATCTGAGGGGGGTGCGATGGGGAGGTTCCCTTGTAAGATGTCAATTGCACTTCGCTCGTCGGTTATTGATTTGAACCGTTAACGTTATTATTATTACTATTATTATTTTCGACGTTTCCTGTTTCCTGGAATGTATGTATTACGTTGATAAAGGCAGATCGCTAAGGTGCTGCACGATCAGGCTCTCTCTCAGCATACGGTCGCACTACTGCTCTCGTGTTTTGGCGACATTCGCTTTCTCAGCTATTGGGTAGAATATTGTGAAGATCTGATAACTTTATGGAGACGTCGTCTACTCGTTGCTACAGCAAGGCACAGTCTAATGATCTTCACGCAAAAGATAAACAAACGAACCGAGCAGTGAGTGGAATGTTGTTTACATTTGATAGTCGTCATGCAACAAATAACCACACGAAACCTGCAGTGAGTGGAATGCTGTTTACATTCGATATAACCTATACACTAAAGCTAACACGCAGCGTACCTGTTCTTCGTAGCCGATAGTCCATAATTAACGGATCCAGATACATAACCAAACCTAAGAGAACCTAATGCATTGTATACATTTTCAAACGTATTATTGAAAGGTAAATAATATACAATCCAACTATCTCCTCTACTCTTCCACCTACGAAAAAAAATTATAAACATCACATTATGTATCTCTTCAAGTTAAGCAGCTTTTTTTCGAAAGATTTTCCTCTATCATGAGAAGAGGCTGAGTTATGCAGGTAGTTTGTCTTAGGTGCCGTACCTTTGTACACTGGTGTCGAAAATTAAAGCAACAAACGGAAATTTTGCAAGGTTGCCTTTATTTTACCACACAACAGTACAAACAGGTGACAGTAGATGACAGCAAAGTAGAAACAACGTAAAGACTACAGGACGTAAACAACTGCAACATGCATTAAGGTAGACAAAAATGTTCTTATTTTTTTCCAGCTTAACAGATTTGCACACACACACGTTCTGACAATTGGTTAATGTGCTTAATATGGCGTATGAGAACCTCTGTCAGCAATAAAAACTTGACAACGGCAGGGCATGCTGTGAATGATGTAATGAATCTCATGTTGAGGCAATAATGCCCTTTCTTCCAGCAGAGTTGCTCGCAAGTCTTGGACAATGGTAGGTGGATGCTAAAGTAATGCAACCCGTCTCCCTAGTGCAGCCCAGACATCGTCTATGCGATTCAAATCTGAAGAGCGAGCAGGTCACGCCATGCGTGCAAATCTTTCGTTTCCAAGGAAACATCAACCACCCGTGTTCTATGAAGTCGAGCATTATCTTCGTCAGTACAAAGTCTTGGCCCACAGCTGCTCGCAACAACCACACGTGAGATCCCAGGATCTGGTCACGATACCTTACAGCAGTTAAACCTTGCCAATTCTCCCTGGTTAACATAATCACTGCCCGCACCAAAGGGATCATCCTCGATATCGGTCTCTTTTCACAACGTTTGGGTCTTCAAATCGTGTTCCAAGTTCCCTCCAAATGCGAATTCGTCGAGAATCACTCTCCATACCAAATCGGGACTCAACTGTGAAAAGAACATTGGTCCAGCATTCAACCGCCCAGGTGGCATTCTAGACGTTCGTTTCTGTGAAGACGTGTCATAGATACACATACAGCAGGTCTCCGACGAGGCCACTTTGGCGAAGCATTCTGTGTCTGGACACAACACGCCCAGCGGATGCTGCTCGGTCGGATGCAAGTTTCTATGCAGTACTAAGGCGGTACCGTCGTGCCCTTAGAGGGAAATAACAGTTCTGTCTTTCTGATGTCACACGTGGTCGGCCCTATCTTAGTCTTTGGAATACAGTTTCTGTCTCTATAAACTGTCTCCACATCCGAGGAACAACAAAACTAGGAGGTCGTGTAATATCCCTGTGTCCTGGTCCAGCAGTTTTGTCAACATTGGATTAGGTGCTCTCTGTGATGTGGATCGTTGCTGCTGTGACTGTGTCACTGTACATTCGAACGACAACAGGTCCGACATGTCGGGAAGACGTGCTGTCAACAGTGGCTGCCGCTGGTGAGGCAGTCGCAGAACATTGTAAAACAATAAACTGGTAGCCAAGATGACAGGAAATCTTTTTAATCCATGATTACCGGTTTCGGCGAAACTAAAGCCGCCATCATCGGATCTTAGGACACATACAGTTTACAACATCAAGGCAAACAATGTTGTAACCTGTAAGTGTCCTAAGATCCGATGATGGCGGCTTTAGTTTCTCCGAAACCGGTAATCATGGAACAAAAAGAATCCCTGCGATCTTGGCTACCAGTTTATGGTTTTCCAAGTATCTAGATCGCTCCCACATGAGCACACTGTGCTCCCTACAAAAGTCGCAGAACACATCCATGTCCTCATCTAGCACCAGATCATGGTCTGTGATAATAACAAGAAAACTTAAGTATAAACACATTAAACATATATAGTGCGTACAGAATGCCATAACATTGTTAATTTATCACAATAGGTCTGTAAGACACACATGCAGTAGTCCTGTAAGTCTTTGCTACCCCGTCGTCGCATTGGCGTGCTGCGACGCGTGCACACAGATTGATGGGTTTTTGCCAAAAATAACCATACTGTGATGACAAAAAAATTGACAGATACTTACTATCGGACTACTTCTGTCCGGCTGTCAGCTGATGGCAGCAGTTCATGCTGGACAAGTTACAGACGGCAAATGATTACAATCATGCAGTCGAACTATAAATATTACAATTGCTCGAGGGGTGGGAGCTGATCTTGCACGCCATTGGTGCCCATGGGGCCCAGTGCAATTGGATGAGAGCATGGTGCGTCGACGCACGTACGTAGCTCCGCAACTTACGCTAAACTGTTTAAACAGCACCTCATGCAATTCAATTAGAGCACTTCTGAGATGCGCGGTGGAGCGTTGTGTGCGGCGGCGTGGTGCGGGAAAGGGGGGGGGAGGGCTCACGAGGCAGTGATTTGATGTTTTCGTGGCCTTGTTGCAATTTTCCGGATGCGATGATGTCAGAATTCCCGGAATGCTGATGCTGATGTCATCAAAATATAACAAGTACAATTGCCAGTCTAGATCGCTCCCACATGAGCACAATGTGCTCCCTATAAAAGTCGCAGAACACATCCATGTCCTCGTCTAGCACCAGATCATGGTCTGTGATAATAACAAGAAAACGCTGATGTTGATGCACCACCAGTTACCCTCTATCACTGCGAAATGCGACAGTAAAGGAACAGTTCAGAGACGATGACTGTTTCCATCACCGTGACAATGCACCCTGTCATAAAGCAGCATCTATTAAGAAACGGTTTGTGGACGTAACATTACTGAAATGAACTGGCCTATCCAGAGTCCCGATATGAATCCAATGGAAACATCTTTGAAATAATTTAGAACGTCGAGTTCACTCCAGACGCTAACGTCCAACATCAGTACCTTGTCTGGTTACGGATCTTAAGAGGAAGACTGGGCTGCCATTCGTCCATAGACATTCAGACACCTCATTGACTGAGTCCCAACGGACTTCAACCGTTATACAGGCAAGGTTAGACAAACCCCATGTTAATGTTCTCTAATAGGTGGCCAGATATTTTGATCAAACAGTGTATTTCTACTCTGTGGTAAATTCCACACTGTTTCATGGAAACAGCTGGCGACTTGGTCGGGCATTTGAAGCTAAAGACTTCTAGAAGTAGCAGCAACCGTTGTCAGCTCTGTGCAATTCTTGTTAATTCTACTTGCGGCGTGAAGTCGCGCATGTGCCTTGGCGTGTAAGGAATGAGCACCCGCCAAACGGATGACAAGTATGGCTTATAGCCGTCCGTGCGGGGAACATAACGTGAATTCAGTTCGTGCGCGGTAACACCAGCACTGCTATCGCGTGTAACTGTCGCCGTAAACCAAACCACAAATTTTTGCTATGCGGAGACGCTGCCTCTGCTCGCCTAACTGTAACTGATGAAAACACGGGCTCTCAGGCTACGCGAAGCTGAAAATCAGTTTGCCATTTCTGTGGAATTGCTTTTCCTAGCCCTTATCGCACAGTTCTTGAATTCAATTACCCTTTAAAGCATCAGTGAATTTATTTGTAGCATTAGCGATATCTTTCTCTCTTCCTCTAAATTCAGAAACCATTTCACTCACTTGCATTAATTTGTATATCTGTGCTCTTGTTTATACAGATGTCAGCTGTGGACTAATGTGCTGTTTTAAGACTATTTCCACTGCAGAATTATCTAAATGTCAATTTCATCTCAGACACGTCCATTGCAAATAACTGGGGATCGATAGTAACAACATTATGTCTATTTTTATCACGAGAAAGCTACACTATAACTCTGATCTCTATAAATCTCAAATTCCTGTGAATAATATTATAGAAAAAATCTGTTGTGGAAACAGAAATCTGTAATTCTGGAATATGTTAGACTTCTTATCACCATTCTTGCAGAACAGCTCGTTTCTTCAGTAAACACTAAAATATCGTCTAATGGAGAACAGCGTTCTGTATACAAAGAAAGTTGTTATTTAGTCACGATGGCAGAGAATGATAATTGCATTACCGATTTCGAATGATCATTGCCATTTTTATTATGTGGCAGAATTACGCACTTCCTGTAGCTATTTATTTCAAATGAGTCGAAATGTACTGAAATGAAACTGAATAGTAGATACTGATATTTCGCTGTTTTTTGGTGAATGGGATGACAGTTTAATAGTGTCACACTACGAGCTGGTTATAGCCAGTCCAAAACTGATTATCTCTGTATTGCGGCTTGCGTTAGTGGAGGTTTCCCACTATTTCAGCAGGGCGCAAGTCCAAGGGGGGGAGAGGGCAGGGTCACAGGGCCCGTAACCCCCCCTCCCCCCTCCAACATATTTCAGTAGAAATGTGTATATTTTTACTTATATCGGTTTCGAAATGTCACAGCTAACTTTCGGTCAACAAGCAAAAAAACTGCATGCTACATTTAAAATAGGTTACTTTTTAATTGCTCATGTGAGATATGCTGCAAGCTTGCTATTTTCAGTTGTAATAATGAATTTAAAAAAATGGAAATGTTAATCAGAACACAGGAAAGAGTTGTGACCTAAATAACAATATATTTATTCATTCTTAACATCAAAAGATAAAAAAATGGCTAAAGGAACGTCACACGAACATTTTTATTTGACAAACGCTTTCACAAATATGGGGTCAGCGGTAAACAAAGCGATCAGCTGGGGATCGACACACGAGACTAACCAGGACACTAATGGCTTTATCTGACTTCATATACATGAATCCGGGATGTGACCCAAAAACTACGCTACTATCAAGCATCAGTACTCTATTATTCCATAAAGAAAAATATAGTTCAAAAGAACAGGATGCTGAGAAGCATATATCGGAGCCCTACGCCGTAGCAGCGAATACTTTACCCTCCTGCTGGGCGGCACATCACGATGCATTTGGCGGCTGAAGTCATGGACAGCAGCAATCTGTTATTAATGGCGCTCGCATGAAAAATGCAAGTACGCGGTCTTGCGTTCGGCTAATTCGGAACGCAGGTACTTACCTATAAGCCTCTGAAACCCCGGTGGATCCCAGTGTGCTGGTGGACCCGTTTGCTGGTCTGTCAAACCAATTTGACTCCGTCCCACGACTATGCGTGACAGAGTATGTCAAATGTTTAAATGGTTGACCCAAAACAAATAAGTACACCCACGCATCACTCGTTGTGTGCGTGATGCTAGAAGCAGTACCTTTGATGGTTCAGAACGTTACTGGCACAGGTTCTAAGTGGCACACTTTCAAAGGACACAAGTCTCACCGTTTAGGCAAAGACCTGCAGTTCTTTACTAGTGAAGCGCCAGTACAAGAGTGTCCTTTTCTCTTTCTCTCCACTTTAGTCAGCAGCTCAGTAGCAAAGCACATTTACATCTTAGACTACTCCCACTTTAGCACAAGCCAGTCACAAGCTGGAGCACTGCATTCGAAGATGGGAGACTGCCCCTTGCTCTGCATACACAGATTTGACCGAACAGAGACTTTAAAGTTAATAGGGAGAAAGGGGAAAAAAGATTCAATTTCGCATCCTCTTTCCCACGTTTTTATGCTGTGTCTTTTGCTAACAACATGACCTTGATGGAACCACAGCCCTCCATAAAAAATCATTATCTCCCCTGTTGTGTCCATTTCGAACTTTCCAAAGAACGGCTATAAACTCGCTAAAAGCCTCGTGCCTTCACAAATATGTTTTGTAACAAAGTCTGGACGTCTGGGCGCCAGTGACCTGTCCCACAGAAATTCGCAGAAAGCTCACAGTGGTCTCATCGGCTTCCTGCCTAACTGGGGCTCATCCTCTGCTTTATTGCCGGTCTTCAATGCTCTGCCCATTGCAGCGGCGACTTCTGGACGCGGCTGCCGACCGACCGGCGACATCCAACGTGTGGGCTGCACAATGAGACCGCGGAACTTGGCAGTCCGCAAATGTCTTCACCCAGGTTCCGCCGAAAAACGCTCCCCTCGGCCCTAAGCCGCCGTACGCTTTTACTGCAGTCGTTTAAATCGGCACCCTATTCCTTTGAACGCAGATAAAGCTTACTGCTATTCCTTCACTAGAGCGCACAAGCAAGAGCGTTAACTACTGCCCACCATTTCATCATGATGTATGAAGGCAGATAGTATCCAGGTATAGAAACCAAGTAATAAAGATCAGCTTCCCTAAGAACATTACGCAGCATAACATCATATTAGAAGTGAGAGTGCCCTGCAATCTCTCAATGCAAGGTCTTTTTATAGCTTGTAGCTACCGAATGATGACACTAAATTTGTTAAAAATACATTACCTAACAAAAAACATGGAGCATCCATAAGGGGAGGAGACAATGAAATGAAACTTCACGGGGTGAGAGGGGAAGTGATGTTACTTAAGTCATTACAAACTCGAGTCAAATTTACAAAGAACTTTGCAATATGAGCTCACTTACCAGTATGACGTTGTACTCCCTTTACCTGGATATACGCACTGATTTGGTTGGGAAGCTGGTCCCACTTATATCCTTTCGATGACAGATTTGGGAATCTTGCTGAAAATGTATTCCCTCAACATATTCTTATTTATTTATTCGTCCTCCAGAGTATGTACTATATCTATGCATCTAAAACACATGGTTACTAAGTACACTGAATTGTATGAAGAGAATACATAAATGCATATTTACAGATATAAGAGCTCAAGCTGTCACTGTTTTGTTCAAAATAAATTATTAACAAACAGATTTAGAAGTAAATTAGACAGTTGTGATTTATAAGTTCACACCATTGCTTAAATTGCACCACAAGCAAGACATAAAAATGAAAAACTCGTGCCAATTAAAACCTCCAAATTTTTCCCAGTACTTTTAAGGAAATTAGCAATAAATTTATAAAAGCGAATGTCTGTAGCAAAACAGAAGAGAAGAAGCTGAGTGAAGGAGGTGGTATCTCACACTCAGCAGTGTATCCAAAAAGTCCAACCTATCATAGTCAAATTCGGGACACGAAAACAAGATGTAGTTTACATTAACTTCCGATTTGGAATCACACTCAAATGCAGGAGAATTGTAAATTTTGATTCGACAGAGATGAAGAGGAAGAGAGATGTGTTGAAGCGGAGTGGAGTGATGGTGGAAATCTTTGATCGGTACAAAAGTTTCCTCGTAAGCCACGGCTTTGTAGGAATTCGAAGTTGAAACACCGTATAATAACCACCTTTAGTTTGTAGGGATACGTTCCACATCTCTCGTCATTGATTTCTTCCATGGCTTTTGATCCAACGTAACTAGTCTGTATACCGCAATTTCAGATTAATAACAGCGTCTTTACGCAGGTTGCTTCGCTAATAAGTCAACTTCCTCATTACAGCGGATGGCAGCGTAGAACTGCATCCACGGAAAATGGATGGTCTGTACTTTTATCTGCGGCGAAAATGAAAACAAGAGGGCTATTAGAAAACACTGGCCGCCCCGATAGCTGAGTGGTGCCGGCACGGTAGCTCAGCGTGTTCGATCAGACGGTTAGCTGCCCTCTGTAATAAAAAAACTGAGTTCATGGATCAACGACGAACTGAAACGGGTGTCTTGGGACGTCCGCCCCGAGCAGATGCAACGAACTAAAAAAAACGAACAAAATGAGATTAAAACAACAAAAAAGTGGTGACGGATTGCCGTCCTACAGGCCCGGGTTCGATCCCCGGCTGGGTAGGGGTTTTTTTCCGTTCAGGGACTGAGTGTTGAGTTGTCTTTATCATCATTTCATCCCCATCCGGCGCGCAGGTCGCCCAATGTGGCATCGAATGTAATAAGACCTGCACCAAGGCAGCCGGACCTGTCCCGTAAGGGGCCTCCCGGTCAATGACGCCAAACGCTCATTTCCATTTCCATTTCCATTAGAAAACACTGACGTCTCCCGAAGGTATGAAATGCCTTATAACACGGTCCTCTGCTGCCGTTGACTCGAAATTCAACGTGCAATATTGTTTCTGCAGACTCACTTTACAGCGTGTAGCCATGCTCATGGTCAACATTTCGAGCACTTGGTATGACAGCTGTAATAATAAACACACAAAGCGTATGAGTTACGTGTTTGCTTGCATTTGGTATAATAGGATAGGCGTTTGTGGAACGTCTTCACCTGACGGCGAGACAGTGATTTACGGCGCTGCTATCTTGACACTACTTGACCAAGACCCTTACATGTTGTGTTGTTGCAGGAAACTTCTTTCAAATGCCGTAGAAAAAAGTACATAGTTCCATTAGGAAAAAAATCAAAGCCAGTGTCGTAATTCGGTGACTATACACGACAAAAATTGGCTGCGAACGTCTGGGAATTCACCATATTGTCCACGATAACTTGGCAAAAACCGCACCTATATGTATTTATTCATTCTGGATATATCTGGGGTGGCCTGTCTTAGCTGACTCACCCTGTATAACAGTTGGTTGTTTCATTCCATCTGCGGCGTTGAATGTTTTTTAGGAGACTCTGGGATGTCTTTGAGTCTATGGTAGATAGTTCCTAGAGCGACCAGTGTACTTCCGGTGCGGTAGCTCTGCGTGTTCGGTCAGAGGGTTAGCTACCCTCTGTAATAATAATAATAATAATAATAATAAACTGAATGAATGGATCAACGAAGAACATGAACGGGTGTCATCGGACGTCCGCCCTGAACAAATTCAACGAACAATGTAGAAAAAAAGGAGACGAAAAATAAGAAAAAAATACTAATACAATAAACCATCGTCGAAGGAATTCCGAATTATGCCAGACTGTCCAAGAGATTAGTGTAATAGTGTACGTAATCATAAGCTCCATTAACGTCAAGAACACGTCGGCGACTGTTTGTTTCGTTTGAAAGGCTGTCGTGATATCCATTGCAAGGGAATACAGATTGCCCGTAGTCTCCTTGCCTTTTCTGCATCCGTATTGACTCCGAGGCATCAAATTACTATTTTAAAGCCACCATTCCATTCTTCTTTTTATCATTCGCTCCGATGTTTTTGCAACACATGACCACAACGCGATCGGTTGTCCAAAAATGTTCAAATGTGTGGGAATTCCTAAGGGACCAAACTGCTGAGGTCATCGGTCCCTAGATGTACATACTACTGAAACTTACTTAAAATAGCTTATGCTAAGAAGAACATACACACCCATGCGCGAGGCGGGATTCGAACCTCCTGCGGGAGGGGCAGCGCAATCCGTGACATGGCGCCTCTAACCGCGCGGCCACTCCGCGCAGCTGATCGGTTGTTATTTAGAGGCCATATTAGGATATTTTCCTCTTTTTCAGAATTGGAATTATGACTCGCGTCGTCAATGTTAACACGGGAACGTGTTGCATCCAATACCGGTTAAAATATTAAAGAAAAAATCTTTCGCTTAATGAATAATATCAATGCTAGGACAGCTGTCACGCGATGATTTAAGCTTCGTTGAGATCATCTTGAGAGAATGGACGAAGTAGTATATTATGTGGACATCTTCAACAGGAGACGGATGCCTCAAGAAAGGGGTTGTGGGAAGAGTGGGCATATTGATAAATTTAACTAACGAGGCTGTGGTAGTAGGAAGAGTGGAAGGCAGTCGTTGGCTATTTCTAATAGCTTTTGTTTTGTATCAGATGCTTGTTATGTTTGTAGAAGTTATCCAGTGTGGAATTCTGGCCATAAGTTTTCAAAGCAAGTCAGCGTTTTGCAATTTCTTGAGAACATTCCATCGAGGAGGAGAATGTTGCTTCATAACTCGTTTTACTAAGGAATACTGACCTCCGCTGCGAATTCCTTAGCATTTGTTAAGGCTTGGCACGCATCTTCTGCCCGTAAGTCACGTCACATGTTTTCGTGTCTCTGTCGAACTGTATACTAATATTTGCTCGAGCTGGATTCCGCAGTTTTCCACTTACTATTAGCGTAACATATTTGTGTAGTATCCACGTTTATATTAACATGGAACTCTCTTGGGAGATGATCGGATCCGATGAAATCTGTTTTAACGTACCAGTTAGAAAGTTTATTAAAACAGGGGCTACAAAGTGCTACATCTCTTGCAGAACGTCTACTGAAAGGTGAATACAACATTGTAGAAGCTCTGTCGTTGACAATCACTGGATTATTATCTTCAATAATTGTCTGTCATGTCTCCTCCCAACGCTACATGATGGGGATTCAAGTCTCCACCTGTTATAAATGGAGGCCGATGCTGGCTTATTAAGTGTCTCCTGTCGTCTTCCAGGATACTGTTGTGGAGAGCTTTATACGAGACAACTGAAAAGGTTTTGTGAGCAGAGTGTATCCACACAGCAACTAATTCGATGTCATTGTTTCTTACATTGAGAGGGTAAAGTAGATGCGGCAGCGAATGTTTTACTAATATAACAACGCCACCCTTCCCATTGAGAAGGTTCTCCCTTATTGTGAAATAATTTTTAAAATGAACAGTCTGCTGAGATTTGAACCATGTTCCACATAATAGGAATACTTCTGGCTAACTAATGAATAACTCTTTTTGCGAACTTCCTCTGTTGAAGTTGGCTGCTCTAGCGTTCCACTAAAATACTTTTATAGACTTCATAATTTCGGCAGACAGAGGATGAAATATACCCTTATGAGATGCCGGATATCGGTATCGTTCATAACACTGTTTTGTCGCATACTCTGGATTACAAAGTCAATAACATAAATGTGGCTGAATGTTGTGTGGCGTGTACCAGGGTGCGGTACTGAGACCACTCACGTGCCGTGCTTGCTTCTCCGACTGTCGCCGGTAAGATCTGTGAGCGGTGTTTGCCTGCTGAGGCACATCTACAGATTGGGTTCGGTCCCTACTTCCTTGCTGTTGGTCCTGCTTGCTTGTGCCGGTCAGCGACGGGAAAATGTGTGTGTCTCTTGAAAAACTGGAGCGCTGAAATTTGGCTGACCAGCAATGATCGGCGAAGGCAAGAAAAGTTATTTCCCCTAGTGATGGACGTGGAAGTTGGCACGCGAGCAACAGTCAGCGCATTCCTGAAATGAAGGTTATTGAACGTAGGTAGTGCTTGGGCTCGTCGCCGTATATGACATTCAGGATAGGACAGATTCGTGGATGAGTGTTGTCCCCTGTCACAGCGGCAATTAATGCACTGCCTGACATAATGATGTGCAAAACATCTAGTTCCATGAATAGGCAAAACTTCCGGTAAAGTCTTAGAGTTAACAAGCAGGTCTGCGGTTTTACTATTTCTTCTTTATCATATCTATTCGTAAATCTGCGAAAATCCAAAACTGGAACGATAGATTGCACGATTTCCAAAATCTCCGCTTCTTCAAGTTCTGTATCTACTTTTTTAATTACTCTGTTAACGAACAACGAAAGAAGGAATGCAAACTTATATGTTTTTTAGACTTCACTGCTACAGTGTTGACTAAGAAATTAGGCTTGCCTGAAGTTTTCAATTCGACCTTAAATTTGGTTTTTCCAACAGAAGAGATATTAATTGCGACATTCTTGAGTACTGGTAAGGAAAAATGCAACCGTTTCCCTAGAGCCTTAGCGTGCAGACGACCCATGTTTTTATCCAAAAGTTCATATAAACAACGTACGGTGACGTTTCACTGTGCCGTGAGAGTTCTCTCAGTCACTAGCAGCCGTGATCTGAAATCGTGCCCGATGACTCCCCACACCATAAAGTCACCAGTAACACCGCTGTTCCTCTCCAAAACATTAGAAGAATGAGACGTCTCCCTAGCTCGCAGCCATCTTCGCCGACGATGGCCATTCGGGGTAGTGCAGAATTGCGATTCATCGGTGATCACATTGAGACGCCAATCATTAGCAGTCCATGCTTCACAGTCACAGCACCACTCCAAAGTAGCTGTTTGTGTTGTGGTGTTAACGGCAGCCTGTGTATATGACGGTAAGTCCTTAGTCTGGGTGCTGCTAGTCTCCGACCAATGACGCAGGATGACACAGATTGATACTGCGAGTCCATTACTTGTCCTCGTATGGCAGGTGCAGAATGGGAGGGATTACAGTGTGCCTTGGGCACAATATGGCGACCATCCCTTGTGGATAGACTACATCGTGATCGGTTTTTGACCAGCAATAGTCTTGTGAAAATAGTTGTACAACTGACAGATTAGATTTTATGTTATTGTATTACTTTATCCGTATTACATTATTAGCATTAGATACACACTAGTACAATAAAAGCAACAGCCGAGCAGGAGAGCACGGCTTCAAGTTTCAAAAGGTCGACCTTGGTGGCACTTACTTCTTATGCGCTATAACATCGGTCGTCTTTCTTCTTCTTAATAAATCTGTCCCGTATTTCTTCTTCTCAGAAAGCAACTTTAATGAGAATAGCTTTAGATTAGCATCATTTTATTAATATTGATGTTGCAGAGCGTAAACACTAAAACGTTTATCTGACTGACTGATTGAATTGGTGAGTTATTTACGTGCTGTAACCCAGCGCCTATGTGAAATTACAAATGGAAATAAAACAGACCTGTCTGTGCCCTAGATGGTAGGTCATATGCAAATAGCAAAGAATAAACAAAGATAAATTAAACATATCTATGGGCTGCTAATTTACAGATAAGTGTCTTTCTTTCTTTCGCTACTGCCTTAACCCACATTGTGCGCAGGGTTAAGTATGGATTTGGCATGGTTACCTAATGGGGTGGCCGGATGCGCTTCCTGCCGCCACCCCATACCCCCGGGCCGGAATTAGTGTACCCCAGCTGTCTGCGTCTAGTGTAAATCGTGAAATAGTGTGAATGTGTTTCAAATGTCTGCGAGTCATGTAACTGAGGTGGGACGTGGGGACCAGCCCGGTATTCACGTATTAGTATGTGGAAAACCGCCTAAAAACCACATCCAGGCTGGCCGGCACACCGGCCGTCGTCGTTAATCCGCCGGGCGGATTCGATCCAGGGCCGGCGCGCCTACCCGAGTCCAGGAAGCAGAGCGTTAGCGCTCTCGCCTATCCTGGCTGGTAATTTACAGATAAGCGTAGCTACTTAAATTTAGCAAAGGCAAGTACGTTGTAAGGTGTCGAGCTTGGTGATCTAGTGATAAAATGCGAGTTGGAGACAGTAAGGTCGTGGGATCGAATCCCGGTCAGATGCCGAATTTTTTTCGCTTGCTTTCACGCTAGGCTTCACATTTAGATGTTGTCAAGACAACATAGTTCGGATCCACGTTAAATTGTAGATTGGCTCTCAGAGGTAGGATTACAGAGACAGGTCAAGGGCGCACAAGTCGCCGAAGTGGCGTCCAATTGAAAGAACTTACGAAAAGATGACTGAACATCACTCTCAGCCATTCAAGCCAAACGAATTTACATTTTTACCGTATGGGGTAAAAATGTAACGAACCCTGCGCAAAACAAGCTAGAAAACATTATGCGAGCTATGATTGCCACCACTGACATTAAGAGACTTCAGTTGGATGTAACTAACGACTTGCATTTTGCTCAGGGAATCGCCTCAAAGCGTTTGTCGCTGTAGATCAGGACCACCCTGTCTATGCCGCATCTGACTATGACCTCTATACTCATTTCACACACAGTCCACCCAGTCCCAAGAGAGGTTTGTCTGAAAGGTGAAATGTCTCTCATGCACCGTTACTGACAAAGTGCTGGTGGTTAAATACTGGTTAAACGTTTTTCAACGGCGACGTCCTTGGATTCCGAGTTCGGATTAAGTGTGAAAGTCGGGCTTGTCATCACGGCATTTGCCGTAAGCGATTTACATAAATCGCCGAAAACTTAAATCTAAATGGCCAGACACGAGTCTGGTATCCTAATCGCTGCGCCACCTCCTTCACTGTATGAGGGAAGTACTTTGGGTGCAGACTGTGTCAGCAGCTCGCGGCTGTTCGTGTGTTTGCTAACCTTCAAAGCACACGGCTGGCCGGAGGTTGTGTATATTCCCATCTCCCGCTGCCGGTAGAAACCTACTGGTACGTCCTACCGAGCTGGACGTGTGCTGGCGAAGAGGGCATCACATGTGTTTCGGAGAAAAACCGTGCGCTCAGGGCAAAAGAAAAATGTAACACTAACTCCAAAAAGCAGCTGTCCGTTTAGTTATCTTTGAAAAAAAAAATTAAAAAAAATAAAACCACAGGGACAAATGTGAATAGGACTCTCGCTCTGAGGGTTCCGTAAAAACTTTATTATGTGTATATTATTATTTAATGATAATAATAATAATAATTTTGTGTGGCTCATTGGCCTGGTGCAAGTCATCTACATCATACTCCGCAAGTCACCTAATGGCGCGGGGCAGAGGGTACTTCTGGTACCACTAACTGAACCTCCCTACCTTGATCCACTCACTAATGGCGCATGGGAAGAACGATTGTCAGTAAACCTCTGCATTCGCTCTAATTTCTCAAATTTTCTCGTCGTGGTCATTTCGCGAGATGTATGTGGAAGGTAGTAACACGTCCCAATCTTCCCAAAAAGTGCTCTCTCGAAATTTCAATTGTAAACCTCTCCGCGATGAACAACGCCTCTCTTGTAACGTCTGCCACTGAAGTTTATTGAGCATCTTGGCATTTCTCTCGCGCCCATTAACGATCCCGTGACGAAACGCGCTGCTCGTCGTTCAATCTTCTCTATCTTTTCTACCAGCCTTATCTGGTAAGGACCACAGATTGGCGAACAATACTCAATAATCGGTCGAATAATCGCACTGTAAGCCACTTTCATCATAAATGAGTTACATTTACTTAACATTCTTCCTATGAATCTCACTCAAGCCTCTGATTTTGCCGCTATTTGTTATATGTGGTCATTCCTCTTCACATCAATCTGGATAGTTACTACTAGATATTTCAAAAGGTTCAAATGGCTCTAGGTACTATGGGACTTTGAACATCTGAGGTCATCAGTCGCCTAGACTTAGAACTACTTATACCTAACTACCCTAAGGACATCACACACATCCATGCCCGAGGCAGGATTCGAACCTGCGACCGTAGCAGCATCGCAGTTCCGGACTGAAGCGCCTAGAACCGCTCGGCCACTGCGGCCGGCTGTTTAGTAATACACAGGATTGTCAGAAACAGTTGGAAAAGCTTATAAGGGTGCTACAGCGTAGGTTGTGATGAGACATAGTTCTTAAGAAAAAACCCAATACGTTGCGCTGCTGTGTGGTGTTCGAAAGGTGAACAAACACGATATAGAGTAAGTGGTCATATTGTTTTATCTTGTCAGCGTAGGCTGTAAATCTAAGAACAAAACGCTCCCTGGTCTCGTCCTGCCAGATGCAATGGCTTTTTGCCTAGACTCCCTCGCGTCCGCGGTCAGAATCAACGCATTCCAAGTGATGAGCGGCACGTAGCATTTTACATGGCGAATTATTAGACTAATTAGCAAGGAAATGTAAGTCGAATGACTTCTCGGCACTCTTACACTCGTAAAACGGTCTTAATAAGGGAAGACAGCCTCGTATTGGTCTGAGAGGCAGGACTAAAATTGTCACTATTCCAGTACCAATGACAAATGTCGTGCACTATCTACCATCGCTGAAAAGGTTGCAAGATCCGACCACTGGATTAGAAAACGTGCGTTGCTATCAGTCAATACATCGCCTTCTATTTGTTCCTTGCATCCTCTACAGAAATCTTCACAAACACCAAGCAAGGTGTCAGTTCAGAGTTACATACCTGGAGACTAACTCCTAAGTCGAGCCACTTCCAGTTTCCACGGAAACAAATGCACTTAATTAATTCTAATGAAACCTCACCAAGTCACCTCCACGTAGGCAGCAGCAGCACGAACCAATACAAAGCCTTTGCCTATCAAAGACTGGCTTACTCAGTAAGCCACAACACTCCCTGACGAAGCTGAAAACTGATCAGATCTTCATACCTGCGCACAGGACACACTAGCAAATTCTTGTAAGCATTTTGCACTGGAAGAATAGATTTGTCTGACTATTTGAGTCACTAGCTTCTGACATCGGAAACCTGTGATACTATCTGACGTTTCTTGAGTGTGGGATGCACGCTACTAATGTAGAGATGTGCCCAAAGAGCCAAAGTACAATGAAACTTTACTTATATATTCTTGTCTGCTCTGTCTTCGTTTACGCTAGCGTAGTGACGGGACGTTGCCTGGTCTGTCTTAACAGGGTATTACTGACGTAGCAGAGAAATTTTCATACCTGAACGTAGTCCATGGCTGGTGCACTCGTGATGACTTGGCGATTTGGATGCAGTGTGAGGCAACAGACCCCGACTGGTGGGCCACTGACGGCACGCTTGGCGAATGGAACTCTGATTGAGGAACCGTGTAACAGTCGGCGTTAAGCCCAAAGAACAGTGAACTATAACTCCCGATTTCGATTAACTTGAGAATGACCGGGTATCATTGTATATAGCCAGGGAAGGTGTGATGGCGAGTGACTCGCAGAGGCGACATAGTGGCGGCGATAGCTGCTCTGTATACAACGAGCGTAACGTCACCTGATGCCTCGGCAATATGATCTCCAGCACTTGTGTTGCTGGATTACTGGAAGGGCAACAGCCAACGATACACTGTTGTGTGGTTGGTGGCTGGGTCGTGGAAGACAGCTGAAGGTATAGCAGCCCTCTTTCCAGAGGAGAAGATGATGGAGTCATCTTGCTGCATGGTTGGCGCGTGCGACAAAGGCGGCAGCCGACGATACAGCACTATCAAACAATACCTCAGTTTTAGAGTGCCCATGACTCACCTCTTACACCTAGGAGGGTTGTCAGCCAACTTTCAGCCAATCAGGCCTTTTGACTCAAAGGACAGTCCTGCCTCCTGGCAGCCCACAGACGAAAGGGAAATGAAAAAAAAAATTGTAGCTTCTTTCTTATATTTTGTGTATCTAAGAGTTGTTAGACGAATTCTATTTGCTGACTGGGCAGGTATCTACAATTTCATTTTTGTAATGTGTAGGTGGAGTTAGCCGGAATAAATACTTTTTGTCTTGTATTTATTACGACACAAAAGGTTTGCTTCTCACTGCAAACGAAATGCTTTTAATGTGAAATTTCATACAAGATCAGTTTTAAGGGAGTCTAGTCTGAAGTTAAGGGTTAACTATACAGCAAAAACACAAACAATAAGCATTATTGGAGCAACGACTGAATAGCGATGCTGCATGAAGGTAACACACACACACACACACACACACACACACACACACACACACACACACACACACACACACACATTGGAACAACGACTGAATAGCGATGCTGCATGAAGGTAACACACACACACACACACACACACACACACACACACACACAGTGCCGCACATGAGGCGCGGAAAGATGAACAAGGTGGTGGTGGTGGTTGTGGGGATGTTTAAGGGGGACTAAACAGCTAAGGTCATCAGTCCCCCAGTCCAAAAACAGGCGAGACATAAATGCACGAAGCAGGTAAAACCCCAAGGGGAAGGAGACTCCCCCCCCCCCCAGGTCCTAAAAGAACACAAATGCGGTAACGAACACTACAGACACGAAGACACCAGACAAAAAGAAACAGAACAAAAGAAGATGACCGGAGACTGGTTGACTGACCATGAAAACAAAAAAGGGAAAGAGTCAACCAACCGACTACACGCTAAAAGCTGCAACAAAATATGAGAGACTCGAGGACAAGAGACACACAAAGGGAAAGGTGCAGGACCACTCTAAATGGAACCATAAAAAGGACTACCACGCATAAAATTTAAAACGTCGTCAGCCATGGAGGCATTGTCACATAAAACCAAACGCAAAGTGCCCGGAAGATGAAAAGACTGCCGGAGGGGGCGCAGTCGGGGACACTCTAACAAGATGTGGGCGACCGTCAGCCGGGACCCACACCGACACTGGGGGGGATCCTCCTGACGCAAAAGATGGCCGTGCGTCAGGTATGTATGGCCAATGCGGAGCCGACACAGGATAACAGAGTCCCTGCGAGAAGACCGCAGGGAGGAGCGCCACACATCGGTCGTCTCCTTGACAGCCCGCAGTTTATTAGGCGCTGTCATGCCTCGCCACTCAGCAGACCACATCCCAAGCACCTTACGGCGCAACACCAGCTGCTGATCGCGAGCTGTGAGGCCGATCTCCAAAGCTGGGGCGTCGATCGCCCCTTTGGCCAGCCTGTCAACACGTTCGTTCCCCGGGATGCCAACATGACCTGGCGTCCAAACCAAGACCACCGAACGACCAGAACGGGCAATGGCGGAAACAGACTCCTGAATAGAGGACACCAGAGGAGAAGAGGGATAGCAGCGGTTGATGGCCTGAAGGTTGCTCAGGGAGTCACTGCAGATGATGATGGACCGACCTGAGCAGAAACGCATATGCTCAAGAGCGCGCAATATGGCCACCAGCTCTGCAGTAAAAATACTGCAGCCAGCCGGCAAGGAGCGCTGCTCAACATGGGCAGCATGAGCAAAAGCATAGGCAGTGCGACCATCAACCAGGGAACCATCAGTGTAGACAGTCTCACAGTCCGAAAATGAGGCGAGGAGCACAAGGAAACGGCGACGGAGGGCCACAGGCGGAATCGAGTCCTTGGGTCCCTGTGCCAAATCCAGATGGACGGATGGCCGGGACAAACACCAGGGAGGCGTAGGTGTACGGACCCGGAAGGGAGGCAGAAGAGGGAATGACCCCAGTTCTGACAGCAGGGACTGGACACGGACAGCTACGGAAAGCCCAGACCTAGGTCGCCGTTCGGGCAGATGGAGGACCATGGCAGGGAAAAGCAGGCGACGATTGGGATGGCCTGGCGAGCAATGCACGTGGACAGCATAGTCGGCGAGCAGACGATGGCGGCGAATCCGCAGCGGGGGAACCCCGGCCTCCACCAGTAGACTATCCACGGGGCTGGTGCGAAAAGCGCCAGTTGCAAGCCGAACCCCACAGTGGTGTATGGGGTCTAACAACTTCAACACTGAGGGTGACGCAGACCCATAGGCCAGGCTCCCATAATCAAGCCGGGACTGCACAAGGGCTCTGTACAATCGCAGCAGCGTGCAGCGATCTGCACCCCAAGACGTGTGGCTAAGGCAGCGGAGGGCGTTGAGGTGCCGCCAGCATTTTTGCTTCAGCTGAGTAACATGAGGAACCCATGTGAGCCGGGCATCAAACACGAGTCCCAAGAAGCGGCAAATGTCCACCACTTCAAGCAGGTGGCCGTTGAGGTAAAGTTCAGGATGAGGGTGGACCGTCCGACGCCTGCAGAAGTGCATAACTCGAGTCTTGGCAGCAGAGAACTGAAAACCATGAGTCAGAGCCCATGATGCTGCCTTGCTAACGGCGACTTGCAGCCTGTGTTCGGCGACTCCCGTAGTCGTGGAGCTAAATGAGATGCAGAAGTCGTTGGCATACAAAGAAGGAGACACCGACGACCCCACTGCTGCAGCCAGACCATTAATGGCCACTAGAAATAAGGAGACGCTCAACACCAAGCCCTGCGGGACCCCATTTTCCTGTATATAAGAGGAACTAGAGGTGACACCGACTTGCACCCGGAAAGAGCGGCGCAATAAAAAGCTTTGAAGAAAATCCGGGAGCCGACCACGTAGACCCCACTCATGCAACGTGGCGAGGATATGATGCCCCCATGTGGTGTCATACACCTTCCGCAGATCGAAAAATACAGCAACGAGATGCTGACGTTGGGCAAAGGCTGTACGAATAGCAGATTCCAGCCGCACCAAATTGTCCGTGGCAGACCGGCCCCGACGGAAGCCACCCTGGGATGGAGCGAGGAGACCGCGCGACTCAAGGACCCAACACAAACGCCGCCCCATCATACGTTCGAGCAATTTGCACAAAACGTTGGTGAGGTTAATGGGACGATAGCTGTCCACCACCAGTGGGTCCGCACCGGGCTTCAAGATGAGGACAATAAGACCCTCTCGCCATTGCGACGGGAACACGCCCTCGCTCCAAATGCGGTTAAAGATGGTGAGGATGTGTCTCTGGCAGTCCCTGGAGAGATGCTTCAGCATCTGTGCGTGGATGCAGTCCAGTCCTGGTGCTGTATCAGGGCAATCGGCGAGGGCAGCGAGGAATTCCCTCTCGCTGAAAGGAGCATTGTATTTTTCAGGACGACGCGTGCGGAACGATAACGGCGTCTGCTCGGCTCGCTCCTTGAGACAGCGAAAGGCGGGGGGATAAGTTGCAGTTGCAGAGCTCTTAGCAAAGTGCGCAGCAAGGTGTTCAGCAATGGCGGCAGCGTCCGTGCAGACAGCGCCGTCCAAGGAGATCCCAGGGACACCCATAGGGGTCTGGTATCCATAAATCCGCCGGATCCGGGACCACACGAGCGAGGGGGAGACATGGGAGCCCAAGGATGAGACATACCTCTCCCAGCACTCCTGCTTACGCCGTGCAATAAGACGACGGGCCAAGGCACGGAGCCTCTTAAAGGCGATGAGGGTCTCTAGAGACGGGTGCCACCTATGACGCTGGAGAGCCAGCCGACGGTCGCGAATAGCCTCAGCAATCTCCGGCGACCACCAGGGTACAGCCTTCCTCTGAGGGAGGCCAGAAGAGCGGGGGATGGCAGCCTCGGTCGCCGAAATAATTGACATGGTTAAGACGCGGACCACCTCGTCAATGTCACCCTGTGGGGGAGACTCAATGGTTGCAGCGGAAGTAAAAGCCGCCCAGTCAGCCCTATGGAGAGCCCAGCGGGGCAGGCGCCCAGAAGAACGACACTGGGGTAGTGACAAATAGATGGGAAAATGGTCACTACCGCACAGGTCAGGGTGCACCCTCCAGTGGAGGGATGGGACAAGTCCGGGGCTGCAAAGAGAGAGATTGATGGCCGAGAACGAGCCATGGGCCTCACTGAAATGCGTGGGAGCACCAGTGTTCAAGAGGCTAAGGTCGAGCTGAGCCAACAAATGCTCCACGGCCCGACCGCAGTCATCAGAGACAGTCCCACCCCATAGAGGGTTGTGGGCATTGAAATCGCCCAGAAGCAGCAATGGTGGCGGGAGTTGAGCCAGCAGCGCAGCCAAGACATGTCGGGGGAGCTCCCCATCCGGAGGAATGTAAACAGAGAAAACAGTAATAGCCGGCGAGAGCTCAACCCTGGCAGCAACTGCCTCTAAAGGCGTTTGAAGGGATACTGGCGAGCTACAGACAGAGTGGTGAACAAAGAGGCAAACCCCACCTGACGCTCGTTGACAGGCAGCACGGTTCTTATAGTATCCCCGATAACCACGAAGGGCGGGGGTCCGCAGTTCAGGAAACCAAGTTTCCTGCAGAGCAATGCAGAGAACAGGGGAAACACTCAGAAGCATCCGGAGCTCAGGCAGGTGGCGGAAATAACCGCCGCAGTTCCATTGGAGAATGGAAGCAGGAAGGGACTGGGAGGGCGTGAATGCGACTAAGAGGCAGACAGCGCTTCAGAGCCAACTGCCGCCACTGGGGGAGAGTCAGCTGAGTCCATAGGAGAGGCCCCCAAGGGTTCCGTGAGGGCGAGACCCGCGGCAGAGGTGAGGATCTCCACCTCATCCCCGGAGCCAGGACTATGTACAGCAGGCGGTGCTGAAACCGCCGGAACGTCCTTCTTCTTGGACACATGCCGTTCCTTCTTCTCACGTCGGCCCTTAGGGTGAGAGGGCTGGGAGAGCTTCTCTGAAGGAGCGTCGGAGGCTGACGACGACGCAGAAGCCCTACGACCAGCAGGTGGCGGAACCTTCAGCCACTGACTGACATCTGGCTGGGAAGGAGAAGAAACGGAGGAAGGGAGAGCCCCGAGGGACCCCTTCCGCGAGAGAGGAACCGGCGGAGGCAACGCCGGCGGAGAAGGAGGGGGAGGGATCGAGCCTCCCGGTTGTGGAGCAGATGTCACTCCCGAAGTAAGCCTGGGGGGAGCGACAGAAGAGGGTTTGCCCCCAACTGCTAAGGGGGCAACAGAGGAAGGCTTGCCCCCAGACACGAGGGGGGCAGACAGAGATACACGGCCCCGAGGGCCCACTGAAGGCGGCACAGATGAGGCGACAACCGTCGCTCGCGTGGGCGACAATAACGTGGCTGCAGCATAAGATGTTCGAATGGAAGCAGGATACAACCTTTCATATTTCAGTTTTGCCTCTCGATAAGTGAGCCGGTCCAGGGTCTTAAATTCCATGATCTTCCGCTCCTTATGAAGAACGGGGCAATCCGGCGATCATGGAGAGTGGTGCTCCCCACAGTTGACACATACAGGGGGAGGCGCACATGGAGAATCGGGATGAGAGGGGCGTCCACAATCTTGACATGTAGCGCGGGATGGGCAACGGGAGGACATATGCCCAAACTTCCAGCACTGGAAGCACCGCATCGGGGGAGGGACGTATGGCTTCACGTCGCAACGGTAAACCATCACCTTGACCTTCTCGGGCAAGACATCACCCTCGAAGGCCAAGATAAAGGCACCGGTGGCCACCCTGTTAGTCTTGGGTCCTCTATGTACACGACGGACAAAATGTACACCACGTCGTTCCAAGTCGGCTCCCAGCTCGTCATCGGATTGTAACAAGAGGTCACGATGGTAAATAATCCCCTGGACCATATTTAAGCTACTGTGGGGAGTGACGGTAACAGGGGCGTCACCCAGCTTATCACACAAGAGTAACGCTCGTGACTGGGCTGGGGAGGACGTCTTGAGGAGGATGGACCCATTCCTCATTTTAGACAACCCCGCCACTTCCCCAAACTTATCCTCCAGGTGTTCCACAAAAAACAGAGGCTTCGTCGTAAGAAAGAAGTCACCATCAGTCCTGCTGCAGACAAGGTATTGCGGTACATAAGGCTCCCGCTTGGCACTAGATCGGCGTCCCTCCCATGGCGCAGCCAACGAGGGGAACGACTGAGGGTCATATTGTGCAGCATCAAAGTCTACTCTACCACGCTTAGAGATGCTGGTGGCCGTGCGACCACCAGCTTGGTGTGATTTATTGCACTTCATTGCGCCACATCCGCCCAGATGCCACCTACTCCGAACAAGGGCTCTCCCCAAGGGCGCCACCCAGCCAAAGCAACGGGTACCTGGCCGATATCCCGTTGCCCGGAGTCCCCGTGCACCAGACAAGATGGGCACATACTCCTTGGCATGCATGGGGAGGAAACAGCTCTGGCATCTGTAGTGCGATCCCTGCGTGGTCAGGGGGCTACCACCAAGAGGGTACATGACGATCCCACCAAAAAGGACTGGCTACCGTGCTGGATTTTAGGTGTTGAAAGGGTCCACAGTTGTCGTAGGCGCTAAGAAGAAGAGTGCACACAAGGCGAGAAGGAGACAACCCAGAAGATGTTGGGCGTAGTCCCCCCCCCCCCCCACACGACAATAGGTAACATGCAAGATGGTGGAGCATGATGGACCAATAGAAAAACACCACGTAAGGTGTCCTTCCCCAAATGGCACGCACTAACAACAGAAATGTGGAAAAAAAAGGAGGTCAAACACAAGAGGGGACCATCACAGAAGGCCGAAACGTTTGAGACTCCTTTTAGTCGCCTCTTACGACAGGCAGGAATACCGCGGGCCTATTCTTACCCCCAAACCCGCAGGGGGGGATGAACAAGGAAAACGTGGCTGACACAAGATAAGGTCCGAGAATATGGAACATGTTCTCAGATATATGAGTGGTTCGAAGACTTCTTAAGTAACAGAACCCAGCACGTTGTTCATCAGAGGTATCGTCAGTAGGGCCCCATGGAAGTGTGACAGGACCGTTCTTGTTCTATATACGAGTACATAAACGATCTGACGCATAGGTGAGGAGCAAAGTGCGGCTGTCTGCTGATGACATTGAGTGTACGGCAAAGTGTTGTCCTTGATTGACTGCAGGTTGATATAAGATTTGATATGATGAATGGCAGCTTGCTTTATATGTGGAAAAAATGGAAATTAATGCAGATGGCCGGCAGCGGTGGCCGAGCGGTTCTGGGCGCTTCAGTCCGGAACCGCGCGACTGCTACGGTCGCAGGTTCGAATCCTGCCTCGGGCAAGGATGTGTGTGATGTCCATAGGTTGGTTAGGGTTAACTAGTTCTAAGTTCTAGAGGGCTGATGACCTCAGATGTTAAGTCCTATAGCGCTCAGAGCCAATGCAGATGAAGAGGATAAACCATCTTGTAATGTTCGAGGGCAGTATTAGCGGTGTGCTTCTTGACACAGTCTGGTCGATTAAATATATAGGCGTAACACTGCAATGCGATATTAAATGAGACAACCACATCAGATTGTTTGTAGGAAAGGCGAAGGGCCAATTTCATTTTATTCATAGACTTTTAGGGAACTTTAGCTGGTCTGAAAGGAGACCATGAACACAAAATTTGCGTGGCCCATTCTTGAGTACTGCCCGAGTGTTTGGAATCTCCACCAGGTCGGATTATAGGAAGACATCGAAGCAATTCAGAGGCGTGCTGCTAGGTTAGTTACCGTTAGGTTCTGCCAGTAGGCGAGTGTTACGGAAATGCTCTTTGAGCTCAAATGAGAATCCCTGGTGGGAAGAAGACGATCTTGTCACGAAACACTAGTGAGGAAATTTAGAGAACTGGCATTTGCGGCAGACTGCAGAAGAATCCTACTGCCACCAAAATACAGGGTGAGCACAAAGTCACTGATTATAAATTTTTTTAACACAATAACTGTTTGACATAATAAGTTACATTTGATGCCGTACATAGGTTAGTGTTACTAGTTTTTTTAAGACCACTTACATTAGTAAACCTCAACGTGTGCTCCCTTGGTAGCACGGAGAATGTCGAGGAGGTATTCTGGTTCCCGCCAGGTGTTTCGTAACATATGTTCTGTCACAGTACCCACAGAAGCTTGTATCCTAGCCTTCAGTTTGTAGACGTCAGCAACTGGTGTGACGAAGTCTCTGTCCTTGATATAGTCCCAGAAAAAAAAAGTCAAGAGGCGTAATGTCTGGAGAGCGGGGAGGCCAGGGTGTTGGACCGTTCCTTCCAATCCACCGATCAGAACATTACTCCCCTTTGCAGACATTACGCCCCTTGACTTTTTTTCTGGGGCTATATCAAGGACAGAGTCTTCGTCACACCAGTTGCTAATGTCGACGAACCGGAGGCTAGCCCTTTGTGGGTACTGTGACATAACACGTTATGAAAACCTGGCGGGAAATGGAATACCGCCTTGACATTCTCCAAGCTACCAAGGGAGCACACGTTGAGGTTTACTAACGTAAGTGGTCTTAGAAAAACTAGTAACACTAACCTATGTAACGGCATCAAATGTAAACGATTATTCTGTAATAAACGGTTATTCTGTAATAAATTGTTATAATCAGTGCAAGACTTTGTGCTCACCCTGTACACCTCACGTAAGGACCGCGAAGACTAGACAAGGGAAATCAGGGCTCGTATGGAGGCATATCGACAATGGTTTCTCCCTCGCTCCATTTGCGAGTGGAACAGAAAGGGAAATGTCTAACAATTGTACAAGGTACCTTCCACCTTATAGCGTATGGTGGTTTGAGGAGTCTCTTTGTGGATTTAGATGTAGGTAACCCACGTTACAGCTGCCAGAGGACACTGGTACTGGATGTATTTTAAAATTTCAAATCACAATGTTCTATTAGGTATATATAGTAGATAGTACACAGTCCATTCACATTAATGTGACCACTGCCTATGTTCGACGTCAACGTGCAATAACCACTCATAGATGGCTGGTGGAAGAGCAGCAGTGAAGGGTATACCTAGAAAGAGTGTTGGGGGATGCGAAAACAGTACAATCATTGTCGTAATGGCGAACCGGAGCGATTTATCTAACGTCAAAAAAGGCTTGATTATTGGCTTCGGGCCAATGTTGGAAGCGTTTCCGAAATAGCTAAGTCTGTAAACTATTCACATGCCACCGTAGTTGAAGTATACCGTGCGTGGCAAAATGGCGCAATCCAAAATCAATGCTGAGTCACCTATGGTGCACCATGGGCCAGAGATGTCAGGGGGAACAATTGCTGCAGAGGTGTGTATGGGCGAACAGAAGTGCAACTGTTGAGCCACTGACCGCCCAGATGAACAAAGGGGCTACCAACAGTGTCTCCTCGACGACCTCTCAACGAACGTTGCTGCGTATGGGCCTTCGCCTGGTACATGCACCCATGCTGACTGCTGTTGGCACACCAATAGCACAACAGGACTTCCACTAAGTGGTGACAGGTGGCCTTTCCGGATGAATCACGTTTTATGCTCCATCAGAATGGCAGGTTCGGCGTCAAACGTCTGGAAGAAAACAAGGAAGTTTAACACTCCCCTTGCGTTAGCAATACCGGCCACAGAACCCGTTGGTAGATCGTCTGAAATCGGCGAGGTTGATGATGGAGACATGCACGGCCGTTGTATCTCGCTGTGGGCGCCGGGTATACGCTGACCTGTGTCTTTCAGATGATGATGTTCCCTCTGCACAGTAGAAGTCTTGGTCATGGATTCGCCAAACTCAGGATCTAGTTGAAAGACTGTAACGGTGTAGAATGGTGTGAGGTCTGACAGGAGTTAGTAGTCGAATAATATCGAGCACGTTCTTTTTGAAGGGATGGCATTTCTTTATTCTAGTAATTTTCTTTGTGGTGGTTTACAAAACAGGTTTACACAATCACTTATCATCCTTCTGCGCCGTATGCAGATTACAACGGTCTTAAACTCGCATATCGCACCAAAATAGTGACGGCTACATTTAACAGACTCTTAACAGGGCCACAGTTTAAAGGATAAGGCATACTCTACAGTTATCAGCAGGACATACGGTCGACACGCAACCGCTCAGCTTCGGCATACCTTTCCGACTGCCGCTTTGTTACCTTGGCACAGGGTAGAGAAGTGCTTCCATGTGTTTTGGGACAGTCACAGCTCTCCGTTTTGACTTCTGGGATTGACCAGCGGCCGTCTTCTTACGTGGCTGATGTATTTCCACGTCACCAGGGACGCTACGTAGCAAGCTCTCTGTCCTCCAGTTTATTTACCCTCTCTCTCACACAATCCAGTGGCAACATATTCCCCAACACTGCGTAATCTTAGTTATCACTCACCGAGTACCCTCAATTAACATAATCATTATAGAAGGAGCGCTATGTTCTAGGAAATGTTTTCGTGGCATTCCCTGAGTGACCTCGTCATTCTAGAAGGCACAATGGATCAACACAAGTATGCATCTGTCCTTGGGGACCATGTTCACCCCTGCATGCAGTTTGTTTTCCTTCGGCATGATGACCGAGCGAGTTGACGCAGTGGTTAGCTCACTGGACTCGCATTCTGGAGGACGATGGTTTAAATCCGCGTCTGGCCACCCTGATTTATGTTTTCCGTGATTTCCCTAAATCGCTTCAGGCAAATGTCGTATGGTTCCTTTGAAAGGGCATGGCCGAATTTCTTCCCCATCCTTTCCTAATCCGATGGGACTGATGACCCCACTGTTTGGTTCCCTCCTGCAAATCAACCAACCAATTTTTGATATGATGGCATCTACCAGCAGGACAATACAACTTACCACACAGCTCGCAGTGTACGTGCGCGATTTGAGGAGCACCAGAATGAGTTTATCGAACTCCCCTGGCCCCCAAACTGTCCGTATTTGAACTGAATCGAGAATCTGTAGGACCACCTTGATTCTGTTCATGCCGTGGATCCTCAACCGAGAAACCTAGCACAGGTAGCCTCGGCACTCGAGTCGGGATCACACTGCATCCCTATTGGTATCCTCCATAACTTGACTGACACTCTTCCAGCACGTCTTGCAGCGTTCTGCACTGCAAAAAGGGTTATTCAGACATTTGGAAGGCTGCAGTGACTCTTGTCAAAACCACACAAATTACCAAAATGTCTTCTTCAGTGCTTTAAACAGCTTTGATTTAATTAATAACTATTGATTAATTATAGGTGTACCATTGTCACTGTCCATCTGAGTCCAATTATAGATGTACCTGTATCCTTGTCCATCAGTTTAAATCGGTCAGATTTTAATTAAAACAGAGAGCATTTTTTCTACGCTTAGTACGAAAACGGAATATAACATAAAATGATAATATTGTTACAAAGTATCTTTTACCTATCACTGTACAGTAGCGGAGTACATACGAATATGTAGTTGTGTCCTGATATTCAACTTTCTTCGCAGAAAGAGTACTTCATCATAGAAAACAAAATATACTGGGTTACAGTTCATAGCATGGCTCCATCAGTCAAAAAAGTTTAGAGACTGGATTAATAAAAACTAGAGAAAAGTTTAGATAGTAGTTTCAATGGTTCAAATGTTCTATATGGCCTCCCCACGCCCCCCACTTGGGTGCAACGCACAGAGCGTTCATAAAATCACGTGAAACCGTCAGAAAAAGTTCTTTGGGATATTATTCAGTTCGAGCGTCACAAGGACGTGAATGTTAGTTATGTCATGAAAGCGTTAACACTTCATGTGAATTTCTGCAGTTCCTCGCTTTGTGGTAGGTTCATATTGCTAACGCCAAGCGTCGGAACCCGTGACATTTTTTTCCAGAAAATAACTGTCCGCATTTTGCGTTTCAGTCAAGTCGTGGCAGGCGTGCATGCGTCGTTGTTTTTGTTCGGGAGGGAAGGTGTGTGGGACAAATCTTATATACTTTTTTTCTCTACTTCAAAATATTCTGATGAAAGGCTCGAACATTAGATTTAGAAACACACATCAACAATAGCTTTGTATCACCCTTTCATTTCGAAGTTCGTGGCACAGAAAACAAAAATTGGCTCTGATGACATAATCATCTGTGTCCCGATCATCAATTAAAGAAACATTCCGGTAGCGACAAAATCGCCTGTTTCCCATGAGTGGTTTTTCGCAGCAATCTTGAGCAACGTCAATACGTGGTGGAACACCCCCTTGCACGGATGCAGGCTTGAATCCGTCGTGGCATGCTATGGCTCTGAGCACTATGGGACTTAACTTCTGAGGTCATCAATCCCCTAGAACTTAGAACTACTTAAACCGAACTAACCTAAGGACATCACACACATCCATGCCCAAGGCAGGATTCGAACCTACGACCGTAGCGGTCGCGCGGTTCCAGACTGAAGCGCCTAGAACCGCTCGGCCACCCTTGGCAGCCGTGGCATGCTATCAATCATATCATCATGCCAGCCCTGGTCCAGATTATCTCACTCGTCAACGGCAATTCTGCGTAAGTTGTGCAGATTACGTGGTTGTTGTCGACGTCCAAAAACAGCTCGTCTCAATCGATCCCACACATGCTAGATTCGGTTCATGCCTGGGGTCATTCAGGCCACTCCATTCTGGTGATCCTAGCATCCTGAAGGAACGTGTTCACGAGAACAACAGCACGAGCACACGATTTGTCATACATCAAGGTGAACTGTTAGCAAAATTTTGGCGATATTACCCCACAATTGACTGTAGAATCTTCTCTCCCTCTACATTAGAGTACAGAGATTGCCCTCAACATCCACGAGACGTTTACGGTAGCCCCATGTAATGTCACTTCAGAAAATCACTCCACCATCACCTTGTTACACATGTGGGACAAAGTGTTGGAGGCGTTCGATATTGCCAGCTTGCCTCCAAAAATGTTGTTTGCGATTATCAGGGTGCAAAAATATCCGAAATTTGTCTGTAAACAACACCTGACGCCAATCCTGGGGAGTCCGTTCTCTATTATTTCTTGTCCATCTGTAACGGGGGTTCATTGGGTTGTGATGATCTACATGGTGCGGGCTATGGTCGTCGGGAGTGGAAATTCGCACCTTGTAGTCGTCTCCCAACACTTTAATGCGATACATGACGTCCTGCAGCCTCTTCGTACTCCGAATTTAGTTCTGGAGCACTCAGACCACGGTTCCTTTGACTCAAAAGTCGTAGACATCGATCATCCTGCCCACTTGTAGAATGTGGATGGTCTGCGAGGTGTAAGTCCTCAACACCATCTGTCGATTGGTACCGATTGCATCCCAACACCACATAACTTTGACTCCTCAAATTCCTTGGTTAACGAGAACAAGCGTTCTCCCCATAACGTGATGGTGCAACCCGATCATTGGTCGCGATTGTCGATCGTAATATGACAGATATTCACCCTACTGTTCTACAGACGTCTCTGATGTGTAGCAAATGTTGCGTTACTTTCAACTGAAATGCTGGAATCCATTCGAGTGCTGCGTTCTACCCATAAGTAGTGCTCATGGTAACTGTGTGTTTATTTACATACAACGGCAGGCGTAACCTTCCTATCGGTACGGGAACAGTTACAATAGTAACGCACGTGCACGACATATCAGGATGATAAAAACTGTTTGCTGACATGTGTATGTTGCTCCATTACGATTTGTTTCAAGCTGCCACCATATTTGCAGAGCTGATGTCGCTTATATGTCAGAAACAAAATCAATATCGGATCCTTTTGGATTGACGACGTAAGCAATGGTTACGAGCATCTGATACTTGAAAAGTAGTTCATTTAAGATCTTAGCATATTACAGACGTACTCCAAGTATTGGACTCAACTTCCCTTAGTAAAACAATTACAATATTGCAAAAGTAGCCTTAAAATCGAAGCAATTAATACTAAATGTCATTTTCATTTTTACTAACCTATTTATCCTCCTTGGTATACTCTTTCAAATTTTCACAAGATTTTTCTGTTGAAATAGCGTTATTCCATATATCAACTTACTTTTGATTCAGTTTTTCCTGTGTTATAACTACAGATTTCTTGATTTTTCTCTTCGCAACACCCCATATGTTTCTATGTGGTTTATATCAGGAATTTTTCCAAGCCAGAACGAAACTCTCAGTTAACTTTCTTCCAAGAGCCTGGGTACACTCTTTGATTAATGATATTGCGCACTGTCATGTATGATAATGCCAACTTCAGTAGGGAACCACTCACTGATTTGTGGAAACATTTTCTTGTACTGTCCCTGCTTCAATGTGCCTTCATCAATATGTAGATTGGCAGTTTCCTTAACAGACTTCACACAGCACACCATTACTGACGCTGGATGTTTTTCATACAGTATTGAAAGTAGTGGAGCAAATAGAGAACGAGCACAATTTGTTGGTGCAGGTTGCACACATGCGTACATTCAGGAGCAAGACTATTTTTATGCTAACTGATTTATGAACCCCAGTAGATAATCAGTCGTTATGAGAAACCCCATGCCTGTCCCCTCCGCTTGATTTATGATCCCCACCTGGGGATAACACACCCTTCTGAGAAAACCCCCCTGCCCTTCCCCAACCCCCCTTTCCCTTAACCTATTGCACTGCTTTTCCCCCTAACCCTCTCACTCTGGGAAATCACCAGCCTTCCTCTCCCCCATTTCCCCCCAACCCCAGAACAAACTGGTGGGTAAACCACCAGTCTGTGCAGAGCTGTTGCTGTGGAAGGTGCAAATATTACCCTGTCCAGCAACTACACATCCTAATTACATAATACACTGCTGCAGAATGGAGGAGTTGTCTTGTTGGAAAATATCTGAGTGTGTGCTCACCTTCACATGGAGGGGTTGACTGAGCTAATGCACAATGCCACCACCAGTGGATACATCACCCCCTCCCCACACCTTGCCCCCTCCTACTCCAACCCTACCAGAAAAAATTTGAGGGAAAAATCGCTCAGCCTGTGCTGAGCTGGTGTACTGGAAGGATCCCAGTGCAGGAAATACAACTACTTTGATATTCAGTACTGGGAAATTCCTGTAAAAACACATCTCTCTCTCTCTCTCTCTCTCTCTTTCTCCAGTAGTTACTTCCTGACCAGCGAACATCTGTCGCATGCCACCAGAAACCACACTAAGCCCTCTTTTTGTGCTATTTTGTGCTCTAGAAACTAGCAGATACCTGGTAAATCCCTAGCCCTCCACAAAATGCTGGGCTGTGGTTGTCTTGGAAACAGTGCAAATGGACTACCAAATTTATTGAATAATTAATTAACTCGACACCAGGAAAGAACAGATACCATCTTCATATAGTTAAAGCTAACTGGCCATTGATCTTCTTCTTCTGTGCATATGCACACTTACTGCCTGAACTCTTACAGGACTCGGTAAGATTGTCTGCCGCGAGTAATGAGTGTAATGGGTAGGGGCACAATGAATGTAGTATGTGGACATTAAGTTGGGAATGTGGGTCTCACAGGGAGCATGCATGGGATAAATCCCTGCAGTCACACATCCTCTGTGGCCTCGGTGGCTCAGATGGATGGAGCATCTGCCATGTAAGCAGGAGATCCTGGGTTCGAGTCCTGGTCGGGACACACATTTTCAACTGTCCCTGTTGGTGTATATCAACGCCTGTTGACAGTGTAGGGTCTTGATTTAATTATCATTTCATTCTAGAGCGCTGCATGGTCACCGATGGTATCTGTTCTTTTGGACATCTCCAAAAGAACAGATGCAGTCTTCATACAGTTAAGGCTAATGGGCCATTGACCTTCTTCTTCTCTGCAGATACACACATATTGCCCAAACTTTTATGGGACTTGGTAAGATTGTCTGCCACGAGTAATGAGTGTAATGGGCAGGGGCACTACGAATGTAGTGTGTGAACATTAAGTTGGGAATGTGGGTCTCATGAGGTGCATGCAAGGGATAAATCCCTGGAGTCGCACTATCCTATGTGCCCTCGGTGGCTCAGATGGGTAGTGTGTCTGCCATGTAAGCAGGAGATCCTGGGTTTGAGTCCTGCTTGGGCACACATTTTCAACTGTCCCCGTTGATGTATATCAATGCCTGTTGACAGCATAGGGTGTTGATTTAACTATCATTTCATACAGTGGATGATGTAATCAGAAGGTTTTTTGCCAGATGTTTAGCGCGATATGTAACAGTTTAATTATGTGCAGTGACTGTTTTATATTGATGTTGATCTCGTGACAGTATTCTTTGTGCAATCAGAAAAAAGCTACCTATTTATGTATGTAGTTACTTCTTTTTTGATGTATTTTACAAGGCCTACATCATCCAAAATTAAATAAACAGCAGGGAATGATGAGCTTTTCGTGCTAAATAAAGAGTTCCAATCCCTGTGAATTGGTATGCAAATTGAATTTTGTAAATAAACAATGCTTTATTATGCTCTCTGCATGTAGTTGAATTTTCTGTCAAGAGACCCTTCCAGTCCACCAGCTCAGTACAAACTGAACGAATTTTCCCGCCATTTTTTTCTAGGATGGATGGGGTGGGAGGGGAAGGGGTTGGGCTGTGGGATATCCTCTGGTGATGGCATTGTGCACTAGTTCGGTCAATCCCTGCACATCAAGGTGGACACACACATGAAAATTTTCCAACAAGGTAACATCTCCAATCTGCAACAGTGTAATTACATAATTAGGACGTGCAGTTAATGGACAGGGATATATTTGCACCTTCCTCACCAACAGCTCTGCACAGACTGAGTGATTTTCCAGATTTTTTTCTGGTGGGGGAGGGTGGAGGGGAAGGCTGGGGGATTTCCTAGAGGGAAGGGGAGAAAAACAGCACAATAGGTTAGGGGGAAGGGAGGGGGATAAGGATGGTGGGGGTTTCTCAGAAGGATGTATTGTCCTCAGGGGGTCATAAATCAAGTGGTGGGAGGGGTTGGGGGCTTCTCAGGAGAATCGATTATCCTCAGGGGATCGCAAATCAGTTAGCATAACAATAGGTTTGCTCCTGAATGTATGCAACCCACACTAACAATTACACTCGTTCTGTCTTTGCTCCACTACTTTTGAATACTTTCTTCCTCTAATGCTTCTTCTGGAGCCCTAATGATGTACTGACTGTTTTTCTGCTTTACAGTGACCATGGATTCACCAGTGAAGCACACCTTGGTCATAAGCACCAAAGTCTGAATCTGATAAATAAATGAAGTTCTTATAAATGCCTATTACTGAATTAAAATATCTTGAGTCTTAACAGATTATCACAAAGAACAGCAAAGGAAAAATGTACTCTGATGAGCCAAAACATTATGACTATTGCCCACTGTGAGGCTGAATACCTCCTGGTGGTATCATGGGCTTGTGACACAGTAAGGAAAGAATGTAAGCGGAATGAGATGAATGGTCATTATAGGGAAGATGCAGACCGCAAATGCGGAAGTCCACTGATATAAGTGGTTTGAACAAAGAGCACATTGATGTGGTGCTGCTGCTGTAAACGAGAATCTCTGAAACGGTGAATCTTGTCGACTGTTGGCTTACTACTATCATGAGTACCAATGGAAAGTGGTTGAAGAATGGTGAAACAAAGAGTAGGCCACATGATATTAGATGATCACGTCTCATCACAAAACAGAGAGGTCGATGGATCCCCCACTGCATAATTCAGGATAAGTAGCTATCTTTGACAGGTCTGACAGCAGACTACAATGCTGGTGCAGGCTCAAGGTTTCTGGGCATACTGTTCAAAGGTCATCGTTGAACATGGAGCTCCACTGACACGACATCGTCAGTTATGATTGCAGTGGACACAGTACTGGGTTTTCACAGTGGATCAATAAAAACGTGTCGCCTGGCGAATGAATTGCATTACTTGTTACACCACGCCTATGGTTGGATCCTTACACGACATCATCCAAGTGAATGGCTGCACGAAACATGCACCACGCCACAGATGCAGACCAGTGAGAGCAGAGTTATGCTATGGGGTACACTGAGTTGGGCTTCCATGGGATCTGTGGTGGTAATCGAAGGCATTGTGACAGCAGTGAATTACGTGAACATTATAGCAGACCACCTGCATCGCTTCACGCTTGAAGTCTCCAGAGATGGCGATGACATCTTTCAGCAGGATAGCTGTTGGCGTTGCAACTACAGAATCGTACTACAGTGGTTTGAAGGGCATTATAGTGAGCTCCCATTGATATCTTGGCCAGCAAATGTGCCTGATCTGTACGCATTGGAACACATTGGACACCAGCTGCGTGCCCGTAAACCACCGTCCCATAATTTATTGGAATTGCTTGACCTATGCGTAGACATCTGGTGCCACATACTTCTGTAATCCTATCAAGGACTTGTAGAACCCATGTCAAGCAGAATATCTGTTGTAATGCATTTGAAAAGTAGAACAGTACATTATTAAACAGGTGGTCATAATATTTTGGCTCATCGGTGTATTTCCTTCATTAATCTTAATTATATACCTGTCTTCGCTCAGTTATCATTCCAGAAGGCCGGCCCCTGGTGGCCGAGCGGTTCTAGGCGCTTCAGTCTGGAACCGCGCGACCGCTACGGTCGAGGGTTCGAATCCTGCCTCGGGCATGGATGTGTGTGATGTCCTTACGTTAGTTAGGTTTAAGTAGTTCTAAGTTCTAGGGGACTTATGACCTGAGATGTTTAGTCCCATAGTGCTCAGAGCCATTTGAACCATTCCAGAGGTTATTGGCTCATTGAGCTCATGTATTTTTCATCGCAGATGTGATCTGCCATTTCCTCGGACGACAATCTTTTAAACCAGCTTGGAGCGATCTTCTCCTTACCGTTACGGCTGACACACCGACACCTAAATTTTTCATTTGGTGGGAAATGTCAGTGACCATTGTTACAAGTTTTCTCATTGGTCTAGGGTAAATTATTCTTTTGATTCACAGTTGCCCTGTTGTTGCGTCTGAACAGTTCCTTCTTACCAAATCTTGATTCTACCCAATTTTCTGCGAAATCTTCTGTTTTAATTTTTATCCATTTCTCGCTGCCTGTATCACTTTTTATTGAGAGGCAAAGAAACAACAGCAACTTTTCTGGCTGAAATTTATTTTGATTTATCCATAATCGCAAAATTAAGTGCAACTGCACATCTGTTTCCTCTGCACAGAGTTAATGAAATTATTAACTATCAAAATTATAAAATTATGAAATAAAAGAACAATAAAATCATGGAAATACTTCTGCTATTAAGAGACATAAACATCGGTTGACACTTGACACCCCTTTTAGCACCGTTTGGAGGGATACTTGCCACTGTTATAAACTTATGCAACAATCAGTTGCATAGTGCCGTTACTGAAATATAATGAAAGAGAACTTTCAAAGAAAAAAAAAAGTTAGTATAGCTTCTGCTATTGTCTGTTACCATTAAACAATAAAATTCTCGGCAAACTGTCTTTGGTATAACAATCTGAACATACCTGTTCCACACATCTCTCTTCGCTTTCCTTGTTGTGCGTAAGCAAATTTTGTCAACCTGCGCGAGAAATATTCAATTTTTAATTTTCATTCGTGATGCTACGCTACTTCCTCTTTCTAGAAAAAGATGTTTTCAGCACGTGAGAAGTGAGCTGTTTGCCATAAATACCAACCGAGGCAACGATCCAAAAGCTCCCTCAGTCACCTCTGATTCACTCACACCATCCCGGCCAATCTCCTTGGCATTTATTCGCAGCCGGCGGCGGTGGTCTAGCGGTTCTAGGCGCTCCGTCCGGAACCGCGCGACTGCTACGGTCGCAGGTTCAAATCCTGCCTCGGGCATGGATGTGTGTGATGTCCTTAAGTTAGTTAGGTTTAAGTAGTTCTAAGTTCTAGGGGACTGATGAGCACAGATGTTAAGTCCCATAGTGCTCAGAGCCATTTGAACCATTTATTCGCGGGTATTATAACACCTGTTAGCGACTCTTAATAGTATGTGAGAAGCAGCTTCTGGTAATTGTGAATAACTGTTATAGAGCCTGGAAGCTTTTCCATACGTAACGAATTTAATTAGTATGATACTGATTTCAGCATTTTGGCTATATGGAAAATTAAAGGCTCCGAGTGAGATTTCGGAACTATGTCATAATTAAATAATTTTTCATTTGTTACAGGTTTAATCTTTCTCTTGTGCAGCTGACTGTGAGAAACATATGTATAAAATATCTGAAAGTACTGGGAAATGTGGGTAATTCTGAAAGAACTTAAAATAAATCTTTCTTCGTCCAAAGTATAAGTGAATGAAAAAAATGGAAATAGAACGAAGTAACCTTGGGAGCTTACATCACTTGTAAGCCATTCCACCGTAAAACATCGAATGTTGTTCAGGGATATTTTCTGAGTATTTTGGCGTCAGAACTCATAATCTCCAGTGGCTCGTTACAAAGTAATAATGTAATTATGAAATTTTTCGGTTTTTTTCCTTAGAAAATACCTTCACATCAGTAAAAAATCCTGTAATATGCAATCACAAATCTGTTCAAAACAAAAGAGAAAGTAATATAACAACCATCAAACCAAATACGTACGCTGTGGTGTGATTGCCGTCGCTGCGGTAACAAACCGTTCGACATAGCGTCGTTGCTCAGCTCTTGTTCTGCATGCAGTGAGTCCATATACAAGATGCATATTGGCCAACTCATAATAAGTAAACCTATCCATACTGTTGTGTATCAGTTATCAGACAAGTAACACTGCCGGAAAAACTAAACCAAGACTGTACAGAGCAGCACTAAGGCAAGATTGAGGGCGAAGAATAAAGTTGTCAACAGCAGATACTGTGACTGAATGGAACACGTTTTTTTTCCCCTAAACAAGAGACACAACGCATACCATCAACACTGGGACTATCATGCGGATCTTTTCAGTGTTGTGCAGAGACAAATACAAATGGGCGTTAGAAATCAAACTAAATGCAATTACTCTGTAACGAGCTACCGGAGACTACCCGTACTTTATACCAAAATACTCAGAAAATATATCTGAACAGCCTCCGAAAATTTCGTCTGTGGAATTCGGGTTCATCCTGTATATAGGGCTAAACGAAGCTCGACACCTCTTGAAGGTTTTTTTTATAACTGTGTCTGACTCATTAAGAACTTCACTTTTGTCTTGACTGGAAAACGTCTTCCATTGCTGGTAGCCTTGTGGCTGCAAATTAGCATTCACATTGTTGCGTTAAATGATTTTTCACAATTAAAAGTCAACACATGCAGCTTCCGTTGATAGGGAAGAACGCGTATATTCACAAAAATTCTGTTTCGAAAGCAAGAGATACGGAATTCTGCACAGGAAGTCTCTGTCATGGTCATACTGGGGTGATCCTGCGCCCCTGGCAGACCTGTCAAGGTTGCGTCTCGCCCTCCCCCAAAAAAATTACTACAAATTTGTTAGTAGATTTAATGGAAATTAATTATTGTATAATTACTTAAATGAACTATGTTGAAGGAAAATATTGCACAGACCAGATTAAATGTGTCAATGTAGTAAATACGTTATAAATTGCATAAACTGAAAATAAAGCTAAAATTTTGTCTTATTGTTAGTGTAGCTACTGTACATTGGCTTTAGTATGATTTAAAGAACGTATCAAATACCGTGCCGAAGTGGATACACCAGTTCCGCTCAGATTCGCAAAGTACTGTTGGGTGTGGTTAGCACTAGGATGGGTGACTATCCGGGCCGCCGTTGCGCTGTCGACCAACTGGCGTGTTTCGGTATCATAGCAGTACCCCGCTGATTCATAGGCAGTTACGGCACAGGATAGGAAATTTGGACCATCTAGAACTATTGTTTGGGGTTCAGTCCATACCTGAATATAATGGTCTCGTTGATCGGCGTTCGAAAGACAAGGAACGAACTTTGCTGTAATTCGTTTCATGGTCAATTCAACTGCTAGAATGTGTTGACATATCTCGTACGAAATTTCAATGATTTCGTAGACATCATGAGTTGTCTGCCCTCTGTCGTTGTGGATGACTTCACGCACTTTCGCAATCGTTTCCGGGTTTGTGCATGGTGACAATCGGTCCGAGTCTTCGTCATCATCTACAGACTATCGGCCATCTTTAAATCGCTTAAATCACTCGAATGTCCTCGCTTGGCTCAAAGCTTGCATACCAAAAACCTCCATAAACATGCAGAGGGCCTCAGCTGTACTTTTGCAGAGGTTGAAACAAAACATCATATCGATCAGTCGTTCCTTCGAGTCAGCCGCTTAGAAATTTGTATTCACAATAGAACACAGTGTGAAGAAATTGGCAACAACGTTTCGACTGATGAACTCAACAATGACTTTGTGTAGCAGATTGGCAGTTGAAAGACACAGTTATACCACCTAGCGACGGTAGTTTGTACTGCTGGTTATTTGCATGTCGTATTCAAATACTCGGAAATTTTCGGTAGCAGTTCGTATGTTTAGAGATATAAAGTGGAACGACCACGTTAGTTTAGTTGCAAGTAAAGTAAATGGTTCTTATTCGTAAACTGTCTCTCGTCTGGTGGAAGTAATTTGTTTGTTTGGCTGGGAGACATCAAGTCGCGAGCTTCTGCATTATAGTTGCATTCAGATCATTTCACCACCCACGCCGGGATCGTATCTTGCAATCACGTCAACCGTTTCTGCCCAGTAAAATGTTTTCTCTGATCTTTCGCTGATTTGATGTGCTTTCCGAGGTTATTTATTTATTTTCCAATGATTGATGAGATTGCGACTTTACCTCTAAAATATGTTTATGTGAATCTCTTGTTCAACTTTTGCCCTTGCAAGTGTGCGATTGTGATGTATGTGAAGTTTCATTATTGAGAACGTTATATTTTTAAGAGCGCAATATTTGCGTTCTTTGCCATGTGCTTGGTTTGTTGATTTGAGTTGCCAGAGTATCATTGATGCATACTGAACACCGTAATAGTGAAATCTGACTCTTTCCGTCACTAACTTGTCATATAGCTAGCCTTCCCAGCAATTAGATATAAAGTGACCACTGCATCGAACTTGTAAATAGGTAATATTTTGCAATATACTTGCAAGCAGCTATTTTCCTCAAGTAACTAAGCTCTGCGGTGGAGGAGTGCACCTTATAGGCACCATCAGTGGAACACGTCACTTGCGTCCCACAGTACAGTACGGAAGAGATTGCCAGAGGACTGCACTCAACATATCCTCTGTGAAGACTGTCGCTGTTGTCGCTTCAGCGCATACAACGATTTCTTTTGCATAGAGGACGTGAACACTGAAAGGTACAGTGGCCTCACATTATCTTCTTCCATGGGGTGCTAGCGATGCAATGTGTGAGGCAATGTAACTATGTAGTGGACAGTTGGAAGAATGTGCAGCTCTTGCTATTCTAGAAACTACGTAAGTGTGAGAACACAAATAAAGCCAGTAGTGTGCTGACAGCACACGCAGCCAAGATCAGTTACTCACTATCTGACCAAACTTATTCGGTCATCTACTAATTGACATTTATATGTGGTGTGTCTACGTTTCGCCTTTACGACCGTTTGAGCTGCTGGGAATCCTTTCAATAACCCGAAACGTAGGTCTTACAGTAATAATAAAGTTTGTGAAACTCTCAACTGCACAAGGTTGTCTCGTTAGCAAGTAATTTCAACAGCAGAGTATTTTTTCGCATTAAGTGGCTAAATCACTCTCCAAAGTCTGACAACAGCTTCGCAAAAGAATGTCATTTACTTCAAATGGAGTTCGTCACCACCATCGCCGGCCGCTGGTGGCCGAGCGGTTCTGGCGCTACAGTCTGGAACCGCGCGACCGCTACGGTCGCAGGTTCGAATCCTGCCTCGGGCATGGATGTGTGTGTTGTCAGTTTAAGTAGTTCTAAGTTCTAGGGGACTTATGACCTCAGCAGTTGAGTCCCATAGTGCTCAGAGCCATTTGTCACCACCATCATTGACACCATATCACGTCGCAGTACATGATGTGCTGCTGCTCGTGGTAAACAGCATTTCGTATCTACACCTATACTTTGTGAGCTACTGTGAAGTGTGAGGCAGACGGTAATTTTTATTGTAACATACAGTTCTTCCCATTCCATTCAATCCATTAATTTATTAATTAATAATTAATAAATTAAATAATTCACCTGTATTAAATGCCAAACTTCTCACAGTGTCTCACTGAGTGAGGGCATATACTAATGTTGTGGTGATCCATTCATCAAATGTGGACTTAAGCTCTGTGCTGGTTCAAAAGAAGTAGGCCAGCATTGGGTTCCACCCTCTCCCTTCTTTTGTCATCATATAACACAAGCAGGATATTTCACTATACACACATCCATTACAGCCAACTACACTTAACAGATAGACACAACTCTCAGACACCATAAGGAAAGGAGCCACTGTGTGCTGAGGGCGAAACCCTTTTCTGGTTAGATGACTGAACTTATTTCTCTGGGTATCCCATCCAACAATGCTATGCAATTATTTTTTATTTTATGTTTACTTTATAGAAACAAATTAAATTCATAGTAAAAGTTCAAAGATATGACTGTCAGGCTCAGCGCATGTAACTTCTGTGCCTGGAGTGGTGAAAATCTGTACCCCACACCCATGTCCGATCATCAGCATTTATGTTTTATCAGCTTGTGATCTGGAACAGTAAAAGATCAGCTGGTAGAACCTTATTTCCTGCCACCTCATTTGAGTAGGGTAAGTTGCTTGATGCTCATTGAGATGTGATACCACAGTGCCTCTAGCTGTCCACAAATGAATAAGGTTTCAACACTACAGTGCACCATGCTACTTAGATATTAATGTCCGTGAAGTCCTGAACAACAGATGTCCTCATCAATGGATTGAAAGGCAGGGAAGAATGGGGTTGGGGGAGGGGGAGGTGGAGTTAAGGTACCATAATCGGTATGATTACTGGACCTCACTCCTTTGCATTTCCTCCTACAGGGTTATATGCGTTCAATAGTGTATGGAACTCCAGCAGTAGCTGAAGAGGTCTTGGTCAGTAGGGATTATACAATGGACAACCGAGATATCTGAGACAGTGCAGGAAAAAATGATACATCCTTCAGTGTACTGAGACTGGCTGTTGCTGCATTGAACAGTTGCTCTGATGCAAATGTAAAATTTTCTGTTCCCATCCTTCTTCACATATCTTGTGTCTTATGAAGGTTCTTTGTCTCTTACAGTGAAAGCAAGCGGTGTCATTCTGCTGTTGGGCGTTGGGAGCTTAGTCTGTTATAAACTGTACAATTACTACTGGCCGAGGTCGAGGTCACGACTTGGCTCTCCTGATTCCTCACCTTCACCACAAAGGCGTTCAAAATACTGTTTTGCCTACAGCTGTGCTCATGGTGAACTGATTGAAGATGTTGAAGAGGAAGATGATGTGGACATTCAGGTTTGTAATATTGTACAGAATGTATAAAATAAAATCTGTAAAACTGTTTCTAATCTTAATTTCCTTTCATGTGATTACAACTGTGACAGTTATGTAAATGAAACACTTGGTACAGTAATATTTCTACCTCAATGTATATATGAAGAGATGACTTTTATGTTGGAGACTGCAATTGTTTCAGAATAATGTCTGCTGTATACAAAAAATTTAAGACCTGCATCTCTGTTATGAATTAAATGTTAAATTCTGTACTGTTGGCATGATCTGCAGCACTTTCAATGTGCTGAGTTCTATTGAATGAGTAGTAGTAATTCTGATCTCATTTGTCCCAGAAAATGCCTGCACAAAGCCCTTGAGCAATTTTTTAATGGTTTAGAATTACCACTTATCTCAGTCTATATGACGCAAAATATTATTTCAAGTGCTGCATTTACAGTCCAGCTTAATTAACAACATTGAATATCCAGATAAGAACATTGGATTTAAGTGTATCGGCTCAATGTCTTACATCATATAGGCAACAACTCTCTATCTCAAGCATAGTGTCCACAGTCAAATTAAATTTCCAGATCTCTTGGCTTGTCTTATTAGCAACATGATTTGATAATAGTGTATGTTCTGTAGAGATGATGCATGTGACTTTGGTTGTGAATCATCCTCTGAAATTGGCAATGTTATGCTAAGCAACATGGTCTGCAACAACGTTAACAAACTTGCATTTGGATATAATTTGGCAGTGTTCATTGTATGGGTGAACCATCAGTAGATGATCGTGCCACTATAAAAGTCAGACAACAGTTGCAGTGAAATTGCTATATGACATGGCTTTTCAGTTATCTTGGTAACTGCCTTTCCATGTACAGTTTGAAAAAATTGATGAATTAAATATGCCTGATCATTCTATTGCCACATGATAGTCATTCATGCAGCATTTAGAAGTTGTTAACATTTCTTACAAGCAGTCAACATTGATAGATATTCTAACAATATTGATACTGTTAAATACGTTAACCCCTTAAATAGGAGCGTCTGGTGCATTTGATGATCTGTTTTTTGATCTATGATGTTACTAGTGACTGTTTTTATAATGTCCTTAAACAGTCTAATATATATTATGCTGTCTGAGCATACTTCCTGACTTAACTCAGACTTTCATTGCCATTCATTCATTTTTTCAGCTATGATGATGATTTACAAACACTAGGTATGTGTGAAAGCACCACTGGGTGAGTGGAGTCAGTGGGGGACGATAGCTTTCCCTGTCACAAGGGATATATACATATAATGCATGAAATGCACTGTAATGAAATAAATGGAGATGTAGAATGCCTGAATGGTTTGCACTGATATTATTTCATGCAGCTTCACAAATTTCATCATCACCGAGCCATTCATTTCACTTTAGTCCATTTAATTCATTTTATGTACACTGATCAGCCAAACTATTACTATCAGTGATTCTATGTGGTATGGATTCAACAAGTCCTTGGTAGATGTCCAGAGGTATAAGACACCAGCTGTCTGTGCACAGGTCATTCCATTACTGTAAATTACTGTAAAACTGATGGTTTGTGCATGTGGAACTGCTTACGCTAGAGCATTCCAGATGTGTTCTATCAGGGTCAGATAAGGCAAATTTGGTTGGCAAGGCATCAACATGAGTTCACTATCATGCTTGATGAACTACAGTATCATGATTCTGGACTTGTGTCTTCCTGCTGGAAGATGCCATTGACATTGGGGAAGATTTGAAGAATGAAAGGATGCAGGCAGTTGACAATGATGTTCATGTAGTCTACATCTATCATGTTGCCTTCAATTACTATTTTTGGTCCATTGGATGCTTGGATGAATCACCCCCCCTTATTATAATGCTGGCCCCACCATCCTGCATCCATGGTATGGTACATTTTCTGAGCTGCCATTTGCCTGAATGACTGGGTATCTGGACATGACCACCAACCTGGTATAATAAGAAATTTGGTTCATCTGACCAAGTGTCATGTTTCCATTGATCCATGGTCAAATCTCAATGATCTTGTGCCCACTGCGTTCATAACTGACAGTGTCACTGGGTCAACGAGGGAACACATAGGGGTTGCTTGCTGTGCGGCCCATATTAAACAATGTGCACTGAATAGTGTGCTCCAAAACATTAGTGCCTGCACCAACATTGTACTCTGTGATCTGATCTGACACAGATACTGGGGTTTTTCACACACAAAGTGAACACTTTACCACTCAGCTCCCACTTCCTATCCTGCAGTACACAACAGACAAGCCGCCTTCTCCATGTTCTGTGATGAGGCAGTATGTACAGCAGCTTGTGGTTTCACCATCCTCCAACCATTTCCCATATATACTATGACAATGCACTTGAGCAGCTGACTAGCTTCACCATTTCCTAGACAGTCGTTCCTAGGTGCCGGTCCATAACGATCAATGTCAACATGTTTCCTCATTTGTCTTTGTTTCACTTATATACTTTCCTTACCATGTCAGGGGCCCATAATGCCACCAGGTGGAATTCAGTATCGCAGTATTCATAATGCATACCCAGTTATCTCCTTGTACAGTCATTTTTTAAGCTATTGACTATGTTGCAGCCTTCTAATGACCTGCCAAACTGCATTACTATTGTTTTTATAAACTCAAGGTATTTCTTTCTTTTGGCTCAAATTTATACAAACTACACCGGTACTCTGAGAATGCAGGCATTCTCAGCAAATCTCTATGATAAAATCTTCTCGGGTTGACAGGAGAGGCAATATGTTGTTCTCCGGCAATGTTTCAGCAAGTTTCTTACTTGCCATCTTCAGGCGAAGTGTCAGGTTCACATCTTGTCCAGATCTTTATAGCCACTGGACCATGGGCTTCTCTGCATCCTCAGTGCCAGTTGGGCCAATCAGGCATGAGAGGAATCAGCACAGCAGCACATGTTGGGGGGGGGGGGGGGGGAGGGAGTCACGGGCACCAGGTCCTGGCGTCTCATCTCGGTGCAGCCTGTTTATTCCATCCACTGCCACCAACCTGCATCTATCAGTGCATTCTCATCTTATTTTTGCTAAAGATGTGCTCCATGTGGTGCTGAGTTGGAAGCGTCCATCCTGGTTGAGCAGGTTGTCACTACCAATATCTCCACTGCCTCTTTAATAATAGAGTCCCAAAAACTGCACAGTCTCTTTGTTTCTTCAAATTGAAACATGTGTACTTCACTGAGGCTGTGCTCCACTACCGTGGAGTTTTTGTACTGTCCGAGGCAAATGATTCCCACATGTTCAGAGATGCATTGTGTGATGCAACACTGCATCTGTCCAATATATTGTTTTCCACAATCACAGGAAATGCTGTAGACACCTGATGTTCTTAGACCCAAGTTGTCCTTCATTGAGTCCTGCATATTCCTGATTTTTGCTGGAGGATGGAAGATGGTTTTTATCTTGTTCTTTTCCAGTATCCTAGCGATCTTGGCCATGGGTGGCCCTGCATATGGGAGGAATGCTAGACTTTTGTTGTTCTCTTCTTCCTGAAGGTTCTCCTTCTTATTATTCTTGCTCATCTTGAGAGCATGTATAATCCGTGTTTTGTTGTAGCCATTCATCTGAAAGGTCTTCTTGAGATACTGAATCTCAGTAAAAAAACTGTCCTTGTCACATTTGTCATTAGCTTTGCAAAATCAGGGAAGTGAGCATGGATTTCCATTGTGCTGGGTGATGACAGCTGTTGGTGTTGAGGTACAGGTCTGTGTGTGTTTCCTTTCAGTAGACCGAGTGTCCCAGAGTGCTGTCCATTTTCTTCTTTATTAGGATATCACAAATGAGTAGGCACCCAATTTCTTCCATTTCCACTTTGAACTTGATGTTCTCATGTATACTGCTCAGATGATTGAGAAATTCCATTAGTGTGTCCTTGTGGCCAGAGCATGAAAGTATCATTCATGTACCCAATAAAGGACCTTGGGTTTAAGGCATGCTATTTCCAAAGTGATATGCTCAAAGTATTCCATATACAGATTGGTGATACATGTGTCAGTGGGCATCCCATAGTGACTCCATCCACCTGTTGATAAATCTTGCCCCCACACTGGAAATATGTGGTCTTGAGAGCATGGCAGAATAATTTCACTGTGTCTTCATTGAAATGATTCTCCACTAGTTTCAAGAAGTCCTCTAGTAGTACCCTCATGAAGAGATTATTTCATTGCTGCAGGACCAGACCTACAAAAAATTGGAGAAGGACTCTACAACAGCTGTGACTAGAAAGACCATTAGTCTTCTCAACAACTCAGGTCTGGACCAGGACTTGGTAAAGAGGCTTTACCCCAGAGCTCCAGTTCAGCCATGGTTATACGGCCTCCCCACGACACACAAGAGGGATGTACCACTACGCCTGATAGTAGACACAATCAATAGCCAAACATCTAGCACAACTACTCAAGCCTCTTGGGGGTAAATGCCCCTACCACAGCAAGAATTCCACAGAGTTTTTTAAGACACTCAAGGAGTGGTGTCTTGACAAAAATGATATTATGGTAAGCTGTGATGTTACATCCCCCTTCATGAGGGTACCACTAGAGGACTCCTTGAAACTACTGGAGAATCATTTTGATAAAGACACAGTGGAATTATTCTGCCATGCACTCACGACCACATATTACAAGTGTGGGGGCAAGTTTTATCAACAGGTGGATGGAGTCGCTATGGGATCCCCAATGGTATCATGTATCACCAATTTGTACATGGAATACTTTGAGGATTTCGCTTTGGAAACAGCACGCCTTATACCCAAGGTCTTTTATTGGTAAATGGATGATACTTTCATGGTCTGGACACTTGGCAAGGACACACTAATGGAATTTCTCAGCCATCTGAACAGCATACCTGAGAATATCAAGTTCACAATGGAATTGGAAGAAAATGGGTGCCTACTCATCCTCAATATCCTAATAAAGAAGAAAATGGACAGCAGACTGGGACACTAGGTCTACTGAAAGAAAACACACACAGACCTGTATCTCAACACCAACAGCTGCCATCACCCAGCACAATGGAAATCCATGCTCACTACCCTTGTCTGCAGAGCTCATGACAAATGCGACAAGGACAGTTTTTCTACTGAGATGAAGCACCTCAAGAAAACCTTTCAGATGAATGGCTACACTGAAATGCAGATTAGATGTGCTCTCAAGATGAGCAAGAAGAAGAATGAGGAGAAGAAGAAGGAGGAGGAGGAGGGCCTTCAGGAAGAAGAGAATAACCAAAGTCTACCATTCCTCCAGTACACATTGCCTCTCCTGGCTAAGATTGCCAGGATACTGGAGAAGAATAAGATAAAAACCATCTTCCATCCTCCAGCAAAAATCAGGAATATGCTGGGCTCAATGAAGGACAACTTGGGTCTAAGAACACTGGATGTCTATAGCATTCCCTGTGAATGTGGAAAACAATATATTAGACAGATGCAGTATTGCATCATACAACGCATCTGTGAACACGTGAGAAGTGTTCACCTTGGACAAAATGAAAAATCTGCAGTAGTGGGGCACAGCCTCAGTGAAGAACACACATTTCAATTTGAAGAAATGAAGAGATTTTGTAGACTGAAAGGTGTCTGGGACTCTATTATTAAAGAGCCAGTGGCGATACAGGTTGGTGATAACCTGGTCAACCAGGATAGTGGCTTCCAACTCAACACCACGTGGAACACAACTTTAGCAAGAATAAGATGAGAGCACACTGATTGAGGCAGGTCGGTGGTGGCGGAAGGAATAAACAGGTCGCACCGAGACAAGACACTAGGACCCGGCGCTCATGGCCGCCCCCCACCACGTGCTGCTGCACTGATTCTGCTCGGTCTGATTGGCCTGACCAGTGCCAAGGATGCAGAGAAGCCTTTGGTCCGGTGGCTATAAAGATCCAGACAAGCTGTGAACCCGACACTTTGCCTGAAGATGGCAAGTAAGGAACTTGCTTAAACATTGCCAGAGAACAACACATTGACTCATGTGTCAACCCGTGTGTGTGTGTGTGTGTGTGTGTGTTTTTGTGTTTGTTTTGTTGGCCAAAAGCTCACTTTCTGACACCCTCTATGTTGTGTCTATCTGTGACCCAGCATCTCTGCTATTCAGTGAGTAGCAACTATCCTTCTCTTAACATGCTCACGGTTGAATTCACAATAGGGCAAAAATGTATCAAAAGTACTTTTTTGTATGTGTGGAATGTGAAATTTATCATACGTTGTTCACACGCAACATTGATAATTCAGAAGGTTATTTTATCATTGCTCAAATGCTTTTCTTTCAGGGTTGTTACTTTGGCCCACTTGATGAAAAGGAAAAAGTGGAATGGTCTGCTCACAGTTCAGAGGTATGTTTTAGATACTGTAATTTTAGATACTGTAATTAATGTTTCTGGTGCATTCCTAATTTATTCTGTTTGGCCATGACACTTTCTAGTTTTCTTAAAGGGCTATATTCAGTGATGTCAATTTTTTATTTTCTATTTTTTTTTCCTAAAGCCATATTCCATGTTTAAATACTGAAATCACTTTAAAAGTGGGACATGATATTGAAATATTATTCATTGACATGAAGAGCATACACATTTTTATGCAACTGTGATTTCACTTAGTTTCACCTTCTACCTGTGTGACAGGTAAGCTGATTTAAATAAAAAGGGACTGGAAATTTTTTCATTGGTATGTGTGAGTTCAATGCAAACTATATCCCTAGCATTCCTAAGTTATGCATCCACCTGGGTGATGCTAAATATGAGCAGATCAGTCAACATTAGATGGATTCCAGTGTGGTTTTGCTAAACCCATGTTTCTTAAGCTGAGAACTGGTCAGTCCTTCATTATTGTAAGCTCCACCATGCTTCCATGACCACTGTTTGCTATGCTAATGGAGCATTATGTGTGTTTTAGGGAGCTTGTCTGAACCACCTGGATCATGAATACAGTTTAAACGTCTATAAAAGAATGTCAGCCTAAATGTGAACTTCAAATCAATGGGCTAGATGACTGCCAATGCAAATTAGTTAACGGCAGGGGCACCAGCTAGACCTTACTTGCATTTGTCTTGGGTGTCCCACCAGACCCACCAGAGAGTACTAAAACCAAATTAAATATAGATACTTTAAGAGGAGGGACCCCTGAACAAGCCTCAAATAAAATAAAACCCAAAAATAAAAACAGGACAGTATTGTATCAAGATAATTTATTATTATTGTAAGACGAGAAGCCAGTTTTGAGAGAAATGTATTGTACTGGTGAAACTGACTCATTCCATACTCTGTGGTATATTCACAAGATGGATCACCAGAATTCAGACTAAATAAATAAATTAATTTTACATTCAGAAGGGGGTGGAAGGATTAGGAATTACCCTGAAAGCTGTGAAAAGACCATGTACAAGCAACCTTCTGATGAAGACTGCTACAAGCAATAAAATTATTCAAAACAATCTGAGATACAATCATGTAATCTGTGAACAGGACTTCTGTAAGGATGTTGTGATATTGTAGATATAAATTTGAAAGATCTTCAGGAAGAATGAACAATTAAAAATAAAGAAAATTACTAATGCATTCAAGAGAAAAAAATAGCAACTGTTTAAATAGATTTATATTGCCAGAACACATAAAGAGTGTGTTCAGATACATGTATTTACACGAAATCATGTTTTATGCTTAAAATGACAGATGTTCAGACATACCACTGCTGCACACAGGTAGACCTACTTGCAGCTGAGGTGGATTCTTAGGACATGAAACTAAGCCTCTGTTACTCTCCCCTGTAGCATTTTAACTGATAGAGGAATCATTCTGTATGGACTAGAGAATACAATATATTTGTTAAGGGAAGGACAGACTAAGAGTTGGAAGTTTTCAGAAAAATTCCTTATGCTGGAACAAAATGAGCTTTCAAGACTCCACCTTTTACAACTTTGTTTGCTCTAGCCCTGGAAGGAAAACCTCTGTTTAAAACTGATACCAATAAACAGCTAGAGAGCACTAAAGGTGCCACAAATATCTGCTAATGCTCTTGCAAGAGACCAATTAGAAATATGCAGCTCCCAAAATGATGATGCAGCACATAATCTGATGCTTGCAGAGCTATGGCAGCCCATTCTTCCTCAAGAGCCAAAATCAGAGAAGATAGTGGTGATTGATGCTGGGGCCTTGAGTGAGGTTGATATTGTAACTCATCCTAAAGGTGTCTCATTGGGTTTAGGAGAGCAGGCCAGTCCATTTTAGGAATGTTGTTGTCCACAAACCATAACCTCAGAAATGCTGCTTTATCATAAGGTGCACTGTCATGCTGATATACACAATCATCACCTCCAAATTGTTCCTCTGCTGTACACAGTACACAATGCTGTAAAATGTGTTCATACACTTACAAATCTAGTGTTTTTCTGAACAGAATAAGGGGACGACACTCTAGTTGTGAAAAACACCCCCATACCATAACACCACCTCTTCCACTCTTCAGAAATGGGACTTAACATATGAGGTCATCAGTCCCATAGACTTAGAACTACTTAAACCTAACTAAATTAAGGACATCACACACATCAGGTGCAGTTGAAAAACGCACAGGAGGAGTTAGATAGGATGAGGAGGGAGAAGGGGGTTGGGGAATGGGAAATGGCTGTTGGCAAGAGATCTGCTAGGAGAAGAAGATTTTCAGATAGTTTTACTATTGGTGTTTACAATAGATATGACCAACTGTCAGAGTCTAGTGGAGAGGAATCTCTAGTAGCTGTAGATGTAGGAAGTATGCAGCAGACCTCAGTAGTTATGGTGGCTAGAACAGTTGCAAAGTCGAAGAGGAAGAAGAAGGTTCTGCTGTTAGGTAGTTCTCATGGCAGAGGTGTAGGCCAGCAGTTGCAGGAAGTGCTGGGGAGTGAGTACCAGGTCACCAGCATTGTGAAGGCTAATGCAGGATTGGCTCAGGTGACTGTTAACATAGGGGGGTTATGTAGGGATTTTACTAAAGAGGATCAAGTAGTGATTGTGGGTGGGGCTGGTAACAGTATTGATAGGGATGGGGAGTATGACATAGATGGTGACCTGGAAAAGATAGCCACTCAGACTGGCAACACGAATGTGCATTTCATGGAACTGTTTCAGCGTCACGATCGGCCTCATCTTAATACAGCCGTCAGGCGTAATAACATGAGACTTGGGGGTGCGCTGATGACAGAAAGCATGGGTTACATTTCAGTGGTGTCGGTGGAGTCTATCAGCAGGACGAGTTTCACTAGACATGGCCTGCACCTCAACAGGTATGGGAAGGGGAGGTTGGCAAAGCTTATAGGTCACAGCATAGGTGGGATCACTCATGGGAAAATTCCTACAGTAGTGGGTGTTAGAGCTGCACCTTTTTTAGATTGAAGTCAGTTGATATGTATTCCTGCTTAAGGGAAGACTCTCTAACAAAGGAACCACTTTTGACAAAGCTTAGGTATCCGAGTAATGAGGGAATTAGTATATTTCATCAAAATATACAAGGTATTAGAGATAAAGTTAGTGAACTGCTTATAGATGTTGACTCTGAAATTATTGGTATATCTGAACACTTCTTAAATAAGGAGATGATTCAGAGGCTTCCTTTACCAGGATACAGGTTGGCTGGCAGCTTTTCGAGGAGCTCTTTGCGGTGTGGGGGAGTAGCCATGTATGTGAAAAACGGCATCCCATTGGAGTCAATTGATGTTTCAAAGAACTGCACTGAAAAGGTGTTTGAATGTTGTGCAGGTGTGGTTAAATTTAACGGAGCTAAACTTCTAACTGTTGTTATTTATAGATCCCCAGACTCCGATTTCACAATATTTTTGCTAAAGCTAGAGGAGGTTCTTGGTTCACTTTATAGGAAATACAAAAAGTTAGTTATATGTGGTGACTTCAGTATTAATTGTATAAGTGATTGTGCAAGGAAGAGGATGCTGGTAGACCTCCTTAATTCATATAATCTTATGCAAACCGTATTCTTTCCAACAAGAGTGCAAGGGAACAGTAGAACAACCATAGACAACATTTTTGTTCATTCCTCATTACCAGAAGGGCATTCTGTTAGCAAAAAGGTGAATGGCCTTTCAGATCATGATGCACAAATTTTAACTCTAAAAGATTTTTGTGCTGCAACACGTGTTAAATATAGTCATCAGCTGTTTAGGAAAGCTGATCCAGTTGCTGTAGCGACCTTTGTAAAACTTATCAAGGAACAAGAGTGGCAAGATGTTTATAGCGCTGATACAGTAGACGATAAATATAATGCTTTTCTCAAGACTTTTCTCATGCTCTTTGAAAGTTGCCTTCCGTTAGAACGTTCAAAACAGGGTACTAGCACAAACAGGCAGCATGGGTGGCTGACTAGAGGGATAAGAATATCTTGTAGAACAAAGTGGCAATTATATCAAAACATTAGAAACAGTCAAATTCTAAATGCAGCAGCCCATCAAAAACAGTATTTTAAGGTGCTTAAAAATGTTATTAGGAAGGCAAAAAGTATGTGGTATGCAGATAGAATAGCTAAGTCTCAGGATAAAATTAAAACCGTATGGTCAGTCGTAAAGGAAGTGGCTGGTCTCCAGAGACAGGTCGAGGATATAGAATCAGTGCGTAGTGGGCTGGCTCTGAGCACTATGGGACTCAACTGCTGTGGTCATAAGTCTGCATAGTGGGAATGTCCGTGTTACTGATAAGTCGCATATATGTACAGTATTTAATAATCACTTTCTGAATATAGCAGGTGAACTAAATAGAAACCTAGTCCCAACAGGGAATCATATAGCACTCTTAGAAAAAAGTGTTCCGAAACTGTTACCTGAAATGCTCCTCCATGATACTGACAAGAGGGAGATTGAGTTAATAATTAAATCACTAAAGACCAAGAACTCTCATGGATATGACGGGGTATCTAGCGGAATACTGAAGTATTGTTCTATGTATGTTAGCCCAGTACTTAGCCATATATGTAACTTTTCATTTAGGAGTGGTCAGTTTCCTGACCAATTAAAGTACGTGGTAGTGAAGCCACTTTATAAAAAGGGAGACAGGGATAATGTTGACAATTATAGACCTATTTCTATGCCATCGGTGTTTGCTGAAGTTATCGAGAAGGTTGTATATGCAAGGTTACTGGAGCATTTAAATTCACATAATTTGCTGTCAAATGTTCAGTTTGGTTTTAGAAATGGTTTAACAACTGAAAATGCTATATTCTCTTTTCTCTGTGAGGTTTTGGACGGATTAAATAAAAGGTTGCGAACGCTAGGTGTTTTCTTTGATATAACGAAGGCTTTTGACTGTGTTGACCACAAAATGTTACTGCAGAAGTTGGACCATTATGGAGTAAGGGGAGTAGCTTACAGTTGGTTCGCCTCTTACCTTAAGAACAGAAAGCAGAAGGTAATTCTCCACAATATTGAGAGTGGTAGTGATGTTCAGTCCCAATGGGGCACTGTTAAGTGGGGCGTTCCCCAAGGGTTGGTGCTGGGGCCACTGTTGTTTCTTATTTATACACTCCTGGAAATGGAAAAAAGAACACATTGACACCGGTGTGTCAGACCCACCATACTTGCTCCGGACACTGCGAGAGGGCTGTACAAGCAATGATCACACGCACGGCACAGCGGACGCACCAGGAACCGCGGTGTTGGCCGTCGAATGGCGCTAGCTGCGCAGCATTTGTGCACCGCCGCCGTCAGTGTCAGCCAGTTTGCCATGGCATACGGAGCTCCATCGCAGTCTTTAACACTGGTAGCATGCCGCGACAGCGTGGACGTGAACCGTATGTGCAGTTGACGGACTTTGAGCGAGGGCGTATAGTGGGCATGCGGGAGGCCGGGTGGACGTACCGCCGAATTGCTCAACACGTGGGGCGTGAGGTCTCCACAGTACATCGACGTTGTCGCCAGTGGTCGGCGGAAGGTGCACGTGCCCGTCGACCTGGGACCAGACCGCAGCGACGCACGGATGCACGCCAAGACCGTAGGATCCTACGCAGTGCCTAGGGGACCGCACCGCCACTTCCCAGCAAATTAGGGACACTGTTGCTCCTGGGGTATCGGCGAGGACCATTCGCAACCGTCTCCATGAAGCTGGGCTACGGTCCCACACACCGTTAGGCCGTCTTCCCCTCACGCCCCAACATCGTGCAGCCCGCCTCCAGTGGTGTCGCGACAGGCGTGAATGGAGGGACGAATGGAGACGTGTCGTCTTCAGCGATGAGAGTCGCTTCTGCCTTGGTGCCAATGATGGTCGTATGTGTGTTTGGCGCCGTGCAGGTGAGCGCCACAATCAGGACTGCATACGACCGAGGCACACAGGGCCAACACCCGGCATCATGGTGTGGGGAGCGATCTCCTACACTGGCCGTACACCACTGGTGATCGTCGAGGGGACACTGAATAGTGCACGGTACATCCAAACCGTCATCGAACCCATCGTTCTACCATTCCTAGACCGGCAAGGGAACTTGCTGTTCCAACAGGACAATGCACGTCCGCATGTATCCCGTGCCACCCAACGTGCTCTAGAAGGTGTAAGTCAACTACCCTGGCCAGCAAGATCTCCGGATCTGTCCCCCATTGAGCATGTTTGGGACTGGATGAAGCGTCGTCTCACGGGGTCTGCACGTCCAGCACGAACGCTGGTCCAACTGAGGCGCCAGGTGGAAATGGCATGGCAAGCCGTTCCACAGGACTACATCCAGCATCTCTACGATCGTCTCCATGGGAGAATAGCAGCCTGCATTGCTGCGAAAGGTGGATATACACTGTACTAGTGCCGACATTGTGCATGCTCTGTTGCCTGTGTCTGTATGCCTGTGGTTCTGTCAGTGTGATCATGTGATGTATCTGACCCCAGGAATGTGTCAATAAAGTTTCCCCTTCCTGGGACAATGAATTCACGGTGTTCTTATTTCAGTTTCCAGGAGTGTATAAATGATATGCCTTCTAGTATTACAGGTGATTCAAAAATATTTCTGTTTGCTGATGACACCAGCTTCATAGTGAAGGATGTTGTGTGTAATATTGAAACAGTATCAAATAACGTAGTTCATGAAATAAGTTCGTGGCTTGTGGAAAATAATTTGATGCTAAATCACAGTAAGACTCAGTTTTTACAGTTTCTAACACACAATTCAACAAGAACAGATATTTTGATCAGACAGAATGGGCATATTATAAGCGAGACGGAACAGTTCAAGTTCCTAGGAGTTCGGATAGATAGTAAGCTGTTGTGGAAAGCCCATGTTCAGGATCTTGTTCAGAAACTAAATGCTGCTTTATTTACCATTAGAACAGTATCTGAAATAAGTGACACTTCAACACAAAAAGTAGTCTACTTTGCATATTTCCATACGCTTATGTCGTATGGTATTATTTTTTGGGGTAGTTCTTCTGATTCAAAAATGGTATTTTTGGCTCAAAAAACGGGCTGTTCGAGCTATATGTGATGTAAGTTCGAGAACCTCTTGTCGACCCCTATTCAATAGTCTGGGAATTCTGACATTGCCCTCACAGTATATATTTTCTTTAATGTCATTTGTTGTTAGCAATATTAGCCTATTCCCAAGAGTTAGCAGCTTTCACTCAGTTAATACTAGGCAGAAATCCAATCTGCATGTGGAATGCACTTCCTTGACTCTTGTGCAGGAAGGAGTGCAGTATTGTGCTGCATCCATTTTCAATAAGCTACCACAAGAACTCAAAAATCTTAGCAGTACCCCAAACACTTAAGTCTAAACTGAAGAGTTTCCTTATGGCTCACTCCTTCTATTCTGTCGAGGAGCTCCTGGCAGAGCTAAAAAATTAAGCTAATTCCAGTGTTACATTGTTGATTTTCTTTATTTAAATTTACGACTTGTCACCTGAATATTTTTTTTATATTTCATTTTATCTGTTTCTAATATCGTGTTATAATTTTATGTATTGACTCGTTCCATGACCATGGAGACTTCTCCTTAATTTGGTCCCATGGAACAATAAATAAATAAATAAATAAATAAAATCTATGCCCGAGGCAGGATTCGAACCTGCAACTGTAGCAGCAGCACGGTTCCAGACTGAAGCGCCTAGAACAGCTCAGCCACAGCGGCTGGCTCTTCCACTCTTCACAGTTGGCACTGCACATGATGGCAGTTAATGCTCTCCAGGTATTCACCAAGCCAAGCCCAAACATCAATTGTCACAGGATAGAGCACAGTTGCATGAACCGCCACTCCAAACCCATCATTTACAGTCCTTCATTGTCCAGTGACATCACTCTTCACACCATCTCAAGTGTCGCTTAGCACTGATTACCGAAATGTGTGGCTTCTGAAGAGCTGCTTGACCATTGTACCCTTTTTAAATCTCTACACACAGCCATTGTGCTTGATGTACTGCTGGTATCACTTTGGAACACATGATTCCTTCTGCTGATTTCATGTGATATTTTATAACCACCCTCCACAATGACTGACAGTCTCTGTCCATCAGTACATGAGATGTGCGTGGTCTTGGTTTAGTCATGGTAGTTCCCTCATATTTTGACTTTATAATCACATCATCAACAGTCAACTTAGGGAGCCTTAGACGAGCTGAATTGTCCCTGATGGATTTGGTTGGTTGGTTGATTTGGGGGAGAGGACTAAACAGTGAGGTCATTGGTCCCATCAGATGAGGGAAGGATGGGGAAGGAAATCAGCCATGCTCTTTGAAAGAAACCATCCCACCATTTGCCTGAAACGATTTAGGGACATCATGGAAAACCTAAATCTGGATGGCCAGATGCAAGATTGAACTGTTGTTCTCCTGAATGTGAGTTCAGTGTGCTAACCACTTCACCACCTTGCTCAGTCCTGATGGATTAGTTACCCAGGTGGCATACAATGACTAGTTCACAACTGATGTAAGTGAGCTATTTTGGCCAACCCTATCTGCTGTTGCTGTTTGTCTACTGATAACAAAATACTGCCTACCTCCTTTTATGCTGGTGGGTCTACAACTCGTATGATCTGGTGGTCAAGTCTATGTTACACAGGAGTGTCCAGATACTTTTGGTCAGACAGTGTACATATGACATGCATATTCCTTTCTACCAGTACTGATAGTTAGTGTCAGTTTTGATGGTGATTTACCTGTATAAGGGATGCACTTCTTCAGACTACTCAGGCTGGTATAGAAAGGTAAGGAGGAATGTGGTACGATGACATATACCACAGCTGTGAAATGGACTACACAATAATAAGTGAAGAAGAAGAAGAAGCATGAATGAATATTATATATTACTACACCTGTGGTAACAAACTATTTCTTAAGACATACAAATGAATTGCAAATAAATAAATTGAGTTAGACTGTGTTATAATTCTCAGTCACTTTCAGAAATATAACAATAAGTCCAAAATAAAATTATATCTACATATTTTACTAAACAACTCCTTCTGAGTGTTTGTGTAATATCTAGTGGGAGTTATGACTTTTTATTTAACTTTTTCTGAATTTAGTATAATATCAGATGGATTCTTTAGACAGAACTCAACAGCTGTTGTACTTTTTGATGTTGATTTGTTTTTTTTCTTTTTTTTCCCTTTTTTTTCTATCCAGTAATGTACATTAGACAATAACAGTTCTGTTATTTGTATTGGAAATTTTGTCTTGTCCCTGTCAAAGACAGGTTCCATATTTAGGTGTCTTAAGAGTATATGAAGAGATTACATATGCAAGTAACTTTGTCTGTTCTGTATTAACATTAGTTGAAGAACTCTTGTGCATTTATATTTTGTACATTTGTAATGTAGCTTATTTCTGTTCCATCTCATAAGTCATAGATATGGGGGATAATACACCTCCATTATGTCAATCCAAATTTCAATTTCAATTACAATTATTATGTTGTTGTCCTAGAGTGAGGCAGACACAGATCCAAGTAAACTGTGCCGATGTGTCAGACACTGCCCTGTTCATCACAAGGCACCATGTTCAAGCAGGCATCGACATCCACGACTCAGGTGGAGATGTCCTAGCCATATGACTTCAGCTCCACAGCAGAAGCCAACCACATGGCTTTTAAGGAAACTAAGCGATATGATGAATATTGCATCAGGACATCAGGTACTTGTTTCATTCACTTCATCTTCTTAATTCTTAATTCTTAATTTTATACTTACACTGATCAGCCAGGATATTATGACAATCTCTTTGATGTGTACACAAGTATCCCTAAGTCAGCTCTAAGGCATATGATGGATATATAGTAGGTTCTGGTGAGACAGAGGAATCTTTTGGTCAGCTCCATGTTACCATGTTAAAAATGGTTGAAATCAGCTTGCTTAAGTGACTTTGACAAAGGACAGATCATGATTGGCTGGAAGTTATGGACAGGAGTAACAGAACAGCCAGACTCACTGAATGTTTGCTTCCTGCCATAACAATGCAGTTTCAAATATTTGTAGAGACAGAACTGTGCAGAATCTTTAATCAAGGATGTAATAGGGTGTCTTAATCCCAACTCAGAAATGAGAAACCGCTGTTGAGGAAACTGGATTCTTCTGTGACTGAATTAATTCAAACAGCTTGAGCCCACAAAATTTCCCACACAGTCCAAAGTTTATTTAAGATAGAAGAAGACATCACAGCAGTCAGCTCTCTGGTGTCTTGGTAGCTCTGGCAGAACCATCACCTGCTCTGCAGTTCAGATAACTTTGTAAACAACTGTATCAATGGCAATGAGCTGCATCAGCAGCAACATCATTCCCAGGCTGTAAATATTGTTTCCTACCCCTCCCCCCCCCCTCCCCCACTGCCAGTGTGTGTCCCATCAGCATGCAACATGCAGCAGGTGTAGTAAAAAGGGGTTTGTGGGTATGTTTTAGCAGCTGTGCTGAAAATATGTCCCAACCTTCAGAAGTGAACCAAGTAAGTGATCAATCTATGGAAGTGCAGACTTTTCAGAATGCAACCCAGAAAATTTACTGGATGTGTTCACTGGCAAACACCCTGTGAGGTTACTCTTGGACACTGGTTCTCCTGCTAAACCAATCTAATTACTTAAGTTTAGCATTGCTGCCTTTGCACACAGCTGAGACAAATCTTTGGGCCAATTGATATCATTGTGTGCCTTTGCTAGAAAAGTTTCTAGTTTTATTTACTTATAGCCAAGTCACTTGTTCCACAAATTTTCTGATGGCTGCCTGCCACAAAGTGGACAATGTTTTTTGGATAGACTCTTTCAGCACTCTTGGATTTACAGTTCATCAAACAGTGCACACCATTTAATCCAAAGGGCTCTGTGCTGTCTTAAAGACTTTCTATGATAGATATGCTCAAATCTTCTCACTTGGATTATGGAAGGCAGTCCCCCAATTGATTGCGAAGATCATGGAACTCTTAAAGTGACAGCTGCCCCATAGTTTTTCAAAGCTCACCTGGTGCCCTTTGCTCTAAAGGGTGCCCTCAAAACAGAGCTAGACAGACTCATCCATGTAGACATGTCAGAACTCTCTTACCTGTTGAACTAGCTGTGATGCAAAGGCACACATTTCAGGTGGCCACCTTGCTATCAACAATCTTTCCTTTCCAGGCTTTAAAGCTTACCTTATGTAATACACCCTTGCTTTGCCTATGGTAATAGCAACTGACACACTGTAAGTATCTAGATGACATCATTCAGTTAAACTTAATTGTTGTTCCCTGTAACCACAGTGAATATCACTAATGTTCTGTTTTACAAGTATGTTTACAATAAATTTGTTGTATGTAATTCATGAAATTACTTGCCTTTCAATGGCATTAGTTGCCTAGGAGATGATTGTATGTTTTGGCAGTAATAATATTAAACATATTGGTTCATTCTCAGTGTAGACTGAAACTTAGTGTGATTCTTTAGTTCATGGTTAGTTATGATGTATTAATCCAAAAATATGTTGACCAAAAATTTGAATTACAAATGAACTGTTCACAAAGAAAGTGCCAGAGAGAACTTGAAATAACAATTGCTGCTTCTTATGCATATTAATGCCTTATAAAAAATGAGATAAAGAGCTGACTTCTGGCATGCTTTATGCAAACTTTGGTGGTGGTTGTTGTTGTTGTTGTGGTCTTCAGTCCAAAGACTGGTTTGATGCAGCTCTCCATGCTACTCTATGCTGCGTAAACTTTTTCATCTCCAAATAGCTACTGCAACTTCCTTCTGAATCTGTTTACACTATTCATCTTGTGGTCTTTCTCTACAATTTTTACCCTCCATACTTCCCTGTAGTACTAATTTGGTGATCCCTTGATGTCTCAGAATATGTCCCACGTACAGATCTCTTCTTTTAGTCAGATTATGCCATAAATTTCTTTTCTTCCCAATTTTATTTAGTACGTCCTCATTAGTTACACAATATACCCCCCTAATATTTATCATTCTTCTGAAGCACCACATTTTAAAAGCTTCTATTCTCTTCTTGTATAACTGTGTATCATCCATGTTTCACTTCCATACATGGCTACACTCCACACAAATACTTTCAGTAACGAATTTCTGACACTTAAATCTATATTTGATGTTAGCAAATTTCTCTTCTTCAGAAATTATTTTCTTACCATTGCCAGTCTGCTTTTTATATCCTCTCTTCTTCAACCATTGTCAGTTATTAATGTCAAGGATAGGCTAAAACCATGTCTCACTCCCTTCTCAACCACAGCATTCCTTTTATGCCCCTCAACTCATGACTGCCATCTGGTTTCTGTACAAGTTGTAAATAGCCTTTTGCACCTGGAATTTTACCCCCACTACCTTCAGAAGTTCAAGAGAGTTTTACAGTCAACATTGTCAAAATCTTTCTCTAAGTATACAAATGCTATAAATGAAAGTTTGCCTTTCCTTAACCTAAATTCCAAGATAAGTTGTAGAGTCAGCACTGCCTTGTGTGTTCCTGCATTTCTCCAGAGTCCAAACTGATCTTCCCTCAGGTCAGCTTCTATCAGTTTTTCCAGTCTTCTGTAAAGAATTCATGTTAGTATTTTGCAACTATGACTGATAGTTCGGTAATATTCACATCTGTCAGCACCTGCTTTCCTTGGAATTGGACTTATTATATTCATCTTGAAGTATGTAACTTCCAATTATGTGCCAGAACATTCAGTGTTTGCATGGTAGAGTAATTATGGTGTACACGAACGTGTAGACAGTGTTTGCACAGCAATTGCCAACATAGTGTAACTGAGGCAGAATAAGGGGAACCAGCCCGCATTCACCAAGGCAGATGGAAAACCACCTTAAAAACCATCCACAGATTGGCCGGCACACTGTATCTTGACACTAATCCGCTGGGACAGGACTGCCCATTGCCTCCAGCACTGGGCGCTGTACTTGTCTAATTTTCATTATCCTATCCACTATCAAACAGTGACATGATATGCAAATGCAGACACACAGTCCTGATTCTGCATAGAACCTAACTCGGCCTTAGACCAACATTAAATGGGGTGTATCCAGGTTGATTCACATCTGGAGTTAACCATCTCACCATTTCCCTTAAAATCCTGCAGTGTCAGAGCTGTCACCTGCAGGAACAAAACAATACAACACCTTGCTCATCAACCACGAGTGCTGCATCTACTGGACCCTGCCCACTGGCACATCTTCTGGGAGAAAAATTTGGTGCAACACTTATTCTGACCAAATATTTGGTCTGACATTGTGGACCTGATATGACAATGTTTTGCCTATCAGGCCTATCAATTTGCACCATCCCAGTTGTTCTCTTCCTGGTCCAATGTCAAGATCCATGGGACCATAACGACTTAGAATTTGGTGACCTGTTTTTGGAGTCCACATGGTCAGTCATGATCTATTCCTTTTCTCACTTATCTTTTGAGTTCCACATGTTTCAGGTCACTACTGCCACCATTATCACATCATTGGAAAAGTCTTTTTCCCTTGAAGGCACCCCATGCATTTTGGTACCTAATATTGGGGTGGCATTAACCTCCTTTGGTGTGAAGTAGGACTCAACTCCTTCATATCACACCCTTTCCCCTGGCTTACAACAGTTGTGGAGGATGCTTTATCTATATTTTTTAAACCCAAAAGATGTGTAACACTTCTCCTAATGCTCTCTATAGTTTTCTAGCCAGTTGCAGGGCCAGTCCAATCAGGGGCTGCAGCATGGCCGAGTGGCTTCAGATTACCTTCACCCTACCCTCTTGGATATGCTGTACCCACTTGCTGGCACATTTCAGTGCTAAGGCCTTTCCCTTCTGATTGGGAACCCCGGAGTGTGCTTATCAGTTCAGGTACCACTCAGCCTGGATCCACAGGATGATCTCCATTTGCCATTGATCCATGATGTATATGGTGACCTCTGCCCATGAACTTTTCCTGCGCCATTGAAGTCAATTTTGCCTCTGCCATCCTGGTCAGTAGCCTCCTGCTTCTCCAACCCTGGCAGACCCTCTAGCCCTGTGGTGACTTATGCATTATCCATCAAGCCTCATCCTGCCTTGGCCTTCCACAGTGATGCCCATGGACATCAACCCACCAATATTCTTAGTGATAACTATTCTGGACCTTGAACTGCTTGTGTCTTCTCCCCTAGTGGTTGCTGCCTTGGAGACTGTGGCGAGTTCACCATCAGCTTGGCTCAGGTTTTCATATCATGGGTCTGTAGGTCATAGACCGAACTTTGATACAATGTGCATTGTATTGTGCTTTGGGAATACAAAGGAGACTCCTGTATATATCTCTTGTTGTACATAAACCAGAGTAAGCCCCTTTGGTTGTGTATATAGATTGCCTTGTACAAAATTCACGTAAGAGTAAATGAGTCCACATTGGGACAATGTTATTGTTGTGAGCTGTGCTGCATGCAGTGTAGTGTAGTGTAGTGCTGAGCATCACTGGCTGGTGCACTGCTGGCCACCCATTCAAACCTGACCTCACCAATTATTTGTTATTTAGAATTTATCATTTCTGGAAGTTTCTTGAAATGTCTTATGACCATAATGTTAATATATTCTGGAATATTCAATATTTTGATAATTAGCAGCATTCCATAGTCTTCAATGTTTGTATCAATAGCTGCACTCTCCATCCAGAAGGTCAATTCTGTTTAGACTGTACATTGGTGTCAGTAATAAATGTACTTTCAGTACTAAGTGTTGAACTTCATTGATGACCATGGCTTTGGATTTAGAATTGATTGTGATTTAGACATGACAATCTTGGAGATGCTGGATATTGGTCCCACTATTTATTGATCCAGTATCTTTTGACCCAATTGGTCAGGAGGTATTGGAGAATGTTAAAGAAGTGTTTTATCAGTCTTTATCACCAATCTCTGCCACCACCCATATGTGGCAGGAAGAATGGACTTGCTCAACTCAGACTAATGCCACAATCATTAAATGACATCCAGTATCTGTCTGATACAGGTACAACCAACTTCTACACCAAGTATAATGGCCAACAAAAGAACAGACATTTGGAAGACAGAGGACAACTTGTGAGTGTATTTCCAGTGCAGATGCCCATGACACATTGTATGCTACTGCAGAGAAGGAAGTTGAGTTTGCAGTGTCTACTATGCCACCATCACAACAGTCCTATTGACACAAATCAGCTGCAGTTGATTATAACTGACCTGTGAGATGAAGTCCATCACCATAACCTGGAAGAGGATACTGCCAAACATGTGATAGCCTTTCTCACCCCTGTATAGAGGTACCAGCCACTCACCTAACCACTGACTTCTGGAAAACTAAGTGAGGCGACCATCTTTGGAGGTGAGACTGCCCTAGACACAAATCCTCCATGGATGAAAAATCACCAAGATGTCAGGGAATCTCATTGGTGTGACCTTCAATGGCCAACCTGTCAGGGTACTGTTTGACTCAGGCTTTTTTTTCCTGTAATGTTGGGTGCTTATAATCATCAGCTAAAGAAGACTATGTTCTGTGATTCAAAATTAATTGTGATGAAAGTTGCAAATGGGAAATACATCCAGCTGCCAGGTACATGTATTGCTAAAATAACTTCCATTGTCAGAAGACAACCCTTAGAATTTTCCATTTTATCAGAATGTAGTCATAATGTTATTCTCAGATGGGTCTTCTTGCAGGTATCATAGACAGTCATAGACTGTGGGAGATCCGAGTTCCAGATTGAAGAAGTTTTTCCAGCAAGCATAAATAGCAAAGGTTGTTCTGGATGGTTGTTTCCTGTTGAAGACATTGTTATCCCACTATCATCAGTAAGATGAGTTCCAATCATCAATCAGGATACTCAGTTCAACCATGAAGCTATTGTCAAGTACTAAAGGCAACTCGGGCTCACAAAAGAAAGCTACAGTCCAGTAATGATCATAAGCATTGTAGGTAGTCAAGAAGAACTTTGGATCACTAATTATCATGAGCAGCCACAATTCATCCCTAAAGGATGTGTGTAGGGATATCAAAATAAGTTCAGTCAGGACACCTTAGCATCATTGGCTATGTTACTTACCATCACAAACAATGCAGGGGCATAAGCTACTATTGAACTGCCAATAGGATCTGGCCTGACTGAGGAGCAATGTTGGTGAGTGATAACCATTCTGCATCAATTTTCAGATGCTTTCAAATCCAGAGTGGAGAAAACACAGACCAAGTGGCCTATGGCAAAACACCACACTGGGAATTATCCATGAATTAGCCTGCAATCATATAGAATGTCAACATTGAACGATGGACAAGCATGGAGGAAGTGGAGAAGATGCTGCAAAATTACATCATATGAACCTTCAGAGAATCCTTGGTCCTCTCCTGTGATCTTTGTGAAGGACAGCACACGGCGTCTTTGTGCCCTACCAACAACTGAACAAAATCATGAAAAAAGATTATTGACTGCTGTGTATTGATGACATCCTAGTCTGCTTGAAAGGAGCAAAGTATTTCTCCACTATCAACATGTAGACAGGCTGCTAACAAATTGAGATTGATGAGATTGATCACTAAAATATGAGCTTAAAGTTATGCCATTTGGACTGTGTAACACTCCAGCTACCTTTGAACGTATGATGGGCAACATGCTTTGACACCTTAAATGGATGACATGTCTTTGCTGTGTGGATGACGTTGTCAGTTTTTCAAAGACTTTGAAGAACATCTTGCCCACCCACCTTACAACTGTGTTGAAGTTTGTTCAGCCTGCAGGCCTCTGCCTGAATCTCTTCACCAACCAAGAAATAAAACTCTTGGGGTCTCTAGTGAATAGTGATGGAGTCAGTCCCAATCCAGAGAAAATAAGAGAAGTCACAGATTTTTTGACCCTTTGGCACAATTGTGATGTGAGAAGTTTTCTCAGAATGTGCTCACACTACCAGTATTTTATAAAGATCTCCCGTAGCAAGGTACATTCCTTGCAAGAACTACTGCAGAGAAATGCCAAATTTTCCTAGAGTGGGGTATAAGAAAGATGTTTCCTTGTGTTTAAGGCGTTCTTAAATCATCTCCAGTTTTAGAATTATATGGCAAGAATGCCAAGACAAAACTTCCCACTAACACTAGTGGTTTTGTGATTAGGTAAAAATTCAGAAAGGTGCTGAAAAGGTGACAGCTTATGCTTCCAGAGTACTCTACAAGTCTGAGATGTACTACTCTGCAACTAAGAAAGAGTTCATTACAGTTCTTTCATCCATCGACAAGTTCTGAACATATTATCTTGCAGAACATTCTTCATTGTGACAGACCACCATTCCCTGTGCTGGCTGACAAGCCTGAATGATCTGTTGGGTTGACTGGTGGGATGGGCACTGAAGCTTGATGGGTATGATATCACAGTGGCATACAAATGTGTGCAGAAACACAACAATGCTGACTGTTTTTCAAGGAATTGTTTGGCAGCACACGGAAGCACAGGTGAAATCTCAATCATTGCTGCTTTAAATGGCATTGCTGCTACACAGAGGGAATGGCCAACACTGCTGAAAACCATAGAAGCATGGAAGAAGGAGGAACTCACCAAAGGAGAATTACAATTAATTAATAGAGTATTGTATAAGAGGAACTATGATCCAGAAGGGTGAAAATGGTTGCTTATCATCCCAGCCCATCTACGGCCAGCTGTCCTGAAGTATTTCCAAGATGCTCCAACATCCGGGCACGTGGTGTTTGTGAAAACTGGGAAGACTCTAGACAGAATAAGATTCAGGTGCTGCTGTCCAGGTCTCTACTGATTCATTAGACAGTATGTGAGTGACTGTAAGGAATGCCACTGATGGGAGCTCATGTCGCAATTACCTCCAGGGCAGCTGCTACCAATTCCACCTGTGGCAGCACCATTCTACAGTATTTGAATCAGTCTCTTGGGGAGGTCTCTGAATTCAACAAATGGGAATTGATGGTAATAGTCTGCACTGACTATCTCACCCAGGCTATCATAGTTGGCTTCAGTGAGATCTTCTGAAACTGTGACTCACAATTGTTTGAGGAGAAGGAGCAATGCCATTAGTCTGTGATACATGCTGCGTGATGTAACGGTTAGTGTTGTTGCCTGGTGTGCTGCAGTTTGCCAATTTGAACCGAACTGCCAGGAATTATTTGAGATTTAGATTTAATCATTTATGGGAGGTTTTTGAAATATCTTATGTTCATTATGTTTGTATATTGTGGAACATTCAATGTCTGTGTAACTAGCAGCATTCTGACGTATTCAGTGTTTCAAATGAATAGCTGCACTCTCCATCCAGGAGGTCAGTTCTGTTCTGGTTGTACACTAATGTCAGTAATAAATCTAACTAACTGTTGAACGTCTTCGATGACCCTGCCTTTGCATTTTGTAATCGATTGTGGCTTAGATGTGATGATATTGCTGACCATTTGCATCTTTTCTATGATGTCTTTCCCATCAGATATGTCATTTTTCAGTAGGACACTTATCCATGCCACAGAATCAGAATTATGCTGCAGTAGTTTGAGAGCATAATGATGAATTCTAGTTTTGCCAGATAACTTGCCATGTACCAAACAGATCTGAGATGTCATTGAGGACATGTGGTGCCTTTCACCTCTGTGCTTATAAAAATAAAGTTTATAATACCTGCACAGCTATGCAGTTGGCCCAATTAATATTCTGGCTGATCAGTGGGCACCATTTGTTAAGTACAGGCCCTTATATATATAAGACATTGGGCCATTCAAACACTTGGTTTTTACAGTAAATTATATATGTGTTTCTAACAGTGCAACTCTTTATGAATCAATGCAATGAACAAGATATGCCACCCTAGCAGTTTCTACATTGTGTGTACAAATAGTAAACAGTTGAACATATGGTACGTGTTGTTTATAACAGTAAAAAGACTATGGGTTATATGCAGGGTGAGTTTTTCAAAAAATGGCTCTGAGCACTATGGGACTTAACATCTGTGGTCATCAGTCCCCTAGAACTTAGAACTACTTAAACCTAACTAACCTAAGGACATCACACACATCCAGGCCTGAGGCAGGATTCGAACCTGCGACCGTAGCAGTCCTGCGGTTCCGGACTAAGCGCCTAGAACCGCTAGACCACCGCGGCCGGCAGGGTGAGTTTTTGATATGTACAAAAAACCTAAGGATATACAGATGACACTGAAAGGAAACTGAAAAGTAATATAAAATTTTTATGTAAACCAACATTTACAAAATTACTGCTACTTTTCTGTAGCTCAGAGATGACAAGTCAAAGGGACATAAAACCAACCACTTCAGATATAAAATGATCATATCATAAGAATTTAATGGAGCTGCATCATCTATAAAAAGAACATTAATTGGAAAATGCTTAAAAACATTTAGTAATGGACCAAATAGTGTTGAAGCTTTGGAAACTTTGAGATTTCTTTTTGCAGATTTCTACATGTAAAGAAAAAGAAATTAGTAGACACTCAGGCTCTCTTTACTTAAAGTTTCCTTTTCAAAAGCCAGTACAAGAAAGAGGGAAAGAAAATGAGTGGTAAATGGTAAAATAAGTCACAGATGACAAATTCACTCAGGGCACAAGGTTTGAGAGAGTCACAGCCATAGATATTAATGTAGGGACTAATAGTAAAGAGTAACAGACTGAAATCATATTTATGGGAAATCAATGTTATACTTAGACAGAAAAGTATGTGAATGGAGCAGAAATTAGTTAAGAGGAATTGTCATGATGTAAAACCATCCCCATCACCATTTAACTTAATTCATTAAACAGAACAACTCTGTTGAAGCTCCTATGTTATAAATCTCATGTGTGAGAACTATTCAGTAGTCAATTTGGCATGACCCATTCAGCTACCAGTATTAGCATAAAGATCACTTGGCTTTCAACCAGAATGAATGGACGAACAATACTCTTTGAATGAACAAACCATGTAACACAGTTTAAGCGCTTGGGTGACTTTTGTACAAAAAGAACCATGAAAAATATTTTCTCCCACTCTCAACTCTTGAGCTATTCACTTGTTTGGTTTATTTTCAGCACTTGTTTGCATTCCCTCCACCTTATGCTTCAACTTATACCCATATCTTCTTTTTTGTATGCCTCTTATTTCTCATCGGCATTGTTTGTTTACCCTATTTGGTGCTCAGCTTAATTGTCTGTAGTCAAGTGTATTCAGTATCTCTTTTTGCTCTTCATTTCTATTGTTTTACATTGTTTGCCATTTCATGTCTTTTTTCGTGCTTCAGATTCTATTAACTGATTTTCTCATATCTGTATATTTATTAGGATTCCTATGGCTATCTACCAGTTTCACTTATGCCTTTATTGATAATATGTCCTTTCGAAATTTTTACTCATCAGCTTCCTCTCCTACTGTAACACTGTAACAACATGTACATGTATCCTGTTGTTGGTGCCTGTTCCATCCTAACTTCTAGTGTGTCTTGTGGTCTAGAATTCTGAATGGGTTGAATGACTGTGCTTTACTTTTAATGGTTTTTCACATTTCACTTTTTGCTTTAAACATGAAGTACACATTTTGGATGCTTGAGGTGTCATCATCTTACTGTCTGCTTTATTAGTAGTGCCATATTGTGTTGGTTTGGTAAGTAAGTGTCTTCATCAATTGTAATGAAGGAAGATATGACCATTTAGAAATGGCCAAAATTTGATGAAATGTCATTGCCTCCAAAGCTTCCAATGATTTTTGTTTAAGCACAAATGACAAAAAAAAGGGAATGCAGAAATCTGATATCTTAAAATCAAAGCTGTTTTTTTATGAGTTTAAAAAAAGGGGCATTTGATGAGAAAAACCCAACTAATTTATGCCAGCCTAATAAAATTTAGTTTTTAATGTCATGTTCTGATTTTAAATAGAAAAAGTTTATTGAAAGGATAACTGACAATGGTTTAATCAAGCCAGCATAGATTTCTACCATTAAGAGTCACTTGATAATTAATTTTTCATTTCTAGGTTTCCAAATATTTGTCAGTAGATTAAAGGTAGTTTTTAAATCTTTCTTAAATATACCTTATTTTTCTTTATTAATTACAGGTTGCTGTTGTAGGAAGTCACATTCCTCAGGATACACCAAGTTCAAGAGAAATAGGAAAATGCCAATCAATGCAAGTACAACTTTTGAAGTCAAAAGAGGAACCAATGCTAATATCTTTTTCTGAAGATAAAGATTTTTATTGTCAAGCCTGTCATGAAATGCCATTGCATACAGATAGAATTTGTGGAGAAACTGTGACAGATACCCCTCATTTAATTAGAGATGAATCATATGACTCACTTGGATTCTCCAAGGGGATGCCAAGTGAAGGGTCATTGGATAGTGTCTGCTCAGAACTTAGCTTAGATTTGTCTTTACCAGAAATTTCTTTGGGAACAAGTACAATGGTTCGTTTTGAAGGCATACAGCAGGTAATTAATCAGATAAAAAGTAACTGTGACAACATGAGTGAAGACTTTGAGACAATTAAATGCAATAGAAATTTACCTGGCATGTCCAGCTTAATGAAAGGGGGAGCAACTTGTGATCAAGATATAAAAGATGCTCTTCCTGAAGAGGAAGCAGAAAATGTCAAAGAGCAGCGAGCACGGGCCTGCTTTGCAGGACTATACAGCCTTACTGTTATAAACAATAGCACATCTTCTGAACTTTCTGATGCATGTCTAAATACTGATAATAAACAAGGGAGCTTTGGATCAGCTGAGTCATTTGAGTGGGATTCTCCAAATCATGTAATAAGTACAGAAGTTTGTGAATCACCTAGTAATTCAAAAAATATTTGTGTTAATGAATCAGAAGGACTAAATAGTGCTAGTGACTATATCAAAACTGCCGTAAATATTGAGGAAGGAAGTGCCAAATGTAATGATGCAGATTATTTACTCTATCGTCAGTCTATAAAAGTAAATGAAAATACAGGTATAACAACTGCTGCAAGTGAAGATGACTTGATGGCACACTTGGAATGGGATGATGATTTAACAGAGTTCACAGAAGAAAATGGTAACACTAAACTTGATGGTGACTTTATGCATACATTGGAAACATTGGAAATGGACATGGAAGCAGAGCTTCAAATGGAAGAGGATTTTGCGAAAGATGATTTTCTCATAGATGGTGCAGATAGCGCTATGACAAGCTTCATCTCAACAAGGAGTGGTACTGATACTTGCTCAATAGAGAAGTATGTTTGTTACTGTACATTCTCTCTTTTATGTAGCTATTTATTTTGAGTCATTCTTTGTAATTAATTCTAAATAATGGTTATTTTCCACTGGAAACAAATATATAAATTTTGCTTTCTTTTTTACTCTTTCAAACTGATATTTCTTCTACTTAGCAATATTTGTACTTTTAGTCTGATAGCCTTCACAGTTATTCTCAGCAACTTAACAAAGAATAAAAAAAGATTCCTGTGTACTTTAACCAACTTCATAACTAACAACACAACTTGGTTGGAAATTTCTGATGCCATCAATCTCAGCTTCCAGAGAAACTTCAATTTTACTTTTGATTAGAGTGCATGGACTGTTTAGTTCAAATTCATCTTCATTAAGTTTCTACTGACTATGATTAAGTAGCTGAAATCAATTTATTATTAGTTATTCTCCATCATATGGTTCTTGGGATTGCAAAATTATATATTTTGGAAAAGTCTGAAATTTTGTAAAAGACTGGTTACCTAAGATTTCTGGGTAACATTTTACAATTATTTTGTGTCATCATTTATTGTTTTCAAATTTTTGTCTGTCTAATTTCAGAAAATGAGAGGCAATGTCAAAATATTCTCAGCAGAATAACCATGTCAATCTAAAATTATTTCTCAAGCTTCTGGGAGTTATTAACACTACCCATATTGCCACAGGATAGAATCCAATTACAGAAAGGTGTCCCATGAATCAATTGTGTTAGCCACAGCTATAACTACTACTGAATGCTGCTATAGTGGTATCCAATTGAAAGTGAAACTCAAATCTCCATGTTTTAGATCGCAATTTGTCATGACCAAGAGTTGTTAAGCTTGACTTCAAACCAGCAACATAAGACTACAGCACTCTCAGGAAAGCTTTTGGGTTTACTTTGCACTCTTTGCTATCTTCTGAGAATGCAGTTCCAAATCACACACAAGGCACACTCAATATCCCTTTAGAAATTTGTGGAAGATGAATTGATTTCAAGTATCTCTACAGTTATAAAATCACAATAATTTGAAGCATATTAAAGGTCTTGGTATGGGCAAACTTTGTTGTGTGTGCCCTTATGAAACAATTATCTGTGATGACCTAAATCTCTGATCGTTCATTTTGTAACCAAATAGATACGTTCTTGTTAATTGTTGTAGATAACATTCCCACCACATAAAATACAATTAGTTTGAGCGCCCAGCAGTCACAGAAAACAGCCTCACTAACACAGGAGAAAGTATGATAGCAGCTAGTTGGTTGTGCAGAACTGTTAATTACCTACATTCAGGCTGCTTCTTCCACTGTGTAAAATTGCAAATTTTACTATTCTGGCTATTGACAACAGCTTGTGACAAAGGTGTCACAATGAATTCAGTACTGGCATCGGTATTTAATGCCTTTGTTGTACAACCATATACGAGGGTTCTACATCTACATCTACATTTACATCTACATCTACATGGTTACTCTGCAATTCACACTCAAGTGTCTGGCAGAGCATTCATCAAACCATTTTCATACTACTTCTCTACCATTCCACTCTCGAATGGTGCGTGGGAAAAAGGAACACCTAAATATTTTCGTTCGAGCTCTGATTTCTCTTATTTTATTATGATGATCATTTCTCCCTATGTAGGTGGGTGTCAACAAAATATTTTCACATTTGGAAGAGAAAGTTGGTGATTGAAATTTCATAAATAGATCTCACCTTAAAGAAAACCGCCTTTGTTTCCGTGACTGCCACCCCAACTTGCCTATTATATCAGTGACACTCTCACCCCTATTGCGCGATAACATGAAACGAGCTGCCCTTCTTTGCACTTTTTTTGATGTCTTCCATCAATCCTACCTGGTAAGGATCCCACACCATGCAGCAATATTCCAGGAGAGGACAGACAAGTAGGCTGTCTCTTTAGTAGGTTTGTCACATCTTCTAAGTGTTCTGCCATCAAAGCGCAGTCTTTGCTTTGCCTTCCCCGCAATATTATCTGTGTGGTATTTCCAATTTAAGTTACTTTTAATTGTAATTCCTAGGTATTTAGTCAAATTGACAGCCCTTAGATTTGTGCTATTTATTGTATACCCAAAATTTATCGGATTTCTTTTAGTACCCATGTGGATGACCTCACACTTTTCTTTGTTTAGTGCCAATTGCCACATTTCGCACCATACAGAAATTCTCTCTAGATCACTTTGTAATTGGAGTTGATTGTCTGATGGTTTTACTAGACAGTAAATTACAGCGTCATCTGCAAACAATCTAAGGGGGCTGCTCAGAATTATCACCTAGATCATTTATGTAAATCAGGAACTGCAGAGGGCCTATGACACTACTTTGCGGAATGCCAGATATCACTTCTGTTCTACTCAATGATTTACCATCTATCACTATGAACTGTAACCTCTCTGAGAGGAAATCATGAATCCAGTCACACAACTGAGATGATATTCCAAATGCATGCAATTTGATTAATAGTCGCTTGTGAGGAATGGTATCAAAAGCCTTCTGGAAATGAAGGAGTATGGAATTGACCCGAGATCCCTTGTTGACAGCAACTTCATGGGAATAAAGAGCTATCTGTGTTGCACAAGAACGATATTTTCTGAATATGTGCTGGTTATGTATCAATAAGACATTTTCTTCAAGGTGATTCATAATGTTCGAGTACAGTATATACTCCAAAATCCCACTTCAAATTGAGGTCAGTGATATGGGTCTGTAATTCAATGGGTTACTCCTAATTCCTTTCTTGAATATTGGTGTGACCTGTGCTACTTCCCAGTCTTTAGGAACAGACCTTTTGTCAAGTGAGTGGTTGTATATGTTTGCTAAGAGAAAGGTGCTATTGTGTCTGCATACTCTGAAAGGAACCTGATTGGTATCCCATCTGGACTGGAAGACTTGCCTTTATTAAGTGATTTGAGTCGTTTCGCAACACCTAAGATATCTACTTTCATGTCACCCATGCTAACTGCTGTTCTGGTTTCAAATTCTGGAATATTTACTTCATCATCTTTCGTGAAGGAATTACAGAAAACTGCATTTAGTAACTCTGCTTTAGTGGCACCATCATGGGTAACATTTCCATCGCTATCGCACAGTGACAGTATTGACTGTTCTCTCTCTCTCTTCCCCCCCCCCCCCCCCCCACACACACACACACACTAGTGTACTTTACATATGACCAGAATCTCTTTGGGTTTTCTACCATATTTTGAGACAATGTTTCAGTGCGGAAACTATTAAAAGCATCTCGCATTAATGTCCAAACTAAATTTTGAGCTTCCAGTCTTGGGAGTTTTGCATTCTTCTGAATTTGGCATGCTTTTTTCATTGCTTCTGGAACAGTGTTCTGATGTGTTTTGTGTACGGTGGTGGATCAGTCCCATCACTTACTGACTTACACGATATGAATCTATCTACTGCTGTCAATACTGTATCTTTGAATTTGAGCCATAGCTGGTCTACACTTACATAATTAACTTGGAAGGAATGGAGACTCTCACTTAGGAAGGCATCAAGTGAATTTTTATCTCCTGTTTTAAATAGATATTTTTGCATTTATTTTTAGTGGTTTTGGTTGATATGGTTTTGAGCCTTACTACAATGACCTCGTGTTCACTAATCCCTGTATCCACCATAATAGTGGCAACTATTTTTTTACAGCTCATACAAAATAGATACATGTTTCAAAGTTTTACTGAGCTTCAAAGTAGTCACCAGCATTGTGTATAACCAGTGATGTCGAAATCAAAGGATACTCTTATGACCTGAGAGGTATAAGTTTGGAATTTTGCCCAATACTCAAAACTCACTGTTCTGTACAGAATTGTTGTGTTATTTAGAGTCTTCTTCTCACACTCCATCAGTGAATAGAATGGGAAGAAACAATAATGTTTGATACAATTAAAAATAACCATCAGTCATGCAGCATGAAGTGATGTGGAGATTAGATATGTAGATGAAAACACTGCAGCAGATTCTTCATGTTTGGAAGGCAAGGAGGGTGTAGAGGAACAGTTGAAGCATTTTTGAAATGGTGTTTTATTAGAGTGATTTACCTAATTATTTTACTGTAGAAATGTAGATAAGCATTGATGAACTCTGCTTACATCAAATTCCTAAAAATGTAAAGCCATACTGTCACTGAAGATGTGTTCATTGTTAAAAGCAATTCATCAGAATGAAAGTGACTGGTTGGTGTTAATTGACCAGTATGAGTGGCAGTGATGTCAAATGTAGAATTTGTTCTCTTTTGCCTGTGTAAAATTTTTAACCGTTCCTGGCCTCATTCTGCTACTCACAAATTTCAACAAGCTCTGGCACAGTGATGTGGGTAGGTGGGAGGGGGTGGGGTGAGCACTCAGAAGAAACTCATATCAAATGCTTAAGTCACCACATGCCTGTTTAAAAAAAAATCAGACTCAAAGGGTCTGTTTTGGAAGAGATGGAATAATCAGAGCACAAAAAATAAGGGAATTTTATTAATACATAAAACAGACCCAGTTTAATAGTGCCCAAGAAATCACAGAATCAGTGATTTCAGTTCATAGAGATATAATTAAGGAGGAAAGTCCTGGTTGGATGTGGTGGTTTCCGAGTCATCTAAGACTTGCATTCTGATCACTGCTCACATCCCTGAAAGTGATTGAATCACATATCTTGGAATATTAGTTCCTGGTCAGCAATAGAATTGAGTCTGTCATGAAATTTTCATATTGTTATTGTAAATTAATTAAAAAAAACATGCAATTAGTGCACATTGCTAGGTACTTTGGTAACAATTGTTTGATCCTCAGTGCAGAATGCATATTTTGCAGCGTTTTCCTCAAAAAAGAATCTGAAGAAGACAATGAGACAAAAAATGTGTGCAAACAATAGTAAATACTTTAGTATGTAGTAGCGTAGACTGATTTAAGTAAAACATTCCAAATAACATGTGCACAGTTTCTTTATTTTTGTCAGAGATACAGCTGTCGTAAAACAATCCAAATAAATACTCACTGAAAGTGTTCAGCAAAGGCAAAGTTGATTTTCATATATTCTGCCTCCAGCTTCAATGCATTTTTGAATTCTCTTGACAACACCATGTGTAGCTCTTCTGAGATCATCTTGGTGTCCTTTTACAAAGGCAGCACTGTTCATGATGAAAGCAATCAATTTGTCTCTTGTGTTTACTTTTTCTTTTAGACTTTGCCTTTCAGTCATGTCCACAGGTAAAAATCTAAAAGTGAAAGGTCACAGGACCTGGGTAGCTAAGAAATTTCTGCCAATCCACCTTCCAGGGAATGTGAGGTCTAGATGATGTTTCACCTGATGACTACAATGTTCAGGGACCCAGTCATGCTGGAAGAAAATATTTGTCCTTGTAGCCAAAAGAACCTCTTCCAATAATGCTGGGAGCTCATTTGCAAAAAAGTGTAGATGATGTGGTAACATAACAGATCCAATAAACTGATTGTCTACTGTACCACAACACACATTTACAGAAAAGCATTCTTGAAAAATATGCCAACAAAGACATAATGGTTTTCCTCAGATCATCAATGTGAGTAACAAGTCTTATTGATTCGGCCACAAGTAACAGTGGCTACATCAATAAACAGTAATCTGGGCTTACTCAGCGTTTTTCAACTAGACAACAAAAAATTTCGAGTCTCTGCCCTCATCTCCTCCTTGAAGGTGTTGAATCTGCTGTAAATGATAAGGGTAGAGGTCATGTGTACAGTGTGTGTCCAAAAAGTAAGCTGAATGATTTTTTCTGTCAACTCAGAAAGTTGCATTGCTGTGACTGGTGGAGGAAAAGTTAGTGGAGGGCTTGGGAAGGCAATGCATCCTTGCCAGTTGCTTACTGGCCATTGCCCAATGCAGATTGCTCATAGTGTGTACCTGTGTTCAGGTGACATATTGAGAGATCAAAATACCATGATTCACTGAACAACAACAGCCCATTCAGTTTTGTGTTAAGATAGGGTAATTTGGCTCTGAGAACTTCACAATGTTTAAACAAACTTTGGAGATGATGTGATGTCTCATACTGCCTTCATTGTTAGCAAGTTCCTGGCCATGCACAATGCGTCAATGCTGCCCCAGCCACTGTGCAGTCCCAGTCTAGCACCAGCAGACTTAGTTTTGTTTTCTCGAAGAAAGTGAACCTTAAAGGGCCATCAGTTTGGGATGCTGGATGCCATGAAAGCTGCCATGACAAGGTGTCTGAAAGAGGTTCCCATTAACATTTTCCAGGAAGTCTATCTGAGCTGGTGGAAAAAGTGGATTGATGTCTAAGAGTGCTATTTTTAAGAATACGAAACATTTAACTTTTATTTTCAGTAACCTGTTCTTTATGGATTAATTTGACTTATGTTCTGGACACACCTTGTATGTAGCCTGCCACATTTTTGTATGAGAAAAATTGATATGTGTAGAAATTCTTTGTGTACTTGTTGAAGTACTATGCTCTACCAGCTGAATAATGTCTTATACTTCATCTACAATCAATTCATTTGCACATTCGAATCAAATATGACTGCTTTGCTTTGCATCATTCTCAGGCAGTTTAGTGAAATCATTAGAAAACATTCTTGAATCTGTCAATTTGTGATCCGGAAGTCGTCGAGTATTCATCATGTGCAGCAGCGATGTTCCAGTACAAAACACAAGTACCATACCAGCCTACTCAGCATTTTTAAATGGGTGTGGCATACTTACATGATACAATAGAAGTGACCAAAAGATCACAAGCACAGTTGAAAAATTCAATTATATAAATTCAAGTACAGTTTTGCAACATGATATCTAAAACAAAAATGATGTCTGATAAATAAACCCATTGCAACTGAAATACCAAGAAGCAGAATGAAAACTTATCTCTGTAACCCATTGTACACTCCTGGAAATGGAAAAAAGAACACATTGACACCGGTGTGTCAGACCCACCATACTTGCTCCGGACACTGCGAGAGGGCTGTACAAGCAATGATCACACGCACGGCACAGCGGACACACCAGGAACCGCGGTGTTGGCCGTCGAATGGCGCTAGCTGCGCAGCATTTGTGCACCGCTGCCGTCAGTGTCAGCCAGTTTGCCGTGGCATACGGAGCTCCATCGCAGTCTTTAACACTGGTAGCATGCCGCGACAGCGTGGACGTGAACCGTATGTGCAGTTGACGGCCTTTGACCGAGGGCGTATAGTGGGCATGCGGGAGGCCGGGTGGACGTACCGCCGAATTGCTCAACACGTGGGGCGTGAGGTCTCCACAGTACATCGATGTTGTCGCCAGTGGTCGGCGGAAGGTGCACGTGCCCGTCGACCTGGGACCGGACCGCAGCGACGCACGGATGCACGCCAAGACCGTAGGATCCTACGTAGTTCCGTAGGGGACCGCACCGCCACTTCCCAGCAAATTAGGGACACTGTTGCTACTGGGGTATCGGCGAGGACCATTCGCAACCGTCTCCATGAAGCTGGGCTACGGTCCCGCACACCGTTAGGCCGTCTTCCGCTCACGCCCCAACATCGTGCAGCCCGCCTCCAGTGGTGTCGCGACAGGCGTGAATGGAGGGACGAATGGAGACGTGTCGTCTTCAGCGATGAGAGTCGCTTCTGCCTTGGTGCCAATGATGGTCGTATGCGTGTTTGGAGCCGTGCAGGTGAGCGCCACAATCAGGACTGCATACGACCGAGGCACACAGGGCCAACACCCGGCATCATGGTGTGGGGGGCGATCTGCTACACTGGCCGTACACCACTGGTGATCGTCGAGGGGACACTGAATAGTGCACGGTACATCCAAACCGTCATCGAACCCATCGTTCTACCATTCCTAGACCGGCAAGGGAACTTGCTGTTCCAACAGGACAATGCACGTCCGCATGTATCCCGTGCCACCCAACGTGCTCTAGAAGGTGTAAGTCAACTACCCTGGCCAGCAAGATCTCCGGATCTGTCCCCCATTGAGCATGTTTGGGACTGGATGAAGCGTCGTCTCACGCGGTCTGCACGTCCAGCACGAACGCTGGTCCAACTGAGGCGCCAGGTGGAAATGGCATGGCAAGCCGTTCCACAGGACTACATCCAGCATCTCTACGATCGTCTCCATGGGAGAATAGCAGCCTGCATTGCTGCGAAAGGTGGATATACACTGTACTAGTGCCGACATTGTGCATGCTCTGTTGCCTGTGTCTATGTGCCTGTGGTTCTGTCAGTGTGATCATGTGATGCATCTGACCCCAGGAATGTGTCAATAAAGTTTCCCCTTCCTGGGACAATGAATTCATGGTGTTCTTATTTCAATTTCCAGGAGTGTATCTCCATAACCAATAAAAATTTGACACGTTGTAAGGAATGTTTTATTTAAATTAGTCTATACTATGACCTCCTAAAATGTTTGCTGTCCTTTGTGAAACATTGTGATACATAAAAATACATTAGTGACCTGCCCCAACTTTGCATAGCTAGAATTAAGTATCTACAACTGGATGACTTGCCTCGAGTAAAGGTCATAAATTAAATATGAAAATTTTCCTAGTGATTCAGTCTACTGATTAGTGAAAGCTATCATTATCTCTACTGTAGTTCCTGAGATTAGCCTTCAGATACAGGCAATAAAAAGCAGTGGGTGACTTTAATTCATTTTAGTTCATCCACTTTGCATGAAATATTCATGAATAGAATACACAAATCTTCCCCATAAGCCAGTCTATCTATTACAGAAAGCTGTACATTAATCGTGAGATTAACTTTCACATAAAGACAGAAAAACATGGTGGGGAACTAAGGAGGCATAGTAATATTTTAGAAGACAACTTTGAATTAAACATTCAATATAAGTTTTTATTGGCTACAGAGATATATCTGGTTACAGAGAAAAGTCTTCTTTTTTCATGTTGGTAATTCAGGTGGTATGGGTTTATTTATCAACTGTCACTTTTGTTTTGGATTTCAAGTTGTGCATTTGTACTTCAAAGATCTACTTGCTTTCTCCAAATCTCTACTGTGAAAAAACTTCTTTACTAACCATCCCTCCAGCCAGCGCCAACCCATTTCTAATACTTTACCTCACCTCTCCCAGTTCATACCATCATCCAACTGTGACCCTCCCTCTCTTCCACTTAACCACCCCCTGTTTACTTTCCAAGAATTCCTTACTTTCTAATTGGTCTCACCACCCTTCCCCTGATCCCTTCTCAAGAATACAAACCTTTTAACAAAAGAAAGAACAGCACACACACAAAACCCTATTAGATACTATGGATGCCACTTCCCTGTAAACCAACATCCCCCTTACCCATGACCTTGCTGCTACTGAACACTATATCTCCCAATGTCCTTACAACTCCAAGCCAGCCCATTACCCAATTTCTTATATATCTAACCAACTAATTCCTCACACATAACTACTTCACCTTTGAGGGGAAGATATATAAACAAATTTGTGGCATGACCTCCAACACCAGTCTGTTTATGGGTCTCCTAGAAAAAGCTTTCCTAGCCTCCAGAACACCAGACCCCTTGTCTGGTTCAGATTCACTGACAATATGTTCATGATCTGGACCTAGGGCGGCCAAGGTACCCTATCCTCATTCCTCCACAGTCTCAACACCTTATTTCCCATTCACTTCACCTTTTCCTCCTCAGCCCAATGTACTGCCTTCCAGGTTGTTGAACTACACCTCTCTGATGAGTCCATCTACACCTTTATTCACATCAAGCTCATTAACCACCAAATGTACCTGCATTTTGACAGCTGTCATGGCTTCCAAAGCAAAATATTGCTACTATATACCCTAAACACCTATCATCAGCATATCTGCAGAGATGAAAATCCCTTATCCAGTATCCTGAAGCTCTCACGAATGCCTTCACAAACAGGCACTATCCCCCAAATCTAGTTTTAAAACATATTTTGTACTCCATAGCCTCACATGCCCTTAATCCTCCCACCATCCCAAAGGATCAGCTGCAAAGAAGCACTCTGCTCACCGAGTATCATCCTGGACAGGAGCAATTGAACCATGCCCTTATCCAGTGCTTCCACCATCTATCATCATGCTCAGAAGTGAGGGACACCCTACCCACAACCCTTTTTACCCCTCTTAAAAAGGTATTCCATCATCAACCCAACCATCTATCATCATGCTCAGAAGTGAGGGACACCCTACCCACAATCCTTTTTATCCCTCTTAAAAAGGTATTACATCATCAACCCAACCTACACAATATCCAGGTTCATTCCTATGCCACTCCCACTCCTAACCCAGATGCAAGACCTGCTTGATTCACCCACTCAGCACATCGTACTCTAGTTCTGTCACAGGTTTACCTTATCCCATCCTATCCTATCCCGTCAGATGCCCAAGGAGCCATGTCATATACCAGCTTTGATGCACTTTCTGCATAGCATTTTGTGTGGACATGACCACCAACCAGCAATCTACCAGAATGAATGGTCACTGCCAAACTGTGGCACAACACGCTGCTATGCACAAAATGCTAGAGTTTAGTGGCTGCTTCACAATGTGTTCAATTTGGATCCTTGCTCAAGCACCAACATACCTGAACTTTACTGATGAGAGTTATTCTTGCAACACATTCTTTGTCCCCATAATCCTCCTCGTCTCATCCTCCAATAACCCACTGCCGCCACATCCTCTATCCAACACTCACCCCTTCTTCTGTCCTGTCACCCCTTCCAAAATCCACCTCTCCACGTCATCATTATTGTGGCCAACATGAATTCACCAGTTCAGGTGCTCATGTGGTGCCTTCCTGTCCCTTGCACCTGCTGCTACTCCCTCCTTCATTCCTATCCCACATGTCTGCTGCCTCCCTCTGCGCCATCAGCCACTCTTTCCCAATCTTCACTTTTGTTCCCTTGCTTTCTTCCTCTTTTTCCCCTCCATCCACTCCACCAGACTTCCTGCTGAACTGCAGTCCTGACATGTGATGAGCTGGCACACTGTAGTGTCTGTCCTATAAATTATTTAAACCTAGCATAGCTTCCTAAATTTGTGTTAATCACTACTTTTCTTTATCTAATCATGGGTCATTAATTGAACTCTGATAAAGAGTGCATGTCTGCCAGTTCTAGCGCAATCACATCTCCCACGATTTACAAAAAGTATGCATTCTAAGACATAAAGAGACCCCCAAGCAATTATTGAGCTTGAGATTGATTGACAGAGATGTTGGATGTCCTTCTGAGGGATATTGTGACAAATTCTGGCCTACTGGCATGTTAGATTGTCAAAATCCTGAACTATTTGGAGGACGCTGATCATAATTCTCCAAATGTTTTCAATTGGGAATAGATTTGGCGACATTGTTGGCCACTGGCAAGCATGAAGACAAGCAACAGAAACTCTTGCTGTGTACAAGTGGGCATTATATTGCTGAAATGTAAGCCCAGGTTGGCTTACTGTAAAGGCAACAAAACAAGGCATAGAATTTTGTTGATGTACTGCTATGCTGTAAGGGTGCAGTAGATGGTAACCAAACGGGTCATGTTCTGAAATGAAATGGCACCACCCCAGATTATCACTCATGGTTGTCAGCTGTATTGTGGGCAACAGTTAGATTAGTATCCCACTGTTATCTGGGATATCCCCAGACGTATCTTCACTGGTCATAGGTGCTCAGTATGAAGTGGGACTCATCACAGAGAGAATTCTACTTCAGTCCGTAAGATTCCATGCTGAAGATGTGTCTGGAGATGACGAACCTCCCCCACACCCCAACCCCACACCCCCTGTGATACTGGTGGGATAGCAACCTGACTATTGCCAGCCATATGGCCTGACAAACATGAGTAATGGTCTGGGATGCCATTTCATTTCACAGCAGGACCCCTTTGATTGTCATATGCAGCACCCTACAGCACTGTGATACATCGATATCCTATACCCTGTATAGTTGCCCTCAAAGCAAGCCATCCTGCACTTACATTTCAGCAAAACTCTACCTTGACGAGTGTGGTTGATGGAGATCTCCTCAATTGAGGATGTTTAGATCATTGTGGGCAGGACCCTATAACCAGCTTGGGATTTTGGTTATCTAATATGCCGATTGGACAGAATTTGGCATGATATCCCTCAGGAGGACATCCACATCTATCAATCAGTGCCAAGGTAAATAACTGCTACCGTAAGAGGTGAACCAGCATGTTACTGACTTTCTCAATTTGTGAAGCTCTTTCTCTTGAATAGATCATCCAATTTTTCTGAATTTATTATCATTTGTTTGTCTGTACATGTGCATCACATCTACCAATTCTTATCCCATTCAGATGAGAAAATAAACTCTGAAAAGTCAATGACAATTGTACATTCTGTACTGAGGCTTAAAACATATCATAAATTAATGTGGGCATGTATGCTGATATTTTTTTCCCCTTTATCACGATAAAATTTATTTACTTTGTGATAACTATATGTAAATTTCACAACAGTTTTCATTCTGTTACCAAGGAGTAAAAATATTGCAAACAGCATGTACTCTGAAGTTTACTGTGATCTGAATGCAGGCCTTATATAATCTAGCAATCAGCCTAGTCAACATAGGTTTTCCTCCTCAAGTATTGTATGTCTGCGAGGTGTTGATATTGCTAATTATCTGATTTCTCAGAATCTACTAGATTATAGCCTGATTTGTATTAATCATACTTCCTTATTATGAATGTTCTAACAATTCCACCTGGTCCCAAAAGGAGCATCATGATCTTCAACCTCAATTATTTTTCGAAAACAGTGGCATAGTGGCCTTAAACCCCTTCACAGAAGTTATTTTTGGCTAAGATGCTGAAACTCATTGAAATTGGAGCTTTGTTATACAGTTTGTCATAACTCTTCAGAATGTGTCTTAGAATGAGAGATATGGCTCTACTAATTAATATCTATCAATTTTGATTAAAAATATATTAATTTCTCAAAGGTATTCTGGAATGGAAAGCAGTGGATTTGGGAGCCTCATGCTTGACTCTAGTACATCAGTGACTTCCCATATGTTACCCACTGATGGAAGTCAAAACAAGGAACCACACATATTCAGCAATGCTGAAGAATCAGCCTACATAGACTGGGATATGGGTCCAGAGCAGCCTATCATGCAGGATCAACAGTAAGTTTTTTACTTTTATTTTTTAAGTCTGGTTTTACTTTTATATATAAGTGACAATACAGCTTTCCAGAAAAATGCAATGACGAGGTGAACTTGTGATTAAATTACAGAACTAAATGATGATATCTTTCTTGACCACACTTCTGAACATGTGAGAATACTATATGTAGTTTATGCATTTATGAATTATTATTAATCATTCAGACCATTGACCCTTGATTTTTTTAATGCATTTATTTGATAATAGCTGTGTTAGCTTTTTGATTACTGCTTTAGCTGCATTTGCAGTTTGTTGAACCCTTTGGAAACTTAGATACCATTGATTAAGTATGATTTGTATGAACTGGGGGTCACAAGTTGGAGAATTGTTAATGCCCTCTACTTCCAATGTCATAAACTCTGGACATGCTTCAGTTACCATCACTGAGTATGATGGTGGAATACTGTGTCACAGATATTTACATCTACCGACATACTCTGCAAGCCACCATATTGTGCATGGCAAAGGGTACCTTGAATCACTGCTAGTCATTCCTGTTTGTGCTCTACTTGCATACAGACTGAGGGAAAAACAACTGTTTCTATGCCTCTATATGAGCAATAATTCCTTTCACCTAGTCTTCATGGTCCTTATCAGGGTGTATACGACCTGTGACAACCGGGAGATCCGGGAGAGACACGGGAATTTTTTCATCCGGGAGAAAATGGGAAAAACCCGGGAATTTTTCATTGCTTTAGTTTTCAGTCAATTTTTTGTAATTTTGACTGGTAAGAACTGATACTCTAACAAAGGATATTACTGTATCCCGCCACTGCAGAATAATACTGCAACAACATTACATGAACGAGAGAATAAAACTTAAATTGCAGTGGAAATGCGCCGTATAAAAAAAAACACAGAGCTCTTACAACAGCAAAATGTGTGGAGGACTATGTAATGCTTCGTACCTCAAAATTACCTCCGATGTCCGTGACGTCACAACTGTTTACATTAGATCCATTTAAGCAGTAACGGGCGGGCTCATGCGCATGGGCAGTTGAGTCGCGTATGCGTAGTACCTTCTCCCACTTCTGGCTACTGAAATGTCGCTGCTGGCTGTGTAAGCGGCAAACCCTGGTATATGAACCGGACGGAAATTTCGAGGGGGGCGGGGGCAAACTCATATTCTTAAGGAAGAAAACCTTGTCACAAAGCGCCTAGCATCGAGCGCACGTTGGTCTATCGATTGTTCAAATGATTTTGAAGCACATCCCTGTTGGTTTTTGAAAATTTTTGAACACATTCTAAATTGATTTCTGAATGAATCATAAGTTGATTTTTGAATGTGTGCATAGTGTACGTGATGACTCTGCCAGGGGAATCTTCATCGCATCTAGAAATAAACTTTCCAGCAGACAAAAGGGGGCAGGGCTATACGAATGGAATTAAGCCGAACGGGTGAATGCCAACTGCTGTTTGTTTATGTGGTTGATTGGGTATGCGAATGATCAGCGTTGTTTATACTAGCGAAGTCCATAGATTCAGACTACGAGAGTAGCGCAAAAAACGTGTTGTACGAACGTCTAACCAGAGAATAATCGCTGGATAACTAAACGGGTCTACTATTGCCCCGGTTTGAAATATCGTAGACCAGGGGCTGATACGCAGAGGAGTCTGAGTGTCGTAAGTTGTGCGGGGGGCTAGTCTCCATGTGATCCTTGTTTACATTTAGTTATTTTGCTGTTTGCTCTTCGTTTACTGCTCAGTGATTTCTCTGGTTGGGAGCTTTCAAGTGAATTAAAATATATTCACGTAATTACGGAAGGCTAAAATGTGTTATTAGTTTCAGATTTTATTTCCACCTTTCTGACAGTCAAGCATTAATCACCTAGCAGAATAATGAAGTTACTTTTGTCGCTTTGCTTTGATCTATTTTTCCGCTGAGATAGCCAATTTATTTGAAACGAAGTGTTTACCACACTATTGGCTAGTTTCAACTGTTCGCTGCATTTCAAATGCACGTTTTCATCTTCTAGCACGTATGGCATTGTGCCATAATAAAGAACTGAACATGAGATAATACAGTACTGGTACTCCAAGAAAACTGACATCCCGAACACCACACTGAAGAGCTTAATATTAGGTCGAGGCCTCCTTCGTTGGCAATCTGGACATACGAATGTACATGGGCGTACCCAGCGAGGGGCAGGGGGGGCAGCTGCTCCCCCTTACAAGGGAACCTCCCCATCGCACCCCCTTCAGATTTAGTTATAAGTTGGCACAGTGGATAGGCCTTGATAAACTGAACACAGATCAATTGAGAAAACAGGAAGACGTTGTGTGGAACTGTGAAAAAATAAGCAAAATATACAAACTGAGTAGTCCATGGGCCACATAAGCAACATCATGGAGAGAGTGTGCTTAGAAGCGCCGTGGTCCCGTGGTAGCGTGAGCAGCTGCTGCACGAGAGATCCTTGGTTCAAGTCTTCCCTCGACTGAAAATTTTACTTTCTTTATTTTTGCATAGTTATTATCTGTCCATCCGTTCGTTGACATCTCTGTTCACTGTAATAAGTTTAGTGTCTGTGTTTTGCGACCGCACTACAAAACCGTGCGATTAGTAGACGAAAGGACGTGCCTCTCCAATGGGAACAGAAAACATTTGATCGTAAGGTCATAGGTCAACCGATTCCTCCACAGGAAAACACATCTGATATATTCTATACAACACTGGTGACGGCATGTGCGTCACATGACAGGAATATGTTGTCGACCCACCTAACTTGTATACTTGGCGAATGGGTAAAAAGATTCTTCTACCTTGCCCGATTTAGGTTTTCTTGTGGATGTGATAATCACTCCCAAAAAAGTGATGAAAACATAAGAGTTTGTCACATAAACGGAAAATAAAAAATTAAAATTTACACTCGATGGAAGATTTGAACTTAGGACCTTTCGTTCCGCAACTGCTCACGTTACCACGAGACCACGGCGTTCCTGCGTTCCTATTGTCCATATTGTTGCTTACCCTTGAACTACTCAGTTTGTATATTTTGCTTATTTTTTCACAGTTCTACACAACTTCTTACTGTTTTCTCAATTGATCTGTGTTCAATTTTTCAAGGCCTATCCACTGTGCCAACTTATAACTAAATCTGTGGGGGGTGCGATGGGGAGGTTCCCTTGTTAGAAGATATTCGAACTCGTTCGCGCAGATCCGGGAGTAATTTTTTTGTCTTGGGTACGTTACTGTCGGCAAAGCCTAGAAGATTGTTACTGAATTAAAAAGTTGTATTTTTAAACAAGGGCATTCTTATGTTTAAAATGTTTATTGAAAGAAGTTTTTCGCTACTTCACTGTTTTATTTAATAAGAAGTGCTGTATGTTGTCTCGAGACTAGTATGAACTTTCCTAAAATTCCTTCAATAAACCATAACTGACCATTCACCTTCCCTACTACCACCCTTGTGTTCTTGTTCCACTTCATAACAGTCTGCAGTGTTATACCTAGACATTTAATCGACATGATTATGTCAAGCAGTACACCACACACACACTACATCTCAATATTATAGGATTACTTTTCCCACTTATCTCCAATAACTTACACTTTTCTACATTTAGAGCAAGCTGTCACTCATCACACTAAATAGAAATTCTAAGTCTTCCTGTAACCTCTTACAATCACTCAATACTTTCCTGGATTGCTCTTGATTATACCCTTGTCTTTAAATGAACACTCAACATCCAGGATAATGTACTGAGTTCTATTATTTAAAAAATCTTCGAGCCACTCTTGTGTCTGGGAACCAATTTGATATTCTTCAAACTTTGTCAACAGTATGAAGTGGGGCACTGTGTTAAAAGCTTTCCAAAAATCTAGGAATAAGGAATCTGCCTGTTAACCTTCAGTAATGGTTTGCAGGCTATCATGTGAGAAAAGGCAAATTTGAGTTTTGCACAAACCATTCTTTCTAAATCCATGACGATTTGTGGATGGACAGAAAGTGGGAGTTTTTGATTTTATTATCTAGAAAATATTGGCACAAATCACTCTACTTGACAGTCAAGTTAATTTCACTTTAGCAATATTTTTATTTTATAAGTAGATTTAGTAAAAATAAAACATTTTTGTAAAATATTACCTAAATTAACTATATGAATATGGTGTCTGTTCTGACAGATGTGCCTGATAGAGCAGACACCACACTGTTGTTGATACAGCAGCAGTACATGCCAAATTTCAAAGGAGAGGCTGACTTCAGCCATAATTGGACACTGAAATGATTTGATGGTGAAAGCCAAAAATTTGTGCTGGACCAGGAATTGAAGCTTAATGCGAGTGGTTGCCATAACCATCTCATCCATCCAGACGTGCTTCCCATCTGACCAAAATTCTCAACCTGTCACATGCTAAAAGCCCCCACTGTCCATTCACCTACTTGCTTCCATTGCATCCTGTATTCCTGCAAGGGCTCAAACTCTGTTGTGCGTTTGCACTGAAGCTGTGAAGGCAGTGATGCATACAGATGTTCTGCCTTGAGAACTTCAGTGCAGATGCGCAACACGTCCAACAGCACAGACATCTCACATATTTACAGTATGTCTGTAGGCACAACTGTCTTGATAACTTCAGTGCAGATGCACAACAGGGTCCAAGCTACTTGTGGGAAGACAGGACTTGCTGCAAGCAAATTGGAGGATGGACAGTGAATGCTTTTAGTGTGTGACAGGTTGAGAATTTTGGTTGGATGGGAAGCATGTCCAGATGGCTGAGGCAGTTAGAGCAGCCACTCACGTTAAACAGGAGGTCTCTGTTTGAGTCCCAGTCTGGCACAAACTTTCAACTTCCACCATCAGATTATTTCAGTACCCAATTGCTGTGGGAGCTGGTCTCTTTTTTTAATTTGATATTTATGGCTGCTGTATCTACAGCAGACACCACACATACATGGTGATTCAGCTGCCCCTACTGCTGTCATTTTATACAACTTGCAATGTTATATCTGTCCTTCAAAAAAAACCCATGTGAGATTTTCATATTCTCTTGCTCATTACACACAAACTATTAGTCCTACAGAACAAATGAAAAGTACCTTTCTTGTAGTAAATTTAATGTAGTTAAATTTTGTGCTGGGATACGTTTTAACTGTAAGCCACAATTTTCCTTAAGAAAAACGCACAAAAGAATCCTCAAATGCACCTCCACCATGATTCTTATTCCTCACCAGTCAGGATTTCTAGTCTGTCAGTCATGGCACTCCTTCCTATCAGCGTACAAAAATTTCCGACTACACGAAGTATTTCCGATGTTAGACGTTTTTGGTCTCTGTGGATCTGGCTTTTACACCACCAGCATAGTTGGCTATTTCATTAACATTATTAATTTAAACATGCCTGTGATTGTAATGGAAGAAAAATGACTTTTGTAAATGTTACACTAAAACTAATTACATTGACAATTTGATCCAAACTTAACTCTTACAGGCACAGTAATTTTGTAGTCAGAAGGCCTGGAAAATACAAAAAGTTATTGTTTGTTTTATGCTATTAAAATTCACAAAATTGTTATTTGAAGTTTACAAAAATGTCAGTTTTTCAATTTATGAGTAGTCGGCTAAGCCAGTGGCGTAATAAGACCAGTCAACGAAGACCAAAAAAAGTTGAATGTGGGAAATAATTCGTAGAATGAAAAATTTTTGTATAGTTGTAGGATGGAGTTAAATGAACAGCATACTAAACTTCCTGAGCCCTGACCAATGAGGGCTGAGTGTGGGACTAAGTGTGCATTTGAAGGTCATTCTTGTATGTTTTCGTGAATAACTCAAAAACCATCCCAGTACAAAATTCAGCTACATTACATTTCCTGGAAAAAAGGTCCTGTTCATTTTTTTACCTGTATGACTAGAGTGTAGCAGATGCAAGAATATGAAAATCTTGCCCTTGGATTTTGAAGGCCAGGTATAACATTAGGGGTTGCATAAAATAACGGTGGTAGGAGCAGATGAATCGCCCTGTATATATAGTACATCTATAGGCATGACTGCCTTGGCAACTTAAGTGCAGATGCACAACAGGTTCCAAGCCCCTTGTGGAAATATTGGATTCACTGCGAACAAGTAGTTGAATGGACAATGAATGATTTTAGCCTGTGACAGGTTGAAAATTGGGTCAGATGGAAAGCATGTTCAGATGGCTGAGGTGGTTAGGGCAACTGTTCACATCACACAGAAGATCCAGGTTTGAGTCCCAGTCTAGCACAAATTATTTCAATGCATGATTGTGGCTGTAGTCAGTTTTTCCTGTGATAGAAATTAATTAATTAATTAATTAATTGATGAAAAATACTGGACACAAAAATTAAATGTATTATTGTCATAAATAAATTACTGATTGTTAAACTTTCTCAAAAAATTAAAAGTAAAACAAGATTTATATCTTAATGTATATGGAGCTATCGTACACCGATTTTACTATGTTATATAATCAAGAGCAAATTTGATTTTCTCTTCATAAATTGTGAATTAGAAATAAAAGAAGGTGGGCTGTAATTGGGAGCTGAGAGAATACATTTCAAGAATTATATTTTATTATAATTTTACTCCATATATTCTTGCTTGATGGATTACATCATTGAAGTCAAATTTAGTAGCTGTGTCACGTTCTATCAGCAAGGTAGCTAAATTTGACAGCCTGTTATTGCTCATATTCAACTTTAAGTAGTTTATCACCTTTAGTCTGCTGCATTTACAAAAAGCTGCAATCACTGGTATAGTCACAAAAATCCTCAAAGCTATTTGATGTTTGGATAAGCACCTCTTAACCCATAACTTGAAGAACAAGAAGAAAAAAAAACTATCCAAATGGAAAGCCACATCAGTGACCAACACAGATAGTCAAACACATTAATGCAGCATTTCAGGGATCTCCCGGATGTGGTTTTTAGGTGCTTCCTCACATCCGGCTAGGTAAATACCAGGATGTTACCCATGTCCCTTCATCATAACAAACTACACTAGCATATGTAAAATGTTTTCACATTTGAACATGAGATTTACTTTAGATGCAAACAGTGATGATACACAAATTTTGTCCTGGAGGGAGTGGTGTTCTCAGAAACACACCAACTTTCCCTTACACTGTCAAAATACATATAATAATGCTGACCCAATAGAGAAATAGATAGGAAAAGGTGAGGAAGAAGAAGAAAAAGAAGAGATGGAGATGACTATCTCTGCTGCATTTGGCGACAAAAGGAGCTGCACTTTTTTTTTTTTTTTTACATATGAGTGTGTGTTCATTTAAGGTGTGGCAATGTGCAGATCCGTTTTTGTAGACCCCATCCATCCAAGCAGATGACACATCAACTGGCACACACCACATTTCCACATTTGAGACCATGCATAGCATCAAACAGTAGCAGGTCTCTCTTTGACAAGTGTGGGTTTTTCCCCAAAAAGCCATGTAGCATCAGGCAATCTTCTCGATAGCACTTTCTGTAGAGTTGCCTAGCAACACACATGATGGGACTTGCTCTCCCAAGTTGTGTTAGTGATTGTAAAAATAAGTTTGTTTTTTGATATCAGACATTTAATGGCTTGCTGGGTGATTAGTTTTTGTTCAAGCCAGAAGATGATGGGTGGATAAGTTGGTTTGGTAATACGTAGCAACATAGCAGTGCACAGCATTTGCCAATGGAGAGCTAGTGGTAGGCAAACAAAGGGCTCTAGGTGATTTCATGCAAGCAGAAAAATGCTCACCTTGGACTAAAGATTATGTGCACAGAGTAGCTGATTATCAGAACTGGATCAATGGTACAAACTGCATTCTAAACCTTATATCAGTTGGCAAAGAGGTGACACGGTAACATACATACGTGCTGCTATACTAACTACGCTCTTCCATGAATGCACTGGACAATGATGGTATTAGAAATTTACATACTAGGAATACTGTCCATTTTACAATATTATTTATGAACAATTTTTATACTGTAAGGTCAATCAACTATATTGATCATGAAAACGAAAGAGATCAGTTAACATAGGTATTGCAAGAAATCATTATCTGACATGTGTGGTACAGAGAATTATTAATATTTTTTGTTTTAATGTGACACTTATCTGTTCCACGCCAGTGTTGAATTCAGAACTAATGGGATTTTCATGTTATGTGTAGTTCTCTACGTGGTGTCAAACATTTTCTTATTCAGGATTTGTGCATGTTATTAATATCAGTGTCAAAATGACCACAGTAACTTGTCAATGAGATTATTTCTTTCAATGTAATAAATGATTTTTGTGATACGTAGGAAGTTATTGACATATGTGCTGAGACATCCTGCCTCATCGATTCCTATATAACATTTATTTGGAGCAAATTAGTTAGTTGAACGAACAACAGTTCCCATGCTGGTGACTCCAATGGAGCCCAATGGCTGTGTTACACACATTACTCGACCAGTACGTGCAGCTTGTGGAAAATGGCACCGCTGCTGTTCACATACTGCCTTCTCCCACTCAGTCAGTTTATGCTGTGATCCACCTACCGCCCTTCAATTCTCGGACCCCTGACTGTGATTTCCCTCCATGGAAGTAATTTTTGCAGGCTCTTCAGTGGCTAGCAACACTACACAGTTTTCTCTGATGGTCACACAGTTGGATCCCCTGATTGCTGTGGAAGTGCACGACATCATCATTCCTCTATGAAAACTGGGCAAATTCAATATTCTCAGAGACTGACTGATGCCATCTGGCATGATGTGCAAACTCCCTCTTCCCCTGCTCACAGCCACCAGCATATCTGCCCACACAGGCACAACTTCCACCCTCCTACTAGTAGCAACCAGGGTAACCCACATGCAAGCAGCTAGGGCTGGTAACACAAGCAGTTCGTCAACAATGCCACCAGCTGCTAGGCACCCTGCATGTGGCACCCAAACTGTAGCCCACTCTCCTAGATACCCTACCTCCTTGAAAATGGCTCAGACCTCTCTGTCTATCCCTGCCAGCTATTGCCCAAGGCTGGCCACCATCCGTTCTGTCCCCTACTCCTCACTGCAGAAAACTTCTCACCACTTGCCACTCATTGTTCCCACACCCACTGTACGGACCTCAGACTCAGCAGAGATTTCACAAGGACCTTTACCATGGCCAATGTTACAGACCCCATCCTCAGGACTGATTTCATCACCAACTATGGTCTTCTCCCTGACCTGGCAAACTGCTGGGTTGTCAACAACACTTCCCAACACTCCATATCCTGTGACTGCTGCACAAGCACCCTTTTCATCATTAGACAGTTATCCTATTTAAGCGCCTTTGTCGACCTCCACACTGAATTCCCACCCTTCCAGCACCCTCAGTGAGGTATGCCATGATACACAGCACTACACAGGTTTCAGCCACAAAGAAATCAACCAAATTTCCCCTTGGAAGTTCCTCCAACAAGAATATCTTGCACAATTCACAACTGACGTATGACATGTGGCAGGCATTGACAATATTGTGGCCAACTGTCTTAATTGCTCCAGTGAGGCAGCAAAACTATACCTAAACAAGTGCCCTCACAGGTACCAACCATACCACACAAAATTTCAAGCAATATTTGGGCATTTGTGTGATCAAGGGTCCTTCACACAGACGAATGTGCAGGGAGGCGGCAGACTGTGCATATGCCAGATTTGCAGGACCGGGTTCTGCTCTTGACCATTTCCATCTGCTTGGTCACACACAAACACCATCTCAGCTTCATCCTGACATTAATAACAGGCCATTCTGATGGTTACAGTATGCTGCTTCAGTCACTCTGCCAGCAACACACAAGGAATACATGGTATGTGGGCAAAGGAACTTTCATTCATTAGCGCCAAGACCATAGCAATGATGAATTTCAAGACACATATTCCTAGGACCTTTTTTCCTCCATTTCCAGTCAGAAATCTGTCCATGCAATTTGTCAGTTTTATTAATGTTCATCCTGTATATATTCAGATTGTTTATGGTTATACACTAAATATTTGTTACAGGTCCATTTCTAACAATGTATCAGATGTTGGACCACCAACACATAAAAAGTTATGATAAACTATTTTATGTTGAGTCTCAATTCTCTCAACAAGTTTTGATGAGTTATCTTTGATTCTCCTTGGATCAATTTTTATCCACCTATCTTTTCTGCTTGCAGTAATGAAGGTCATTTATCAGAACAGCATCTTTATTGTCCAGCATTCTGAAGCATAATATTATTGTGATGTATTATTGACTGTCTGGGGTGCTTTAAGCAGTTTAGAATTGAACAGAAAAATACATTAAAAGAAATCACAAACATCTTTCACGCTATTTCCACTTTATTTTGTAATTACTTTCAATATTTTATTCTTTCATATGGGATATTCTTTTGATATTTGTAATCAGATGACTGATTACACATATAAAAGTGATTTATTTATTCAAAAATGCTTGATCTGAAACTATTGTACTCATTGTAACATTTTTTGGCAATTTTTGCAGAGAAGTGTATGAGAAATTGGTGGCCTACAGTAGTAGCTGTACTAGTGAGATTTCAACACCTATGACTGAAAATTCTTATTCAGATGTTGCTTCTCCTTCGGGAGAGCACAGTAAAGAGCCCACTACTGAAAACATTGGTAGCAAAGTAGATTTGCTGCAATATGCTCTTAAGGAATGGAAAGGAAGCACAAAGAAAGCCGAGACAATCCTGAAGGTATAACCATAGTTTTTAAAGAATTTGTTGATATCAGTTAAACATGATATTTTCCAAAAAATTATCAGAGAAAATGTCAAATCTACATTTGCAGAAAACTTTTTGTATATTTACATCAAAGTTTTTTGTTGATAAACTGAGAAATGGAAAATATGTGTTTTCAAATTTTGAATTGTGGTTGGAATTTCTTTTATAGTAACAGTGACAAATAATTTACCAATGAATCACATAGCTCAGGAATGATAAATGTGTTCATCATAAATTAAACAATGACTGTGAATCCAAAAGAAACCCAAAATTCAGATAAACTCAGTTACATGTCAATGTTATACGCATGTGAGAGTAGCTGATCATAAAATAACTAAACAATAAATATCCATCTGGACAATATTTGTTTTATTCTATTACATTTAAAATGCATTTTTGTAGTTTTAACTGAAACTTTTTGTCAAAGAGCTGAGTGCTTACATTAATATCAACTGTTCACAAATATATTCAGTGACAAAGACAAGATTTTGACTGAGAAAATTGTTAAAATTGCAAAACAGGTAGTCAGTACTTACCTTCGGAAGTTTACAATTCATAATACTGCCTGTAGAAGTGCTAGAACTAGAAAATAGCAAAGAAACTTTGAGAACAGTATTTTTTCTGCCAGGAGGGAAGAAGGGTTGGTTGGGGAACTTTGGAAAGATGGGGCACACATGTAGGCCCTGGATTAAGAGGGATAAACCTATTGTCAGTCAACCTAAGGTCTGAGTGAGTTGCCCCACCCTCTCCCCATTTCCAGCCATCTCTAACCAATACCTCTTTCACCCACAAAGGAAAAGCATATAGTACTGAAAAATAGGGTTACTATTTTCTACTGTTTCTTTATAATTAATAACTAAAAATCAGGCAGAAAAAAGAAAAAAAAATCAATCTGAAGGTCTCCTCAGATGAAATGAAATGCCAAATTATTTTACAAAGTGTTCCTGTGAAAAGTGTTATTTTTCATATATTCAGGCAATTCTGATGCACCAGGGGAAAGCTAGGTCAAGAGTGATGTTTAGGTAGGTTAAATTTGCGGGTGATGGGATTTCAAAGAATAGTTCTGATAGGTATATTAATGGTAGGGATAGAGAAAGGTTTATCTAGGTATGTCCAACTATAGTGGCTGATAGGGGCAGCATCCTTAAATCGTGACACATGTGACCTATGTAATGACAGCTCCAAACATTCTCATGCATTCTCATGGCCATATGTTAGGGTGTATTTTGTGCTTGTAAGGCATCTGGGAAACCTGTTGATACTTTTCTCTACATCTTTCTTTCCCTGAAGAAAATTGAGTGTTTGGCATTTGAGATCTCTAAATGATACACTTCTGCTCTCCTTGTTTCATTTTAACTTTGTAAATGTGGTCTACAAATTCCTCATATGGTTCACCATGCCTTATCAAGATGTTATTTAGCAACTGCATTTCTGCCTAGTTTTTTCTTTTACTCATGTAGTCCACATTTCAGCTCTGTGAAGATTCCCATGTGTCTCAGCTTCTCATAACAAATTGTGAATAGACACAGACCATTTAATTATGCTACACTCTACCATTATTCCTTTGAACAATTACCCAAGGACACAGCAGCCTTAAAAATATCCCAAGGAAGTTTTTATTTCTTCCATGTATATCCTCTCAATGATGTAATTAAACCCAACATTGTGAACTCCAGTGCTTTGGTGGATGGACTAGATGGTGATGGGATCTCTACCCTTCTGGCTGTATTCAACTTACTTAACCCCTAAGTCAAACCCTGCTTATCAAGTCATAGTTGCACAGTCTCATTTAAGAGATGATGCACATTGTATTGCATACTGTGTTTCTTACCTCCCAGATTCTTGGAATTGTGCACTACCATCCATGGTGAGATGTACAACAAACAGGTTGTACATGCTGGCCAACAGCACTCGTGCATCAGTGTGTGATAACTTACACCTGTGGCACCAATTAGGCAGTAACTCTGTACTCACTAGATGCTTGCTTCTGACATCAGATTTCAGATTTAATGCAGGAAAGTAGCTTTTGCGCATCAGTCTGTGGGTGCAGCTTCCTTTAGAGAAGGCAATAACTAGTAGCAGATAGCCAGAAAGTAGTGAGAAGATTGTTGAACAATGAAACACTCATGTAGAAGAGTTCAAACATGACTGGACAGTTGTTCATAACTGTTAACTCCCTATGGAACCAGTGTGGAGCCTTTGCCTTGGTGGGCTGAGTGACAAGGAGGAGTAGACAGGAGCACAGTCTATAATCAAAGACCAGACATATGGTTGACCACAGGATGGCAACATAGGCAGTGCAGTGACTGCACCATTCAGTCTCCAGGAAATTCTTTTCATTATTAGTTCATCAATGCAGCACCCTTGTCAATGTGACATCTGACTGTGTTTTCCTGTTTCCTGGTATCTATATGGCAGAGGTATTAAAGCAGGCAAGAGCACTGATGTAATATAATCTTCACTATATTCCATTCAATGGCTGGTAAAGCACAGATGTCGATTTAGCTGTAAATGATGTAAACAAATCTTGCAGAATCCTCTGGTGTTTTCCTGGGTCATATCATAAGTTCTCCAGGGAATGTCTGCAAACCGACATGTTTCCTTCATCAGATAGTTCCTGATGATGGCTGCTCTGCTCAGGGCAGCATTGTGTGTACATTGGTCATTATCCCCTCCATCACTCCACTCCTGTCACTGTCTGTGGAAATGACTGTCATAAATTGTGGTGCTGGTGGGCCTAGCAATGCCAGCTGTGAATTGCAGCACTTTGTCTCTACACTGTTGCCACTGAGTGTGGACCTCACTGTATTGGAATGCTTTGCTGTTTCTTGGGTCAATGCAATGTTTCATGCCTGACTCAATTGTAGGCCACTATCTTTGTTAATTACACCTTCTTGGAATCTAAGTTTAATGGCTTCTTTAATCATGCAATCCCAGGAGGAGGAATGCTGTCTAAGTATCTTGGTTTTGTTATACTCTATAGTATGATCAGTTTTATACTAGTGTCAACCACAGTTGAATTAGTGGCCTGGAGTAATTCAGTAAATCATCCTTTACTGAAACCAATAGTGTCAAGGTCTTAGCAAGTGGGTGAAATACACAACTGACATTATGTTGCGCCAAGATTCTGCTGGCTCTTCTGGAGCTTTTTCCAACTAAAGGGATGATCACTAGTGATTCGTAGTCCTCTTTTTCTTCATGCTGTTGCCTTGGTATAGCCTCTCTAAATGCATGCCTTATCTACTTGTTGTTGTATCCATTCCTTTGAAATGTATTCTTTAGGTTCTTCAACTCAGGTGGAAGGCTGTCTTCATTGCAGATGGATCATGTCCCGTGAACAAGTGTGCATAATATGCCTTCATGCTGAGCAATGGAATGTATTTCCACCTCCATGGTAAACTGTACTGGGTGAACTAAGTTGAAGTGATGGAGAAATTCACCTAAGTTGACCCATCCATGTGGCCAAAAAATGAACATGAGATCCATGTAATGGTAGAAATAGGTTGGTTTTAGTTGGGATTGCTCCAGGGCCTTTGCCTTGAAACTTTGAAATCTTCCATGAACAAATTTGTCGCAACTTGTGATGGATGACACCTAATGGTGACGCCATCCATCTTTTCATAATTTCTGTCAAACATGAAGTAAGTTGAAATGAGCACAAACTCAAAGAGACTTATCAGGCCAGTCCTGAATTTCTTGCTTATCAATTCCATGCATTTTTTTTAGTGGTACCCTGGTGAAGAGGAGCAGTATGTGAGAATTCACCACCAGATCACTATCACAGAGGCAAAGTTCTTGTAGATGTACAAAATGAATGGAATTATGGATGTGATGTTGGCATTAACCCACAGATGGACTCGGGAATGCAGACAGGTTTTTGGCCAAGACATATGTTGCTGCTGCTGACAAAGGGAATATTACAATGTTACTCCTGCACTCAGAATATAAACAGAAAGTTTATGGACTTTTTGATGATGCAGCACACAGGAAAATAGAACAAGGTAAGTCCAGAGAAAAATCATCAAACTTCTACAAAGTACATTCAGTGACAAGAGTGTCAAGAAATTTCAACCACAAGCTGCTGCTCTGCCACTGCTGTATGGACTGCCAAAAGTCCACAAAGAGGGCATCCTCTGAGGCTCATAGTCAGCAATATAGGAGCAACTACATATATGGTTTGGCCAAACACTTGACCACTCTCCTGAGTCTGTCTGTGGGGAAATGCTAACATTGCATCCATAATTCCATTCATTTTGTACAACTTCCACAAGAACTCCCACTTAGTGATAGTGACCTACTGGTGAATTCTCACATAATGCCCCTCATCACCAGGGCACCACTAAAAATGCATGGAACTGATAAAGCAAGGAATTCTGGACCAACCTGACAAGGCTCTTTGAGTTTGTGCTCACTCCAACTTACTTCATGTTTGACAGAAATTATCAAAAGATGGATGGCTTCACCATTTGGTTTCATATGTCGCAATTTGTGGCAAATTTGCTCATGGAAGATTTTGAGAAGAATGCCCTGGAGGAAGCCCAACTAAAACAAACCTGCTGACTTGTTCAATATCAATTTGTAACTATGTACAAAATGATGAAATGGACCAATAAATCAATCAATCAACCAATACCATTATGTGGATATTATGTTCATTGTCTGATCTCATGGATGTATCAGCTTAGGTGAATTTCTCCATCAGTTCAACTTAGTTAACCTAATACAGTTTACCTTGGAGGTGGAACAGAAATGCATCCTCCAATTTTTGATGTCCTGGTGAAATAGAAACCAGATGGGAAGCTGGAATGCAATGTGTACTAAAAGCCTACACACAATGATCTGTATATACATGCCTCCAGTCACCACAATTCCCAGTATGAAGGCATTTCATGGACACTTGGTCACGGGGTGCAGTTCATCTGTAACTAAGACAGCCTTCCACATGAGGTGAAGCACCTGGAGAAAACATTCTGAAGGAATGGGTATGGCAACAAGTAGTGAGGTGCGCATTTAGTCAAGTTATATCTAGACAACTGCATAAAGAAAAAGAAGAGCACCAATCAATAGTGAACATGCAATTTGTTGGCAATACCTCCATGAAAGTCAGCAGAATCTTGAAGCCATACAGTGTCACATGTATATTTCACCCACCCTCTAAGGCTTTGACCCTGCTAAGTAGTTATCATTGGTTGTGTTCCACAGCTTTCCACCGGACTCGTATTCGGGAGGACGACGGTTCAATCCCGCGTCCGGCCATCCTGATTTACGTTTTCCGTGATTTCCCTAGATCACTCCAGGCAAATGCCGGGATGGTTCCTTTGAAAGGGCACGGCCGACTTCCTTCCCCATCCATCCCTAATCCGAGCTTGTGCTCCGTCTCTAATGACCTCATTGTCGACAGGACGTTAAACACCAATATCCTCCACCACAGCTTTCATAAACCATAGGAATAACATACTGCAACACATAAGCTGCTGAATAATTTATTTTTAATTTCTAATTTTATGAGAGTTTTCAATCAGAGACCATTTCCCAGTTCAGTTTTTGTCAATGATAGATGTCACATATATCTTATAAAACAATTGTCAAAATATAACTGGTTATACAATTAAAAATGAACTATTCAGTAGCTTAGCATGTTATAATATGTTGTTTCTATGAACGACACTATTAGTTTCAGTAGATGATGATCTTGGCCTTTGCAAACCAGTGGTCTACCAGATCCCCTGTCAGTGCAGCAAGACATACATCGGAGAAATTGTACCCACAGTAGAAGAGTGGGGCCATGAACATGCTGTGCTGAATTACAACAGACTACCAAATCAGCCATGGCTGGCCATACTATAAAAACAGGCTACATTATCAATAACAACAAAACCAGGATACAAAATCTTCCTTGTTCTGAGATTGTGTGTTTAAAGAGGCTACTGAAATTGGGGTCTAAGATCATGTAATTAACAAAGAAAACAGACTACCACTGCATCAAGCATTGAACACTGCTCTGAGCGAAGAAAAACAAAACATTATTGAAAAGGCTGTGAATGTAAGTAAATTGATCATTTTATATCACACAATTGGCTATCGAATGTACAGTTCGGCTTTAGAAGTCATTTAACAACTGAAAGTGCTATATTCTCTTTTCTCTGTGAGGTACTGGATGGGTTAAACAAAAGGTTTCAAATGCTAGGCTAATTTTTTTAATTTAACTGAGGCGTTTGATTGTGTTTATCACAAAATATTGCTCCAGAAGTTGGACCATTATGGAATATGGGGGGTAACTCACAATTGGTTCACCTCTTACTTTAGCAACAGGCAGCAAAAGGTCATTATTCACAGTGTTGAGAATGGCTGTCATGTGGGGTCTGAGTGGGATATGGTCAAGTGGGGGGGGGGGGCCTAGGGTTCAGTGTTGGACCACTCCTGTTCCTTATTTATATAAATTATATGCCCTCTAGTATTACAGGTAACTCTAAAATATTTCTGTTTGCTGATGACACTAGCTTGGTAGTAGAGGATGTTTTGTGAAACACTGACTCGGTTTCAAATAGTGCAGTTCATGACATAAGTTCATGGCTTTTAGGAAATAAAATAATGTTAAATCACAGTAAGACTAAGTTTTTACATTCTCTAACACACAATTCAACTAAACCTGACGTTTTAATTTCACAGAATGTGCATATGATTAGTGAAACTGAACAGTTCAAATTTCTAGGTGTTCAGATAGATAGTAAACTGTTGTGGAAATCCATGTTCAGGATCTTGTAGACTTAATGCTGCCATTTTTACAATTGGAACAGATCTGAAATGTGTTCAGATGTCAGCGTAACTTTCTACACGTACATAGCATCAGTAGTTAGGTAAAGGATTAGAGTTGCAATTTGCTGTGGCAGGTGGAGTGGCCATAAGAGTTGTGTTTAGTGTTGTTATCAGGCATGGTGTCTGAACAGCATCACATGTTGAATGATAACTGTGAAGAACATGTAATTGTTGCACACTTGTGTGAGACAGTAACTAACAGAGTTTGACCAGGGCCTCATTGTAAGTCTCCATTTGGCTCCATTTAGCTGCCTGGTCAAATGAAGCAATATCCAGATTTTTGGGCATTTGGATTTGACAATGGCCCAATGTTAGACTGAATTGGAATGTGAGGGCAGACATACTTATCATCAAGATGCCAGTTGACCATTTCTGACCATCATAAGGGAAGATTGCCATATTGTGTATCAAGCACATTTTAACCTCTTCAAAAATGCACCTGCCATTTGAGAAAAGCTATCAGATTCCCTGCAACATTATGTGTTAGCCTGTACTATTGGTTAGAGACCAGCAGCAGCCAGATAAGGGAATAACTAATCACAGTGCCACACATCTCCTGCCATTGACCCCCCCAACACAAATAGCTGTGTTTGGAGTGGTCTCAAGACCAGGAAACATGGGTTGCTGGTGTCTGGGGACACACTGTGGTCAGCAATGAATCATGGCTCTATACTACCCTAAATGACCATTGTCGGTAAGTATGATAGTGACATGGGAAGAAGTCTCATTCTTCCAATGTTTTGGAGATACAGAGCAGTGTTACTCTTGGCATTATGGTGAGGCAAGCCATCATATACGAGTTCAGCTGACAGTTGGTAGTGACTGAGGTAACTCTGATGACACAGTGGTATGTCACTGACATCCTCATGTGCTACCCCTCATGTAACAGTATCACAGTGCCATTTTTCAGGAGAACAATGCTTGTTCACACATGGCACATGTCTCTATGAACTGTCTGCATGACATTGAGGTACTCCTGTGGTGAGAAAGATTCCATATCGGTCACCTATAAGACATGTGTTGGACTAGCTTGGACATCAACACCATCCCAGTGCCAGAATCCAATATAGCAAGGATTATTTACAACAGTTATGGGACAGCTTGCCTCAGTAGAGGATACAACAGCTTTACGATACCCTTCCCAAGTGAATCAGTGCATGTATCCAGGTCAGAGGTGGTGCAATGTCATACTGATAAGTGGGCTCATACTGCCAAGTTCTTTGTAAACTTGGTCAATATAGTATTCCCTGAAATAACATTACTTACCCTTTCAAACTATGGAGTTTCATTTTGTTTCTTCCTGCTCTCCTGTGTGCCATGAATGGGAATGCAGTTGGTCTTTTGATGTATCATAACATGGTTGAAGTAGTGTGAGCATGTAGCAGTTTGTTAATTGCTATTTGAATCAGATATGTGCTTGGTTATGAAATGCAATTATATGACTTGGATGATCTGTTTACTTTGATCACATTCGTTAAATGAAAAATTTGGTTCAGGAGATAGTAGCATGGCTGTAGCTGATGCTGTAATATAACTAACAGATGTACCAGAAACATAAACACAACCGGAGGAAATGAAACACATTTTTTTAAGTTCATTTTGTGATTTCGGATTACCCAATATAACTCCTGCCTCTTCAGCAAACATTACACTTGCTGAACATCTGTAAGTCTTTCAGGAAGTAACCAAATTTTAACATTAAGAGATTCTGTATTATGTTTCCCAATTTCAAATATAGATATACTCATGGGGTTAGACAGAAATGCTAGGACATCAACTATTACATTGTCATATGTAGCAACATTCAAATTAAATATGATGTCTTCAGTTTACTGTCATTTATTTATAGTAAAGTTGTTCAAAATTGACTGATACATCCATTTACCACTATGGTCATATTTTGTTGTAATTCATCTAGGTTTCGATGTGGTTGTCAAATGTCACTGAAAAAGTTGATAGTTTAATTTAATTTGTAAAAAATTTACTAGTGAGATGAAATACTGCTTTGTCTGTAATGTGAGTAATATGGCATTGATGTCAGGGAGGATTTCTTTCTTTGAACACAGTGGCACTCTTCCTTTATAGAATGTGTATTTTATGTCTTAAGAATATCTGTTTAATGTAGATGACTGTGATGAGTGCATACAGAAAGTAATTTTACATGTGTTTTGTTGCTACTGAAAAGGAAACATGAAACACAGTGCCAGTACATAGCCTACTGGTTTTAAAAAATAACATCAGCAAAGCCACTAAACTTAAAACCCTCACCTGAAAAATAAATCAGCATCATTGGTGTCATGTTCCCTCATAATGTGATACATTCCAGAAAGTTTTACAGTTTAATTCAACCCAGTTTACACTGATTGGTCATCAGGAACTGCCATCACCTGTTCATCACTTCCCAGTTTTTTTTTTTTTTTTTTTTTTTTTTTTTTGGGGGGGGGGGGCATGGTCATGTCAGAAATCAGCTATCTCTGTAGTGAGCAGTGCAGATGAGTGTGCATTGGTGCCATGGCCAGAAAGTCACAGTAATTTTATAATTTGCTCGCCCCCTCACTCTTACTTCACAAGGAGTGTAAACTACATTATCAGAAATGTTATGATGGTTTTTGTTGTAAGTCTGCTTCTTCAGCAATACAGATGTTATTAAGCACAGCTTATTTACAATTAAATCACACAAAATAATATTTCTTGACTCTTTTGCAAACACATAAAACTGAAGGTTCCTGGATGTGGTTACCACATGGTCAGTATAGTACTCTGAACGTTTGTTGAATAATTCACATATGGAGAAAACTGTTTGTAGCTTTGACTGGGAAACACTCAGATATGATCCACACTCTCAATGTATCCATATGCCATCAGTTTGTTCACTGAAAACACAATCATCTGTTTAATGGCAAGCAAAGATGGTCCTCCCATAGACAGACAGGAAAATCTGTGAGCTAGCCAAATGTCATTGGTATTTAACAATGAAGTTCAAATCACTGTCCATGAAAAAGGATGTAGCATAGGGTTGCCGTCAATAGATACACTGGTGATCTTGCTGTAAATATCAGCTGGTTGGCTGATCTGTGACCATATGAAATTTGTTACCATATAAAAAACTCAGAACTTTTGATCACCAAAGATAATTGACAATGTCTCATTCTCTATCTGGGAATAATTTTTTGTGCCATGGTGATTGCCATAGTAGTGAACACAATAGGCTGTTCTGAACCATTCAGGTACCTATGCCACAGTACAGCCCCAACACCATATGTTAATGCATCCATGGTCAACACTGAAGATAAATGAGGATGATAAAAGGCCAGCCAAGGAACAGTTTGGAGACATTTCTTCAGTTTAAGAAATGCTGCATGACAATTCATGGACCACTGGTAAGGGACCTGTTTTCACTGCAATCAATTCAACATGAGCTATCACTGCAGTTTTGGGAATAAATTGGGCATAACAGAAACCTTGATCATAAAAACCTGCAGGTCCTTTATGTTGTTTGGTACTGGAATATGAGAAAGGCTTTCATTCTCTGACATTAGTTTAAGTCCTTCCTGGTTAAAGATGCATTTTATATACTTAATAGAAGCCTAACAGAAGGAGCATTTGGACAAGTTACACTTTAACCCCACTTTTAAAAGAAATGAAAATATTTTCCACAGATTTGATAAACACTCTTCCACAGTTCTACTTGTCACTACTACATTATCCAGATAAATGACACTTTGTGGAATGTTGGCAATAGTTTGTTCTAAAAATTTCTGAGAGATTGCTGGTTCACTAGCAACACCAAAAGGTAACCTGTTATAATGATAGAGGCCAAAAGGAGTATTCAGTACCAGACTGGCTTTGGAAGTTTCATCCAAAGGAAGTCAAGAATAAGCTTCTGGAAGAATGATTGTAGAGAAATACGACGACTTGACTCTATGATGTTTATTTGCATTAGCACACTCAGCTGGTGATTGCACAGCTGGCACTGACAAACATCTGCTTTAAAACCTTATTGAAAACACTGTTGACAGACATAATTATAATGTGATGTCGGCAGCTGTGTATAGCATGTAAAAAATAACCAGGACAACTGGGCAGTCTGCTGACAATCTGCTAAGGCCAGGAGAAATACCTGTAATGGCACTAGATTCCTAGGTTTGAGTCCTGACTGGTTGATTGGGAGCTACTTCACTGTCACCTGTACTGTGTGACATTTATCTAGTCTCATGCCCAGATGAACTAAGCTGCTGATTGAGATGATAGTTATGATATTTCACAGTATGTGGAAGCTGTAGCCTGAGGTGCTTGAGGTATCTTGAACGCTGTAGCAATATGCGAAATTTCTAGAGAGGAACCTGGCTGCTGTAATGCACTTCAATATCCAGTACTAATCTAATCACTACATCACATATTAATGATTCTGTGTGGAATAGTCCACAAGAACATATAAACTTGCATCTTCTACTCAGGCCTTGTAGGTCTGCCATTCATGATTCGTAACTATCTGATGTTGCTTTAAGATACTGAAGGAACTTTAAACAAGCTGTCATGATATGCATTTCTGTGGCAAATTGTTCACTTACAAGCAAATGGATATTTGTGAGAGACAGCAATGGTGGGTTAGATAAAGGAGCCAACTTTTGCACAAGATAGTAGAGATGTTAATTTGTATTTCATAGAAAGGATTGCTGTTGCTCAGGGTAATGAATGTTACTTGCCTGAAAATAAAGTGCTAAAACCTTTTGATACTCTTCCCAGTCCTTTTGAGTTCATTAAACGGCTGAAAAGTTGGAACTGCTGGAAGTGATTGTTGATGTGCTAGATATGTCAACTTCTGCATGAGCTCATGCTGCTACTTGAGCTTTCATTTCCATAGCTCAAGAAACTACTGGTCCATTATGGTTGAAACACTCAGCACAACATCATGACAAGTCTCATTCTGGTGCAGTGAGCTGCAATTCCAAAAAAATTTCGATAACACTGTTGTAAGTCTACTTTGTCAACTACTCAGATTTCATGAAGATCAACTTATTTACAATAAAATCACACAAAGTAATAGCTCCTGACTCTTCTGGAAATACACAAAAGACTCCTGGAATCAGTTACCTTATGTTCAATGCAGTACTCTGAAAGTCTGTTGAATAGCTCACAAGTCCATGCTCGAGAATACTGTTTGTACAGTAGGTTCAGCTAGGAAACACTCAGAATGAACCACGCTCTTGGCATATCGATATGGTGTCAGTTTGTTTACCACAAACACAACGAGTGAAGACAGTCCTGTATTAGGCAGACAGGAAAAGCCCAGAGCTAGCAAAGTGTTGTCAGCAGTTAGCAACAAAGTCCAAATTACAGTCCAAGAGAAAATCATGCAGCACGGGGTCGTTGCCAATAGATATACTGGAGAGCTTGCTGTAAACATTGGCTGGTTGACAAGTGACTGTAGAGATCTGCAACAGCCTTTAAATCTGCTGCAGGTGTTTTGCCATGAGATCTGGCATCAGCACGTGTGTGTGTGTGTGTGTGTGAGATTGTATCGAGTGATTCATCCATATGTACAGAGGAATTGCAGGATTGTTTGTATAATTGGATTATATGTTTGTCTGGTCCAAAAACATTTTGTTTATATCCTGTTGAGTTTGGATCACTGGCTACCTCCAAAAGGACAGTACAAAGAAGAAAAAGTATCAGAAAAAAGTCATTTACACTGAAGAGCCAAAGAAACTGGTACACCTGCCTAATATTGTGTAGGGCTCACGTGAGCACATGGAAGCACCACAATACAACATAGCATGGACTCAACTAATGTCTGAAGTAATGCTGGAAGGAATTTACACCATGAATCTTGCAGGGCTGTCCATGAATTCATAATAGTGTGAGGGGATGGAGATCTTGTCTGAACAACACGTTGCAAGACATACCAGATATGCTCAATAATGTTTGTGTCTGGGAAGTTTGGTGGGCAGCAGAAGTGTTTAAACTTAGAAGAGTGTCCCTGGAGCTACTCTGTAGCAATTCAGGATGTATAGGGTGTCGCATTGTCCTGCTGGAATTGCCCAAGTCAATCAGAATGCACAATGGACATGAACGGATGCAGGTGATCAGACAGGATGCTTATATACATGTCACCTGTCAGAGTCATACCTAGATGTATCATGTCTCACACCATTACAGAGCCTCCACCAGCTTGAACAGTCCCCTGCTGACATGCAGGGTCCATGGATTCATGAGGTTGTCGCCATACCCTTACACGTCCATTCACTCAATAAAATTTGTAACGAGACTCATCCAACCAGGCAATATGTATCCCGTCATCAACAGTCCAATGTCAGTGTTGATGAGCCCAGGGAAGGCATAAAGCTTTGAGTCATGCAGTCATCAAGGGTGCATGAGTGGACCTTCAGCTCTGAAAGCCCATATCAATGATGTTTTTTGGCTGAATGGTTTGCATGCTGACACTTCTTGATGACTCAGCATTGATATCTGCAGCAATTTGTGGATGGGTTGCACTTCTGTCATGTTGAATGATTCTCTCCAGTCATCGTTGGTCCCATTCTTGCAGGATCTTTTTCTCTCAGCAACAGTGTCAGAGATTTGATGTTCTACGGGATTCCTGATATTCACAGTACACTCAGGAAATGATCATACTGGAAAATCCCCACTTCATCGCTACCTCAGAGATGCTGTGTCCCATCACTTATGTGCTGACTATAATACCACATTGTAACTCACTTAAATCTTGACAACATGCCATTATAGCAACAGTAACCAATCTAACAATTGAACCAGACACTTGTTGTCATATATAGGATTGCCAACTGCAGCACCATATTCTGCCTGTTTACGTATCTCTGTATGTGCATATGCATGCCTATACCAGATTCTTTGGTGCTTCAGTGTATATGACATACTGTTGTTGTTGTGGTCTTCAGTCCTGAGACTGGTTTGATGCAGCTCTCCATGCTACTCTATCCTGTGCAAGCTTCTTCATCTCCCAGTACCTACTGCAACCTACATCCTTCTGAATCTGCTTAGTGTATACATCTCTTGGTCTCCCTCTACGATTTTTACCCTCCACGCTGTCCTCCAATACTAAATTGGTGATCCCTTGATGCCTCAGAACATGTCCTACCATCCGATCCCTTCTTCTGGTCAAGTTGTGCCACAAACTTCTCTTCTCCCCAATCCTATTCAATACTTCCTCATTAGTTATGTGATCTACCCATCTAATCTTCAGCATTCTTCTGTAGCACCACATTTTGAAAGCTTCTATTCTCTTCTTGTCCAAACTATTTATCGTCCATGTTTCACTTCCATACATGGCTACACTCCATACAAATACTTTCAGAAATGACTTCCTGACACTTAAATCTATACTCGATGTTAACAAATTTCTCTTCTTCAGAAACGCTTTCCTTGCCATTGCCAGCCTACATTTTATATCCTCTCTACTTCGACCATCATCAGTTATTTTGCTCCCCAAATAGCAAAACTCCTTTACTACTTTAAGTGGCTCATTTCCTAATCTAATTCCCTCAGCATCACCCGACTTAATTAGACTACATTCCATTATCCTTGTTTTGATTTTGTTGATGTTCATCTTATATCCTCCTTTCAAGACACTGTCCATTCCGTTCAACTGCTCTTCCAAGTCCTTTGCTGTCTCTGACAGAATTACAATGTCATCGGCGAACCTCAAAGTTTTTATTTCTTCTCCATGAATTTTAATACCTACTCCGAATTTTTCTTTTGTTTCCTTTACTGCTTGCTCAATATACAGATTGAACAACATCAGGGAGAGGCTACAACCCTGTCTTACTCCCTTCCCAACCACTGCTTCCCTTTCATGTCCCTCAACTCTTATAACTGCCATCTGGTTTCTGTACAAATTGTAAATAGCCTTTCGCTCCCTGTATTTTACCCCTGCCACCTTTAGAATTTGAAAGAGAGTATTCCAGTCAACATTGTCAAAAGCTTTCTCTAAGTCTACAAATGCTAGAAATGTAGGTTTGCCTTTCCTTAATCTTTCTTCTAAGATAAGTCATAAGGTCAGTATTGCCTCACGTGTTCCAGTGTTTCTACGGAATCCAAACTGATCTTCCCCGAGGTTGGCTTCTACTAGTTTTTCCATTCGTCTGTAAAGAATTCGTGTTAGTATTTTGCAGCTGTGACTTATTAAACTGATAGTTCGGTAATTTTCACATCTGTCAACACCTGCTTTCTTTGGGATTGGAATTATTATATTCTTCTTGAAGAATGACATACTAGCAGTCATTATTTTCTACATAGCCTGATCAAAGAATTAATACAATTTATCTTGTTACCATTACTAATAAAATCTAAATGTAAACTGAGAGATATAGGGGAAGCTACTAAAGACAGTATGGGACTGTATAAACAGGAAGAAAGTATGACAAAACAGTGATGCAGATAATATTAACAATTACAAGTTTAGACATATTGTGGAACAGATTGATACAAAGTATCTTGTCAGTGTTGTCAGTGCAAAGTAGAAGAGTTAACTGATAGAACTGTGTGTATAGTGACTCACAAGAAAAGAATCTGGACACTAATGGCACTATAGATAACTACTGGAGAAAAATGTGATATGAAATAAAAGAAAATCACTTAATACATCTTTGATACATTGGTTTTCCATACATTTCAAAGGTTACATCCTGTGTTACAATTAAAAGGTATGCTGGATACGTTAATATACAATGCCAAAGTGAAATATGAAACCATTTATGCAACAACTATAATACTATTGAAATATAGAGTCCATATGTCCCCTGTGTAATTTTCAGGTTTTGTGGTGAACCAGGCACATTCACAGTAATATGGCAGTCCAAACATAATCAGGTGACATACATGGAATTCACACCATAATTGTAAATATAATAATATATGACATAGTACAAAATGAAGATTCAGGTACAATTATGTGTTGTCTTATAACAAAATAAAATAATACTTCCATAAAGTTCAAAATATGAAACTATTTCATAATTATGTGAGCTATGTCTGATGATACAATAATGAACAATTTAGACATCATATAAATCATACAGTGTTCATCACTCCCAATATAAAAGTCCTATAATATCCATTTCATCAAGATTAGGGGTAAGCAGCAACACAGAGGACTCTATAGCTTTACATGGTATACTGTGACATTTCTCCTATGAATGATATAATATGTACATACAAAAAATTGGTGGAGGAAAGTGGTGGACAGAGATTATGATGTACAAATTTATTCAGAAAAGGGTGTATTAGTATGAAGATCCAGATGACATCTGGGTTGGTAAACCTCAGTTGATTATGTTGTTCTTAGTGGTATACTCTACCAATAGGCTGACATATCCAATCTGGCTTCAATTTGATGATGGTAATACCTACATAAAAAACTGTGCAAAAGCTGCATCAAAGCTATAAGATATGCATGGATTTGTCAGTGATCCAGCTTCTATAGGGTAAAATGTGTCATTTATAGGTCTGGAGTAGGAGCTGTTGAGTGGAATATATAGAACAGGCCTTGCACCTGAATCTTCCACAAGGTTATGACCCATGTTTAAGTAACTGGGAGTAGACGTGGGATAAGGATGGACCAGGATATTTTGTACATTGTTAGGGCAGCAGAATGTCACTAGGAAATAAACTGTGAATAATGTGCTGTTTGAGGCTTTCTCAGCATAATAACTGCATGTGGAGTTCTCTGACACTGCATAAGATAATGTAAAGGAAACTGTGCATTTTCGATAACACCATTCAGTGCAATGCGTGAAACCCCTTCAAGCAATGTGAATGTTTAACACAAAGCTTACTTCAAACTCCTGCAAATTTTATTACTTTGGAGAGATTAACTTAATTTATTCATAGTATATCATAACATTTAGTATTTCCATATATCTGTCACTGTTAATAATGCTGAATAAAGTGATGTAATATAGGATGACCATAATTAAACTTCCAGTTTCAAAATACTGTAGGAAGAGAACCACTCTTCAGAGTGATGTCAAAATTTGAATATCATATTACTGAGGCAGTGGTTCTTAATGTAAATGGGGTTGGCTACAAATGATTGATGAATTGCAATACATTGTCTATGGTTAGAGTTGCACATTACACCATCTAAACCATTCAATCTCTGTGTCTGCACAAGTCTGGTGACAGCAGTTGTGGCACAGTTAGTAAGGTAAGCCCATCTATCATGGCAGGATTGTACCACATCAGATGAAAAAAAAAAAACAGTTTTTAATCATTCTTAGTCCAAAAACTGTATATAAAGTGAAATGACAGTTTTTTTAATTGTTCTGGTGCCAAAAACCACATAAAAAGCTAAACAGTAACTGTTTCAAATCGCTATGAGCCTGGCACAAGACTTTTCAGCATGATGTCTACCATTGTCTGCCACAGGCTGCAATCAAGTAACAGCCTGTTCCACAACAGATTGGAGTGTCTCAGGGATGACATTCAGAATGCATTGTGCAATGTGTGCCTTCAATTCAGCTATGTTCATAACTGAGGCACTGAACACAACATCTTTCAGCTAATCCCACAGCTAGAAGTCACAGATGAAAATCAGGTGATCTGAATGGCCAGGCTGTAGGGAAATGATGGCTGATGATTATAGCATTTATGAAATGCCTCTGCAGCAGCCATTTCACTGGCTGTGCTATGTGCAGAGGAGCACCACCTTGAATAAAAGTGATCCTATCTACACATCCATGTTGTTGAAGGACTGAAATGACACTGATGTGCAAAAGACTGTCATAGAATTTATCAGTGATGGTACATGTAACAGGACCTGCGGCTCTCTTCTCCTTAATAATAATAATAATAATAATAATGTGCAATGCTGCGTACTGACATGTCCTTGGAGGTGGAAATGGGCTTCATCTGTCCACAGAATGGTGCATGGCCATTCATTCTCCACGTTCATGTAAGCAAGAAATTGCAGAGCAAATGTTTGTCTTGCATACACGTCAGCAGGAATCAGCTCCCAAACGTGGAAAATTTTATATGGATAGTAAAACAGGATGTTTCGTAGGATTTTATGCACTGTGCTCACAGGCATGTACAACATTCAGGCAAGTTCTCATGCACTGTATGTTTGCACACCACCACTCAACCCCTCATGCAATTCTGTGGCCATGTGTTTGGCAGACATCAGATCAATTGCCTTCCTCCCTCTGTCACATTGCGTTTTAAAAGAATCTGTCTGTTTAATTTTGTGATCCTTTTCTCTAGACCCTTAGCAGACATCAAACTAATGCCATTTTTCATACCATTGAATGTGTGGAATTTCTGCATGGCTATTGGTGCACAGTCACCTTTCTTCTAAAAGAACTCTACCAGCAGCATGTGATCCTTCATGGAGAAAGTCATGTTGGGCATCTCGGACAAACTGAGGAACAGCCATCTATTGGTGTGCATATTTTGATATTTACAGTGCCATCTGCCAGTCAAATTTTCATTAATTTTGTCCCTCATGATGTTTACCCCTGCACCAATAATATGCAGTTCAAATTTAATGTCATTCTGAGCAGTGGTTTTCTTTCTAAAGCGTTTTGAAACTGTAACTTTAATCATGGACACTCCTTATATTTCTCAAAGGAGATACATTTTACATGACTGTTCATGAACAATAATATTTCCACCATGTTACAGAAATTTTAGATAATAACTAAAGACTAGTTCATTATTTTCAGGGGTATGCTGAAATACCATCAACACTGGGAGTTTCTCATTTACGGCGTATACGTGGTGACAACTATTGTGGTGTTAGAGCAGCAGTTTTCCAAGTTTTGGCACAAGGTCTGACAGTGCCTTCTGCTTACAGTACATTACAATATCTAATGAGCAGTGAAGGGCATAATTTGGTACAAGATTGGACGTTTGCTGGTAGATTACCATACGAAGGAAGTAATGTACTTTTTGGCATTGAATCCTGTCTGCAGAGCCTAGATAATATGGTAAATACATTGCTGTGTATTCTGTATTTAAGTACTTTATATGGAAGTGGAATATCTTACCACCATATTTGTAGAGTATGTCTTGTATAAGAACAGTGCAGCTAGTATTTGTAAAATGACTCTTAGTGTTCATTAAAAAATGACGATCATTCCACTTGGGACCTGTGGAATGGTACATTAGCTTATTTGTTTTAGTTGTAAATATTTGTCATGTATTGTTGTTTTTCTGACATGTTCCACATTCTGGAGGACCTCCTCACTACGGATCAATTGGAATGAAAGTAAATCTAATCTAATAAGTACTGAGAACAAATATTCCCTGTCCACACCTCACTGTATTGCTCACCTCACTGAACCCAGTTATCTAGTTTAAAAGTATCTACAGCTAAACAAATTTTCCAATAAATTCACATTCAGATTTAAATATTAATAACAGTCCTCCAGTGTAGAATAATGTGCATGTAACACCAAATTAGAAGCAGAAGTACTCAACAGAAGGCTACATTGTATGAAGAAGTTTTATTTATAACCTTTTCAGTGTAATAGATGTCCTGCTTGTTGTATTGTACTGTAGATGATATTTTATCATTTCACCATTTTCATGACTGAGTCAGAAGCTAGTGGTGTGATTCTGATTTGAGTAGAGCTTGTCATGTATATATTTAAATTCCAGGTTAGTGCTGGCTTAATATGAGTATGTGATTCTACAAACTGTTACAGATATTATTCAAGTGTCTTCATGCAGAATCCATTAAGTTAGTCACTCACAGGAGACGTCATGCTTATATCATCTATCATTGCATTTAGTTTTGGTAATGGCCCCAGTTTCATAAGTGAGAGTGTCAACAAGTTTCTTCAAGTGTGCAATATTCAGCTGAGGCCATTCATTGATGATTAGAGCCTACAGAGCTACTAAATTGTGGGGATGATGACTGACACATTTCACCCACTGTTCCTTTCACCCACTGTTCCCAATAGTGTCAGACATTTCCTACGGGATTAAGATCAGGTGATATAGTTGGCCATTGGAGGTGTGATAGGGTACCTGAGTGTTTGTCAAAGCAGGAGGGTACATGTGAAACCCTGCAAACACAACTGTTGTCAACTTGGAAGACAAGAGTGTTCACAGCATACTCACCATGAAGATATAAAACAGGGGTGGCTAAGAATTCAGCTTGCGAGTCGTGCTCTGGCACGAGAGCCATTGTGTTCAGCCTCACTGCACAGTTCTCCCCCCTGCCACACCATGCTGTCTGAGCACAAGGAGGGTAAGAGGGGAAACTGTGAATGTGCAACTTTAAATGGTAGTTCAGTCACACTGCATGCAACTTGGTTTTATATTTCACATTTCTCAACAACATAGATCACAAAGATAACAAATTTTCAGTATTATTTTTGGCATGCTGAAGTCAAATCTAGCACAAACTGTCACATATGAACAGACCCAGACATTTTCAAGGATTTTCACACTCAGGTTGCCATTTAATTGTGACTTTTTTAATTTCATAGTGGAAAAAGGTTTTTCACACAGATACATTGATCAGAATTGATGCACTTTTTCAACCTCATTATGGAGACATGGAAACTCAACCTGAGGAAAGCAATGTATACATTCTGGACAGTTATAATGTAAAAGGATTTGACATTAAAACAGGAATTATGTTGCACATGCACAGGGGTGCTTTCCACTGAAATGGTGGTCTTGAAAACATCCTGAAAGGTTTACCAGCAGTAAGGTCTTAAAAACAGGTGTAAGATTGACAGTGCCTTCAAAATGTTAGGTACTTTCCGTGTATTTATTTCCAGGTCACATGTTTTCTTTAGTCACAGTGAGCTTAGGAGACTGGACTCTGTTCGTCAAATGCGACCCAATAAGGCAATTTTCTTTTTAAATGCACCCTCATTGAACCAGAAAGAAGTTGTTTCTCACCTTGCAATGATTTACTGCAGGCAGTGTGCAGTAAAGTTCACTTAAAATGCAAGCTTTGCAGTCCATTCTGGTTATTCTAATTTTCATTCCTGCACTCCTTTTTTCCTTCATAAATTCACCAATAGTGGGTTTTAAATAAAAAACTCTTTCCAGGCATGTCCCTTGCAGTAATATATGAGGTCTTCATACTCTTCATTCAGTTCCATCATAAACCATTGCAACTGACAGTGGAATGCATGTGACTTCCAAAATCTTGCTATTCATACCACCAATTTTTTCAAGAGCCCCATGCCTGCAAATTTAACACAAAGTGTTTCTTGACATATAGAACAATGGATACCATGTATCAATCATTGCAATTTTTTGTTCTTTCATTGTCAACTAAGTCTAGATTCTTTCTGCATGGTATTGCAATATCATTTCATAGCAAATTTGCAGGAACTACTGCTTATGCAACTGCATAATACGATTGAGAATTCTCACCCCTCTCCTCTGTCATTCCCATTCATTTTTTAAAGGCTTGTGATGGTAGATTGCTAGACTGCCTCTCTTTCTGCAAACAGCTACTGGACCTGTCAACGTCCTTCATACCATGAACTAATAGAAAAGGCTAAACAGCATTGACACCACGATTTTGCCAAACTAAAAAGAGTTTTGCAACCAAAAAATGCCACACCACAATACTAAATGAAATATCATGCTGTATCAATCTCTTCTGGGAAGGAATGAGCAAAGCCAAGACAGGCTAAGCTTTGGCCTGCATGTGGCCCACACAGCAGACCCGCATGAAGTTTGGCGCACGATGACCAACTCTGATATAGAAGAAATGGCAGCACTTGGTCTATGGTAGTATGGAAATAATCATCCTGTTTCACATTCAATGTAATCTGGATGAGTGGAGAGAGGTCATGGTATGAAAAACATCCACAAAATGTAACAGAACCAGTGCAAGCCTGAACTACACCATCTGCACACTGTAGATTAAATGTTTCTTTGGACTGTCAGTGAACTTGAGGTCTTGCATCATTTGAAAAGAGCCAGATTAGTGACTTGTTGGACTATGATACATATCTCCAGTCAGCTACTGTACAGATTCTGTATTATTTGGGCCATTGAAAATATCGCTTTTTGCATGGTACATGTCTCCAAATGTCCACAGCACATAGGTTCCTTCACAATATTCACTCAAAAACTGGTTGAGATGGTCCTGAATACACTGATATCAGCAATTCCTGTTGGATATGAAACCAGTTCTTATTGCCAAGGCATGACATTTGTCTCCAATCCCTGTGTGTTAGAATCATTTTATGACCACTGTTTCTAAGCCTTGTTACATGGCTGTGAGTGGTACACCATTTGTTGTAAATGCATCTGCATTGATACAGCAAATAACTCCATTCTGCCAGTCTGTCACAGTCTTCGTATCAATCCATCTTACTTTGCCAATTCAATACAACTGATGGTGTACTAAATCCACAATACACTTTAAAGATTTCTTTTTGACAAATATTTCATGTTCAAATTTCGCTCATTACTTACATATTTGTATCTGTGGTCTTCTTTAAACATAATTTACTTAATGTGCATAATGATATTAATACTGTACAATATGTTGTGACCCAATTCATGTTTGTAAAATTCATATCTTGTGATTAGACAGCCGTATTCAATCTGAAATTACTATAAGGTAAAGTAAAGATCTGACTTATGGCCCAAGATGTATCAATCGGACCTAACTGACTGCCCTGTTATGCTGTGCCTGTGGTGTCATTGGATGCCATTTGGATGGACATGTGGTCAGCACACCACCTTCTCGATTGTTGTTGGGTTTCTTGAGCTTGGATCCACTACTAATTAGTAGAGTAGCTCCTCCATTGGCCTCATGAGGCTGAGTGCACCCCATACAAGTGCTTCCCCCCCCCTCCCCCTCCTCTCCCCACAAAGAAAAATTGCTGGAAGTACCAGGAATTGGACCTGGATCCTCCGCATTACAGTCAGCTGTGCTGATCTCTCAGTTACAAAGGTGAACACAATTAATAAAATGTAACAATTGTTTTGCATTTGAAATTTATGCACCTCTTTGAATACATATTTTTGCAACTTTACTTACTTATTTTATTAATATCATCCTTCACTGATATATTAAAAAGATATAACCAGTTACTATTCTAATACCTTGCTTTAATGGCAGTTTGTGGATTTTATATGGGGGTTCACAGGAAAATTGACTTCAGTGTTCCAAATAACTAAATATAAGGCTAAAAACTAATAACAAAATAAATATTGTAGAGAAATACACTTACTTTTTGATGAATATTTTTATGAAATCGCCTCTCCTCACAAGCAGAGAATCTGTCAATAAGACATTCTTTGAAGTATACAGTATTGCATACTAAATCTTTCTTGATGGAGATTACTGCTAGTGATGTTAACCTCTCTTGACTCACAGTAGTTTGCAGAAAAATGTTTGTTTTTTCCAGGGTAGAGAAAAATCACCTCTCCTCTGATGTTGTTATCAGTATTGTTACTATCACTTTCTGGAGTTTCATTATTTCTCCAAAGGGCTCCTGAAACTTATTTTCAGGCAGGGATTTCAGAAGAGGTACAGAACCTGTGAGAGTTCTAAACTCATTCCTCATATGCAGTGTTTGAAGCTCTGTTTCCAGTTTATTGCATCCAAGGAAGGGATATCAAACAATGGAAAATCCAGGATGGAATGTAACAATACCGGAGAAGGGAAGTTCCTACTCACCATATAGTGGAGGTGCTGAGTCGTGATAGGCACAACAAAAAGATTCACACAATTATAGCTTTCCGCCATTAAGGCCTCTGTCAGCAGTACACACACACACACACACACACACACACACACACACACACACACACACACACACACACGTCTGCAGTCTCAGAGAACTGAAACCACACTGCGAGCAGCAGCACCAGTGCATGATGGGAGTGGTGACTGGGTGGGGGTAAGGAGGAGGCTGGGGCGGGGAGGGGGAGGGATAGTATGGTGGGAGTGGCAGACAGTGAAGTGTTGCAGTTTAGATGGAGGGCAGGAGAGAAGGTGTGGAGGGGGGAGGGGTTGAGTAGTGGAAAGGAGAGAAACAAAACGAAATTAAAAGACAGGGTGTGGCGATGAAATGAAGGCTGTGTAGTGCTGGAATGGGAACAGGGAGGGGCTGGATTGGTGAGCTCGGTGACTAATGAAGGTTGAGGCCAGGAGGGTTACAGGAACATAGGATGTATTACAGGGAAAGTTCCCACCTGCGCAATTCACAAAATCTGGTGTTGGTGGGAAGGATCCATATGGCACAGGCTGTAAAGCAGTCATTGCGATGAGGGATATCATGTTTGGTAGCGTGTTCAGCAACAGGGTGGTCCACTTGTTTTTTGGCCACAGTTTGTCAGTGGCCATTCATGTGGACAGACAGCTTGTTTGTTGTCATGCTTACATAGAATGCAGCACAGTGGATGCAGCTTAGCTTGTAAATCACATGACTGGATTTACAGGTAGCCCTGCCTTTGATGGGATAGGTGATGTTAGTGACTGGACTGAAGTAGGTGGTGGTAGGAGGATGTAACAGACACGTCTTGCATCTAGTTCTGTTACAGGTTCAAATGGTTCAGAGCACTATGGGACTTAACTGCTGTGGTCATCAGTCCCCTAGAACGTAGAACTACCTAAACCTAACTAACCTAAGGACATCACACACATCCATGCCCGATGCAGGATTCGAACCTGCGACCGCAGCGGTCGCGCGGTTCCAGACTGTAGTGCCTAGAACCGCTCGGCCACTCCGGCCGGCCGGTCTGTTACAGGGGTATGAGCCCTGAGGTAAGGGATTGGGAGCAGGAGTTGTGTAAGGATGGACAAGTATACTGTGTAGGTTCGGTGGACAGTGGAATACCACGATAGGAGGGGTGGGAAGGACAATGGGCTGGATATTTCTCATTTTGGGGCACAATGAGAGGTAATCAAAACCCTGGTGGAGAATATAATTCAGTTGCTCCAGTCCCGGATGGTACTGAGTTACGAGAGGAATGCTCCTCTGTGGCCGGACTGTGGAACTTCGGGAGGTGGTGGGAGACTGGAAAGATAAGTCACAGGAGATTTGTTTTTGTACAAGGATGGGAGGATAATTATGGTCAGTGAAGGCTTCAGTGAGACCCTCGGTATATTTTGAGAGTGACTGCTCATCACTGCAGATGCAATGAGCATGGGTGGCTAGGCTGTATGGAAGGGACATCTCAGTATGGAATGGGTGGCAGCTGTCGAAGTGGAGGTATTGCTAGTGGTTAGTAGGTTTGATATGGATGTAGGTACTGATGTAACCATCTCTGAAGTGGAGGTCAACATCTGGGAAGGTGGCTTGTTGGGTTGAGTAGGACCAGGTGAAGAAAATGGGGGAGAAGTTGTTGAGGTTCTGGAGGAATGTGATTAAGGTGTCCTCACCTTCAATCCAGATAGCAAAGATGTCATCAATGAATCTGAACCAGGTGAGGGGTTTAGGATTCTGGGTTTTTAGGAAGGATTCCTCTAGATGGCCCAAGAATAGGTTAGCATAGGATGGTGTCATGTGGGTGCCCATATCCATACTGCAGATTTATTTGTAAGTAATGCCTTCAGAGGAGAAGTAATTGTGGGTGAGGGTATAGTTGGTCATGGAGACTAGGAAGGAGGTGGTTGGTTTGGAATCGATAGGGCGTCTGGAAAGGTAGTGTTCAATAGCAGTAAGACCATGGGCATTAGGAATGTTACTGTACAGGGAGGTGGCATCAATAGTGATGAGCAGGGCACTGTGTGGCATAGGGACAGGAACTATGGAAAGTTTATTGAGGAAGTGGTTGGTACCTTTTATATAGGAGGATAGGTTCTGGGTAATAGGTTGAAGGTGTTGGTCTATGAGAGCAGAGATTCTCTCAGTGGGGGCACAGTAACTGGCCGCAATGGGGCGTCCTGGGTGGTTGGGTTTATGGACTATAGAAGCATGGAGAAGGTGGGAGTGCGGGGAGTGGTAGGGGTAAGTAGAGAGATGGACTCTGGGGAGAGGCTCTGGGATGGGCCTAAGGATTTGAGTAGTGACTGGAGATCCTGCTGGATTACTGGAATGGGATCACTGTGGCATGGTTTGTAGGTGGAAGTATCTGACAGCTGACGGAGTCCTTGAGCCATGTAATCCTTGCGGTTCAAAACAAAGGTGGTGGAACCTTTGTCTCCAGGTAGGATTATAAGGTTGGGCTCAGTTTTTAGATGGTGGACTGCGGTTATTTCTGCGGATGTAAGGTTAGTTTGCATGTTGAGGGATTTGGGGAATGATGGTGAGATAAGGTTAGAGGTTAAGAAGTTCTGGAAAGTTAACAGGGGGTGGTTTGGAGGCAGTGGGGGTAGAGCACAGTTGGATGGAGGAGTGAACTGAGCTAGGCAAGGTTCAATATTGGTCTTTGGTTGAGTCTGATTGGTCGGGTTGGTAGTGA